>NC_089874.1:139228333-139872500 GCF_040182565.1 Anser cygnoides | reverse complement strand
GACTGCATAAACATATTTTGCTTTCTCACGCACAACGAGAATGAAGTGTAATCTATTAAAGCTTAAAATTAAACATCCCATATCTTTCATGCAAAGAGACAGAAACAACTCAATTGTTCAAAATTCATAGTTCTTCACTATGTAAATTTGGCTTTGCTCTAAAAAAAAAAAAATCAAAAAAAAAATCAACAAAGGCAGTAAGACTGGCATCCAAATGCAAGCGAGACTCCTCCTTGAAATTCTGCAACACAGCTAGCATCAGAAGCCTCCCAGGTGTGAAATGAGAAACTAATGGAGTTTGCTAGTGGTGAAAAGAATCAAACCAGAATTGCATGGCAGGAAAACTGCTGCAGTTAAACATGCTGATTATCATTTTAGAGACATTTACCTACTAAATCCTTCATGAACCATAAATATATGCTCTTCTGTAAGAGCAGTGTGTACCTATCAATTACAGAATAGTAGAAAAATTGACCTATAGTCAACCTGTAAACGTGAAATGCACTTGTGTCAAAAAGTGCTCACAGTTTCTAGTAATTATGCACCTGTTCTGCCTACGGACAACAAGGACCTGTTCCTTCAGCATAAGGCAGCACTCCTGCTCCTGTTCCTGTGCCACCTTCTTCTCTTTTGAGTCAGGCTATTGATAAATGCCCACGCAGTATGAAGCCCCCTAAGGATACCTGCATATAATGCATTTACCAACAATGGTGTCCTGGTCAGCAAGATGAAATTACCTTACAGTGGCTTAGAAAACCTTCCGAGAGGGACATATTGTCCTAATGTAATAGGAGGCTGTGGGAACAAACAAGCTGAGAACAAAACAAGACAATTATACAAAAGCCACTTCCCAGCTAATGTCTGAGAGGCAATTACAGGATATCAGCGTGCTTCCTGGCCCCAAGCTGAAGCACCATCACTGTTCTTCAGTGATAGGGGAAAAGGAAAAGAAAAAGGCATAAACAAGCATGGAGAATTCGAAACCCCTTCCTGGGGAGTCCCCACTGCCCACAGGGCCAGGCGCAAAGTGGGGGATCCACCTCCAGGCAAAGACACACACTTTTTAAGCAGACATTTGCCTTGAGGTCAGTGTCTAAAATCCTGTTTTAATTGCTGGAGCTCTAGTCACTCCAAACAGTGGAGCCCAGGGTCCAGTTCAGCTTCTTAATCACTGGTATGCAGTCCTGCTCGGGATGCCCAGCTGCCCTGCCTTGCCTCCAGCTCCTGCTCCAGGACATGCACCTCCTGCAGGTCCCATCACACCCTCCAGGGCTTTGCAGACCTCCCCAGTGCCTGAAGGTATCCCAGATGGCACAAAAAGTTAGTATCAGGGCACTGAAACCAAGCAGAAGCAGTGTCCAGACCTACTGGCTGAAATGCAAGCTCAAGTGTGAGGCCCACACTTGGGCATCTGCAAGTAGGTGCCTAAGTACAAGCATCGGCTTCACACAGGAAAAACCCTCTGTGAGGTCTGGAACAGCAAAGCCTTTTCAGCACAAGACAATCAAAAGCTTCATGGTAAAATAACCAAGTTTCTATATAATCATAGAATGTCCCAAGTTGGAAGGGACCCACAAGGATCATTGAGTCCAGCTCCTATATGGCAAATTACTCGCTCAAGGTCAGCTTTCCGAGAAGCACTTTAAGCCTTGTTTAGGTCTTCCAGAGTCCACCTCCACTACTCGGAAGCTCCTCGCACGGTCAGCACAACGAGGCCTGGGCCAAACCTGTCATTCCTCACAAGAGCAGCCACCAGCTCCTCACCCCCTGCCTCCATGACACGTCCATCCCTGTTGGAGGCCATGGGAGCACAGGGTGCTACAGCAGGTACAGCTTCTTCTGGAAAGGACAATCCTCCTCCCTTTTGCCACTGTGAGAAGCTAAAGGTGGAAAAGAGGAAGGTGTCCTTCTTATCAGGCTTCAGAGGCCTACAGAAATGACATGCAGGCTGCAGTCCTGAGCTGGATCCTCAGCCAAGTGGAGCACTACCTGCTGCCTGCTGGTGGTATTAAAACCCCTATAGATCTTCTACTTCCAGAGTTTCTCATCGTACAGCTCACCAGCAATACCTTTGCAGAGATTAATGGAAAATCTTGGTGAACGATTCACTTTTTTTCTTCAAGGCCAGAAAGACAGGCCCAGGCTGGAGTTGCACAGGCTGATACGTTACAGCTGAGGTTTCCCTCTCAGCTGGATTAAGTCACATTTTGGCCAGGCAGGGGGACTGATGATAGCTTTCCCCTCCTCAACAAGGTGCTGATGAAAGCTCCAAATAAACCTTCCAAGATAAATGTTATTAAGACATTTTTAGGGTGTAGGCACACCCCAAAACTCATAAACCAACAAGAGGGCTTTTGTTCTGCTGACTGTAGGGCGACCATTTCAGAGCACTCCACTGAAAGCTAACAAGGACTACCTATTTCCTTCCTTCCCAGGTTCTCAAAAACACTCACAATGGTATTTTTTTTTCCAAGTATAAATCAGACTGCCTACTAATACACCACAGCATGACATGTAGAATGCAATTTGTACAGGCAGTAAAAAAAAAAGGAAAAAAGATGCATGACTGTACTCCATACTGCACTCACTTATACTGAAGGCAGGCATTTTGCTTTACTACAGTAATTCTAAGGGGATAAAAGGACAACTTTAGAAAAAATAAAGTTCTATGCACCAAAAAAAAACAAAACAAAAAAACAACCAAACCTTCCCAAAATCCAACCGCCACCAAGGAAGGACAAGTCCCTGATTTTAATTCCTGTTTACTCCTGAGGTCTGTGATTAAGTTAAACATTGGAGCAATTACATTTTGTGCAAGTAGCACGTAAGCTTTCCTGCATATACAACTAGAAAGGTTTGACAGCTTCCTACAGAACAGGCTTTCCCACAGGGTTTTTTTTATTTCTTTTTAATACAAGTACTTCTTGTAAGGAACAGAAAACAATACACAAACTCCTCACGACACCTTAAGGACAGAACAGGGGCTGTGGGGGGACACGGATTTTTTGTTATCTTTATCTGGTTTAGAAAGCTTTCATATCCTTCTAAATTTCCTTGATTTTCACATGTAGTTGCTACAACAACAACAGTAACAGATAACTAGAAGGCATTAGGAAGGAGCACACTCTATGCACATTCTGTCGTTTTATGGCACAAAACACATTCTCAGTTTAAACTTGCTCAATGAACTCTATTTTCTGGGCCTACAATTTCTCCTGTGTGAAGTGAGACATCATCTAAATGTTTCTACTCCTTTCAAATACGTGGGAAGGATGTGCCTGTGTCTTGCTGATAAAGCCAATGTACCTTGAACCAGTAGCATTAAATCGAGTCTCTCTTTGGGAAGGAATGAATGTTATTTTCAAAACTGATATAGGATAAGCGCTGAGTGTAAGTTTAGACCTACTTATTTTGTGGTGATATTCCCCAATAGCAAAAGCCTGAGGCTGCTGACAAGTAAAAAAGAGCTTTGTTTTATTGTCACTCCTGCCTCTTTGGCACCTCAAATGAAACCCCCAGCACATTAGAGCACAGGGCTTTGCATATTCCTGTAAATTTATACGTTGCTGAAATATTGAAGCCAAAGCAGACAGCTCTTCCCCCCTGAGAAATAATTAAATCGCATTAGGAAAAAAACAAAAAATTAGAACAGAGATAGCCTAAAAACCTATATTAGACACTAATTGAAAAAGATAGAAAACCAAATAAGTTTAGGAAAACATTAACCTTAATTATACTGTGAAAATCCATGGCTGTTAAACAATCATCCTCATCTGATACTTACCTTATTATGGGGCTTAAGTAAAACTGAGTACATGGCTCAAGGGAATCCTTGCTTAAAAATTAAACATAAGTAAACTGAAGTACAATAAGCGCCCATGATTTAAAGGCAATACTCTTAAGTACAGTCATGAAACAAAAGTCATCCTACAGTATCTCATTTGAGATTGTGCTTGTAAAGATACACCATTAGAGAACCTAATCTATTAGCAGAGTATGCCGCAATTCCTGCCAAGCTGTTTGATAGAAACCAGGCACTCATACAACCTAATCTGTACAACTTCCCATTAGCAATACCACTTCCTAAAAGGAAGGCATTAAGGTTGAAGGGCTCTCACAGCAGCTCCCGCAATTCACTACACAGAGGAAAGCAAATCGAGCAGAATTACTTTTCTAAGAGGCAAAATGATCATTCCAAGATGCCTTTTCCAAAGCAGAATTATTTCACGCTCCTTACCAGAGACAGACTTGTAGCACGCTATAGGATTTGCGAGTAATTTACCTATTTGCTTTTTACAGGCACTCGAATGAGACTTATTATCCAGCCACCCTCCTTCTACTCTAGCTCTTGGCCACACCGAACATAACGCTGCTGTCACTTCTGGATCAGATAAAGAGAATTAGGTGCTCGCTCACTGCTGGGCCAAGAAATATTCTGACACAGCACAGATCCGTATTTTTCTCTCTCCACAATCTCACTGAAGACTACAGCCTTCTTTTATGCAGCTGAAGTATCAAGTTTTAGCAATGAGACCGTAACACTGAGCTCTTAGTGCTCGCAGCTCTTGAAACTCAGATTACCAGGAAAAAATGCTCCTCTCTTATTAGCCCCTTATTATGAAATAGCTATTCATAGATTCCTGAAATACCTGCAATTCTTTTCATTGACGTTGAAGAAACTCTTATAAAGCTTAATGAATTGCAGAAACATTATATGCTATCAAAGGCAAGATGCTTCACGAAACAGAAGGAATGTTCATTCAGTATCTCACAGCTCCCAAGAAAGCTACACAGGAAGTTAACTGCATTAAAAAGGTGTATTTGTATAAAAACTTTATATAAAATATATATAAAGGATAATAAAAGCAGAATAACATAGCTTTATAACGTATGCACTTTCTAAAAGTGAACAGTTTAAGCTAAGTTATGGAAAAAATACGGATCTATGGTGAAATGCTTGTAGTTTCCATACAAATATTTCATTAACAATTTTATATTTTCCTTGTCATGTTCTGCAAAAGGCTGGTGAAGCAGGGTGATGTGGCACACCCGCGGAAACCCTACATGCAAATTATATTTTGTTTTCAAGCTCACACAACACCTTTCAGGGCTGCAATGCCTTGGCGGATCTGAGAGGGCAGAGGTCCAAGGCTGACACTTTACTTGGACAAGGGGAGGGGAAAAAAGTTCCCCTGCGTATCCTGGCTTTGTAAACATTACACAAGCAGATGTCACACACTTCGAGGGACAAACACGGGTCACATCAGCCAAGTCACCGCACCAGGACGAGCTGGAAACCAGCTTCCTCAAAAGGCGTAAGTACAAGGAAAGCAAGAGAGGAAGAAAGGAAAGAAAAGACATACTAGAGCAGGTGCAATAAAGGAGTGTAGCTTCTCTTCAACAGAGTTCCTCAAATTTTACAGTAGCAAAAGCCACCTACTAGCAAAGACGAGTGACATAAAAGCTGAGCAACTGCAGCAACAAAATGCGATGAATAAAACTGTGATTGCAGAAAGGCAGCTTTTCATCACTGATATACCCCAAGCAGATAAATTATGGTGAAAGTCCTATTACATGGAAATTCAGCCACCTGGGGATTCAAACTGTTAGCAGCCAGATCTATTTTTAATCACGCTCGTCTGCCAGCCCTAACGGCAGAGAGGGAAGGATTTGGCGAAGCCCAAGGTGGTTCTGCAAACCCTCTGGAATGGAGTAGGACTTACCAAGGGCTTTGGAGGCACAGCCTTGCTGCCCTCATGGGGTACGTACCCCAGAATCATGCCGGTGTCCCAGTCCAGGGGCAGAGCAAACAGCTTTGGAGAGACAAGGAGAGAGCAAATCTCCCCATCCGTGGCTTGCAGCACACGGGGAGCACACAGTGCGGATGCCCAGGCTGGAAAGGCAAATGCTGCTCTGGGCTAACCACTGACGTGCCACCCAGAGCCCAGCACGGTTCAAAATGCTGGCCTGTCATCTCAGCTGATAACCACAAGGAAAAAGGTGTGAGAGGGAAGGGGATGACCCAAACCCGGTCATGACACACGCTGCAGGGCAGAGAATGATGAGTAAAGAGGGGTGAGGTTGCCCCAGGCTTCCTTGAAGCACCCAGCTTGGTGTCGCACTCTATTCCTGGAGAGTTTGAGGCACTCTGTGTAATAGATTTTAGCAAGCTGTTTTTCTAAAGCTGAACTACAATCCAGGAATTTTAAGCTAAGTACAACCCACCCCAATAAACTAAACCTCAGCTGTGCCTAATCGATAGAGGACACGACACCAATACTCACCTGTCAGGAAACAGGACAGGATCAGAAACAAGAGCGACTTCCAGGGATGCTGAGTAGTAAGACCAAAATTAAGGCAGAGGCCTCAGTCCAGGCACCATGAGCAGCATCAGCACTGGGAGGCCCAACCCTGTGACACCACTGGAGTCCATGTGCCCGGCCTCTGCACCACTGGACCAGCACCAATGTGCATGTGTAATGCACATTGCCAGGTGCTGTAAGTACAATCCCAGCAGCTAACAGCTTTTGCCCCAGGCCCAGAAGGAACACCCTTTCTTCCAGTCAGCGCGGTGAAAACTTGTCAAGACTCACAAACTTGTGCCACTTGAGTTCCCTCTCCGAAGGGCTGGCCAAAACAAGTGAGCAGCTCGTACAGAAATCTCATGTGGAGCTACTCATCTGTTCCACCGAGACAACCCCGAGTTTGTCTCCAGTGATCTGCATCCCCCCTTGGAGCTGCATTCATAACTTTCACTGCTAAACGCAGCACGTAAATTGCCTTTGGTTTATATAATTTGATTCACTTTATTTATTAATTTATTTTTAAGCAGCAGCAGTTCCTAGGATGAACCTACGAGGCTGTCAGCTTCCTCTTCCCTGCATTTGTCAGCTGCTCCTGCTCAGCCTGGGCTAGGCAGGCACAGCCCTTGGTGGGATTTGCTTCTTCCACAGCCTTTTCAATGAAATATGGTTTGGATAAAGCAGCCCGTGCAGCACTGCTCCCTAAGTGCTTGTGTCCTCTGGTGCCGGTATTGAATTTCGTACCATTCTGTCCTCTCTCTGGAGCAATAATGTTGCCTACATTATTTTGTTCATAAAAAAATAAGTAAATAGCCAGCAGCCAAGAGCGTGCTTTGGCCATTGCTGGAGCCATCCAAAACCATGCAACAACTTCAGGGAGCATTTTAACACAGTCAGCAAACCCTGCGAGCAACACAGTGGGTCAGCTTTGGCCCACTGCCCTGGTACTTTTGGATTAGGACCTGCCCGCAACCTACGACTCTGAGCTTGGACCTCCATCAGATGCCCTCATCCACACCTCACGTTATGCACAAGGAATCCAACTAGGGACACCACCGGGGCTTGCTTAGCACACTGAGCATGGAGCATGGGATTAAGTCAGGGATTGCACCTGATCTGATGTGCTTTTTGTTGTTGTGGGGTTTTTGTTTGTTTGTTCTAATTCATGCTGTAAAGGATTGCTCATAAAATACAAGTTCTCTTCATTATTTATTTACTTCCCCCCTTACTTATTGCAACACCAATTACTGTAAGACACTACACAAGTATGTGCTTGTGCTTTAAACCCCTACAATCTTTATTCAGTGCCCAACTACCACAATTAAGAGGTCCTGAAGGGTGGCATAGGTGCAAGCGTAATACGTGGAATCCACCAAACTGAACATCAGCACCAGCCTCCCCAGACCACAGCCATTACATGTAGCTAACACACGAGGCCCAGTGGGAACCCAGCTTATACCCGTCACAACACGAACTGTATCCCAGTCCCACAAAGTTTTATTTTTAAGGTCAACCATCGCAAGAAGCTGAAGAGCCAAGCGAAGTGATGGACAAACTGCTATTTAGTGCTATGCAACCAAAACACTTTCTTCAACAGCATCTAACACAGTTGTAGGTAAAGCGAACTGGAACTGTGGTTGTCCTAAATCCCAGCACAACTAAGACCATACAGAGCTAAGCACACGCACTGGCAGACCTTAACTCCTGCAACAAGGACCCATGGCGAGTGAAACCTCGTTCCCTTGATGAGGAAAATCCTCAACTCTCCTGATCCAGGCGAGCTTTAGGAACTGAGGCCATGTGGCCAACCTCTGGCCCTGGCCCACATGCAGAAGAGTATTAACAAATCTCTTTCAAAATGCATCCTAATGAATGAAAAGTTTTGCTGTGCAGCTGTACAGGACACACTTTGAAGCATTTCCTCTCTCTGCTGAGAAGCCACCTAAACTTCTGCCTGTCCCTGACATGCCGTATTTCTTTTCATTGTTCAGAGTTCGTTCCTCTAAAATGAAACTAGGAGAGAAAAAGATGTGTATGTATCTATTATTAAAACAAGTAACAGGTTAGCTCCCTTTGTCATGTTTTCACTCTGTGAGATAAACAACAAAACCTTTCTGTATTCCTCTTTATACACGAGGTTATTTCATCCTTCAGTGTCTCCAAACTACAGTGTTTGCAAGATCTCTGACTGCTGCAACACAAAATTGACTCCAGTCAATGGCATTTGCTCAGATAAAACCAAGAACAAAAGTTTCTATATTTTTTTAATGGAAATTAGGAAATTCTCTTTTGCTCAGAAGCAAAGATTTTTGCTATTTACATGATCTACATTCTGCTGCACTTCTTGAATACTCAACAGCAAACAGCCTGAATCCCAACTCTCCAATTTTGGTGGCAGTAACTAGTAATATTGATGTGGTGGAGGGGACGAAGCAAACAACACCGTCTGGGGGAAAGACAGAAGGAAGAAAAATACATCACACGGCAGTGATATAGCTTACAAAACTACTTTTTCATATACAAATTCAGACGTTTTCTGTGAAGCCTTAAGCTACATCTTTTCATCAAAGGGACACCAGCAAAGCTGCAGCCTGTTCATTTACACATCGCTTCCCTTTGCGTTCCACCAGGAGCGCATTAAGCTTTCCCGTAACTTAAGCGGATGCAAGGCGAATGTTTGCTTCAACAAAACCAGGCTCCCCGGGCCCCAGTCCCGATTCTCCCAGCACCTGTCCCACCGGTGCAGGAAAGAAGTGGCCGATCTGCCCTGAGCACACGATGGGAAGAGCACTGAGCACAGGCACCGCAGCCCAGCTCTGTTGTTCACCCGCACACGCGGCGTGCTCGAAGCAGCCCTTGCAATTTACTGTATTGCATGAATGCCTGCTAGCTACGGGATGAATTATGCATCTGGGATAGCACCGGTTTCTATTTTCGCCACGCTGAGACAGTCATGTGCAGCTGAAGGACTGAATTCTATTTTCTTCCGAGCAAGAGACTTAAAATAAGTCCGATGCCTGAGGGTGGGAAAGTGGCTCAGGCTATAAAGCAAGAACCTTTTCACTTTGTTACCAGAGTTCCTAATTTAATGGAACTGGGGTAATGGGTAGCCAATTTTAAGCAGGTGGTTTCATTTAAATATTAACCCTCGTGGTGCATAAGGCTTCATTCAAAGGGGAAGTTCAACTGCACAGTTACAGTTTACAAAACAAGTGCAATGCAGCAGAGAACCGAGTTGTAATTACACTCTTCAAAGTTACTTTTAATCCTCAAAGTTTCATATGCTGTGGTTTCTTAAGAAAAATAAAGCCTCGCACAGAACACAATGACTGACAAAGGAAATTAACACAGTTCCTTCTGCAAAACTGCATGGAATTGTTGGCCTTTTAAAGGGCAAAAGCATCTAACTCAATCTGGCTCCATTATCTGTATGGATCATGCTGATGCATGGAAATCCTTGAACTGCTAGGCACTAGAAACTTTACATTTGAAAATGTGAAGTCCCTAACTTCTGAAAGGCAATTCTGCAGCAAACCACCACCTAATGCATCAGCAAAACACCACTGAACAACCATTTCTTTTTTAAAGACCCAGCAGCACACCCCAAGCTGTAGCTGGAGGCTAGATTGCTAGACCATAACTGACCACGCACAGCATAATCAGTTAGACTTTGAGGTGAATCTTTTCATTTGGTAAGTTGTTACCTTGTTTGCTGTTTCTCAACAAACAAAACAGCACCATTCTGGCCAATTTTTTTTTTTTAGCTTCCCATTGTCCTGCCTTTTTCCCCTTGTAACATAAGATGCTTCTGTATATAAATGGAGTTTTGCCCTTCCAATCAAACAGCCATAATGCACATGGCTGAATTACTGTTTTCTTGCTCTGTAGAAAATCCTGCCCGCCCCAAAAGTAACCAACAACTCTACACATATTTGCACGGCCCATGCTGTCCTGGAAAATGGCATCTGTAGTACTCCCAAGCTTGTCATCCACTGATGCTAAAGCTGAACCAGCAGTCCCACTGAACTTTATTTTAATACTGCCTTCCTCCTTTCCCCTCCACAAAGCCTAGTTCTGAAAAAATACCTGTCAATTCTGGATGCTTAAACTTAAGAGGTGAGTATATTGACATTTAAAAGCAGACTTTAACGAGTAAAAAATGTGTTCAGGAACTGAGCCCTGTGACATGCATAATATCCATCTGAATTCCAGCAAAGAAAATCACAGCGCAGCTTGAATAGATGCTCCATTTCAATCCTCCCTGCAAAGCAAATGAATTCACATCTCTAAGAGGATTTCTCCCAAAGAAATACCCCCTTTCTGAGTGCTGGGAGAGTGCAAGATCCCTGTATCTCCATCCAGGCTCAGTGACGAGCACTGAAAAGGGGAAATTCCAACCTCAGGCAAAAAGCAGCAGGTGGGAAGGACCTTGCTTAATGCAGAGCTGTGCAGGGAAGGAAGGGGAGAGAGACCTTCCTAGCTGAAGCTGCCTCCTGGAGAACCTCATTTATCAGGCATTAATGACTGATATTTAGCAGCTAATAAATATTTATTAGGTGAAAGCTAAATAAGTTTTAATAGCTCATATAATTATAAAATATTACCTAATTTTCATCATATAAGCAGGAGCATTATAACCATATGCACTGTGATGCGTTGCCTTAAACTTGGCTAATTCATATACTGAAAGGCATGAATCACATAGATTTCCAAAGACACACCGATAAAATACAGGTACTTTACTAGAAGCATACGTGAGCTTAACAAGGCAGTAACTTATTTGTTGTTGTTCCTGTAAGAGCTAGAGATCTCTTACGTTGTGCTGAAGTATTGACAGAGCAGCCTTATCTATGTATTTCCACATCAGTTCAGATACTCCAAGTGGTATTTCTGGTTTATTTCCTCCACAAACAGCCTGCTCTGACCTACCACCCTGCCCCAGTTCTCCTAGAGAAGGTGGCCCTCTGCTTTCTCAAGAGCAGCCGCAGCAGCAGACACACCTCCACTTCCCCGAGCGCCGCCGATAAATCCACCGCTGCCTTCTCACTCATCTTTCACGAGATTACTTGCAACAATGCCATGCTCCCCAGACCAAGCATCATTTCAGAGGAGGTGAGCAGCTCGGGTTTGGGTAAGAGGAGGCAAGTCCTTCACCTCCAGCTCCCACACATGCCCAGGGTACCCGAGGGTGCCAGGTACCCACTCGCTCCCCATCAGTGCTTTGCGTGGCCCCTGGACAGAGCACAGCACAGAACTGATTGCATCAACACCCTCCATGTACCAAAAGACAACAACAGCAACAAAAAAAGAATAAAAACAGAAGTAGAAGGAATCAAAAGTTATGGTTACAGCAGTTTTTCTTCATTTTTTCCATCCTTCCAGGGAAAGCTGCCTCTCTCCCGTCCATTGCTGCAGCCACTTCCAACACGTGAGTAACTTTCCTGGAGTGATACCACTTGGTTGTGAGCAGTCACCAGATGAAAGATTTTCAGCACATGAAGTCATGCTGTGGCTCTCCTCTCTCCCTGTGTCCCACAGCCTGACTTCCTCAATGCCCTCCATACCCACAGGAGATCAGCAGCAGCAATACAGCAGTACTCCATCTCCTAAATTCTCAGCAGGGAAATGGTTAGGGTTATTTTTGTTTGTTTGTTAGCTCAGGACAGATCCCTCTGCGCTGAAAATACAAATGCCCAAATATATTCTGTTAGCAACAGTTTCAGCTGAGGTCACAAATAAACAGAAGTCGGCACTCAGCTACGTTTTCTTCCATAGGAAGTGCCAAGAAACCACCACCGGAGTTCTGGGCTACTTCATCCTAACTTGTGCTCATTATACTAGAAACACAGTGTATTTACAGTGGAGCAATCCAGACCTTTATCACAGAACTAAAAAAAGTAATTTTAAGTTCATGAAATATGAAAAAAATTACAAGAATACTTGACGTGATGTCTGTGGTATTTTCAGAGACTGGCTGTAATTACAAGCACGCTAAGGAGGGTACGAAGGGACAGATCCATGGATGTTTTCAAAATTGGGCTCCTTACCAAAATACATATTTACTTGTTTGACCATGATGCTGCCAGAAGAGACACACTGTTCTTTCAGAAAACATCACCCATTGCACAACTTTCCCCAAAATACACTTTCTTTTACTTTTGTGCACACCTTACCATACAACAAACACAAGCATCTAAAATACAAGAAAACAGACTGGGATTCACAAACCACCAGAGTTTCCTAATCACGGGGTTCTTCTCCCAGCATCAGAAAAAATAAATCCTGCGCTGCTTGGCATGCCAACATATTATTTTAAATAAGTAGGAAGGCTGAATGAAAGTCCCCCTTCATCTCCCAAACCTCAAGAGAAAATGAAGGAGTTATTTCCAGAGCACGTACTCAATGACCACCCAGCAACGCGTATTCATTTTGGTCAGGCTTCACAAGTCCCACACCACACCTAATGAACGCGCTGCCTTCTGATGCCTCTTCCACCGCCAGCATGAGAGGATTAAAAATACATATGGAAAAAGAAAACAAAACAGCCCTGAAAAATTCTTGTATGAATGCCTCTCCCTTTAATTTCCCTGGTGTTTGTTCCTGTTCCCTTGGAGGAAGCTGTCACCTCAAGCGAGAGGTCTGCCTTACTGTTTCAGCAGCTACTTGTGTTGTAAGGAAAATAAATAAATAAATAAAATAAACGAAAATGGGATTTTTTAAAGGGGAAACGTGTGGGATGTCTGCTGCAGGAGCAGGCACTTGGCACACCCGATCTGTCCCCACTGGCAGAGTTCGGCCTATGCAGTCCAACTATCGAAGCCTGGGTGCAACCATGTCTGTTGTGGCCTACACCACTTAGTCTTCTGCGCGAGGGATACTTGTTATCGGGTTACCTATTTCTCCAGACACTGGCAGAATAAAAATCATGAGACAGAAAAGCTCTTAGTCAGTCGTTCATGCTTCCTCACTGCTGAGCGGTTTCTTCGCTTCAACAAGCGCATCTTCCAACATGGTCTCTGCACAGCAAGTCCAAGCTAGGCGCAACTTAGGAACAATAAAAGGATAAAGCAAATGCTTCGAAATAACCAAACAGCTGACAGCTGGGAAATACAGAGCTCATGTTCTACCCGTACCTTAACTCTCGTCCCATTTCTTTGGGACCTATCAGCGCTGCTCAGCGCGTACTCTCAGCTCTGGAAACATTTCACATTGCTGACCACAAATGAAGTGACACAGATGTGCTTTTCCATACGCTGGCTGCAGAAGGCTCTGTGGCCAGGGAAAGGCGAGGTTTCCAGTCATGGCTGGAGGCCAGGGGGATGGGGCAGCCATGCAGAGGGCGCTGGTGGTGGGGCTAGGGCCTCCTGCACAGCCCTGCAGCTGGGACCTGCCCGCCCGCCCCACCTTCCTCAGGCTTTCAAGTTACTGTTGGACCACCTCTTAAATATGTATCACACCCCTGTGAGTCAAGTTTCAAGTTGATTTCCCCCCCTCACCCCCCCCCCCCAAGTCCTTTTGCTCCTTGTTCTTGCCTATCCTAACCAGAAAGGGGATGGGGCAGGTGGCTTGCAACAGGTGAAGTTACACCTCCACGCAGTGAGGCTCAGCAATCAGATCAGCCTTGGCCTTGTCTTCCATGATTTTTAAATCTCTCACCCCTGCTGCCTTTGCAGACTCCAGCTTCCCAGTTCAACCTCCTGTTTTCTGATACTGTTGTGACAGAGCCTCTGCAGAGGCAGACCTGGGAAGATAGCCCTTTGCCTTGAAGGAAATCCACCTTACTGCTCTAGCACCACCCCCCCAAAAAAAATAAAGCCCAGGACTAGTTTTCTTTGAGGAGGAACCTGCTAAGAAAGGCTCTGTATCAGAGGATGACTCCTAAAACTTTAGTCACAACCCCAAACCAGTAATTTCTCATGGTCTTCATTTATTTCACTCTTTCGCATAAAGCTCTTCCCCACAAGCTTGCCCTTCATAACTGGAAACAAACTGACCCCAAAACCTGGGAAGGTATTTTTGTTTTTTCCTGTGGGTATCTTACCCACAGGAGACTTTAAAAAAAAAAAAAAAAGTAGGTATTATTAGATGGGAGGTATAAATAGAGCCTAGGGGGGGCTCTTACAGCCCGTTCCTTGAACACGCTTCTCCCCAGCAGCAGCACACCGATGCTATTTCAGGTAGCACCTCCCATTCTTCACCCCTGGATTGCTGATAAAGTGTGGCAGCTTAAGTAGCCGAAGAAAGAAATGGTTACTTAAGGGCAGGCCTAGATACTGATTTAAAATAATAGGTTGGCATGCCAAGCAGAGCAGGATTTATGTTTTGTGATGCTGGGAGAAGAACCCCATGATTAGGAAACTCTGGCATAAATACTTCAGGGCAAGCATAAAGAGAGCACGTGTACGCGGCCCAGGGATAGCGATGCTCGGTTTTCCCCTCTGGCATCCACGGAAAGAGATTACCCCTCCAGTATTTCATTAGTGAACGGCGCTAAGTGATCCAGCAACTTGTGGAAAGAGTAAGAGCGCTGAGGTTAACGTCTTTGGTGAGGCTTTGTCTCAGGGTTTGGGAGATTTTGTTTCAATGCAGCATGGGGAAAGCAGCTGTCACCTTGATTAGAGTCCCCTCGTAACCGGACACTTCTCAAACTAATCCCAGCTCCTGCGGGCTCCCTGCTGTTTGGGCGAGCGGTTACTGATGGCTTCAAAAGCCAAGGAGCTTGCACACAGGGATGCTGAGGTCCCAGAAGAGCACGGGCTCGCTGCGCCTGCCGCCCCGTCCTGCCCTGTGCCCGCTGGAGCACAACCCAGCTTCCAGGAGAACCCAAAGGCAGCGAGGACCGCCATGCACAACGCTTGGCTCCACACGCTCGCTTTCCAAAAAGCAGAGGGGATGAGGGATACGGTGCTCAAATCATCCACGTCTGCTTAAATGCTTGACTCGCGTGCTGCCAGACACAGCTGGCCGGCCAGAGGTGGAGCAGCACAGCGACTCCTCCGCCCCACACCAGCCACCTCCAGCTTTTCCTTGCATTATGGTCTGGCCGGGATGCACCAGCCGCTCCGAATCGCTCCCCACAGGGGCCTCTGTCATCCCCTGTCCCCTCCTTGCTCCCCCTTTATCACCAGCAGCCACCCTCAGCCGAGCCAGCAGACGGATTCCCGGTGGTGGGCGAACGACCAGAGCAGACCCAACTTTTCATTTACCTCGTTTTCTGCTCTTGGATCCTGTGCTTGCAACATGAGACCAGAGAGCAGTGCCAATACTAGCAGTTACCTGGCTTGCTTGACAGCGCGAAAGCAGCAGGGAGGAAAAAAATAGAATAAATAAATCAGTCTAATGAGGCTGGAAGCACAAGAGATTGTAGAGGAAAAGAGCAAATAAGGAACTTAAGACACAAATTACAATTAAGCGCACTACAGTTACTGTGTTCCGAGCAGCGTTGCTCAGACATACCATTACCACGAGTCAAATAACCATACTGAACAAAAGGCTGCGTTTCTGGTAGGAAACCAGTAGTCTTACCACAACACTGCAGTGATAATGGCATGAGAAAACGTGTGAGTGACAGGTGAGACAGAATTTAAAAGCCCTCGGTTCAGGTTGCTTTGTTTGTTTTTATCTTATGATAAAAACAGCCTACACCTACACAGCCAATAACAAGGAAAACCTGAGCTCTATTGCAGTATGTGGTGTTGTACCACTGTTGAAAAATAGGAGATTTCCCTCCCCCCCCCATTTTCTTTTGAAGATGAAAGCCCATTAAGACATAGTGTCGTCACTTCTGCTTTGATTTATCCCAAGGAAAGTCAAAGAACTCGTGCTATATCCTTTAACAGAAAAATTTACATAGCTCAGTGGACAATGTTTCATAATTAATGATGTATTTCCCTGGAAAAGAAAGCAAACTTCTATTTGTTAGACACTCCAAATTTTTGAGGTGTTCACTGAAAGAGGAGTTCAGCATAAGCACGAAGTCTGCTCTTACACACAGAGCCAGCACTGTGCTTCAGGCTTTGCAATTATTCACAAAAAGACAAGGCAAAAATAGTCTTAAAAAAAAAAAGTAATTGACAACTGCACAGCGCAGGAGAAGGGACCGCCTCTGCTTAATTGAAGGTCATTTCTGCTAAGCTGCATGCTATATTTACCACCTGGCTGGTAATGGCTGCTTTTATTCAAAATGCTCTGCAGTAAAATATATGCACATGTAGGGTAGGAAGACTATCATTGAAACCTTCTGCAAGAAATTAGCAGAACGAGGAAGGCTTGCACACTTCCTTAGCAAAATTAGGTCAGGACTCCTTTGAACGGCTCCATTTGAAGGCTGTGCCAGATTCCAGATCAAATACTTTTTAGTGTGTTAGAACCAATGGCTTAAGAGATGAACTTTCTACACTGCTGATAATTATTACTAGTACTGTGCAGTGCTGCCTCTCTCTCCACCTGTGGATAATTATAAATAGCCTACATTTTCCAGTCCCTGACATATGCCACCAGATCAACAGCATTTACAAAAAACATCCTTTGTAACCATTGGTCACACATTTCAAATATGACGACCACGTAACTCTGCACAGTTTGGGGAATTAGGATTTCCCCACACGCACCCTTAACTAAACACTCCCTGAATATGCATGCATGGCTAGGTGATTAGCATCACAGTAACGAAGGATGGAATCACCAAGCTGGAGATCCACATGCCAAGCTCAGCACCATCTCCTGCCTTTAATGGCTTCAGGGCTACTCCCAAACACAGCATTCTCCAGTAGTCAAGCTGGGAAGGCAAAGACCAAAGAACTGTCCCTGGAAATATAAATCAGGTAATCATACAACTCAGCTTTACTGTTCACCCTCTAAGGAACAGGCAACAGAGCACACAGCACGCTCACTACCAGTCAGGTAAACTTTCATTAATAAACTAATCTGCAAATTATCTACAACGATGCCCAAACCCAAAGACTGCATGCTTCAAGAAGTAAAAAGAGCGTTATATGGAGAGAGCAGTAACTTTAGGGTCAAATACACCCTTTGTGGAGCCCAACAGTATAACAACACTGGTGGTAAGAAAATCTTTTTTTCTGCTCTTCAAATTCACAGCTGAGTTCACTGTAGCAAGCTTGGCTGTAGGGAACATTGTAAAGATGCACAGAAACATCCTATTGCTCCTTGTTTTGCTTTCCACTCCGCTCCACTCCCATTAGGTGACACTACTAATTGCACAGCTGGCACAGCTGTCTGCCCCAGACTCTTCTAAGGAGGTTTTCCAATTATATGAGCTGCATTAAACAACAAGAGAGGGAGAGATTAGCTTCTTCTGTGCACCTACAGAAAGCCACAGAGAAAAAAAAATAAAAAGAAATCTTGCTAATCCTCTCTTAGGATGCCTTCATCTCTGATCACAAACAAATGCATAAATGCCATGTGAGCTACTCTACTACACAGGAATTGTGCCAGCTCCAACCACAATACAGCCACAATCTTCATGAAGAGGGAACCCACATACTTTGGTTGAGACTGGCAGTATTTATTAGAAGAATTTTTCTCAGTCTTCCCGGGAAAACAGTCTTCCTTTACATGTTTAAATCAGTAGTAAGGTCCTCAGATTTTATGTGAAACAGCAAGAAGTACATGGTGAAGAAGTATCACAAAGACTCATAACTGTATTATAGAAAAAACAAACATTTCTTCCCTAGACAAAGTTTTTATCCTATCATAAACCTATTCCTATCAAAGCTGCCTAATTCTTCCAGTGCACATTGAGAAGATGAGAAAAACAAAAATTAAAGTGATAGACTCACAACCACAGTAGTATTACTAAATATTCACAAGCTCAAAGACTTCTTTAACCCATAGACAAGATACACAATTCTCAAAGAAGTCTCAGAAAACCTTCATCACTCTGAAGTTTATCTGGCTTTTGGTGTTATGACAATTTATGCCACCAGGCAGAAGGCCAGTTGCAGGTATCCACCTAAAGAGACCTACATCAAGATACCGGGTCACTAACTCTCGGTTAAGTGGGAGAGATACGGTCAGGAAAGTAGCATTAGTGAAATGACAAAACCCCAAGCCAGCCAAGGGTATATTATGCCTTTCAAGGTTTTGAGTCGCAGTAAGAACAGGAACAAAAAGAAAGAAAGGTCATTTCCCCTTTCTAATGCCCTACAGTAACAAAACAGACAAGAAATGACATTTCCAGCACAGCAATACTATTAAGAGTACCCGATGCTCTGGTGTTTTCAGCAGCTCTGAATTCCTCCCCTTCCACTGAGGCTCAGCACAGTGTCAAGGACATGCCTGTGTCTCCCCACCCCAGAAGAAATACTACTTGGGACAGAGCCTGGAGTCCCACCAAAGGCATCGAGATCTCCCCTTATAGTGCCCAAGCACGGCCCTGGCTCTTTGACTAACCGTGGCAGCTTGGACTAAACACCACCAGCAAGAAAAGCATTGCTGACACACAGCACGAGCGGAGACACATTCAGTCACTGTTGACCCTAACATCCTGCCTCCTTTGGGGGTGCTCAAGGAAAGGTTGGGCCTGGCGCTTAGCGACATGGTTTAGTGGGTGACATTGGTCGTAGGGGGATGGTCGGACCAGATGGTCTTGAAGGTCTTTTCCAACCCTAACGATTCTATGACATCCAGTGACTACTGCACCTGGGCACCCCGAGGAAACATGTCAGTTTTTGAGCGGTGCCCATGGGACCCACCTTCCTCACCCTGCAGGCCTGCGTATTCAGGCCATCAAGCCGCAGCGGGGTTTCCAAACGTTATTCAACAGGCTGGAGATAAAGCTGTTAAATGATATCAATTTATCTTATTAATATCCCTCCCCTTCACATCCCACCAGATGCTCCATCAGAAGGACCCCAGCTGGTGACAGAAGAGCAGAAACAACCTCCTGGTTAGCCACGGGCCTTCCTCGGCCACCTCCCGCTCATGGCCAAATTCTCCAGAAACTTCTGGAAGCAGCCATGTTTCCACGCAGCAGACAGACATATCCAGCAAAGTGTTTTGGTCAAAAGGAAGGAAAAGATGAAGAAAGCCTGACAAATTCAGTCAACTCAAGGTGAGACATGGATATGTGATTTCGGCTGAGCTGGGAGACCACTGGTGCCACAACAGTGCTGGTGCCATCTCCCAGCCAGGACAGGTCAGGTGCGGATTTATGCATTTACTCCCTTGCTATTATTTCTCCTTTTTTTTTTTTTCTCCTATTTAGAAAGATTTTTTTCCAACTCACTCATGTTCCACAGTGACAAACACATTCCTGTCCCCTTACCGAGGCTTTGAGGACAGAGGGAAGGCTTTGCTGGAGAATAAAATCAAAAGCACCTGTTAGTGCCATGGAGGATCAAATCCTATTTAGGGAGGAAAACTGTTGCAAAACTGTCGCATTAAATTACAAGTAAAGAAACAAGAGGAAAAATATACGTAAAGACCACCTTGTGTTTAAGGCTTTTTTCCTGGCAAATAAGGTCAGAGAAGCTGTTCTTCCCAGCCTGATTCCAGGCCAGAACTACCGAGAAAACTTTGAGCATGGCCTTGTTCTGTTTATTTAACTGTCAGTTCTTGTGTTCTGCGGGGTATTTCTCTTCCTGACACTTGAAAGGCATACAGCCTTTCATAAAAGAAGACACACACACACACTAAAGTACACAAAGTAAAGATATATGTAGAATTGAGACCTATGTAGAATAAAGATCTACATAAAATACACACACCCAAAGTTTCAAAGAACTTCCAAGATAGAATTGCAACACCTACAGAGAACTCAGTGCTAAATGCTCCGTGCAGCACAGCCTCTACGCACGCTTAATTTCAAACACCCTCCAAGAAGCTTCATTTCATACCACAAGACAAGAATTTAGGAGGTATATATGGCACCTTGGTAACTTTTCATTTCTGTCCCCACTATTAGTCATCTTTATTGTTCTGCCATGTAGAAAGAGAGTGAGTTCCACACGCTACAGATGCTTAAGTCACTAATAATCCTAAGGTATTAATCTGCTAACACTGTCTGCTGCCCCAGCAGTGCTTGAGAAGTTCTCACCTTCTCACAATGAGACTTACACAAGCCAGTTGCTAACATAACCGATTTCACACACTCTGTTCATGGACACTCCGTCTCCTTGCTGTACAAACTCTCACGTTAGCCAAGCTTGCACTGCCACCAGTGGCTCGTGCAAGTACCGAGCACCCGTGAGCTCCTGGCTGGAAGGAGACACAGCCCCACAGCCAGGATAAGGATGGGATGCTCTGCAACCCAGACAACTCAGAATCCCATTTCTCAGCAATATTACTTTATGCACATCCTTGCTGCAGGAATTATTGCTATTTATAGCGCTAAGCCATACCTATTTTTATTTATACAACGTCACAAATTTAAATTCAATGGAAGCTTGATTTTTGCATGTCCCAGTGATGGTGCATTTCCATTACTTTGAACTAGCTTCACCCTTCCGCTTTGCTTCCCTTGCAGGTTTTCATTTTAAATAATAAGAACAGCATCAATGTCACACGTCCGTGACTGTATATGTGAATGAGGAACTGCACAATACTTGAAAGTGATTTGAAAGGAAAGCCTTTGTGCAGGCTTTCACCCGGTAATCAGTTTAAGTGACACACTGATTCTGGGATCTCCACATTCAGAGTGAGCAAGGATAATTAACCCAGCAAAGGAAGAATCTGTCTTCTGGACAGCTGTCCTCTCCTGTAAGGTACACCAAACCAGTATCAGCCTTCCCCTGGAGACCCCATATGAAAAGCAAACAAGACTCAGCTCTTAAAGCCAAAAGAGACCGAGTGCATGGGGTTTGGCTGGTCACAGCTGTGTCCTCCAGCTGTTGTGTCCAGCCAGGTGTTCCCACAGGTACCTCAGGGTCACCAAAACCCACCAGGGCACAGCTGGGATGAATGCAGCTCAGCCCAGGGAAAGAGGAAAGCTTACTTCTGCGGAGCTGTCTAATGGCAGGCAACAAACACACCAGAGAGGATCCCGGGGAAGATAGGAAAGATGAAAGACCTAGTTAGGTTGTCAG
Organism: Anser cygnoides; assembly: GCF_040182565.1. Classification (NCBI taxonomy): domain Eukaryota; kingdom Metazoa; phylum Chordata; class Aves; order Anseriformes; family Anatidae; genus Anser; species Anser cygnoides. The sequence goes on along the minus strand of NC_089874.1, from coordinate 139,851,151 downwards.
TTCATGGTGGCAGCAAGCAGATTACGATTTTTCTCTCAAAATATTCTTAGTCTGGAGGCCACAGCGGTCACGCACCCAACCACTCCCTGAGAAGTACTTCACCTCCCGTGCCGTACCGCTTCAGCTGTGTTTCCCACAGCTCCGTGAGACCACTTACATTCACACTTGTGAAATACTGTTCAGAAAATAGGGACGGGACCACTTCAGGCTGCTTTGAAAGGTGACAAGTGACCTCCATCAATGTGGAAGCACCTCTAGAGAAAATTATGCTATATTATGGTTAATCAAGCAGGAGCAACACGTCTGACAACATAATATTTAAATCCAGACAATACATGCTGGTTGTTAATCACAGTGGTACTTCCTGAACATTTTGATTCGGTTCCTGCATATTCCACAGGCTGTTTGACCTTCTGCAAGTCCCTTTGTCTCCTTACCTTTAATAAGAGTACAAAATAGGTATTCATCTTCACACTCACAACTCAAACACAGCCAAGCAGGTTTTTATTTGAACTTTCCCAAAATCAATTCACCTTTGGAACAAAACAATTTAGCTTAGAAGAGAGATTTCTGAGGAAGTTGTTTATATATAAACTAAAAATAGTGATTTCAGATGGAGCGTCCAGCTCAGGCTTTAGCTGAGCACGGCTTGTGTGACACGCTAATAGCCTGTCTAGAGACAAGGCCAAGTCCTGCAGATTCCTCAACACCCTATTAGTCATTATTTCACTTTAGATGAACCCCCTCCTTGAGGCATCGACAAAAATCATTTGTTCCACGCAAAAGAACTTGTTGCGAATGGTTGTTAAACACTTTTTTCTCCTTCTGCAATCAGTTTTCCAATACGCTGGAGGATTACATGTATTTTGTATTTCTGCCTAAATATCTAGTATGCTTTTGAAAGCATCCCTCAGGGCTGAGCTAATCAAGAAAACAACATACATACGGAGAACTGTCATTATTACAGGGTCAAACACTAATGCAGTCTTTACTCGAGAGACTGCAAATTATATTTCAACGTGAGGAAAAGAAATCTTGTTCCCAAATCAGCGAATAGTGCCATGTAACCTATGAATAAATTACTAGTCCTGAACAGATTACAGATAGCAGTTTATTATCACCTTGTAAGCATGAACTGAAGATAACCAAACAAGAATCTGTTCGCAGAAGAGCCTAAAGTAATTTTCTCATGCTTGCTGCAAGGCGGAAAGTAAAGCAACTTGAATGCGGACCAAATTGCTTGCTCATTACTTGTGCATTCTCTCTCAAATGCAGCGACACAGAGGGCATCTTTATGACTTACATTCAAGCAGGGTCTTACATGGGGCCTAGAATAAGCTTTCCATTCTCAAACACAACATTTCTGTTAAAAATCCTGCTCGGTCAAATCTATTCAGATGACAAAGGAGTACTTTTCCGTAAGTAGACAAGAGTCCTTTGTTCAGTCTTTGAGCCTCACTAAAGCCTGTAACTCTTGGCCATAAGGAAAATGTTTAAACTGTCAATGGCAAAAGTCAATTCGGGGAGATAATGCAATTAATAAATGCCACCCATATGCTTCTGCTTGACGTTTTATAAAGACAATCGGCCATGAAGAGCAGGGCAAACAGAGCTCTACAAGCAACTGGCTGCTCCTCTAGGAGCTCGGCTGCTGCTCGTAGGATTGAGCTCTTCCCCAAGCCCAGGACTCCCTGCCCGAACGTGGCCATGTCCCCAAGCAAGGACAGCAGATAGCTCTCTGCCATCCTCTCTAGAGTCAGTAGATCACGGCTGTGTGTTTGAAGCGTGGCTTTTCATAACTTGCACCTCTGCTGGCCAAGAAATCAGGCCTTGACCTCCAGTAGCCAAGCAATCAGGCCTCAACCTCCAGCAGCCAAGAAATCAGGCCTTCACCTGGTCATCCTGAGATTGCGCTTAAGATTACAACCACAGAAACTTAGATCCATCAAAACTTCAAATAAACCCAAGGCTCGTGGCTCGCTCGCCAGAGTCCGCCATCTCTATCCCATTAGCTGCAGCAATTGCTGCACACCTACCACAGAGGCTTCACCTGCCCAAGAACCACAACCCCAGCACCCGACTTCAAACTCGGAGGCATTTGTCCTGACTCGCCCTTGAAGACGAGGCTCTCATCTTCTTCCCCGATAGGGATCTAGAAAAAAATGCAGAGAAAACATCTCTGCACTGTAGGCCTGAATATTAAGTCGGTTCCAATGCAGACCTCGGGGCTAAGATATTAAAAAGAGAAACTGCCTCCGTGTTTGATCTCGGGTCAGGAATCATCTATTCTTTAATTTCTAAAAGATAAGCTAACCTGGGAGGGAAACCTAGTCCCAGAAAGTGGCTCCTGAGAACATCCAGATAGGGGGAGGCTTCCGGCAGCGACTTCGCTGCAGCACCAGAAGGGCAAAACCCGCGGCTGGAGGCGAAAGCCGGAGCTCTCCCAAATTTCCCGCGGGTGACGGCACGGTGCTCAGCCCGGGCGAGGGGAGCAGCCGGTCGGACGGCGCTGGCTGGCTCCGGCTGCTGCCACACCACGGAGCAATGGGCAGGTCTTTGCTAATTCTGCGGTGAGAAGCAGCCCACGTGAGCTGGGGAAGGGTGGAAATGAATCGGGACTAAGAAGTTTCCTATCTTCCCTCGGAACTCGGTTGGCGATGCAGATTTAACGCGCTTAGGAAAGGCACTCACGTAAATCTGAAACACCACCTATCTCCTCGGCAGCTCTCTAACTGCCATCTCCAAAGTCTAGCTGCATGTTTCAAAAACTAAGCAAAACAAACATGCCTCCTCCCTGACACAGTATCAATTCTCCGAATTTCAAAAGCAGAGCAACCATTAGAAACAAACGCAGGCAAATTATAGCACCATGCTTCTGAAACATAAACATTTCTGAAAAACATACCAAATATTACCCCGGTATCCTCCTTCAATAACTGCATTTATGTCAACAAAGCTGCGCTCAGACGCTTGCAGGAGGAACAGAAAGACCACACAGCTGATGTCGATGCCGCAGTGCTCTGTTTCACTGAAAGCATGCAAACCAACCCCGCATGTGCATTGCTGGGGGAACTGGCGTGAAGCAAAGCCCCCCGACTCCAGAAACACCACGAAGGAAGAGGAGGGCCGCGGTTCTCCTCCTGGTCGCGAGAGCAGCACCCGTACGGTGCGGTACGTACAACAGCCTGCCAGCCAGCAAAGCTTCGGCTCGCCGAGGGGATTAGAGCACCAGGCAGGCTCTGGAAAACCATTAGTCCCACTGATGTGGAGCAGGAAGAAGCGGAAAGGTTTATCAGCTTCTGCAGAATGGGAACTGACAAGGACAGCGAGATACTTGGCGCTGCTCTCTGTTGCTATTAAAATCAGCGAGCGCTGACTCCTGCTATCATCAGGGCTGAACCGAAGATCTTAAGAGACACACCGGACCTCTCACTTACAGAGTTTGCCTTCTCTATCCAGCAGCTTTACATCATTCTCCCTCCCTCTCCTAAAAGCAAACCAGGAAAACTTTAAGGTACCTAAAAAGCACTTTTTTTTCCTTTTCCATTCAAGCCAAGCCTGGGTGAATCCCCACAGCACCTCCACGCCTGCTGGCGTTACCAGACTCCGCTCTAACCTGACGTCCCCCTTGCCCAGCAAACCATCCCGCAAGCCCCAGCTGCCAGCCACCAGCTTTGCTGTGGGCGATGCTTGCCACGGGGCACGGCCTGGCACAGACAGGACGGGCTCGCTCCGTCCCCAAATGTCTGCCTCACACACTGGAGCACATCTGCAGCGCGAGAGCCCGCGCCAGGGCGCACGGGCACGCTGCTCCCACTTCAGCAGCAGGATGCATCTCCGGTACGTTTCTAACACAACTCTGACATCAGTGTGGTCCACCCCAGTAAACAGCAGGGTTTGCTGGTTACATGAAGCAAACACAGGGAATTCGTGGCTTCAAAAAAGAGAATCTCCTGCTGTCCTCCCCTCCCCTGCTAAAAAAAAAAAAAAAAAAATCTCTTGCATCAGTTACTTCATCAGGAAGGAGAAATTTTTAGCTTATCGCCCTGCCAAAATAACAACAATAACAACAGAATCAAACAAAGGGGAAGAAATTTGGAGCTAAAACCACTTGACAGTCCTCCAGGAGCTAGCAGGTTTTTTTAAGCATCTGTATAAAACTCCTGTTCCAACCAGGACAGCATTCTGCACAGACAACACATTTGGCATCCGTGTTTTCCCAGAGACTGCTCTACAAAATCCAGCCTTAAGGGACCACGTAGCCACTGCCAGACACAGCGAAAGAAAAAAAAACAAGTGTGTGGGGGGGGAACAAAACCAAACCAAACCTAGCTTCCCTTTACTTTTCCAATCTCTCCACAACTTTCTGGCAGCAGCGAGGGCGCTGCACCACGGCCAGGCTCCCCCTCGCCCCGCACCGGTACGCCCCGACAGCCCGCCTCCTGCTGCGGGAGCCTGTTCATCCTGAGGCAAAAAGAACATAAAACGTAATACTTTACTAATTGCTGCGGCAGTTTAATAGTTACTACGCCATCAGAGAACTTCGTAAGAACGGCGTTTCTATAAAATTAAAGTATATTGTACCTCATTAGCAAGGGGTAGCGCAGTTATGCTTAGCGGAAGCAGGAGTCGGTGCTGTACACAACTCATTTTTAATTAGTCCTTAGGAAAAGGGCTTTGCAATTGTGTCCTAAGAAATCACTAATAACGAGCCAGGTTTCACGAAGGCTGAGACCGGGCTAATTTATCCAACAGCCAGACAACTTCAGAAGTGAATCGGTGCCGGTGACATTATTTAGTTCAGCGGAGCAGCCCCTTTTAATTGGATTAAATCGTCGTGGTATTTTCATTTCATTCTGAAACCCCCACGTTATTATTTCCCAATATCTGCCCCAACACTGCAACCGTGTCATTCGCGTGCCCCCTTCCCTCCAGACAGCCTCAAAGCAGCGATGGAGAAGACTGAAACCCCTTCCCAAGCCTTCTCCAGCTCCGTGCAGCTGACGGGTGTGATCGCTTATATGGAGGGCGGCTTTTTGGGAAGTGGGAATCCCGAGAAGGGAATTAATTGCATTAAGCAGAGCTCCCCGGTCAGTGGAGCCACTTGTGGATGCTTGAATCCTCCTCAGCATCTGCGGGAAGGGGCAGCCGCAGGCTCTGGGACAGGGGGTTTGGCAGGGGTCCTTTATTCGGTGACGGCTGAAGAAATTTGTGATTTTGTAAGAATTTCAATTTCTGGTGTCCTTTTTGAGCAGCCTGTCGGGGCAGGGGAGGGGAGGTGGACGGCAAACTTGGGGGTGAGGCTGGCTGGAAGGCGGCAGGGCGCTCCCCGCTTCTCCTGCTGGGGACGGGAAGGTTTCGGGGGGGGGCAGCCGGCACCAGGCGCCCCCCAAGGCGAGACCCCTGCCCCATGCGGCACAGCCGGGGCTGGGCAGCGGCCACCCCCGTCCCGTCCCGTCCGTCCCATCGCATCCCGCCGGGTCCCCCCCCGTCCCGCCGCTCACTCACCGGCTGCCCGGAGGCGCAGGCCACGAAGCTGAGGGCTAGCGCTAGCCACACGCCCCGCATTATTCCCGCGGGGCCGGGCACAAAGGAGAAAAGCGGGGCCGCGGCCGCTCGGCAGCGCCCGGGCTGGGGTGGGAGGGGGGGGGCGCGGGGCCCGAAAAGCCGCTGCCGCCCTCCGGCCCCCTCCGCTCCGCCCGGCGGCACAAAGCTGCCCAAAGCCGGGGCTGAGGCTGCTGCTGAGGGTGCTGAAGGTGCTGCTGAGGGTGCTGCCGCTGCCGCTGCTCCTCCGGCTGCCTCCCTCCGTCCTCCCTCCCTCCCTCCCTCTTCCCCGCCCGCCCTCCGCCCCGAGTGCTCGGCGGCGGCGGCGCGGCTCCCAGTTAAACCCCGCAGAAATTCCTGCAGGATTACAACACAGATTGGCAGCTCCCCCAGCCAGTGGAAGGAGGCGGCGCCGCCACCGGCTCTCGCAAATTCAAGCAACTTTCCTCCCCCCGCCCCCCCCCCTTCACCCTCCTTCCCTCCCTCCTTCCCAAACCTCCACCCCCGCCCCGGCCTCCCCTCCCTCGCCCTCCTCCCCCCCAAGTGGAAAACATGAGCAGCGCCGCGGGCCGAGCGAGCGGGGGCTGGCCCCGTATGAAAGCCGGGTCCTGGAAAGCCTCCCTCCGGTTTAATTTTATTATTTAATTTTATTTATTTATTTATTTATTTTATATTCTCTCAGAGGGAAGCCTGCCCGCTGCCGCGTGTTCGCAGCGCCGGATCCGGCCGCGCTGCCCCTTGCCGCCCTCCCCTGTCAGCCTGGAAGGCAGCGTCAGGTGTAAAGGGGGGGGGGGGGGGAGAAATAATAGGACGGGGGTTAAAAATCACGGTGTTGGGGTCCCCTCTTGGCTTTCTGCCCCGATTTTTCAGGCTTCTTTCCCTCAGCGAGGAGACTCAGAAAGTTTTAGGAGTGAGAGGGTGGCGAGCGACAGAGGGCTGCGATTCGCCCCCAGTCACGAGGATCCGGGAGCCGTGCCTTCAAACCGAGTATTTCAGGAATTGACAGCACCAAGAAGCCAAAACAAGAAGTCTCGCTGTGACGAGTCTGTGCTGTTTCTCAGCTGGGGAAAATGGTGGCATTGCAGAGCTGAGGAGCCTCGGCCTGAGCCAGGTGCCTTTGCAAGCGCAATCCCACCACCGAACAAGTCCATCAGACACACATGAAAGCGGCGTATATCACTCCTCCTTACATTCAGAAAGCTCAGGCTGGGCCTTGTAGCCTGGCTCGGGTGGTCTCCGTGCCCATAATGGTCGCTGCTGGCCTAGCCAAGCCTGTCCCTCTTCCAGGCCCCTGCCCCAGAGGAAGCCAGGAGAGCCCCCAGGAGAAGCGGGGTGAGAAGCTGGAGCAGCGGGGTGAGGCTCCCTGGTGTCGATGCTTCTCCACGTCCTTCACCTTGCTTGCCCTTTGCCTTGCATGCCTCGGCCTTCGGGTGGTGGTGAAATCCCAGCCGCCTTCAGGCCCTGCTCCGGTTGCCTTCCTGTCACCACAGGAATGCCAGCTAATGCAGTGAAACGCAGTTAATTTAGCACAAGCAGGCTGCCACCTTCCCAGCCTCTCCCAGATGAAGGTGCACCTCTGCGCTGAGGGGTGCAGGACACTTGTCCCCAGAGGGTAGGTAGGTGGCCGTGCTGCCTGTGACCCTGTCCCAGGATCATGGTACCCTCTCAACAGCTCCCGCACGTGCTGGTTCTCGGTCCACCTCCCAGACACACCATGTCATTGATTTTTAGGCGGCGTTCACCACGGAAATCTTGCCAGCTTTTCAACGGTCTGCTCCTGGTGGGTGTCGCACACGAGCGGATTGTTTAAGAGATTCCTTCCCCTTCAAAGCCCGTTGCAAATATTTAGGGCCCCGTTCTGTGTATCCTCTTCCTTGACAGGTGGCTGGATCGCAACCTAACGAACTAAGCAACAATTTCAGTACGGTTGGATGCGGGGAAGCGAAGTGCAGTGAAGCAAGGGGAGGAAGGATCCGGCTGGGCCAAATGTGCGGGATCTGGGGTCCTACAGGCATCCCCATCTGCACGGGTGGGAGGCCTGAAGAGGCTGCAGCTTGCCCAAAGTCAAAGCAGAGACCAGAAATAGCATCGCTTGTACTGGCAGGATCCTTAATAGCCCGAAAACAGAACTCAGTGTTAAAAACAAGCAACATAAAAGAGCAAATGGGAAGACAGAAAAGCTGAGTACAGGAAGCATCCTAAGGCTTGTCAAACACTAAGGGCTAGGTGATTTACTACAGAAGTTCTGTTGTTTGTTGTTTTTTTTTTTTTAGCATTCAAACCTTACAGGCACATGTCTTCAGTAAATAAACCAAGCTCGCCTTTTCCTTCATGTTACACTCTGTGATAATCAGGGATTTATGTACTAAGCAGAATATCTCAAGGACGAAAACGTGATCTGCGACCAGCTAAGGGAAGGCGCTCCTTGAGCGAAGGCAACAGCAGCCAGTGGGCTCCACAAGGCTGAGAGGCGTCCACATGGGCTGTGCCCATGAAAGACTCGGGGCCAAGACCTGCAACACCTGCAAACACCTGCACACAGCCTTAAATGCAGGGGCAACCCCTCTGATGCCAAGCATGATGCTAAGCCCACACACTAATGCTAGAAGGAGCAGGAACGAAGACCAGGAGCCGGATAGGTGATTTGGACGGATAGAAATGAACATGAGGAGGAAAGAAGAGAAAAGAAACAGTCCCTGTAGGTCACAGAAATAACTACAGGTTGTTTGGGGAACCACTTGCTGCCTCCCCACACCCTTGCCCCTCCAGCAGGGAGCATTTCCATGCATGGCCACATGGAGAACGACAGGGGCACTGACACCTGCTCTGCTTGTCACCCGGTTTCGCAGGGATAGAAGCAAGTGGGAGGCCCAGCAGGAATCTGAAACAAAGTGGTTTTAACCCAAAGTAATTACGTAATAAGGACTACAATGAGAGGGTAATCAGAGACAGGCGATGCGATGGAGCTGCCAAGGGAAAGCTGCAGGCTCGGGGCGTTTCTGGTCCAGACTGCTGGGCAGACATCACCACATTTCCTTCATGCCACGCCGAGTTCTCCTGGCTTTCCAACAGGCACCAGCCCTCCCATCACAGCCCTGACATTGATGAAAACCAGGCTGGAGAGAGATGAAGATGGCCCGTGCAGAAAGAGACAAACTTCACCCAAGTGCAGTTTTTTGCAAAACGTTTTATCTTCTGGAAGGACCTTGAGTGCAGCACATGCAGTGTGGTTATCAACCACAGAAAAGCCCCAGCTGTAACCCAAAAGTCCACCAAACTTGAACATTCAGCTCAGGGTCTTTCCTAGCGGGAAGTTCATCTCCTGGGTTTGTAGCCTCTGTTCCTGGCTGTGGCTCACATGCACTGGCTGCTCAAAGCACAGAGCCACATTTCTTAACCCAGGAGTGCTGCAGAGCACAGAGAGGGCTTTGCAGGGCCCTTTAATTGGGATGTGCCATGAGGCTACTGGCATTTTAAGGAAGAGTCATTGTCAGAAAGAGGCGGCAGCTGTGCAAAAAGCAATTTTGGAAATCTTGGGAAAAGGACCTCAGCCTACGGCTGCCAAGTCACAGGTAAGAAGTGTGTTTAACAAGTTCCCAAGCAATTCCCAAGCCTCCATTTCTACACGACCACATCCTGCAGGTGACTTGCACCACCGGTAGGGATAAAGTAAGAGAGCCATAGGTGGAGGAGTGCTCCTAGTAACAGTTTCTCCATTAAGATTTGGCCGCTAACACAAGGCAAGACTGAGAACGCTTGGCCCAAAGCATCAGCAAGCACAGCAGATCCGAAATGTCATGCTGTAGGTGAATTGGAGGTGAGGTGGCATTGGCTGTAGCTGACCTTTGTTGTACGAATGATTGGTGGCTGCATTTGTGCCCATGATGGGGTAGCTTTGGCATCACGTTCAAAGGTCAGGAGGGGTGACAAATTTTCCCAAATAACTTATTCATAGAGAAGAACCCATGAAAAGGAATATATGAGATATATAAAACAAAGCAGCTGATGTTGAATCTGTTTGAACCCATGTCAGCAACAATCTGAAATAAAGGTTTTAAAATACATCAGCAGGACAGGTCGGTGTGAGGTTTATTACTATGTCCCCAAACTACCAAATTTTATATTTCTAATTTATCAACAATAAAACCACCCAACTCTTCTATAAAAAGATCTTACCAAATATTTGCTAGTGCAGTCGTGTTAATTTCTGTGTTATAACCTGAATTTAGGGATGTGGTAGGGCAGGGCTGTTGCTCGTGGGACCATTTAAAGAGCATCCTTTTGAACCATGGGAGATGTGGCAGTAATTTAGGTAACATGCCACTGAACTGTTCATTTCTATGTCGGTTCTTAGCACTGAAGTTGAATGAACAGGCAACCTTCTTCAACAGGCGGTAGTTCCAAGGGTACCTCTTCCAAGCATCCTCAAAATGCCCAGCGACATCTTTGTTTCCCTTTGATTCAAAGACCTCTTCTGCTGTGCAGCTTCTGAATCATAGACAGATGCTGGTTATTTATTTTTTATTCTTCTTATTTTGGTTAGATATGAAATACAAAATATGTCTACAAGAACTGTGCCCTCCCCAGTAGCTGGAACAGCAGCGTGGTAGGAGCTAAGGACACCATTAAGCAACCAGCACTTGTTGTGTCTGCTCTGGGAGCACTGAGGCTGTTCAACAGGACTGAGAGCTGCACTTTGTACAAACACTGGAAAGTCTGAGCTCGGCCTGCATCTGAGCCATGCAATGACTTAAATTTGTAACAGACCAAATGTTTTGGGTTCATTTTCCATGGAAAAGAAGAGTGGTAAGGATGGAGGTGGAGAAGGATGGTGAAGACCGCGACTTCAACCCCTACATAAGGAAAGAAAATAAAAACCAAAGATGAAGGCTGGCATTGCTGGCAGAGCACAAGCAGCAGTCTTGCAGGAGATGATGGGCAGGGTAAGGATGATGGGCAGGCCAGGAGCAGCATAAAAATGAAGCTGCTTTGTGTTTGTTGTTTTGGAAGAAGTTTTAGTGGGTACAAAGAGAGCCACAGATGTACACAGGCTTCGGGGCATTGCTGCAGGAAGAGCAATGCTGGAGAGGTGAAGGCTTCAGGTGAGGCAGGTGAGATGCTGAGATGATCTCCTGCATGGTGGGAATGACGTTAACGGGCTTTCCAGAAGATTTACATTCCAGAAGTTGTGATACCCGTGTAGAGGGGGACACCTGAACCAGCCACTCATCCAGATTCAAAGATGACCTTAAAACCTGGCATTAAACCCCAGATTTGGCAACACTCCTAGAGGAGGTCTAAGTCCCTGCTATTCAGCAAATCACTGAAGACTTTAAATGTAAAATACATGCCTGAAGTGCCTTGCTGATTTAAGGGAGAGATGCCTACCAAAGAACAAGAGCAAATGAAATGACACATTACTGACAGCTAGGGTCACCAAAAATTAGGAGACTTTGACAAGAAATGTTGTTTTCCCAGTTTTGGCTCTAGATGTTCACTGCCATGAGGACTTCAGTGTCAGTCTGTGCTGGCCTCCTGAAAAGGGTAAAATTTACCATTCTGCCATTCTAGCCAAGGCTATTATGCTTTCCTTTTTATTACAACAAAACCCACCTTTAAAATAGAAGAGATAATTTTTTATCTCTGGAAGTTTCATTTAGAGCCATGGCTCAATATTTCCTTGAGAAATTTGCATACTTGGAAGCGTCTCCTGCACGACAATCCCTGCAAATGAAATGCATTGTTGATTTAGTTTATTATCCCAAAAGATCGTATCATGGTTAAGGTTTGTATGGGGTACATCAGGAGAAAAATACGGAAGGGTTGAATTGGAGTAGATTTTAATTCCGCCAGGTATACCGCTGAAGTTAATGAAAGTCAGTTAGACATACATTTGGCTGCTGCTGCTAACTGAATAATACAAGTAATAACAGAGGCATCTATTCAATTCCTGATGAACATGAGTAATTTCCATTATCTTAAAATGTGTAGGAGTTATGAATTATAGGTGCAGAGATTGCCCAACACTTTTTCATTATTATATCTTGTTGTCAGTTGCTTATACATTTGCCAAAGTTTAATGCATCGAGCTGAAATTTCCTATGCTGGGTATCAGCCTCCGGCTGACTTCTTCTGTTTTGTTTTATTTTTGTTTTGAAAGTTTTATCTGGAATAGTGCATCTGCATTCAAGAGCAAGGTTAGGGGAAAGTATGTTATTTTGTCTATGGTAAGCCAAATTCTTTCAAACATTTCTTTGAGGAGATGTTTTACCTCCATGCATGGAAGCACAGAGCAAACATTTGGCAGAAGGAGTCAACCAAACAACAGAAATTTGCTTTTCAACACATTTGGCAAATGACACCCCAATCTGGACCACGTGTAAGCATTACTCTCTTTGCAGTTTGTACATGCTCGGTAGAGACTTGTTGAATTCTGACATCTAAAAATCCCATCTCCGCCGGGCACGTTCCAGCTGAGAGCCGCAGAAATGTCTCTGCGGTTGGTCTCCAAATAAAAGGGCTTGCTGTAGATTTCCTCCCAGCCCTTGAGAGACAAGGTCTGCTGTGTGTGCCTGAGCATCGAGGGGGATGAGAAGGGAACCTGGTTTACCCACAGAGGAATAGAGGGGCTGTGGTTGTAAGAGCTGGAGAGTGAGGAGGGGCAGGAGCAGCATGGTGAGAGCAGGAGGAGAGCAGGGGTGGAGGAAGGTGTTGGCATGGGAAGAGGGGGCAGGAGGGCAGAGCCACGATGGGAGATGCCAACAGAGGCAGTGAGGAAGGAAAGCGAAGTGGTCCTGCACTCAGGAGAAGAAGATGGAGAATACCCTATAAAGACCAGGCAGAAACTGCCAGTCATGGGCCAGCTGTGTTCTCTTCCAGATCTCGAAACTACACCTCCGCTTGTAAGGCTCCACGTTCCTCTGCTGTCAGCAAATAGCTAAGGGAAGATGTCTGTCTGCCCCAGCACTCTGCGTGGCCCGATCGGCATAAATAATAGGCTGTGTTGCGAGAGGTGATGCTGCCAGTGAGATCCATGCAGCGTTTTGTTGCAGAAGTTGAAAGCTACAGAGACAATGACAAAGAAGACTATAATTAAAGATGGTATCAGAAGGCACTAGCTGCAAGGACAACCTTAATGTTGGATGTTTCTCAACTCTGAGCACTTTGCTTTGTAGCTTAAAGGCTCTTGTAGCAAAGGTTTTCTTAATGTTACTCTTACAATATAGTGCACAACATGTCACACTTTGGATAACTGACTTCTGCCATCTGTCTCTGGAAATCCCTACCTACATGAGTAATGCTTGCACATATGAAATAGTCACTGACATTAATTGGCACCACTTATCACCTCCTAACTGAGGTGAGTAAACAGGTACTGCAGGACTTGCCCATATAACACACTGAGCATGCTAAAGTTAGCTCAGAGTCGTCTGTAATTGATGAAAGCATCTTAATGCAGTACTTGCTACCTAAATTACAGTTCAGATATAAATACATATATAAAACCAAACCAAAACAAAATATATTCCAACCACAAGTGGGCATCTGTCTATGTCAGGCCTTATCGTAGCTATTTGTTTTTCTTTGCATTTCTGTTTCTCCGTCTGCTGCTGTTGTTTTTACCTTCTCATGATGGAATTGGATCCAGAGCCAAAAAAATAAATTAAAGATGAGTCCAGGTCATGCGTGTTTCAGCATAATTGTTCCAATCTCAGGATATACATCCTGTGAGCATCAAAACAAATTAGTCTGCAGTACAAGGAGAGCCTGACCATTTTTAAGAGAAAACGCAGCTGGACTTTTCATGCTAGAGAAAAAGCTTCATTTTCATGTTTTGGGCTTTTATTTTTTATGTAAATGTAATTGCAAAATCATCAAGTATCTATAAGAGGTGGCTAATTAGGGATGAAATGAAATAATGATCAATGTCCTTCAGTGCTTGTAGAGCAGTCCCTGAGGGCAGTCTGGCACCCAGGGGAGGAGAAGAGCCACCACCTACCACCGTGAGACCATGAGGTGTGGGGCTTCTCCTGGCTGGCTTCCAAGGGAGGCTGGAGTGCTCCTCATTTGGGTTTTCTGAAATCAAAGGATAGTATACACATTCTCGGTAATGACCAGCTTCCTAATGATAGTAAAATGGGAATTATGTGGTGCTGCAAGCAAAGGACAAATTCTGAATGAGAGAAAATGAGTTCAAAGCATGCGATTAAATAGTGGTAGGCTTAAGGTCTTAATTCTCCCCTCACACTATGCAAAGCAGGAGTAACTCATTTGCAGTCAGCGAAGCTACAGAGATGTAAAATGGCATCGGAGGAGAATCAGGCCATTGTTCTCTGCAAAACTCACTGATAAGACATTAATTACTGAAGAGAAAATGCCATCAAAAGGATTTTAAATGCTTTGCAGGACTCGGGAGACAAACTCATTAAATGCTATGTCGTACAGGGTATTAGTTCCAAATTTGTGAATGTAGAGAAGGCAAATGCTGCACTACAGATAAATGGCTGATCACTTTGAAAGCCTACGTCGGAAGGCCTGCTTTCTTTAGGAGAGGGAGCCAACCCCACACATTACATCCAGAGATGTGAAACAGTTCCAGATGAAATAAATCATCCTGAACCTTGGTCCATCTTACACACTGAATCCAGGCCAAGAGCAGTTGTTTAAGGTTTGTAAAAGTTCACTGGACTCTGCTTCCTGCCCAGCCTGTCTCCCCTTCCTCCCCTCCACTCCCAACTCTTGTCTTAGGTCAAACCAAGCTTGGAAGCAGCACAGCTAAATACCAGTGCGACAGCATCATGTGCGGTCTTTTTATCTCAACATGCAGTTAAAGTGCTGGAAATCTCACTGAAAAACTGGGGGAAGTCCCAAATCAATGATAAAATTCCCATTTCACCTCTCTGATGGTAAGATTTTAGCCTCATCCTCAGGATAAACCCTGGCTAGCTTCGCAGACCCCAGTTGCTGAGATAGGTTGACTATGTATCTGAAGTTTCTGATGTCTTCTTGAACAAATGCCCCTAGCAGTTCACCCTTCATTAAATCCAGGGGGAGATGGAGCTTATTAATATGCAAGAAAGAGCAGTAGAGGAGTTATCAGTGAGAGGTGAAAACAGCCTCATCACAGGACTCAGTGCTGCATCCCCCAGCCACCGCACATCCTAGGTCCTGCTGGGGCACCCTGGGTGCTGAGACTCCCAGTCCAGAATCCAGGAGGTCCTGAAGAACTCCTTCTCCGTGGGATTTAGGAGAGATGAGCAGGATGAATAATTGTCCTGTTTGTATTTCACTTGTGGCAAGACAATAGGAGTCAGGGCTCCTGGGGTTGAGGGCCACATCAGGCTGTGTGATGTGGCATGGAAGTAGGGCAAGAAGCCATGTTTGTCACATGGGCTGAGGTAAAGTGGGGGTGTATGTCCCCCTCGCTTCACCAGGAGAATACATGACCTGTGTGCAACGCTGTCCTGCGCTCTGACAGTGGGACCGCCTTTCTGTCCCAGGATCTGTGTGAAGGGGAATGTTCTTCTGAATGTCCTCTGCATCCCGGCGTTTGTCTGTCACTGTTGGAGTGGCTGGGTTTGTCACTGAAGTAGGAGAAGGTTCAGACTGTGTTGTTGGCATCATTGCGTACTGATCACACTTTAGCACTGGTGGCAGGAGCTCAAATGGATTATTCACAGTCCCTCCAGCTGCCAAAGAGGCCGTCCTCTGCAGAATGGCAGGAGTGGTTCCCTGGCTCATTGGAGGATGTGTGTGCCAGGACAGCATGGCCTGGGCTGCAGGACTTGCCTTGTCATCCCCATCCACCCTGGGCACCTGGAGCTCAGGTTCCTGGGTGCCAAGAAGGTTAACAGATACCTAACCGTAGTCAAAGCAGTCGTGATAACACAGTTTCACTCCTCAAAACAGAGACAACTTGTGCAATGGCCAGAGACTGACGTGGTTATATGTCAATGGATGGTGCTGTAGTATCACAGACTGGGTGCTCTTTTGCTGCCAGGTACCTCAGACTTCTCTGTCCCATGGAGTCTTTGCCTTCCCACAGTTTGAATACAGTCGTTTGGAGACTTGTGGCTCTCAACCATGTGGTATAATTCTGGGCAGCAGTGCAGATGAAACGCCCAGCATGGCATGGGGCCTGCAGTGCAGGGAACTGCTGGCTACCTGGGTCTAGGCCGTGTGTGATCCCCGCAGGCAGCAGGAATGTCCAGATCAGGGAAGGTGTGAGCCAGAGGAACCACCCAGTGGATCTGGGCAAGACCAGAAGTCACAACATGTATCAAAGGAAATGCTTAGAAGCAGCAGCAATGGGTTTTTAGAATCACAGAATCATTAGGGTTGGAAAAGACCTCCAAGATCACCTGGTCCAACCATCCCCCTACCACCAATGTCACCCACTAAACCATGTCCCTAAGCACCACGTCCAGCCTTTCCTTGAACACCCCCAGGGACGGTGACTCCACCACCTCCCTGGGCAACCCATTCCAATGCCTGACTGCTCTTTCTGAGAAGAAATGTCTCCTCATTTCCAACCTAAACCTCCCCTGGATGTTAACAATTAGATTAATTGCAGACCCTGCCTGGAGCAGCTGGTCACTGTGCTAGGCCTTGGCTCTGAGGCTAGCTGGGAGTGTCCTTATCCAGGAGCAGGTCGTAGGTAGGGGAAGCCCTAGCAGGGGAAGCATCCTTGTGTGAGCAGTACACTTTCAATCGAAATCTATATGGGATCTCTTATACTAAAAAATTCATACCACATTGGGGAAAATCTCAGGGATCTGCTTTTACTCTATTTACAAAAGCATCTTTTCAAGCAGGCCAAAAGGTGGATTAACAGAATGAAATAAAAAGGAATTACAACAGCCAACATCAAAGTCATGGCTGCACTTCTGCAGTGTCCCATCACTGGGCACAAGCTTGCTGGAACTGTGTCCGTTCCAGTGTTTTGTTAAAATACTGCATTGGGAACAGTAATTAAACAGATTCTGATGATAGTTTTTAACACATGCCAGCTGGCTCCCAGCCAGTGTCAAAACAGAAACATTGTGCAAACTCATGGTCAATGATGACTTTGATCTTTGAAGGGCTTTGTAGTGGCGGAAGGAAATGGGAGGACAGGAGGGAGGGAGAAGGGTGCGAGCAAAAGGGAGGAAAAAGAGCAACATGCAGTGGAGTGGGAATCATCTCCTGCACCTTGATGAAGGCAGTGGGTGCTTTCTTCCTTCCCTCTTTCTTTATGTGGGGCAGTAGGCACAGTCATAAACATTACTATAAAGGCCCCATTTCTTAATGATAACCCATATGAGCAGCAGAGCTCCCTTGAGTATTCCCATGTGTGTGCCATTGGGACTGCTCTGTGAGTCACTGCCCGTGCATGCGTGCTTGCAGGATCTGGCCAGAGCATTGGTGTGCAGTGGACACTGGGCAGTGTTGGAGACCTTCAGGACAGAACCTGGGACAAAGGCAAAGAAGAAGTCTTTTGTGGCCAAGAAAATTATGAACAATTTGCTGTTAAAGTTATCTGCTTGTACGTTGCCTGAAGTGTTACAACCACTCCTTAGACACAAGGGAAAATGTTGCTTCTGTCTCACTAGTTTCTCTGTTTAGGTGCTCCGTGAACAGAGGCAGATGGTTCAGGCAGGTGACATTGTTGATTTCCAGGTGCAATGCTGGCTGCACCTTGGTCAGCAATGAGCCCATGTTCCCCAGCTATGCTGGAGGGCTCTGCCTGCTGGTGCACTCTTTCTGGTGTGGCCCTCACTTCACAGATCTGAGCTGCTTTTACTTGTTAATATTCTTAAGAAATTCTTCAGAGAAGTGGGATTGGCTTGACAGTACAAGCTGCAATGCTTCTGTAGTAGCACAGGAAAGCTGGAAAGCCACGCAAATGTCTTCACATTTAAAAAGATGACTCCTTATTTCCTTTCCAAATTCTTCACTAATGTGATATGATGACACTTACAATTTTTCTCTCTTCTTTTCTGTAATGAACATCATTTTAAATTCATTAGCTTCCAACTCTGTAAGGACACTTTCAGCAGCACAGGGTTTTGGTGTGACTGCTAAGAATTTCAGAGAAGAATAAAGTCCTTAATGAGTTCTCCTGCACTTTTACATACACAAAAAATGCTGTCACTGAGAATAACCTTTATTTTAGTTCCAGGGCTTCACTGGAAAACTGAGTTAAGTAACTAACCTTGCATCAACTGAGTTCCCATAAGCATCCATAATCATCTCTGTGATCTCCTCACCTGCTCTAATTGCAAGGTAAAGCAACTCAGCATGAACTCTGGTGGGAGAGTTTTAAGCTAAAGCACTTACTCCACAGCTGAATAGCAGTAGCTGAATTTTGCATCTGAGCCACAAGAAAATACACTGCAGAAGATAAGAGTGCTGTTTACAGGACAACGCCTCGCCCCACTGAGGAGACCTTGAACTGGAATGTAAATACAAGCAGTCTGTGAATCAGCCTTGCATTTTATACCAGTCAGATCCTCTGTATGGACATATTTTATTGGTTTATAACTGGCTAGTAACAAAGAAATTGATGTGAATCACTTCTCAAGCAAGTGCGCACAGTATAGCTAGTCCTCTTAATTAAAATCCCATTAATAAATGCAGTTTTTGAGTTTATGGAAAACACATTGCCCATGTACAAAACAAGTTCTGAGAGTGCACCTTGAGCTCTGACAGCAAAAATGCCTGTGATGTCGAATCCCCCAGCAACACTCAGAAGTACAAACACCGTGCACAAAAAGAGATCCTGGCAAGTGCATCCACCACAGGCTTATGGTAAGATAATTTCCCATGTGTTCCTCTGCTCTGCCTTAAGTATCCTTGCTTCTTGAGCTTGTTTGGATGCTAAAGGAGGGCAGCAGGAACTCAGAGGTTCTACAGATTTATGGAGAACTTTTGGCTTCTACCTTAACAAGAGGAGCTGATAATAAATTCTGCATCCTGTGATAGGTGCCTGCTTTCATTGCAGTAACATGGCTGCCAGCATTGGTACCTACTGCACATGCTGTTTTGGGAATAAGCCTCCACCTAAAAATAAAAGGATCGCATCCTATGCCTATAGGTACTGGTGGCAGCTTCCTTTGTCTTGGGTTCATGCAGTTATCCATCCAGAGCTCTTCTACTACAGCAGGGTGCATCTCTGCTAGGTGGAAATAGTCAGGCCTCATGCACCTTAGAGGTATCATTTGGGTCAAAGACCTGTCTACTGTAAGTTCAGAAGGGGAACGAGGTCAAAATAACCGATTTTTACAGTCATCCAGTGAAGTCACTCTCACAAGGCCAGCCCTAGGGGATGGAGGAACGGAGGGAGGACCCGGTGCCTGAGCAGAAGTGGAAGCACAGTTGTGCTTCTTGCAGGCAGCCGAGCCAAAAATGTCACCCCGTGAAGAGTGTGTAGGGTTCTCTCTGGGCTGAGAAGCTGCACCACGTGTGAGGCTAGACAGAGCCCGAGGAGAGCAACATTTCATTACAAGCTTGCCTGCCTGAGCTGAGTACTATTTTCCAAAAGAGTTCTATGTGACGTGATCAAACCAGACTCGCTGTTTTCATTGGAAAAATGGATTACTGCCACCCTTATTCTGCTGGAGTGCTGCTCTGCCATGTGAGCAGTGAAGGAGAGTTCCTAGGAGATACTTAGTCACAGCTTAAACAGATCTTGCTTTTTTTTTCAGTTGAGTTTGATGGCTTGCAAAATGTGACTCCTCCCTTAACGAGCCCCAGGGGATCCAGTTGTGTATTTTTTCAGGCTCTGTGATGCACATATGTATCTATCTGGCACTCTCCCAAATCTTTTCAAAGATAAAATGTGAGATGAACATCTGGTTCACACTATTACAATCTTTATTAAACACTAATTTCTTCTCCAGAATAGCACCATCTGCCACAGCTCCAGCCCTTGCTTTCTAACGTGAATTTTCCTTCAGAAATTCACAATAAAATAAATCTTCAACAGTTATAGTCCTCTGAATTTACTGAGATGAAAAGTACAGTGACAATAGTAGGCCCCAGGAGTTTATTTGCTTAAAAAATCCTACATTATTATTTAACAAGGTCAGAATCCTTATTATCAAGGATACCAGTCCACTTCACATTCAGAAGGGTTCATTCAAGCATTTTGATAAATCCATTGCTGAAGGCTTTGATCCTTTTTCAGCAGCTTAGAGCACTGTTTCTTCAAGCCCTGATAGTCATGGTGTGGATTTTGCAAAATATTCCTTGCTTCTCTCAAAAAATTTTGGAAAAGAGAGAGAGCTTGTTGCAGACATATCGAAAGACAATTTCATTTTCACCAGTTAAGTCCCTGTCTTTATGATGCCTATCGATCTGGATAGGCTGGACCGATGGGCTGAGGCCAACTGTATGAAGTTCAACAAGGCCAAGTGCTGGGTCCTGCACCTGGGGCACAACAACCCCAAGCAGCGCTACAGGCTGGGAGATGAGTGGCTGGAAAGCTGCCTGGCAGAGAAGGACCTGGGAGTATTGGTTGATAGTCGGCTGAATATGAGCCAGCAGTGTGCCCAGGTGGCCAAGAAGGCCAACAGCATCCTGGCTTGTATAAGAAACAGCATGGCCAGCAGGTCTAGGGAGGTGATTGTCCCCCTGTACTCGGCTCTGGTGAGGCCGCACCTTGAGTACTGTGTTCAGTTTTGGGCCCCTCGCTACAAGAAGGGCATGGACGTGCTCGAGCGAGTCCAGAGAAGGGCAACGAAGCTGGTGAGGTGTCTGGAGAACAAGTCTTATGAGGACAGGCTGAGGGAGCTGGGGTTGTTCAGCCTGGAGAAGAGGAGGCTCAGGGGCAACCTTATCACACTCTATAGGTACCTTAAAGGAGGCTGTAGAGAGGTAGGGGTTGGTCTGTTCTCCCACGTGCCTGGTGACAGGACGAGGGGGAATGGGCTAAAGTTGCACCAGGGGAGGTTTAGGTTGGATATTAGGAGGAAATTCTTTACTGAAAGGGTTGTGAGGCAATGGAACGGGCTGCCCAGGGAAGTGGTCGAGTCACCATCCCTGGGGGTCTTTAAGAGACGTTTAGATGTAGCCCTTAGTGATATGGTTTAGTGGAGGACTCGTTAGTGTTAGGACAGAGGTTGGACTAGGTGATCTTGGAGGTCTCTTCCAACCTAGACGATTCTGTGATTCTGTGATTCTGTGATTCTGTGATTCTGTTCTTAGCCCCAGGAGTACCCAAAAGCCAGGAGAAAAGACACCTCTGAAGCACCTGCTCACCTCCTTCAGAGTGAAACAATTTCCAGCATTTCTTGTGGCCAGGGCACAGTCCTGAGTCATGCATTTCTTTCCCATGATATTTGGAGATTCACCTCTCACTTCTCAAGAGCTTGAATGTCTAAAAAGATTGTGGTCTCCAAGGCTTTTAGGCCTTAATTTTTATTCATTACTAAAGCAAATCTAAATAAAAGTTATTAAGAGACTAAATTCAATTTGCTGTCCCGGTGTTCCAGCATCACATCAATAAGAAGCTCTGCGGGCATCGCTGTGTGCCTGAGGATCTGGCTTGTCATGCAATGACCACGCTGGTCCAGGCAAGCTCCTGTGGGGTGTCCATCTCCACTGCAGGCTAGTACGGATCTAAAGAGACCCTCAATCATGAATTTCTACCTGCTAATTGACTGGTGTCAATGGCAGGAGAGAGGATGGCTGAACTACAAGAGCCCTGTTTGCTGTGCGGGTGACGGAGCCCTGGCACAGGCTGCCCAGAGGCTGTGGGGTCTCCTCCTTGGAGCCCTTCAGAAGCTGCCTGGACGTGGTGCTGGGCACCCTGCTCTGGGTGTCCCTGCTTGGGCACGGGTGGCACCGGGTGGCTCCAGAGAGCCCTGCCGGCCTCAGCCACCCTGTGATGCTGTGCTTCTGTGAGCACCATGTGGGGATGCTTTCCTCCACATCCGAGAGCAGCCCCCTGCACGCCCAGCTCTCTGTGATGGCAAGTTGCAGCTACGCTCGCCTTCACAAACCCTTACTGTAAGATCTTTTATGTTGCCTCTGTAATAATAATTGATGGTGTGACAGCACGGGCATTTTTGGACCATGCTGCACCACAATACAGAAAGCAGCCACAGAGGCTCATGTCCTTCTCTGCCAGCGTGCTCTTCTGGGGTGCCCTCACTGCCTTCCTACCTCCCACAACAGTTCGTTGGGGTTTATGGTCAAAACAGCACCAAAAAGCAATAAAGAAAAATAACTCAACCACAATACAGCTCCCCGGTGAAACTCTGAAGGGTTATTCTACCTCCTATAGTTCAAAAATTACATTTCTAGTCCGGACCTGCTCTTTGAAAAGTATCAGGAAGATGTACTGAATAGAGACAACATGCCAGATAAGGAGTGTGCCTTTTTAATGGAAATCTGAGATTAATCCCAAATGTGCTGCTGACAACATGAGTGCTTAAAAAAAAAATCTTTGGGAGGTATAAATGGTTTAGAGGATTTCCATCAGAGTTGTGACCTCGTGGGTGGAGGTTTCCATCTGTATTAACTTCACAATAAATTTTCTGAAAGTGAGGGATAAACAGGTAGAAACTGAGATTAAGGAGAGTGGGCGAGCATCAGTGGGAGCCAGAAGTGCCTCCTCAGGCTGTAGTGGCTGTGGGGAAGGTAAGGGTGATGCTGCTCCGATTTAACAGAACCGGAAGGTTTTCCTCCAGAGGTTCCCAAAATCTGCACACCTGGGGAAGGGAAAGGTTCGGCCTCCCATGGGAATGGGTGCCAGTAAGGAGGATTCAGAGGAGAACTGGCAGTCCATGGGGAAGAATGGCCTTTTTTTAGTGATGTCTGGATTTTGGTGGTGTTCCTACTCAGGCAGACTTCTCTTGCTCTCTCTAGTACCAACACCAGACCCCGAGTGACTGGAAGAGGGCAGCTGAATTCCCTGCTCCTCTCCTGTCGGACACGGGAGGAAAACACACAGGTCGCCTCTGTGCCACCCTCCGGTTCAGAGATCAATCCCGTGCCATTCCTCAAAAAAGAAGAGTGAATGTGTAACCCCAGCGATGTCGCCAAAACTCCTTCTGACCACGAGACACGCCGCAATACACATTCAAGGCCATCAGGACTGCTGCACCCAAGAACTACCTGCATGGTATGGTTGCAGGGTTGCTACGATCTGATGAACTTACTCTACTGTTTTACATACCCCAAGCGTGCAAAACACAATATAAGGCCAAACTCCCCATGGCATATATCCCAGCTGTTTTAGAATCATACAATCATAGAATATCCCAAGCTGGAAGGGACCCATAGGGATCATCGAGTCCAACTCCAAACACCACTTTTCATTTCAGAGGGCTCCTGCCTTCAGGCAGGGCAGGTACAGAAGGTGCAATACAGGCACAGGGCATTCAGGCACACCAAACTTTCAAGGAGAACTTTTTCCAGGACAGCTACATACTGCGAGGCACACGCACGGACTGATGAAACCCGAAATGACAAACTGTACGCGCGTTCACTGAGTCATTCGTGTGAGCAGCCTCCAAGTACCGAGCCAGGAAATGACGGGACCTTGCTGCCCTGTGCTTTCCTAAAGGGGTTTTGGGAGTTTTGTCCCCTTGCCCAAGGACGGCTGGATGACTAAGCACAGCGTGCTGCCATCCCAAATCAAAACTTTTCACCCCCTTCGGTACGCCGCATGGGAACAGCTGGCTGTTTGCAGAAGCAAGTCGTGTAGCATTTGCTGCCCAAGTATCTCTCTCCTACAACCTATTTTCATTTTACTGAAGAGAGACCCAATTTCCTGAATTTTTAATCTGTCTTTCTAACATAATCAAATTATTGCAATTACTGGGCAACAAATTCAAAAAGTCCTAAAATTGCTGTTCCGATTTTACAGTGAATTCCTATTACGTGTAGAAGATTTTGTAAACACATTAAATAAAATGCTTTTAATTCAATCAGAAAAGCAAGCAGTGTTTGTTTTTATCTATTCAACGTATTTGAGCCACAAGCATTTTTCCAAGTGAGCGGCTATGGGGGTTTGTAACGCAACTCAAAGCAAACACTGAGAATATAAAATCGCACTTGTTCAAACAGGATTAGAGAGTTTATTCTAGCAGAGCTTCCAAGGATTTCAAAGAGAAAATAGAGAAAATAGCTCTTTTTTTATTTTTTTTTCAGGTGGAAAATATGTGATGCCTGGTCAGTGATTGTGCTTTGCAAGATCCCAAAGGTGCCGTGCAGCCCACGTTCACGCCATGCAGCAGGTCAGAGATGCCATTCATTTTTCACAATCTCTGCAGCTCTCTCCAGTTCTGCCTTTGCTCAGCAATCGCTTTCACTCTATGCTGTTAACACAAACTGGAAGCCAACAAAGAACTAAAGCCCATTTCTGGCATACAGCGCTGACGGAAAACATAACTACTTCATGCTTCTTCATGTATGCTTTTTGCAGGTTGTGTGTAAGAGGAGATGTAAGGAAGGGGGAGGTTTTCTTATTACAGCCCCACAGCCCTTAGTTGGGCGGTAACTCTGGCTCACATGGATGTGCCACTGAACCTCTCCCTGCATCCCTCCAACCCTCTTTGTGCCTCCTGCAGAGGTCTCAGGCACCTTTTGCCAGCGTTTGCCAGCAAAACTTCCAGCTCAGAGCTGGAAACATCCAAAAGCACAGGGCAAACATCATCCTCCTGTGCTTTCAGCTGTGTTGAAACACGCGACTGAGGGCCATCCTCTCCCCCTGAGGTAGGGGCTCTTGCGGGGCCAGAGCAATATCAGAGCATCACAGGAGAGGACCACAAGCACCTGGCACAATCCAAAATATCAGGCAGCACAGAGAGATCACAGCAGGCTCCCCTAGAAGCACCTCCTAGGCACCACCACCCGATTCTTCTGCCATAATGATGTGAGAGTTGTTGCCTGGGGCTACGAATATTTTGTCCCGGTTTGTGGTTAGCAGATCAATTTGTGAGCCTGCACCAATTTCTTAAAATGTATTTGCTGTTTCTAAGCAGTCATGGGATTGCTTGTAAAGATGATTTTCAGATCACGGGTTGTGCACCAACTTTTTTTCGTTTCAGCTACTCACCGTTCATTACTTGTTTTGTGCGACTGGCAATTTAAGTGACACGGTGTCATTTCTGATCCCGGATTAGATGGCTGAAGTATTTTAAAGAGGAGAGGAGAGAATGGCACGCAGAAAACAATGCATTTCTGCTGCGAAGACACATTTGCTCTACAGTTCATCAAACTTCCACTGGATTTTTGCAGGCATCAACAGTTGTCCAAATACTGTCAAAATGTCAGTAATATCGTTCCACACTTTGTAGCAAACTGAACATGAGGTATTGAAAGATATCAAAAATGTAGATTCCTTTTACCATTTAACCAGCCTTATGTGTGTGTGCATACGTGTGCATGTTTGTGTAGGGGTGTGTGTGGATGCACAAACATAAAAAGAAAAGACCAACCTTGTGCAAATTCTGCACACATTTACAGTTTCTGTGCTTTTATTGTGAAAATATATCACTTTGCAAGCCCTCTGCAAAGCTTAAAGAAATGTTTAGAGTCACCTGTTATGGTACAAAATCTCTGTATGCTCACTTGATTTATTGCTCTGTTAGCAGCCAAAAATCCTACTCATAGCAAGCCAGGGAGCTGAAATTTCTTCTGTCATTGATTTCCTTGAAGTCACTGTTCAAAATCAAATAACATTTAGACACTGTGATGGTACCTAATTACTTATTTCTGCGATAATTCAGGATGTTGCGGTGCTCTAGAGAGAATGGGTAATAGGAGTGAAAATTTATGTTCTCATTTAAAGTTATTACCATCAACAGAAGCCCTGAAAGAAAATAAAAGCATCCATCCCCATGGGTATTTCCAAAACCAGGGGGTATTGATGCCAGCCGCCTTGGTTCAGGGCAGCAAGGCATCGTGTCCCCTGGCCCCCTCACTGCTCCAACTCTCTCCACCGATGGGCTGGCAGCACCACTTTTGGGGCCTCCTTTTCACTTCTTTGATGATCTAATAACCACATTCATTCAACCAATTTAGGAAGAATGTGCTTAAAAATAGGGAAAACGGATGCCTCCCCTGGAAAATTTAGATGCTGAAGAGTTATCAAATATTTTTGTCACATGAGTGGGAGGATTTCCCCATACAACTTGTGAGACTCTGTTGCAGAAAGACTACGTATAAGGGTAATATTAAGCAATAGTCATATTTTTAGCAACATTTTAAGCAATTTAGCAGCTGGACGTAAGGGGAGAAAATCACTCCCACGTGATTCATGCTGTAGGGTTTGCTTTGTAGGCCACAGTTTGGGGTGCTCTCTATTAGCAGCAGCTATTTCTGCAACGTGCTCCAGTGTGACCCCGTGAATCATCTGGCACCGGCACGGAGAACTTTCTCAACAGCACATAACGTGATCCCAGCTTCCTTAGAAACCTGACCGTCATGGCAAAGCTTTCACAACAGGATCCCAAGACTGTGTCTCAACCTAGGATATATCCATGCCCGTAAATCTGATGGTGAGGAATCTCTTCACGAGGGCAATTCCCCGTCTTGCTGCATAGCATTCCCATGGCGCTGGGGGACACGAGAACAGACATGACCTTAATAGTGATGACGGACTAAGTTAAACTGGATCAGTGTCCTGCTGGAAGCCCTCTCACAGTTTTCCAGTCCCTCTTGCTTGGCTATTTTAAAGTAAGTAAGCAATCTAAACTAACAAAAAAATTACTGAGCGTTTTGGAGACAGATTTCAAAACTTTACAACCAGCTGAAACTGACACGCATTTACAAAATAGCGAAGCAATGAGCTTGTCACTGCGTTTGCTGAGAAATGGAAGGCTTGGATATTTATGGAATTTTTTCTCCTCTCAAACCCTCGAGTAGTCCATACTGGTGGAGGGGGAGCCCTCTGTGGTGGGCACGTGCTTTGCCCATGCAGCAGGGAGAAGCCTGCAGGTGCCACCGGTCATGGCAGAGTAGCTGTGAGATGTAAATGGATGTGATGACCAGGAGGGAGGACCAGAGAGATGGACCTTCTGGGCTCCGGCAGATGTTTCAGCTGCCTGTGCGCAAGGTACAGCCTGCTGCCACGACGTGACAAATGACTACCTGAGGTCTCTTTTCGTTTAATGTGCAAATATTACACCCCTTGCATTCAGCTACTGCTCGTGTGTTTTCTAGATGAAAGCCCTGGTAGGGCAGGGAAGGTACCATACTGAGAGCAAATAAAATAAATGAACCTCTCCTCTCCCGCAGCTGGATATTACAGCATACGCAGAGCACACCGCTG
Source organism: Anser cygnoides (assembly GCF_040182565.1). NCBI lineage: Eukaryota > Metazoa > Chordata > Aves > Anseriformes > Anatidae > Anser > Anser cygnoides. The sequence continues at coordinate 139,824,345 of NC_089874.1, read as the reverse complement.
TGGCCTCCAGCCAAGCCCTGCAATTCACTAACACAATAGATGGGTTGTGGATGGTGGCAGCTAGTTAGGAACAGCATGAAAGCTTTTAATTCCTGCCTTTTATCATTTTATCTTATCACCTTGACATCATCGAGGCAGCATTTTATTGGTAAGTTTTGGAAACCAGTAAATAACGCTGGGAATTAGAGTGGTATGAGTTAAGCATCGGTAATGGGAGTGGGCTGAGATTTCGAGTACTCCTGCAGACAGCGGAGTGAGGCAAGAGATGGGCAAAGGGATGTTTGCATTTTTTTGTTTAATCTGCTGCAGGTAGCGTGGATCATTTGCAATTAAAATGCCAAAGACAAAACAGCCCCAGGAATACAGTCATTTTTGACTGCGGCAGTGAAAGACAAGGATGTTGTAATTTCAGTGAGTGTTATTCACAGCCTCTTAGTTATCAAAAGAACCACGCTATTTAAAGGTAACTAATGGATAAAATATGAATAAAGATTAAACTACAAAGGCTAAAAAGGATTATTTAGAGCACTTCCATTATGCAGAGTCCTGACATTAATATTTAGACACTCATGAACACTTACATAACTGCAGCTTATTTTTAATGGTCTTCTATCTTGCTTTGTTAACAGGCTGACAAAATGTAATTTAGGACTATAAGCTGTGAGCCCCACATGGAGAAGAAAAGCCTATAATTCACATCATGCTCTGGCTTTTAAGACTTAAGAGACGGTGGCGATTGTACGGCAGAATGCAGCTCGCAGGGCAATATCCATTTACATGCCATTCGAAACCTTCAGGCTATGCGGAGCACTGCAGAGTGCATCATAAAAAAAAAAAAAAAAAAAAAAAAAAAGGAAGAAAAGAAGCCGGTTTAGTTACAATTGAACTGACATGATGGCAAATTAATTCATAAGGTAAGAGGAAGAAAAGGAGCCGCGGCGATGCTGGCAGGTCGCAGGCTTCGCTTTGCATCACTGATTCACCACCCCAGATTTTCCGCCGTTCCCTCGGTATAAAGCTGCAGAAAGGGGGCAATGCGTTGGATTGGTGTTTCCCAGGCGAACAGAAAGGCAAGAGGAGCCAATGTTAAAAAAATAATCGGAGCTGTGTGTGCTGGGAAATCAAGGTTATTAGTCAACGTTTGTTTTCTCCTCATCCAGCCTGAAGTTAATCATTATTAAGCTTGTTTTGAGAAAGGCAGGGCTAGGGCTGACCCTTGGTAAGCCGGGATGCCACCAGCAATTAGCCAGGGCTGTGTCTGATGTGCTCCATGGGGACATGGGTTGGGTGATGAGTCTCAGAGGTACAGATGGAGCACCTTGGTGACCGATACACCACCAACCTGAGCTGCTGCAGCTTTTTTTCTGGTGGGAAGCACTTCTTGTCCATGCATGTCATTAGCAGCTCCCTAATGACCTCATGTGCCCTGAGTACCTTGCATGGAGTACCTTGCATCAAGAATATTGAGACAAAAAGTCTCTTGTATATCTTGCAGATATACACCTAGGAGTGCATCACTTGGGTCATCCAAAACCTTGCCTAAGGGTCACGCAGGTAGGCAGCTCAAGGGCTTGTTCTTAAGAAACGATGTGAGTTGCCTCCAGCTGGCAATGCAGGGATCTCCTGGAGGTCTAACCCTCCCCCTGATCCACCTTCTTCCCACAGAGAAGGCTGTGGGCTGGTGGCTGTTTGGTGGTGTTACTGTAATAGTGTGGCTGTGCACCTACATGGTCTCAACACGTCACGTCTCTGGTATATAAAAATGTCTGCAGGGAAATGCCTCCAGCTCTGACAATTTTAATTTCTTTCTACAGTCCTTGCTATAAAGATAAAAACCTACCTCCCCTGTTTTTTTCTGATCCTCGTTGTCTTTACTTAGAGGATTTTTGTCTTGAAGACATTTGTAATAGGCAGTTGGAAGCCCCAGGTCTAACCTGTGACAGACAAAGGATATTATTCAATGATTTAAGACTGGAACTTACAGAGGGCAGCCTTGCCCTGGTCTTTCAGCCAGAGCAGAAAACCCCAAAGGCTTTGTTAGAAAAGAAGCATCAGGCAGAAAAAAATATGGGGACTCTGAAGCTGGATCCCACATAGAAATGGTACCAAGTGGCAGGTCCTGGGAAAAGCCACATTGTTCTACATGGAGCTGCAGGACACAAGGGACACAACAGGTTCTCCACGTATCAAGGGCTCTGTGAAATGTGTGACGTGGGGGATGGCGGTCGTGTGCCTGCTCAGAGGGCTGCTGGCTTGAAGCAACGGAGGATGGTGCAACAGAGGGTCAATGAACCATTGGGTGAAAGACAATCTCCTGCCTGGAAGCTGAAGAAAACACTTGGGAGATCTTGCTCAGGATGGCACTTTCTTGTACGAGGATGTCAGCTTGGGTGAGAGCATTTACTGAGCAACTTCTCCACAACCCAAGAGGGGGAAGAAACTCTGCTGAGATGACCACTCTTCTTAAGATGACTTCAGAGACAACTGTGGCCACGGGTATCATTGTGGCTGAGAGCCTGACGTGACATGATGCCACAGAAGTGAGCTAATGAACTCCTCAATGACACCAGGCTACTCTCCCAGGTCCAAGCTGTGACTGCAGGTGGCAGCAGCACTGCCAAGGACTCGTGCCTCTGCTCCCTGCTGCTGGACCAGGAACCTGAGTCTCACCAGAAATGCAAGCAGAGACAAGAAACTCCTGAGCCCTCGTTGACGTCTTGGGCAAACAGGGTGAATTGCAAGATTTTTTGCGTGTGCTAACTGCAGTGCTGGTGGTGTTTTGGTTAGGCGAGGACGGCTGGGTGGTGACAGCCCTGCTGTGCAGCACTTGGTGTTACCCCTGCTCAGTAGTTAGGGCTCGACAGAAGCAGATCTCTGCCAGTCCTGTTGCTGTAAGTAGTTTCTAAACAACACCCTGCCTATATTTGTATGTGTAAATACATAAACATATCACTCCAGCTCAGGACGACCTATGCCAGAGCCACAGGTAGAGTGGCTGTTAGCCCAAGCACTTCAGCAGAGCTGGAAAATGGTGTCACGAGATGCTGGGGGCTCCACTCCTTTTGTGTGGGCTCTCAGGAAGGTGACTGTCAGTGCTGTTTGTGATGACAAACTTGATCATTCAAAGCTTGATGCTGCTGTTAGTGGGTAAAATTAATTTTTTTTTCCAATCTACTGATGTCCCAAGAAGCAACATGGGTTAGCTGATGGAGTGGGGTCATCCTTTTCACATGGCAATCTCCCATTCTGGCCAGATAAATTCAGCAGAGGGATTATCTAAGCAACACCGTACAAAATGACACATAGTCCTGCTATTGAACATTTCTATTGCTTGAATAGCACTAAGCAGGAAAAGTGATTAGACTTGGTAAGACTACTGTTATGAAGAACATCAGAGAACTTGTTTCTGCTCTGGTAGATTTCCCTGTGGCTCTTATGGGCTCTTCAAATCTGTGGCAAATAAAAATATTTATCAATGATATTTAACTTCTAGCAGATAGTAAATAATAACGATGCATTAAGCATGCTGCTCAATGACATTCTGCTGCTGCTTTGAATTTGCTTAATATAAAGTTCTCCTATAGTTCAGAAGTTACCTAATTTTAATGAAATGCTGCTCATGCCCTGATTGTGGATGGAGGTTTTGCTGCACCGTTTTGATTCAAAGCTGGCAGGTGCTAGTGGAAACAACCCTGCATACTGGCTAATCGACTTCGGAGCTGCCAAGGCATGGCTGGAACAGGCACCTTTGGTCAGAGCAAAGAATAATTCTGCCCTGGCAGCACATACCGGACAGTGTCAGTCATTTAATTTCACTTTTTGTCTCAATATTCTTGATGCAAGGTACTCCGTTAAATATCAGACGACAAATAAATGATTTGTAAATGCCATGTACAGCAGACAGCCTTCTGCTCATTTCTTGCATGAAACTGTTTATTTATTTCCTACAAAACCTGTAGAGTGGAAATTCAGACATTTAAATTGAACATAATTCTTCCGACACAGCAGGATAGCTGCTATATCCCACACAAAGCCATCTGTAGCAATAAAAATACAACATAAAACCCAGACCCCATAATGAAAAAGTCCTCTTCGTTTGCTAAACCCTCTTCTTTACAATAGTGTTGCTCTTCACTTCCCTCTTGCTTAGTGGTACCGCGAGTGCAGATGGGTCAGCCACGCTGGTTTCATTTGCTTCTTAGAATATGAAAATATGTCACTACAGGAAGGAGGTACCTCGTTATCCACCTGCCAAAGTCTTCTCCGTGGTACTACGGCTGCTGCTTTGTTCTGTCAGTCTGGGTTTTTAACCCTTCTCCTTGTGATGGACTGGGCACCAAAGGATGGGGGATCCTTCTGGGGTGCTACAGACTAAGGGCTTTCAAGGATGCTTGGTTTTAAAAGTTCCTCTTTCTTTTTTTTTTTTTTCTGAATTTTTTTCTTTTCCAGGAAGGAAAGTTTGCATGACTCTTGTCCCTGCTGGGGACTACAGAGCAGCCCAAGCCACTGCTCAAAGGTGAGAGCCCACACTGTGTGCAGGCAGCCCGATGCGTGAAGCCTCCCTCCTCCTCACGAACCCAGCTGGGGCATCCTCACAGCACAGGCTTGAAATTTCACCAAATATTGATGGGAAGTGTGTCTTCTGGGAACTAAACCCTCGGGTTTGAGTCCATGGACACACTCTGAGTCTAGTTCTTTAGGCTTCTAGTAGGCAATTTTACTTTGGATTTCATCACAGATCTGTCTTGTTGCTCTCTGGGTCATTTCCTTGGCTGTGCCTGCCGGCGTCAGGACTGTGGCTAGAGGCAAATTGATTCTTTGATGTCCTTGCAAATGAATAAAAAATCATTTCAAATACAGTTGAGAAAGGTTTTTCAAGCTCCTGTGAACAGCCACCTTTTAATGCTAGATTATTCCAGCTTCAGATCTTTTCCCTGAAAATACCCTCAAAATAAGCATGCAGAATCCCATAAAATCAGTCAGTTAGAGTAAGGCAGAATGCATACCTGCTGTTCATAATAAATGATCCGTCTGATGATGAACATTTTAGAATTAGATCTGGTCTTATTTTTAAAATAGAAATTAGATCAAAGAAGAGATCAGAATTACTTTTTTTTTTTAACACACAAAGCACAGGAGTGTACTTCTCCCTCTTGTACACACATGGAGTTCCCCCAGGCGAGTGTGGTGTCAAGAAGAGGAGAGTCTAGCTCTCAGATTTGGGTGCAACCCAAGCAGGGACTGTTGCAGTCAGTACGAACACTGATGTTTGCTTCAGCCTGCGCAGGCTCTGACTTTTAGATGTGTATTTTCCTTTAAAGTAACTGCACGCCAGTTAATTGTTTGTGTGTGTATGTATGTGCATGTGGACCAGATGCACAGATCTGTGGACCCCAGAGAATTTCGCTGCTTTCAAAGGATGTGATGTAAAATTCTGTACACTAAATTTATTTCTTCCCATGCAACTGTGTACAATCAGTTCTAATAGGAACTAGACACTTCCTGCACGTCTGTTTTTTAATGCAATCTGCTAAGTTTTATAAGGGCCATATTTAGCTGTACATCCTCTCAACTGTTAACTGTATTATTCTTTTAAGGAAGTCATTAACTGTTCGCTAAACTCTTCCTATAGTGGTTTTACAATGCAAGCACGGTGAAATGTGGTTCTCTGCAGGCTAAATAGCGTTTCGTAGTGAAAGAATCAGCGCACACATATGTTACTAGAATAAATGAGAAGAACCTCTAAAAATGTTTGGCATGATCAGCAAATAATTTCTGTTCATCTGCCCTCCAACAGCTGCTAATGCAAACTTCATACATTTAAACGACTTCCTTTTTTTACAGCTGATCCTGTGACTATCACTCATCCCTCCCAGAAATTATATTTTCAGTTGCATTTTCATTTCAGCTTGAAGGAGAGAGGTGATTTGCACATCCTGGCTAGTTCAGCAGTTGCAGCTGAAGAAGTTTTCTTCATTGCGTCATCCTGGACTAGTTCCTACATTTCATCTCACACTGCTCTGCTATACTTTCCCTGTACAAAGTGGAACCATCGACTTTCAGCCTAGAAGGTCTATTTTAAGATTAAGGGGACATGAAATGAGGAAGATCGTAAGTGAAGTCTCTGTGAAGAAGTTCACTGCACTTCCTCTTTATGAAAAAAGACTGCAGGCTGCCTCTGGCAAATATGAGGATTTTTTTTAATGGAAATGTACAGTGAAGACCTTAATCCTTGAACCTGTCACAGCCCTGTTCTGTGAAGTCTGTGTAGAGTTTACATGGGAGCTATAAATCAGAAAGATCACAGAAATAAGCAGTCTGCACTTCCTATTGGATGGCAATTGCATTACACTGCAGGCAAGGTTTTGCTGTATCTCTTAAGCACTTGAGTAACCAAATGTCAACAAATTAGAAACTGCATTCCAATCTTAATTCACCTGCATCCACTTCCTTTGCAAAAGCCAAAAAAATGGGAAATTATTGCTTTCCAGTGTGGATGTTTTCATCCTGTGGTTTATGGTTCTTTCTTCCTCTAAGCGAGACTTGTGTAACTCTGCAGTAGGTTAACAAGTGCCCAAATGACCTCAGGCATACCAAGGCCAGAAGGACTTCCATCTCCAGCCCCTCAGGACCCTGCAGCCACTGGAGATGGATCAATGTAACAGCAGCCAAGCACAGGCTCCTGGATCACCCTCTTCCACCATCCGCATCTGTGGGCTTCTCCTCCCGCAACAGCATTAGACTGACATCAAAAGTAAAGGGCAGACAGGGCAAATCCCACCAGTAAAATAATTATTCTGCCTTGGTTTCTTGAGAATGTTGATGTTTGGGCTCTTTTCTCCTTTGTCTCTGTCCTGGGGAAGGTGAGAATGGATGGGGTCAGACCCAGGTCTTGTACAGTAGCAAAGGAACATGAGGAAGTGGTCTCACATTATGCCAGGGGAGGTTTAGATTGGGCATTAGGAAGAATTTCTTCATGGTGTATCAAGCATTGGAGTGGGCTGCCCAGGGAAGTGGTGGAGTCCCCATCCCTGGAGGTATTTATGACATGTGTGGATGTGGCACTGAGGGACATGGTAGGTCAGGTTGATGATTTGATTGATGCTCTAGAAGGTCTTTTCCAAACTAGATGATTCTGATTCTATGAAAATGCTGAGGTAACACATAAATAAGACCCAGTGTCCTAGCTGGCTGGCAACTTGTATTTCAAGAGAAAGAAACAAAGGGATGTCTGGGGAGGGTAAAACCTTGAAAATATGTGTGCTCAAAACCGACTAGTGATGAGCTTTGTGAAGGCATCCTCATGTGTCTAGATGTGGCAGAGGAAAAGAAGGAGGAAAAGAAGAGAAACGAGTGATCACGTACACTGAGACCACCTCAGCAGGACCAAGTTTCCCAGCCAGTTTCCTCGGCTCACCCTGGGATGCTTGCAGCATTGTGGCCCCAGCCTGACTTTTGACTGGTCTGCCCAGCAGAAAATTTGGGGGAGTGGAAGGAGGTGATAGGTTTTGTCTTCAGCCTTGCCAAAGGACACCTCATGCAGTCTCAGGCTTTGCAAAGCCACAGGGCCACACCACATCCTTCTTCCCAAAACTGCAAATCCCAGGGGTGCTGATAACTAGGAAAATCCAGAGTAAAATATTTAAAAACTTCTTAGAGACTTTTCCCTTCATCTGCATTTCTAGGAGGAGTGTCCAGACTCTCAAGGTTGCTAGCCTAATATTTGGCATCCATTTAAAAAATATTTATTTTCAACATCCACATATAGGGCTTTTTTTTTTTTTTTTTTTTTTTGTCTGCCCATAAAGCTCTGCTGTGTTCAGGTGTTTGTAGGATCTGGGCGTTTATGAACGAAACAACAGAAATTCATTGAACTCAACATGCCTTAGAACAAAGATTCCTGGAGGATTAATGTAACAACAATGAAAAGAAATTATTTCAGTTGTCATCAAAATTAATGGAAAAACTACCTCCCAAAACCACATACATTTTTAGAAATAGAGCTTATTTTTTTCAAAAATAAGTTTTGTTTTTCTGGTTAGGGAATACCTCTTGTTATGCAGCAAGTAACATCCCAGGCTGGCAGCGTGTGCACCAGGTGTGGTCTGACTTGCCCAGGGTGGCTGTCATCTGCACTTTGGGCTTCCAGCGAGATCCCAGAGGCTCATCAACGGCCAGGACCCCACCAAACAAGGTGCTGCATGAACCCACTGAGACATGCATGGGAAACTTAGTTTTAAGAGCAGGAGTACACAAGGAGCTGTTATTATACACTATGAAATGGATGTAGAAAGTGCTGTTTTGATTAAGGAGCAGTTGACCTCTATTGCATGCAGGAATAAAGGATGACTTGGACTATGGAGTCAATGGGGAAAACAGTCTTTTGGATGAAGAATTTCAGTCTAAAAACCAGTCAGGTGCCTGGAGAGAGGCAGATTCCTGCATCACGGAGCTGGTGGAAGAATCTCTCAACAGATTCAGAGAATCATATTGCCTTGCCAGGGTTCCTCGACCAAAGGCTTCTGACAAAACTCCTCACCAGTTCTTAGGGAAAACAGATGTGGGCATAAGAGAGGAAACGAAACATGACTTCATGACTTTCCAGTGGTGCCCAGTGCCAGGACAGGAGGCCCTGGGCACAAACTGGCCCCCAGGAGGCTCCCCCTGAGCACCAGGAGCACTTCTGTGCTGTGCGGGTGACGGAGCCCTGGCACAGGCTGCCCAGAGGCTGTGGGGTCTCCTCCTTGGAGCCCTTCAGAAGCCGCCTGGACGTGGTGCTGGGCACCCTGCTCTGGGTGTCCCTGCTTGGGCACGGGTGGCACCGGGTGGCTCCAGAGGGCCCTGCCGGCCTCAGCCACTCTGGAATCTGTGGTTTGCAGTGGAGGAACACACCAACTTACCTTGTAATTTGTGCTAGGACATGCTGATCAATATACCTGTAAATGGCCTAGACTAGGAGGTGAGCAATAATGTGAGAACGTTGCAGGTAAATATAAAGCAATGAATAAGTGAAGAAAAATCTCAACTTCACAAAAAACATGGCTAATTATACTGCTGAGGAACTGGTTACTTTGTGGTTATGATAGCTAGTTCTGTGAAAATTTCCTCTCAGTTTTCACTAGTGTTCAAAAAGTAAATTTTAAGCCATTTAGGGAAGTAGGAACAAGATGGAAAACATCACTGTAGATCTCCATGGCTTGCCCAAGTACCGCAACCTGGTGCATTCTCTGTCCCCTCATGGCCAAGGGGACCATCGGTTTGGGGTAACCAGAGGGCATCCCGTGAAGCACGCAAGGGCGACGGCAGAGGAGGCATGGCTGTCTGACCCGGATCAGAGGAGCAAGGAGGGGCTCCCCTCCGTGGTAAGGAGACACATTTTGGGGAGGTTGTAAGAGTCTTCTGGCACAAAGTGGAGATGGCGGGAGCCATGCTGAACACCAGCAAAAGGAGGCGGTCCTTCAGGCAGCAGAGGATGCATCTGTGGGACACCCAGCTAAGGAACACGTTGGAAGGACTCAAGGGAGCCTGGACATGGTAACGAGGGGGAGGTCCTTGAAGAATTGCTGGAGACACAGGAATCACAGCTGGCTCAGGAGGTTTCTGGCTGAAAATAGCTGGAGGCTGGGAGAGGACTGAAGGTTAGTACCACGTGTGCTTGCTCCACTCTTTGAACCCAAAGACTGCAGAAAAAGGCACCCAGCGTTCCCCACAGTAGAGCTGTAAAGTTCAACCTGATGGAGAAAACAGACGATAAAAACTCCTGAACGTTTACCTCCTAGTGGCAATGCCGGTAGCTCCAGACTGCCAGCAGAGTGCTGTATGCCTAACTACACTCTAGATAGATTTATTTCACTTTATCTTTTAATTAAATTCATGTATGTAAGCTGCAAAAATAAACACTTCCTGGGGACTCAGAAGAGCTGTGCCGGATGGGATGACATTCTTTGGTTTTGAATCAGATCTCACAACCAGTGAGAAAGTATGATTAAGAAAGACTAAAACATCTGGAAAACAGCTGATGATGATATCCCCCCAAGGGACATAATCAAAATATCCTGAAAGAATATTTTTGTTGCAGAAGCAAGGCCAATATTGCACACAGAGAGAAGAATTATCTTTCTTGGGAAAATAAAAAAGTGTCCTTGTCCAAGGGGCTTTTTTTCTCCTCTCCATTAAAATTTAAAAAAAAAAATAAAATAAAAAAAGGAAACAGTAATTCCTCCTTTTTCGGACAATGAAAATAAATGCTTACTAATATCTCCATATTTAGACAGGCCAGCATACTTGAGGGATATACTCACTCATTTGGTATCAAGGGTTCCTTTGTTTGCAGAAGTAAAAATAGCATTTGAACAACCCTTGTGGACACTTCTTCCTTCAAGCCCAACGTGGCTGTAATACAAAATTGCGAGTGCTTCCAAACCCTTTTGAAATCAGCGTCAAGAACTGGCTCCTTAAAAAGTTGGTGGAGATACTGGAGAGGTTTGCAGGGCTGCACACAAACACCATCCAAGTCCTGTTGGGTTCATCCCAGAGCTGTGCTTCAGGCTGTGGTCTGGCAAGACCACGCTCATTAGTGTTGCTTCTTAATTGGACAGAGAGATGGTTGTCCATCAAAGCTCCTTTCCATGGAGGATGAGCGACCTGCCAGTGCTGTCTTTAAGGCCTGAACTCTCTTCCTCCTGGCAGAGCCAGGCTTGCTGTTGTTGGGCAGCTCCTGGCAGCTCAGCCACCTGACAGATCCATGGCCTTTTCCAATCGCTAAGGCATTTGCTCCTTGTCTTCTCCCTGCAGGGTGTACACATCCCCTCCAAGCTCTGGTCCCAGTCAAAACACCTTCTGCAGCATTTGGCCACCTGTACTGTCACCAAATCCTGCCACGTCACGGGGAGAAGCAATACATGGAGAGCTCTGTGTGCTCAAGCTTTCCAAGACCTACTCTGTGAAAGAGAAGATTTGATTGTGGTGAGTTGTAGCAAATCTCTCAGGTAAGGAATAGCACTGTTTGGCTTAAGAATGAAGAGAACGAAAACCCTACATTTAACGAAGCACCAGAGAGTAAAATGATCTAGGCAATTCCCAAACTATTTCTCTCCCTCCATAAAGTCTGGTTCTGGAAGACTCTGTGATTTAAAATGCATTTTGCATGGAAAGGTAATCACAAGCATGGGGGTAACTGGAAAATGGCTTAAAATGGTAGGTGTAGAGATTTTTCTTTAATAAGGAGCTGATCGTGTGGATGATGGAAATTTTACAGATCGCAGATCTCATCTATCTGGACTCCAGTGAACCAACTGATGGGAGAACACAGGGGAAATTATTTGTTGAAATGGGGAAGAGGGGATCTAACGATAAAGGCCAAGAAAAAGAAATAGGTAAAAAGCATGAATAGGGAATTACAGGATTAGAGGACAATTCTGGTAGAAGAGTCAGACTGAGGAGCAATTTTTTTTTTTTTTGTGTGTGTGTGTATCTTGATTAATGGTGTGGTTTAAAACAGTGTGCCTGTGACAGACCTCAGAACATTATCAGTTTGGGCTGGGATATTGGATGGGGAGAATGAGGTGACTTTGAAGGCAAAGGTAACAAATGGGGATTATAGAAATGGAATGGCAAATGGGAATTCAGGCACTTAGGGATCAGAAACGATGATTCCTACAGTAAACCAGGAGTTAAATTAAGAGCAGAAGGAAAAATTGCAGGTGCCTCAGTTATTGGCAGGCTATAAATCACCAACACAATGTGACAAGCAACGAAGTAAGTACTGAAACATTTCCAGTGGAAATGGGAATTGTTGATCCTATTTTTCAAGGTACTGGTAAGATGTAACCTAGAGGTTTGCCTTCGATTCTGGCTACCAGAAGTTGAAAAAGATAAACTAAGTCTGGAAAGGGCAGGAGCAGCAGGACACATCAAGAGTGTCTGAGCCAGGAGGACTTCTGTTCCTGGACCTTGGTGTGTGTACGTGCTCGGCCTGTCCCACATGTCCTCCAGCCTGCCAGAGCAAGGTCTGGGCAACCACAGCCAGCAAGCCCCTTCTTGCCTCCGGGGGCACCTCCTCTGGGGCAGCTGCCCCAGGACAGTGGGGATAAAAGGAGCTGAAGAGTCTTGGGCTGGAGCTTGGCCCATTTAGCAAAGACCTCAGTGAGTTTTTGGACCACTTCTCAGCCACCTGCGTGCCCCAGGTTCCTCAGAAGCTGTTGGCTCCGTGTTGTCCCATCGGTACAGACCCAGCTGTGTTCCCAGAGGACCTCTGGCAGCATTGAACAGCCGATTCCTGAAGCGTTGTGCAGTTACAGAAATGCACTACAGTTCTCAGATGTTAGACTTTTGCGATAGCATTTAGTCAATCCTTGCTTGCACCATGGCAGCAAAAGATTTCTTCTTATTCCTGAACTTGAGTAGTGCCGCCTTCTGTTCTATTCCTAGTGTATTTTTCTCAACTTCTTTTACATTGCCAAGGAAGAAGCCAATGAATCAAACAGCTTTAAAACAACGTTTTTTCAGCATGAGATTTTTCTAATATGTCTTGTGGGCAGCAGTTGCTATTACCAGCCTCTTGTGCCTGTCTCTGTGGGATTCGTTTTCCCCTCATGGCAGTATTAAGTTAATACAATCCTGCCATTACCTACAGTGTTTCCAAGGTGAGTCAAGCAATTTCAGTGGGTTCTCAGAGGCTGGCATGCTTGGCTGCAGCAATTTCTGTCACGTTGAAAGTGCCACATCCCAATGCATGGGGAGCAATTAGCTCCACAGTGTGGAGCTAACCCTGGTAACAAGGCAAGAGGATTGAGAAAATGTTGAGAAAGTGGGAGAGTTGTGATTCAAAATGTAGAGAACCACCTAAGATCCCATGCTGTGAAAGCTGTGGGAGATATCTGCTAGTGGTACCGTGTGAGTCAATGCTTCTGTCCCCCTGCAGGATCCACCCCCATGTCCTTCCTCACGCAGCTGTGCTGGTTAGGGACGATCCATGTGGTTCCAGCTACTTGGATTTTCAGGATTTCTGCATGAGTTTCAAAGAGTTACTAGAACGCAATGGGAAATGTGATCACAAGGAGGCTTGTCTTGGTAGATTTCCTATTTAGTTAATAAGTCCATTTATTTAGACTTAGCAATTTCCTGTGGTCTACAGCGTATTTCCAGAGAGGAAACTCAAGTGCTGCTGTATAACTGCTGTCTATAAGCAACACCAGAGAAAGAAAATATACAAGCCACTTCCATTATTTCATGGTTCGGAAGCAATCATGCTCCTTGGTAGTCATGTGTCTTTTACTCAGAGCTCTCCATGTACTTGCCCTTTCATGAGGTCACTTTCTCTTGCTAAAATTAATGCTTCCTGGATACTGCTCACATGCCAGAAGAGCTGGTGACACCACTAACTCCACCACCCCACACACATCGCTCTCCCCAGAAAACACCTCGCCAAAGGAGCCAAGCCTGCCCCAGCCCCGGCTATAAGCTGGCCCAAAATAGGGGTCCATTCCCCAGCACCCCGCAGCTCCAGATGAAGTGCCCTGGTAGCACTGTGCTCGCACTGCCTTATTCCACAGAGGTACCCAAAGGACCTGGATCACAGCCTGTCCAGCTGAGCCGGGCGTAGGACCGCTGGCTTCTTGCTTTCCAACCCCACACACCATGAGTTAAATTCCCATCTAGTGCTGCAGTGACATTTATTAAAAGCAATAGCAAAACCACTCTCAGAACTGTGCAGCATCCTGTTTCTGTCCGAAAACAATCCACTTACAAGGAGGAGCATCATCACTCAACACTGCAAGAATTAATAGAAAAGGAAAATGAAGTGGGGCATGTTATGACGTGTTGCCAACACCAGGCAGCTCACGTTGTTCCACGAGAGCCTCTCAGAGTTCATCCCCATAACGCCGATTAAATCAGTTGTCAGTAATCTGGCTAAAGATGGCCTATGGGGCTGAGGTCAAACAGAGGAAGGAAAATCACAGCAATAAAGGAAAGTGAATCCGGGATAACATGCGCAAGAGCAAGAAATAAGAAACCCGTCTCCCCTTCCAGCAGCATGAATGGTTATTAAACTTCTATGAAATCACTACAGGTGCATGTGCAGGATGTATCGTACAGATATAATCCAAGTTACTGCAGGTTTCAACTGTTAATGCAGGGACTAATGACTGCAACCAAAATCTCTGTGCCGTCCTCCTGCCCGGCTGGCTCCGTGCGAGCCTACGCCCTCCAAAGTACCGGGTGGTTTGCAGTGGGTAAGCCTGGGAAGGGATCTGGAAAACACGCTCACAGAGATGTTATATTTAAGGAACAGAAATTCTGACCAGCAAATTTGTGGTCAGATTTTATTGTAACATGTGTATTTATTGTTTACCCAGAAAATCGACAAATTAACAGTTCTTCTTATAGCTGCCACAACTGAAAGCATTTGTGCTGCCCGGGGTGTACACCGTGACTCTGAAGCCAAGTTACAGCATGCAGTTATAGCTGAGACTCTGCCAATGTAGATTTTGGAGTGAAACAATCATCTCCCCTCCTCCCTTTGGAAAGGCTGCCTCACAGACCCTCGAAATCCCATGCCCCTTTCTGCTCCTGTTTGTGCCCCATCTCCGTGCATGCCACCACCCGAACCAGTTGCCACCTCGCACCGGAGCAAGCATCCTTCCTACAGCCAAGCTACAGTGATGAGCCGTAGATGGAAGCCCACCCGTGTGTGGAAATTTTCACCCCACTGGGGTGAAAAAATGTTGGATATGGGGAAAATGTTGGATGGGCCAAGCCTGCCCGGGTCTACTGGCTGTGAGGTCTCCAATTTAGGTCAAGTCCAACTGCCCGAGGCCAGCTCCAGCCTTACACATGCTGTTATGAGCAGAGATGATGCCTCATTCAGGTACATTTTGAGTGGGAAAAGAGTGGTTTAGCCATCTAGAAACTTCACCAGACTGGTGGGGACGGTGGCCAGCCTGGCGGGTGTCACCCCCCTCCTACGCCGGCAGCACCAGGCGGCGTGTGCTGATCTGCGGCGACTGGCGTGGCTCGGGGCTCGGGACAAACAAACACACAGGTGCCCTAGAAATCCCGAGGGCACAACTGGAGAAATATTGACAAACAGATGGACTTTAACTCATGCGGGCAAACTCTTATGCCACTGCATTGAGGGTGACTGTGTACTGTTCCTGCTTTTCCAGTTAGTCAGAGGTCATTTCACTGGAAAGCTCATGTTTTCTCACGTGTTTTTTTTTTTTTCTTCTCTTTTTTATTTGAAACATGAACTTGGGGTGACTTTTAACTTACTTTTAAGCTGAAAGTGTGCAGGGTATCCCAAAGGGAGCTCCATCGGCAGAGAGTCCAAAAGCTGCTGCGTGGCACTTTGTGGATGCTGTCACACACATGTGGCATTAGCAGCACTGTCCCACGTCCCAAGGAATCTTGCCTCGTGCCATCTTTGACATCTCCTTCTCCTCCCAGGCTGAGGATTTGTATTTAAGATAACTAACTGATTCTTTGATTTAATGGGATTGGCAGGGGAGGGAAAAATCTGTTGAAAATTTTTTCCCCATCCCTTTTCAAAACAAAAAAAAAATTCTCTATAGGAAATCATTTTACCGACAAAAAATAATTCACAATGAAACTTTGTCAGGAAGGGAACAACCCATCTAGTCCCAGTTTAAGATGATTTCTGGACCTATCACTCTCACTCATGAAAGTACGGGTTAAAAATGCTGCCGACAATTTGGTTCTGGGACACCTGATCCAATGTATATCATGAAAGGTAACTTTATATTAAGTATGCTAAAAAAAAAAGGCATATAGATATCAGATTTTCAGGCCATTATTAATGCCCCAAGTATTACAAGGTAGTTCACTGTGCCTATTTTATGCAGCAGAAAAACTGGCTACTGATTGCTACCAGCTTCCTCATGCCTCAGCCTGAAATTATTTCTGCCCTGAAGATTTCTGTTTGCTAATGTCTTGGGAGCCATTACATGAGAAGAGAAGGCGTGAGACAAAACCCTGTTTGCAAGGCGTTAGCACGTATTGGCTCCAGAAGAGAAACTACAATGACAATTAGATTTTGCTGTTGACAACAGAGCGGCTAATCACTGAAGCTAAAATCAGATTACACGAAATGAAAGTCTGTTGCCTGGCTGCGGCCGAGTTTCAGATGTTCTTAGAATAAGTGTACCAAAAGGAATTGCAATCCCATTATCCAAACAAGAACCAAAAGCCCAAATCGAATGCCAGAAAGGTTAAACAGCTCCTTCTCAGCTCCCTCCCCTGATTCAACCAGCCGTCCTGTGGCTCGAGCCCTATTTCCAGACACATCCCATGCTCCTTGTGCTCATGCCACCTCTGTGCCGGGTGCTGCCTTCAGGTCCCCACCAGCAACAAAAGCCAATCCCCCCAAAGCCAACCCACAGCACCCAACCATCAGCTTCAGCTTGAGAGACAACGTAGACATAAATAGAAAAGTCTTGTTATTTTCTCTTGTTGGTCTCTCAAGCTTTCCCCCTGTTTTTACTCACACACTGGTCGCACATAAGTTTGACAACAAATCTTATCTTCTGCTGGACGCCCACACCATGGTCAGAGGCATTGCAATATAATGTTGGCAAACATCTGGCTGCTTGGTATTTTTGCAAGTTTGCTAGTGTTCAGCCAAAGTTTGCAGAGGGGTTTAACCGAAAGGTCAATGAAAGAATATCTGCATATTGTAAATCTAATGATCGGGATAGATGTAATTTTTTTAAATTTAAGAAAAAGCCAAAGTAAAGTCTTTAAAGAAATTGCTCATATATTTGAGGCTTGCAGTGGGGTAATAAAAATAGAAATTATGTACATAGGACATATTGTGGTGTAGAAACTTAACCTCAACATATTGATCGAGGCAGTTCTTGTCCCTGAATTAATATACGCCTACGAGTGAGTATTTGTTTTAGGGAAGATAAATAGAAAGGCCATGAATAAATATAAAAGATGAGATGAAATAGCCATCTGGACCACATTAAACCAAAATGTGTAATTGAAGCAGAGAGAGAGTGCATCCTTTGATCCAGTCACGCACAATTGAAATGAAAGTAAATGGGCAATTCGTGTTATCGAATCGTCAGAGGAGGGTCTGCAGCATGTGCACGTGAGAAGGATCGATGGAGAACTGTAGCACGAGGACCCCGAGCATCTCGGGTGGCCTCAGCCAGGGTGCAGTGCCGGGGCCAGGATGGTGTCAGCCCAAGCTGGGCTTGTGCTGAACCTGCTGAAACCACGCCGGGCTCCGGCTCCTCACCTGTTTCCACAGCTGAGCCAGATGGCAGGGCAAGCTTGAACTCAGCTCCACGTGGCCACCTGCATCCCCTTCCATGCCACAGCCCAGCACTTGGGACACCCGTGGGCAGCTGAGCCAGGTAGAAGCAAGCCAGTAAAACATCGCTCCTTTTACATCCAGAGCAGTTCTGCAAGCAACAGCACATTAGAGTGGGGACATGCTGTCTTGAAATGTCCTCCACCTGAGTAGAAGTGAAGACGTGGGGGTAGGATGGCCAGAAACTGCTAAAGGGAGGGAAGAGCATGAATTCTGACTCTGCCCTTGAAGCCAGGGCTGCCTTGCTGGTGCCAGGCTGGATGGGGCTTTAGGCAACCTGGTCTGGTGGGAGGTGTCCCTGCCCATGGCAGGGGGGTGGGACTGAGTGGGCTTTAAGGTCCCTTCCAACCCAAACCACTCTGTGATTCTGTGGAGCTCTGCTTTCCTGAGCACTGCTGCCTGCTCTCCCAAGCATTTGCTGCCCATCAGCAAATCCAAGCCTGGAGCAGTGCCTCTGTCTCCTGTCCCCTTGATCTCTTGGTCAAAGATGTCAGCCAGCCACAGATGTGTGTCAGATCTGCAAACAGCCCCAGTCCTACATCCCAGTGCTGTACTGGCAGAAATCCAGTGGGCAAACTAAGAAACATCAGCAACTTTTCCCTGGTGTAGCTGATTTGGCTCACGTTCACATTACTAGGCTGGTATACCAGCAAGGTTTTCCAATGGAGCCGTACCAATACCAGGAGAGACCCTTTGGCTCAATAAAGTTACCCCCAGAGAGGCACTCACAGATTAGACTTCTCTGGCTTTCCAGCTCAGCCTCTCACTTCTGTTGTGCTTTTGAAAATAGCTGACCTGCTGAAGCTTTGAAATGCTCATGCAGAACCCCCAAGCTCCCTCGACACTCTCATCTCAGCAGGACTCATCCAACCACTAATGCAAGTGTACCAGTACCACCAGAAGATCCCCGTGCTTAGGGACAATGACATTTGAAGGCACGGGAGTGCTGCTATGTGACCAACCGGGGCCAGGAGCCAGGGACACCTGCTCACAGCCCGAGCAGGAATAAGGTACCTGTTGTTTTGATGGCAGGCAGCAAATTGCCTAGGTGAGGAGACAGCGATGCTTGGGAAAGCAGAGCTCGCTGAAGGCAGCTTCTAATGACTTTTTAGCTCATTCAGGACCTGGCTGGGATTTCAACAGCTGGTTCAACCACAGCGGACCAAACTGTCTCCTAGCAGAGCCCTGTCTGGAGCAGAGGAAGAAGAAATGCTGCTAAATCCAAGCAAATCATTTTTCAAGATCCTGTTGTCGACTGCCAGCTTCAGGAATAGCTTTTCCATTTCTCCCGTGCTCCTTGGTTCTGCGCCTGCGGTTTAGTCCTGTGTTTAGCACGATGAGTTTTGGAACAGGCAGAATGTGCAGTCAGCTTTTTTGTGCTGAGGGCAACAGGCTGGATAATAACCTTGAAACAGCCCTGTGGCCAACAGCATAATATTATCTAATAACTTTCCTTCGTTATTTTCTCAGCTCACAGAGCGAGGGAAATGATTTGCAAATGCTCACTTATATATACACATATGTATGTATATATGTATATATGCATTTTCTAACATTGCAGCATAAAATATTCATGGGGAGAGTTTCTCCATTATATCCAAAGCTCAAGCAGAAATTTCTTATAAGAGTTTGTATGGATTAAATTATTCAGGTCATTTTATAATTGCCACAGAATAGAGATGATAATTCCAGAAAAAGAGGGAATTCAGAAAAAATAAATATATAAAATGGGGGGAGAGGGTAAAGAGCTCTTATAAATTAAAATTTTAAATCCTTGACAAATTCTTCATGGAGTGACTTTCAGAGCCAGGCAGAGCCATTTTAGCTAGCTCTGTTAGGCAGTGTCAAAGCTGGCTGAGTAACTGAGCAGAGATGTGTCTGATATATCCCCCTTATAGGCTACCCAAAAATGTAGGATTGGACCTGGGATGTGCTGGTCACAATAGCAACCACCAGCTGAGTGAGGTTGGGTGCATCCCTTCAGGTAATTAGGGAAGCTGGCATGCCAGGCCCTCACATCCAGAGCAAAGACAAGGCGGCACAGAGAGGGCAGCTGAAAAAATATGCTACACCTTTGAAAAACAGCCCTGAGCCCTGACAGCTCCCTTGTTTGAATCCAGTCTCCAGGCTGGAAAAAGACTTGAGACAAGTTTTCTGTCACTGGCTGTGTGCACTGCTGTCCTGCTCCTCCTCTCACTGAAAGATGTCTTCCCTTCGCTCTCAGCAGCTTGGAAGACTTTTCCCATTTGCATTTCACCAAGCTATTGGAAGTTGCACAGGGGTTCAGAGGAGAAGAGGAAACCCCACACGCTGGGCACCGACTCTTCCCACCCAGGCTGCCCACCCTCCTGTGCTGTCCCCCTGCCAAGCAAAACTCCACGTCCCCGTGATGAACAGCGAGGGGAAAGATTTTGCATGAGAAACAGTGAATTTTCAGAGCAAACACACCATATTCGCATCTGCCAGGAACAAAAGGTGCGATCTGTGGCCACGTGCAGCCGAATATAAATCAGTTTGCACAGCTGAGCTAATCTTTATCCATGCCCATGAGAAGGAGATTTAGCCTTAATGGGGAACCGCTGGTTGGATTTCTCCACCAGTAGCACCCGTGCACCCCCGTGGTGGCTGGTTTTGGTAAAGGGGGTTTGTAAAGAAAAGCTCGTACTCCAGGACTTGGGGATAGGAATAGTTCAAGACTTTTTTCAGTACATTGCTCTCCAGACCTGGATGCAAGCCCACTTGCACCTCGCAAATCTACCAGGAAAGCCCTCTCTGCTCTTCCTTGTCTTCATTGTGGTCCTGTGAAATCCAAAATAGCGGTCTGAAATGTAGGTCAGGGTGACCCAACTGCTACAGGAAGGGTGAAGTCAGAGGGTGAGGCAGATCTCTGAAGTGATAAACACGCACAATTGCTACCTTTTGTCCCATTTCCTAGTCCCTCTCCCAAGGCCTGGAGTTTCTCATCTGGAGATGTGGTTTCAAGTCCCCGTCGTGCACCAACTTTTCACGTAGGCGTTTCTCCTGGAGCTGGTGTCACCTCTGACTGCTCTGAGCTGTGCTCATCCTGCACTCAGCCTAACACGGCCCATCCCTGGAAGGAGCCGGCTCTCTGCTTGGCAGAAATAAGATCTTGCTTCTTTCCTGCAGCCTCTAAGAGGCCTGGGGTACAACTCGACCCAGTCCTGGGGGCTCCCAGGTCTAGGACAGTGCCCTGCAGGGGTGGGCACTGTCTGGTAAAGCTGAAGCTCCTCAACTTCCTTCAGCATCTGGTGAGGGCCAGCTGAAGGCCGGAGGTACTACGGACACCCTGTGAGAGCTGATTAACTGATGTGGGCTCACTACTGGCCAAACAGAGGAATGGTTAGGGGACAGAAAAGCAGGGAACACCATATGCCTGGGATTTGTCCTCTTTCCACCCCAGTAAACATTGGCCAAGCCAAGTTTGAAGGCTCGTTATGTTCGTCCGGCCTACAGCTGAGAGCGGGTGCTGCGTCGCTGGCTCGGCAGCAGAGCAAGAGGAGCAGGCCCCATCCGGCAGGTGAATCCATCTCTGGTCAAGCTCCACCAGCTTTGGTGGCCTTATCCTAGACCAGCAGCTGTCCACGCTCGGTTCCAGCTCTGTGGCACCTGGAAAGGTTGAAGTGGGCTGTGAGGGAGGAGCTCTTCAGGACCTTTAGCCTGTCCAGGGCTGCTGGAACACCGAGGATGCTGCTGCAGGTTTGGCAGAGAAGCTGCCGTGGTGGGTTTTGCTCCTGAAGCAAGACAGTAAAAACGGGAAGCTACAGAGAAGTTTTCAACAGGACAGAAAAAAAATTAACCTCGCACACATGATTTTTCTATTGAGATGCACTTGTCGGGAGCCATGAAACCAACACTTCACTAAGAAAGCAAAAACCATGAAGGGTTCATTTGCTGACAGGCTCAGTCTCCTGTGGCTGTTGAACTCGAGACCTACAGGGAAGTACAATCATTTATACTGTGCGAAAAATACTGGGTTTTATCCCTGCCTGCCACTGGAACACAGATGCCTACAGATGTGGGAGTGTAGCTCCCATCAGCAAGCGAGACCGGAGAGGTGGGAAAGCTTCCCAGGGGGAACTGAAAGCAAAACAACCCCCAAACCTTCAAAGACAGCTTAGCAAGAGAGGCAGATCCCACAAGCTGATTTCTGTAGGCTCTGCTTATCATTTAAAGTGCTGGAGGTTTCGCACTTTGAAGGCTCACTTCCTCTGCAGTGCTCACAAAGCGTCAGCATAATAATACGGAATATTTTTCCCTCCTCCCTGGTGTCAGTCATTATCTTCCAGCCTCCCATGGGTCTTATCTGGATCATAAATGCTAACCGCCTGGGGGCTCTTCAGCAGAGTCCCGCACAGCACCGGGACAATAAATGCACACAAGTGATCCCCCAAGGCTTGCTTTCCCATTGCTGTCCGATTTTTTAAGATACCCGATGAAAACCAAGCAAAGGAAAGGGGACATACCCACCTGCCGTGCTGCCTGCAGTGCTGCCGCCTCTCCCATCCACACGGGGCTCTGTCCGTCTGTCCTGACGTCTTGCCAGCCCACATCCTCTGGCTTTCAGACGGTCCGTAAGCCGTCAGCAGGAGGCACATGAAAATGTGCAAAAATCCTGCTCCTTATGTCTTCAGACAGCCTCCGATGCACGCGCACAACCAAAATGGGACCAAGGCAAGACAACCATCATCACTGAAGGCTGGCTTTTATCTGGTGCACGTGGAGGTGCCCTGCCCCAAATGACACCTTCCTGCTTCTCAAAATGCCCACAGGGTCTGGGAGCACCCAGTTCCACTTCTCTGCAAGCCAACCCCATTA
This sequence comes from Anser cygnoides, assembly GCF_040182565.1. Lineage (NCBI taxonomy): Eukaryota > Metazoa > Chordata > Aves > Anseriformes > Anatidae > Anser > Anser cygnoides. The sequence continues at coordinate 139,802,171 of NC_089874.1, read as the reverse complement.
AAGAAAGTTGAAAAAACTCTTCTTTGTATGCCATATGCAGAGGCAGGCAGAGCAGACTGGTGCCCCCGTGTAAGAAAAACAACACAAGAAAAATGAGACTATTTGGGGTGATTTTACCCAGCCCATTAAGAACCGCAGTTCTGACAAGAGATAAATGCAGATGGCATAACAAGGGGGACCCAAAATGCCCTATATTAGCATGCATGTTGGCTCAGTAGATGACCGTTTATATACATATATATTTTTGCTGTGGTTCCCACCTATTCTGCTGCATCACCTTACGCAGACACAAACTATTTTCTAAATAAAGTTCCAAGCCCAAAGACCCCACATGAGATAAATTAACTGAAGTAAACAAGCAAGCAGCTAACTGGAGCTAATTATACATCTGCCAGCAGCCGTGCTTTTAAGCACCTTAAAGGTGAACATTTTAATTACTTAATGTGCTCTATTGTTCTCAAATTAGGTATGAGAAAAATAACATTGATCCAATCCTTTTTTTTATTTTTATGCTCCAGAGTTGGAAGGCAAGTAGCTTTGTAAGGGGATTACGTGTGTGTTAATCCTGCTTAGCTATGATAAAGTTCTCTGCTTCCTAGAGAGATGGTTTAACCCTCTTCTAACAGCCGTAGCTAGCTCCTAAGGGAGGGAGCTGGGGAATATGAATTACATCTTGGGATAGTTCAAAGAAATAAAGGTTTGTCTCATATCTTTTCCTACGTTGAATATCGTTTATCACATGAGCAGGAAAACCATATAAAATTAGCGGGTCCTATAAGAAAACACATGAACTATGTGTTCATTCTGGCACTGATCTCGTCTTTCCTTTCTGACCCTGTGGCAGGCTCAGAGTACCAGTGGCAGCCTGAAAGCAGACAGTGCCCCAGTGAAGGTGAAACTGGGAGTTGCACCAGTGAGGTGTTGGATATGCAGCAGCCCCTCCGATGGGAGTTCCCCATCACTGGAGCACACCGGTCCTGATTTCCACCCCAGTGCCCTTCTGGGCAGACATACGAGTTCAGGTGTGCCCTCGGGGTTTCACAGCTAAGATTCAGGTGCTTACACACAGCTCTAAAACTTTTCCAGAGTGCATAAAGGGCTCTCCAAGGCATTTGGAAAACAGCAGAACGGCATGAGGAGAAGGGAAAAGCGATGGGTGGCTGAAATCAGTGGAGCGACACGGGACAAAGGCCTGGGCCCATCTCTTGCAATTCAGGCACTCTCAGGGGGTGCTGGGGTAGCCACACGCCCGTTGTGATCCTTGGAGGCTTCTTCTGAGGTTGGCCACATCTCCAGAGGGTGATTAAACCATCTGTGATCTGCCTTGCTCTTTGAAGGTGCCTCCTGAACATTGCCCGTTATTGACTGCCAAGGAGTCCTGTGGTGACCCCATGCTTCTGTCACTTGTCTCAACAGTGACGAGTTCCCCCCCACCTCCCCTTCAACAAGAGGGTGAATCTAGGCCTCCAGTTGCTGAGGGAGATGAGCAAAAAACAATTGTGAATGGAGCAGGAGAACAGAGGCTGGACCAGACTCTCAAGGGGCCACCGCTGTCCCCTGCCGCCCACCGAAAGGGGAAGCGTTGTGGGATCATGTGAGATGGAAGGACAGAGATGAGCCCTGAACGCTGCTCAGAAACAAATGCAGCGTTTTTGGTTCATATTTACTTTAAAATAGTTGGCATCCTGTCAAGTACAAAAAGTAATTAGTCCTTGATGAGAGATCTTTGACGTATCAAGGCGGAAGAGTGTGGCTGATGGAAGCAAACACCCAGGCCTGGAACATGTTTGAGAACAGCATTTAAAGAGCAGAAACCAAAACTTTCACCTGGTGCAAACTCACTTTGGTCTTTATCTCATTTATTTTTCCTTTAACCAAACAAGGAAAACAGCATGATGCAAAGGCGATCAGCCCACCCAGCAATTCTGATAAATGCAAACCCCAAAACTTGAGGGCCTGACTTAAGTCCTGGCGTTAGGGTCAGGACCGTGTTAAAACATCCACTTCTACAAAATACAGTTTCCTCATGTAGGTGCAAGAATATAATGCCTGCCTGGGTGTTCCAACCCATGGAAAATAGGTTTCTCATTAAAAAAGAAGGAAAAGTTTAAGTTTATGCAGTGGCCAGACTCCTACCTTACCTTGGCTTTGGGCTTTGTAGACATTGAGGTCTTCAGAGAGGCAACCATGTTTCAGTACTTGGCACTCCAGGTGATCTATAATGGAGTAGTTTTAAGTCAGAACGTGCTTGGAATACCGTGGTAATTTGGCATGGAGTCATGGCTCTTGTATGCAGCCAGTTTGAACAACCGGTGGCGCACAAGGAATATCCACAGCCACCTCCATAGCCAAGCCAATGCCTCAGCAGCGAGGACCTACATTTGCAAGATCTGCTGAGAGATACAGGCCTGTGCTATCAGCTAATCGCCGCAGCTTTCCTCAGAAAAGCCCTCTGGAAACTTGCTAGGAGGCTGATGGTCGGATACGCAAGAGGCAAGCCATGATCATAACAGAGGCCCAAAACAGGGACAGATTTGCAGTCAGTGAGCTGAGAGACAGAAGTGATCGTGGTCTCGTGACAAATGGCCACACGTGGGAGAAGCAAAAGGTCTGAAATAACCTCGCACCTCAGGGCAGATGTGGCAGGGACCGGCTCTGCAGCCAGAGCGGGTCCAGCACCTGCGTGTGCCCCAACAAGCAGCAAGGAGCCCGTGAGACCAAACCCGTTTGCGTGTTATTTATTTTAGAACAGCTCCAGCTGCAATTTTTTATTTATTTTTTTTATGTGTGCGGGGGCTAACAATGGGCATTGGTCTTCCAAAGGGCTACGATTTCCCTTTGAAACTGGCTGCAATTCAAAACCAGCATGAGAGCCTCATTCCCAGCCCCCGGCTGATGTCCCGTCTGCGGCCCTGATTCACCCAGCATCGCTTGGACGGGTGAGCTGTGGAGAACACAAACTGCCTGCCTGTTTCCTTGCTTGGGAAGTCTGATGTGTTAGGCCACAGGTGTCAAGGAGAAAAGCATGGAGCTGCTAGGTCTGGTAGGAACCACGGTGATCTAACACAACACGCCTTTGCACAGCAGAAGCGCAAGTCACCGAGCAGCCAGAAAGAGAAATGTGTGTGCTCCGACTAAAATCTGCACTCTGGAGATCTACTTTGCCCTACGCATGTTTACCTACCTTAGTAAACACTAGTTTTAAATCAACAGCCGAGGTATAGGTCGTGAAAGCTCCTTGGAAAAGGTAGGTAAATTGAAGTAACACAGCTAAATAAAACGAAGACCAGAATAGAAATGGGGGTGGTGTCACCTCACTCCTGTTTCGTTTTTGTGTAGTACAGCGTGTTTTCATCTGTAGGGATTAAGAAATGTGGATAACATTTTTGGATTTACTACAGAAGCACTTTTTTTTTAGCGAGTCCCATGATAATTTTGTGGTTACAGCCTGGGAACTGAAGATCTGGGATCTTACTCTAATCTTTGTCTTCAGCTTCCTGAGGAAACATAGACAAGTCACTTACCCTTTGTCCCCGTTTCTGATCTTCAACGTGAACTTACTGACCCCCCCCCATCAATGTTGCAATGTCCTATGCATTGTTTCAGAGAAATTCCTTTGACATTGGAGTGGTGCAAGGAAAAAAAAAAAAAAAAAAAGTACAGCATGAAAGGTCGTTAGTGGTAATGACGTTACTGCTGTGGAAAGCAATGGGCCCCAATGAACAACACAAGCTGCCTGGACCTGGAGTCAACAAGGGGAACACTTCAGCCTGAGATGTTTTGGGTTGTTTAGAGAACATCGCCAGGAAATCGCATTTCAGCTCTAACGCAGCTGGTTTCTCCGCCCCGATCTCCGTGCCACCACTCCAAATGCACTTGAAACGTGGGCAAACGGAACATGCAGATCCGGATTTGTGATCCAAGTACAGCAAAGTCAGCTAGTGGGCAGAGCCACGAATGTTCAACGAGTTCCAAGCACCATTTTGCATCACCTGCTGCTCGTACAGCACAGAGCGGAGAAAAAAAACCAGCACCAACCCTAAATGTCTCTGCTAATTCAATACAAGGTCCTAGTTTTCTTCCAGATCATTTATTTAATTAATGGAAATGTTCCCTTTAGTGGTACTTTTCACCATGTTCTTTTTCCTGTCCATTGAGAGCTTTGTGAAAGCAAGTACTGAAGTCAGGCTACAAGGACACCACTACAGGTTTCTACTGGTGGTGACCCTGTACAGAGGAGATTCAGAAAAGCAAGGACATCATGTTTTGTCCCAAGGAATGAGAGCTGTAATTTCTTCCCCCAGCTCCCCACAGGCAAGTTAAACGATCTAGACTTCTTTTTCTCTAGGTCAATAGGAACATCTCAAAGCTGACAGACAGAAGTCATGGTAAATGGTACAAGTCAGGTGCCCCATTGAGGTTTGGGACTGAAAGGATTTTCGAAACCTTTAAAATAAATGCTCGATGACAACTGACTCTTATTGGAAAAATGGAAATTCTTTGGGGATGGCATGAAGTCCTGAACGCCCACTGAACTCTTCCAAATTCTGAGCCACATAAAGACGCGAGGCAATATTGATCTGCACAGCGGCTTCCCTTTCCCAAACCAGGCTGCAGGGAGGAGAGACGGGCTCATCTGAGCAAGCAGACGAGCTCAGAGCTTCGCTGCAACAGGCTGAAACGGAGGCGAGCCTGGTGCGGCAGCGCTCCTGGGAGCAGAAACCAAACCACCCCTTCCAACAGCGGTCACCCTGTCCCACCTCGATGCCCTGCACAAAGGGCAGCGGTAAGAGGAGGAGAGCCAGAAGAGCCCTGCCCAGGGCTTCAGCCCAAAGATCTTCTGCAGAGAGCAGAGCTTCCTGCAAACAGGGAAGGTACTGGGACAACAAATTGGTAGTCTGTACGCTTGGTAGCAACCAAAATAGAAGTCTTTCTCTCGCTTATTCTCCGAAGACAAGAGCTATCATTTCACGTTTTAATTAAAAGCCTCCCCAAAGCTACTCATTTGATTTTATTTTGCTTTGGTTGTTCTGCAGCAAGTTTGACAACACGGGCACTTTGCAGGCCTGCTTGTCTGGCACATGTAATTAAAGTCAACAGGAGTTACGAAGCCTTTAAAACTGAGCCAGGGTGGCTAAAGCTGGCAGCCCAAAATTAGAAGCAACGTTTGAAAATCCAGGTCCCATTCTCTGTGTTTGTGTTACAGCAGCACCTAGAGGCTGCCGCTCGGATTCGTGTCCATCCTCCTGGACACTGTGTGCATACAGACAGACTTGGACGCCTTCAAGCACCCAGACACACAGTAGTCACTGTCACAGAGGCTACACTCAATCAGGCTGAGCGTTTTGATGAGATGGCTCACCTGATAGATATATATGTACATACACGAGAGCATTTTATGCATTTTTTTTTTTTAAGCAAAACCCACTGAAACACTGAATTGGAGGGCACAGCAATTGCAGAACATACTCTGGATGACATCCATAGGAATGCTACTGCTGTAAATTCCCCTACTCCAAAACGCATTAAATAAGCTATCCAGTTATTTCACGATCATCTGCAAGCCGAGATCCATGAAAACTATGAAAATTAAATCCATGTGTATGCTTAGTATAGTCTGGCACTTACGTTGTTGCTGATTATAGGAATTCAATGTTTACAATTTACATTCTTTCCCAGACTTTTTTTTTTCCCCCAAATTGAAGTAAAAACTCCCTTGGCCTTATCATAATACAATTTAGACTGCTGAGGGCAGCACGAGTGCTCCTGTGTGAGAGAAGCGAAGTCCAAGCATGAGACACCGATCCTGGTCTGAGCAATGAAGGAAACACAAGATAGGATCCAAGTTAAAGATATAGAAAGGAGCTGGGAAAAAATGATTGCTACCGAACATTTCCAAAGCCCTTTGAGATAACCACGGCTTGGACTCTTCTTTAAAGCATGAAGAAGGTTGATACATTTTGCTGCAGCTGTCTGTAGTGAGCAGCTGGGTGGAAGACACGCTCCAGAAGAGTTGTAGAGGATCTGCTCAAGGTGTTCTGTCGAGAATAGCCAAGTATATTTTGTCGAAGGCAACGGATCTGACATCCTTCAGAACAAAAGAAGTACTGCTATTCCTTCCAGACCCAAACTGGGTCTCTAGCAGGGGTTTACGCATGTACTCTCACATACAGCCGGGTTATCGGATTGATCGGTACCATATAGAACACGAGGAGCTGCTTTAAGCCTGACAGCTGCCTATCTTCACACCTTCGCTGGTGAGTCCTTCCGGACCCAGACAGACTGAGGAGTGTGAAGGCATAGCAGTAACTCCAAAAGGAGCTGGAAGCAGGCAGAGCTGGTGCAAAGTAACACCTGACCTCGTTAGTCCCAGGCTGACTACCTAGAGACCACCTGGATGGTCTTATGGCCCCACCACAGGTGTACTCCACCTACTGCCACAGTGCCAGGGCACTTCCCTCCAGGGCTCACCTCTTAAACCGTGCTCCACGCATCAGCTGGCTTCAGAGGGGGGCAGGTACACAAAGCTCCCTGGGCGAACACCAGCAGTCATGCTGTCCTTGTGCTTTGAGCCTACTGTACGAAGGCTTTGTGGGCTTCTAGCCCTACTTTCTTAAGAACGTGTGTCCTCAAATCCTGACCAGCCTCCCCAGCCACAAAATTAAATTGAGTAACTTGGGGGGTGTTTGTCCAAAATTCATTTTATCCATTTGTGAAACTGCACCTTTATGGAACTACCTTAATTTCTTGAGACAGGACCAGTCTCTGCGAGGGCTCCAGAAAACAAAACTACGTGGTGACAATGGATAGATAAACAAGGCAGAGCAAACCCAGAGGGGGAGGGAAGCAGAATATTTCAAGTTATTTTGAACATAAAAGGCTTAAAATCAGCTGAGAAACCTCTGGTTCACACCCCGTGACCATGTAGTCTTTACAGTCCTCCAACAGTCATAAGGAGAAATACCCGTGGGAGAAGAGTGGCATGGGAGAGCAGTGCCTAGACCTATGGGCATGTAACGAGGATGTAGCTGAATGTGAGCACTCAGATATCTAAGAAAAAAAAAAGTTAAAAAAAATAAAAATAAATAAAGTTACTGGGCTCCTCTCTACTTCTGAGAGCGCAATTCTGAGTAACTGGAAGCAGCAGCTCCTCTAAGACACTACAACTCAAAGAACTGCAGCTGTCAAAGCAGGCACGGGCACCAGTACCTTTTTCAATCAGCACTGGGTCATATTCCCCAAGACACACACCACAGCAGTTCTGGCTCCAGCTTCCTGTCTGTGCCAAATCACTTTATCAAGCGTAGCACACAAGTTCTGCCACAGGATGAGCGAGTAGAAATGTAACTAACGTGGCTATGGACTGGCTAACCTGGCTCATCTGACTCCACTCTGACACTGCAGCCCACAGCTCTACCCTCAACAGCAACTACCAGGACACAGCCACAAGGAGCAATCCTTCAGAGGTAGCAAGGTTGCATGCTTACAAAGGAACACGTTTTTGATGTGTTACTTTTTAAAGGATGCTCCATTTTCTCCAGTATTTTACAACAGTAATTGATCAGAAATAGGATATAAAAAATATCTCGAATGCAGTAAGCTGTCTTGAGGAAGGGAGTAGTTATAATCTGTTTCATCAGGTCTTTTCCCACTCCTCAGAAGATCTACAAACTCAACATTTGCCTCTTTGCTGTCCTCAGAGGTTGAAAAAACTTCCACATCTCACTACAACCTCAGAATTTATTGGCTCTCTCTATAAATTAGTATTCAAGAAGATAAGTTATGTTGAAGTCTTTCCCAACAAGTAGAGAGAAGGAACCAAGGAAAAAAGGGAAAGCCTTTGCACACCAGGCATCAGGCTAATGCTAACAGAAGAGGAGCAATCAGCAGCTCACAATCATTTTTTTTTTTTTTTTTTATATATACAAAAACAACGAGAAACTGCTGTTATGGAAACTATGGCAGCAGCGTAAGCCAAAGCAGAGTATTTCTGATACTCGATGACACCATTATGCTGGCACAAGTTTACTCGCTAGCAGCCTGCCTCACTGTTCTTCCACAGGAAGTCTCGTTTCTCCTTTGAAGATCTGTCTGGAGGCCATCGCGCAACTCAAGTTCTCTCGTCCAGTAGCAAAACAAATCCAAAAAGAATAACGGGATTGTTTAAGACAAGGTTTATCCTATATGCTACAGAAGCTTCAGAAGGCATACAACTGTTTGTATTATCAGATCTGTTGCACTGAAATAATAAATTGCTGCGCAGGAACTGCTACATTTGTCAGCGTGCAATTACGTACAATGAAATAACTTCTAAAGGTACGTAATAACTTCTGAAGTATGTAATCTTTTCCTCTGCCTTGCAAGTACAGACAGACACACAGACACGGGTGACATGGGTTGATTTACTGAGTTATTGCAAAATACAATACTTTGCAATCAATACAGAGCAACTCTATTCCAAACTATTAAATACATGGTAACACTTGTGTCCTCTTGCGATAACATGGTAAAAAATATTAAAAGTTTTAACAGATGGAACAATAAATGATCATCTTCACAGAAGAGTAACAAAAGCACTGGTTGAAATTACACTCCCACTATTTAATTGGATGCTGTACATGATCTATACAGCAACTTTAGTACTGGAATCCAGTACTCCAGGCTAGCACTGGTTCACTTCATGCCTGCACCTTATAACTCTTCGTTTTTATTTAGTCCACTACATAAATTCTTGCCACAACCCTCTGCTTATGCCCTGCTGCCCCGAATTAGCCTCCCTTCAATGACTGACATCGCTGATGGACAGCCTCTGGGGGGCCAACTCAGATCTCTCACTGGCAGCAGGGGAGATCTCCAGAGGACAGAGAAAGAACATCAGAAGCAGGAGAGTAAGGAGGAGATGTTGAGGCAGAATAAGTAGTTAAAAACAGGACAGTGCATCTGTGACTATTACAAAATACTGTTCAAGCAGCAGAATTCATACATGGACGCTTGTTGCTAAACAGCTCGGTGATTTGTCATTGTAGGAGTCGCACACATACCAAATTCAGCAATAGCGTAGTAAAATGATAAAACTGGGATCACTTGAAGTTTACAGCAGTGATCAAAAGCACCTTTCCAATGCCTGCTAGTGCAAAGCTCACATCCAAAGACGATGGAGCTGAAAATACAGTTGTCAGTCAGCAGAGGACTTGTGAGAACACGTGTGAATTCCAGGCAGAACTGTTGACAGAGGACAGGAAATACCATTTTCCAAGCAGCACTTGAAGAGTTTACTTGTTTCCCCTCACCCTAGCCCTCCCTCTTTCAGAGTAGCAAAAACAAACAAACAAACAAAAAAATCATGGGAAATATTTAAAAAGATGTTGTCAAACAACATTTCTTCAAGGCCGGCGCTGTTGTAACAGCATAGAGAAGTCAGCTTCCAACAAGACAACACTTTGTATTTGCCTTTTCAGTTTTTAGGGCGCAGCGCAGCAGTGTAAGCACCAAGGTCTGCGGTTACAAAAGGTGTGCTTGTCCCCACAGGCAGCTAGATGGTGTACTGCAGCATCTGCTTGCACACGGAAGCGCTGCAGATAGAGCTGGTGTGCATACACCTTGCAAGTACAAAACAGGCTCTCAGCTTGCACAACCACAGCACTTACTGTATCGAAACCATTCGGCTTCCAACCTCTTGCTTTGGTATTGGATCAATAGAAAATTTACAATGCCATTCTTCAGTCTTACACAGACTGACTTATTAACCAAGAAAATAACAAAGTAACGAGCTGAATATCCAAAGAAAGCTACAAATACATTCATCAATACGCAGCACACCACAAATAAAGAGATAGAGACAATAATACATGGGTCTGCTAATACGAATGAAAACCAAGTAGTTGCAGGAAAGCCTGAAAGTCTTCCTATCGTTTTTTCCCACGTAACATTTAATGTCACCGTAGCAATGCTGTTCTAGCAGCTTCCACTGTGTCACCTCTGAAGTTGTACACTTACTTGATTGAAAAGGGGGGTGGGGAACAAGGGGTCTTTGAGGAGTTCAGCAGCAACAGTTAAGTGCATTGAAAATGTCGATCATCTGTGGCACACAGGAATTCATGGATTACACAGGATACTTTTTTTTTCTCCTATTTACAGTATCATACACTTGTATAAAGTCTCTGCTGCATTTTCTTTAGTAGTTACTCCGTGGCAAATCAAAGTAACTTACTAATAGAAAAAGAAAATCCCAGGTTCTTCTGAAGACTAGTGGCTAAGGGTATTACCCTTACCTAAGCTACCTACCTCTAGCAACCCCCAAATTTAATTGGCACAAAAACATTTTGATAACTTAACACAGGAACAGATTGCTCTTGATTGTTTACCTCTTGATTTAATCATCGTGGTCACACCTGGAGCATTATCCACGTTACTAGACATTGGATTTAATATTTCAAACCCCTCCTCCTCCCCCCCCCCCCCCCCCCCCAAAAAAGAAAAAAAATCTGCATGAAAGAGTCACTTTGCTGTTGGGTGTCCACCTGCATGATAGGAAGCACAAACCAAGGCAGCGTATCACAGTAATATCATGCTAGCTCTCAGACACCAAAGACTACAGCAAGTCTTCACAAATAATTATGTTTACGGAAGTAGTAAGCAACTCGGCTCCAGCAAAAAAAAAACAACAACCACAACCCTGCCTTATCATCAGGCTTGGTAGGGCACCAGAGCCTTCAAAGCAGTTTCTGCTTTCAGTCTGAAGAAGCTGGGATTTCTTGGTTCCAGCTGAGGCAGAGGCAAATTAAAGGGGAGCAGGAAGGAACACTGCACGCAATGTGACACAGCTGAAAGAATGGCAGACTTGCACTTGAAGATGCAAAACGCTGCAGTAAAGAAGCAAAACCAACTAAATGAGATATCTGTCTCTGAGGGCAGGAGGCACGGCCCTCTCTATTTTGCAACAGGTTTTTATACAAGGATTTTAAAACGTTCAAAGAAATAGAATATGTAACAGTCAAGCAGAAGGACAATACAGAACAAAAGAACCATATTTGAAGGTCAATTTCACATCGTTTACAAGAAACCTGGACCCATTACTCAGCTGGTAAAACGCTGTCACCAGGTCCGTAGAGCCTTTAAATAAAAGCAAGCAGCTGTCTACGCGTATGGACATTTTAAATACTTACTGACTGCCGTATAGAAAAGTTTAGTTGTGAGAAAGATGGGCAGTGGCTTTTAGTCAAAGGATTGCATACTCGTCTAGAAAACAACAAAAACACAGTGAAACAGAACAATCCAATCAACCATGCAAACTGATTATCAGTTTACTAACCTTCATGTTTATGTCCTCAGCTATGATATTAAAATGCACTTGTAACACCTGAACACACAACAGGGTGTACCTGCTATGACAAAATTGTTTTTCTTTCCAGCATACTCTTCATTAGCTTTTGCTGCCACATGCTGAAAAAACTAGGTTTAAATCAGTGTATGGCAAGTATCAGCAGGCGATGAGTTGCACTACACCAGTGGCTCCATCTTAACAATCCTTTTTCCTCAACACCTTTTTTTAAATTTAAAATTTAAAAAAAAAAAAAAAAAATCAATCTTCCATTTGGAAACTCAGAACCAGGTCTGATTTTCTCTGTCATCTCTAATCACATCGGAGAGTATCTTCAGACACCTTTCTTATTTCTTGCCAATTCCATTTGTTACTTTTGATTTGGAGTGCCGATTCCTCCTCCGAGATGAATGGCTTTCACTATTGACCGTATGTTTCGGTGGGCTATTGTCAGCACCTGCTGAGAAATAAACACTTTTTGACTATTTGACATTGACAAATTTCTTGTTTGGAAGACAGTGAAGGCTTTCTGGAGCTACAGCATTTACAGTATGGAATAATTCAAGCTAATACAAAGTGACTGGTACTCGTACTCCATCTAGTGGCCTAATTAAAAAAAAGAATGAAAACAAATTTAAGACCTGTAAAATTCCTCCTCTTATCAGAAATTTCAGAAGTTTCTCATAGCAGAATATAGTGGTGAAGCATCTTCTATTTTGAGATGACATCAATAATTCAAATCTCTACACTTTTGTTACTGGCAGAAGTTTCATTACTATCAGAATTGAAGAACTATGAAACTGAAGTCATAGATTCAGTCTTTCTTGACAGGCAGTGTTTGACTCTGAGAAAGCAAAGGGAGACAATGGGGACTGAAACAAGACTCCAAGAGGAAACCATGGAAGAGGCTGAAGTTTGCAATTAATGAAGAAACTGATAAAGTCAGAGAACAAATATTTGCTTGGCTAGATTTCTCCAGCATGTATAAAGGCGAGACTTGGAGTGCAAGCAATTTTTCTCCATATAAAAGTCCACAAATGCACTAAACTGAGAATAAGTTAATATCTGCATCGAGAGAAACCACATTTGGTATATAAAAAAGCTCAGTTGTAGGTGCTTTTCAAGTATATGATAAATAAGAAATATTTTAATGATACTAACACATCTGGAGCGTGAGCTCTGACAGGTCACTTCCAGATGTGAAGCTTGTTTTTTTTTCAATAAGCCCACACTAAAGAGTAAAAGAAAGAGTAAAGTAACTGACCTCTAGTGTAGGGAGGAGTAGTTAGAGAGGTGGGCTGCCTGTAAGTACGAAGAAGCTGTTTATGACTACCAGCACTGCACTAACTAGGCAAGTGTCAGCAAGAACATAAGCTCCAGGGCACATACTTTACTTTCTTAAAAAGGAGGAGTAAAAGTATAATTCGCACTCATATTTAAAATCAAACATGCAACGTTTAGGTAGAAAACCCATCCAGAACACTTATGAAATATATAATGTCCTAAACCTACAAGAACGCAAGAATGATCTGGAATAGCAGGAGAAAAAAAACTGCTCCATGAAAAGATAAATACATTTCTAAGAGTTGGAAGAAAAAAAGGCAGTAAAACCAAATAGCTTTGTAGATGATTTATGTGTACGGCTCCTGCAGGGATGTTTAAGGAAGTCCAGCTGTCTCCAAGGTAAGTTTCTCAAGCCTCATTTCCTAATGCTAAGCAATAATGCTCCCACTTTAAGAACACGCATGTAAAAGTGTCGATACCTCTGCTGAATTTAGAATGAAGCCAGGAAGCATCTGGACTGTATGGGCTGTCTTCACTTTCTGATAAGGTCTGCAAAAAACAAGAGGGACACATCATTGGGATGCTGGTTCTTGAGATCAGCACAGACTTGTAGATTGAAACTGTGGCAGAAGTCCTGGTAAAGCATACAACCAGCACTCAGGACGTTTCCCTTCATAGTTAAGAGGTACAACACAGATGGCACAGTAAGAACTCACCACTTGCCAGGTGATCTGTTGTGTAACCAAGTGTTCTTAATATTCCCCTAGCATTCCACCTGTACAATGGGAACATTAGCTGACCATTCATCCCCGGATGCTTTGCCAAAATTACAGCCTCGTTTTGAGTATCCAAGAGGACAGCATTCTTTAGAAACCACAGTGCAAGCTGGGATCTGTCCAAGGCTCACTGAATTCAGAGTTCTTTCTATTGACTTCAGCTAGACTCCAAAGCACCCCCCCTCTCCCCCACATATATTAGTTCTGGTAAAGAATCCTAACATCTAGTAGCTTTGTTGTTTAACTCTGGTATAAAACAAGAACAGGTTTCCTAGTAAAGTACCTTTTCTCGGTGGCCGTAGTATTCTGCGTACCAAACCATTCCATACAAACACAGGAAAGTTGTAAAGGCCTAAACAAGGAAAGAGAGAGAAAAAAATTATTATTTTTTTTTTCCAAATTCCTTGCTGGTTCAAGGTCTTTGAATTCCTGGAGATTCTACATTTGGAGACTTTCATTCTCTGTTTCTCTCTACATCTTTTTTTTTCACAGCAATTAAAACTTGTGCTCCAACTTTAGGATATGCGTACATTGTGCCACCCTGAGGCATACGGACCAGTTTTCAGTGGGACCATAAGAATACGTGTGATCACTCCCATACATGCAGGATCCATTGTCACTATGATTTTTGTCCTCATCCTGCACAGTCACCACAAAAGGGCAGTTAGTAAGCATTTGTAGGTATGTTACCAGAACAATCAGTCTGGGAGAAAAACAATTCTCCTTCTCCCTGCTCCGTACTTCAGGTTGGGTTTCATTTCTGGTTTTGTGGTGATCTGATAGAGGAAGCAATTCAGTACTTCTGAAGTTTTGGAATAAAAACCCTGAAGTTTTTGGAATAAAATAATCAAGCTAAATAACAGAACAATAAATTCCAACTTCCTATCACCTGTTCAAACTGCATTCCCAGTCAGAAGGGAGCAGCATTTATCTGTCACAGCCCAGTAGAAATGCCTTATTTTTCATTAAAATGCGTTTGGCATCAGAGTTACAAGTCGGGCAAGACTAACATGTGTTTACTGTTGTAAAATGGGCATTTCATGCTGCATTTGCAGTCATCACACTGAAGTACAGAAAGTTGCAGGCTGAGTGAAAACGATTTTCCTGATAAAGCAGGGCTTATGCAGTTGTAAGACTTCAGTGTGAAGCAACATGCATTACTTATTAAAGCTATTCATTAACTCCTCCTGTTCTCTTCCAGAGGGCACCATCGGAAGGAGCTCCCAAATTACCCTCAACTGAACTGTCATTTTCTCTCATAAAGCTAAGTTCTATAACCACAGTTTGTTTGTTTGTTAAGTACTGGTTAAGTGGCTACATTCTACTAGGTCAAGAACTGAGGAAAAAAGTTATTCTTGTCCCTTCAGAGTACGTTCTAAACGATCTCACATTTGCTCTTCCTAGGACATGCACAAAGTTCTTCACCAGCATTCCCTCACAATGATCCCCTGTTGCCAATGTTCCAGAGAGGAAGCTATTTAGATGCTTTCAACGCCTTTGCTGTGCCTTATGTTTCACATGAGAAATCTCACTTACCACACAGAGAAGCCAAAACACAACGTACAGTATTTGTGTTTTGGAAAAGAGATCCTGTCCAAACTTTATGCACACAATAGCTTCAAGGAAAGCAATAACCCTGTGAGTAAATAAAAAGAGAAAGGGAAGAAAAAAAGTGGTTACAAACACAAAGGACTTAACTCTCGTGTCCACAACCCAGACTCAGGATGGTCAGCTCTAAACAAGCACTACTCTCTAGTGAGCACACATCTCCCCAACAGCAGCATTAACTCAAAGTCTTTGGAAAATGTATTTTTCATTCTTTATTTTTCTTCAGCATAAACAGCCCACAGAAAGTGCTGCGCTAGTAGTCCACAATTCCACAAGCCTCTGTCCAAGGAACAAGCAGGAATGTATGCCAATAGCAGAGAATTTCGGTTGATACCTACCACTGTACTTCAGCCCTCACCAGATATAAATGCCTTCTGCATGCACAAATTTACTACAATTCTAAATAGGTTACTTTGCTCACCTCAGTATTTTAATGAGAAAAACAACTTGAAACAGTATTCCAAATTCTCTGAGAGCCCACACGTTTGCTCTGGTTCATGTGTAAACTCAGGTCCATGCTATAATATTAGAGGATTTGTGGAGAAATCGAGAGGAAAATTGCTATATTTACTTTCCTATTCAGCACTGTAGGAATAAAACCAAGCTCCATCTCTCTCTCATCACATCTTGTTAGGCTCAAAGCTATGGAGTCCTCTCTGCTGCTTGGGGTGGAATGAAGGGGATATGAATCCAAAGCTTCCACCAACTCCTGGCGTTGCTCTGTTTTTTCCAGCAGATTACGGCAACAAGCAGCACGAAGAATACTTGCACTGTGCACACTTTCCACAATTAGATCAGACTGCAGATATGCAATCACAAAAACTTATTTGAATATCTATTTTCTGACTTATTATACAAACGTGTTCAGTGAGAGCTTTGAACCAAGGCTGACAGTTGCTGTAATCAATCCTCAATGATTTGAGTCAGAAAGCAAACATTCAGAATTACATTTCCCCCCTCATCTTGTAAAAGAATATGTTGACATTATTTCTCTTGGATGAAATAGGGCGGGTATCTTTCTTCCTTCGGAGCACAAACTTTGAGAATCCCCCCCCCCCCCCCAAATTATAAAATAGTTTAAATTGCATCTTTTATAAGACTGAGATTGCCATCTGTAGCTGAAAAATTCTTCTTTTCCCTACAAACCTCTCAATTCCTAAATCATTTAAATAAATACGGACATTTTACTGAAATATGTAAGTGTGAATCTCTGAAATGTTAATTCAGTTGCTCTGTCGCTACTAAGATGTTTATGCACAAACAGAGCAAGTTTATTTGATTCTAATTGTAAATTAAGTAGTCATATTAACTGTTTGATTGATAAGTTACCTTCATCTTCAAGCAACAACCATACCAAATCCAGAAAGACAGGTTACTCTGTAATGATCATTAAAAAAAGCCAATGCCTTTTTAAGGACTATGTATGTTGCAGTCTCCCTTTAGTAATCATAACGCATGGTTTGAGGCGAGGTGATTTAGGCTTACAGAATACATTACTAACTCCTACTCAGCACCAGTAAAACTAAACAAGAACAGAAAGTTACTACCTTTTGAATATCCACTGGATGTTATGATCATGAGTTGAGGACAGTAATAGATTCATCCAGGAAGGCGGAATCTCAGTGAAAGAGGTGAATATTTAAGTCCTTCCAAACCCAAGGAGACGTGTGTCATGTTCTCCAGGGTACATTTAAAGCAAGAGTAGAAATCCCTTCAATTACATTGCAGCACGCTCTGCTCTCATCTCAACTAACTGTTGAAAAATGGGTATTGCTTATGGTGATGTAGTGTCCCCGAACACAAGCCTGACAGTTCAGCACTTCCTTAAATGCTGGGACATCCTGAGACCAACAATAAAGGTGAGAGGCAGTTTGCCAGAGCACTGTATCGAAATTAGATTTGAGCATTTTATGGCTCATTGAAATGCTATGCTAATTTAAGCAACAGCTGCTTCTATTAAGCACAAAAATGATTTAGACAACTGGAGATAAGACATACACTGATCTTGACAATGAGAATGAAATGCCTGTTTTCATTTAAAATCACTGCCATCAGAAATGAGCTTCTTTAACAGTTTCTTAAAATTGACATATATTTTTTTCCGTAAGACTTGATTTAGGATCTTTTATGCTTGCCCATTTGTAAGCTTCCAAGTCATGAACCAGAAGGGACATTACTCTGTTGTTTGTTTGCGAGCTTTTACAACACCACAACAGCATACGCTTCTGGTTTCCAGAAGGCTGCATTTTAGTCAAGCCATCTAGAGAAGGAAGTTCGCACCAGAAGCAGTCTTGAAAACTCTTCATTTAAAGGTCTCCAAGAGATGTTGAAAAGAGATCGTAGCCAAGGTAACCATTGTTCACAGTGTTATTCTTTTCCCTCTTTAAGAGCAGAATAGAAATTTCTGAGAACTGTGGTTTGTTTCACCGTCTTTTATTGTGACTCCTCAAATAGCAGCAATGCCCACCTCGACAGCCTGGTAAATAATGACCGGAAAGCCGTAGGTGCAAAAGCTTTATCCTTCTCACCTGACTGAGAATACGGCAGCAAGGTCAATGCTACTTTGAAGGAGGCTAGCTTTATCCAGCAGTTTCTAGATCTTCCTTTTATTCTTCTCCTTACTCATTCCATCAATTCTCATGTTCTACCTCTAAATCCAGAATTTTCCTTTCCTCTGAACTTGCAAAAAGAAGAAAATCTCTCTTTACTGTTATTTATACTAAAACCACTACAAGACAGGAACTGGCTTCATCCAGTTTCAAGCCTGTTTCTGTGCTGGATTCACACTTAATACCTCTCCAAGTGCTTCAGGTTTGTACGCAGCAAGAACACTTACCCGAACACCCAGCACTGAGTTCCCACCCTCTTGCACTGCGTATCTGTGAGGTAGGCATAGTATTGCCTGCGAAGGAAAACACAAGAAAATTCTTCAGCGATGTTGAAAGTCCCCAGAACATTTACATTCAGAAAAGTCTAAAATCTAGTTTATGTTACAAATGGATCTGTACTGAAAACGAAGTGCTGATGCTTGAATTCACATGCAATCATCTGGATGTCTACCAGATGGCTTCAATTCTAGCAGGACAGATTATCACATAGATCAAATAGCTTGAAACAACACAGAAAACAATCCTGAGAGCAAGGACTGGGAAAGTACCCAAACTAGTAGGCTAGCAGAGCTACATATTTGCCTCCTGTCTCTCCACTGAACCTGCAATTCCTTTAGGCAACACGCAACAGCTTAGAAGAATTAGAAAATCCCCCACTTTTTCCACAGTTTAATTTGCTAACAATTGCGCTTTCTTGAGAGACGTGGGTTTGAATCTTGGAAGTAAATGAACGTGGCTACCCCACATCCTGGGTGAGTGCTCTAACCGCCATGTATTTCTTTTCTCACTCCTTTGTAAACAGTCTAAAGACCATTCTGCTCTGTTTTCTTTAAGCTCCTAAATTGTTAAGAGAATTTAAAAATCCTCTCTTTTAAAAGAGAGGAGAACCCTAAATAAATGAGAACAAAGTTCCTTTCCCCAGTCTCTGATTTCTGCTGACAGATGGGGAAGCCATTGTTAATCAAACAACATAAGGATTGCTTAAGAATAAAGATCTTTACAGGCTGTGAAGTGCCATAAAACACCTGAAAACTCATTTAAGAGATTATAGGATGTTTAAGGTGATTTAATTAACACTGTGAAATCACCGCACATAACTTTAGCAACTACCAGCTTTAAAAAACACTATTTTAGGAATAAAACAACACATGGCTGCTATTTAACTGTCCAAGGTAACATCACTTTACTCATGAATGGGAAATTCCTTGTTTCTTAACATCAAAACAATGTGAATTCTGTCTACATTCAGCTACGTCCTCTTTTTTTTTCCTGTGACAATATGAAATAGCATGCATGAATAAAAGCAAGGTAGTTTCTACACAAGAGTAAACACAGCATATATGTTGTTCTATTATTCAGAATAAGGTGATGTTCTATCTTCTCTTATAACATGCTAACATTTCCTGTAGACAAGCAACATAAGGAACTCAGAAAAAACAGCAGCTCTATTTTCCCCTCATCTACAGTTTTGCAAGCATCTGAATCATCAACTCAAAATTTTGCACGCACTCAGTCCTCAAGGATAAAGTATGCAGCTGCTATACAAACCGAAGATGGAACAGACAGGTTCTGCATCCCTATGGAAACGCAGATGTTTACGTACATTTTACCTTACTAGTTTACTGGGCAGAAAAGACACTTTGAGAAGTGGTGATTGTTTTTGCTTTTCATGGTGGCTAAAGTATAAATTCCTTGAAATGAACTGCAATCTTTCACAAATTGCATGTTGTTCTTGGGTCCCTACAAGTCAAGTTACTCTGAACATAAGGAAAAAAATTACCTTACAGTGGGTGCTGTAATGATTCCTATGAAGAGAATTCTCCCCCAGCTTAAAGGGTGGCTTGCTTGGAACACAAAGATATGTTTCAAAAAGAATGTGTTCAACTCAGTCAGCTACAGAAAAATAAAAAAGACAGTTAGTAGTGTTCAACTTGCATAACTCTTAATGAGTTACTACAGAAAAATTGCAAAGATTAATATGGTAACTTAAACAGAGAAGGACTATTTAATGCTCGGATTTAAAGTGCCTAGGAGAAGCAAGGAATGAACAATTAAAACAAGGAATTCTCCCCTAGACACCTCTATGAAAGTATTTAGTCTCTTTCATGAAACCTGGACCAGATACTAACTTGCACTGCAGAAGGCTTCTGGAATCTTTCATATACTAAATCAGACACAAATAACCGAGGCAAATTTTGTAGAGGGGTAGAAGAGATCTTACCTACTTAAAACAGAAACCAACCAACCAAAAAAAAAAAAAAAAACCCATTAAACAGTTCTAGTTCTCCTTTCAAAAACTAAATATGGCAAGTTAATAACAACAACAATCTATTTTAGTGAATTCTGTCAGCATTTGCCTGACTATGCACCCAGGCAACTGGGACATAATATGGAGTCTTGCTGGATCCCAGCCAGAATTGTGAGTATCAGTGATCCATCCAAAAGTCGATGGCAAAGAAAAAACAAAAAAAACTCCACACCTGTCTGGCAGTTTTTAAAACTGTATCAGTTGCAAAGAGTAAACTGATGGCCAGTGCAGCAAGCTGTAACATTTGTGTTTTTTTCCCCCTTTTCCACAGATTCTGTAATTACACTCCCGAACTATCATGTAACTCCTGTGAACAATGCCCCGACTAGCTTTGTATGATCAATTCATTTAATTGTGCATTTCAGTCACAGCCATACATTGCATCAGAATATCTTTTAGCCGAACACAGCCAATAAGTAACTGAGCTGATGGCAGCTTTGATTTCACAGAATTTATTTCTTACCTGCCAAATGATCATGAAAAGGTAGATTCCAGCCACTCTTTGAAATGAAGACTTAGGGTCAAACCAGCGGACGTAGGTCCAGCTGGCCGGGGTGAACTGTAACACAGCTCTTTTGATTTTCCCTGTGGTTGTGTGAATATCCCTAGAAAAAGAGAATGGCTGGAGTAAAGACAAGGAAGAGGCAAGGAAAAAAAAGAGCAATAGCCATGTTACGGATGTTCCAGAACTATCACACTTTTTTTGCTGGATAGCAAAGATCTTTACAGAAACAACTGTGTACCAGGCAAGGGGGAACTGAGAAATGTGATCTGTTAAGCATTTCGGGCAGGACACATTCTGCTATGAAAGCCCACCCACCTCTACCTTGAGTCAGTAACTACCTGAAAAACATATCTCTCATTTTCTCCACGAAGGAAAAAGAGATGAGGATTACAGTTCTCCAAATACCTTGAAGAATCTAGAGGATATTTCTCCTTAGTCTATGCTGCCACTGCTCTTATCCCAATGCCTCCTTGTTCCAGAGCTCACAGACATCAGTCCTTCAAGGATCTGTCAGACTTGTTATTCATCAAATGTTTAAGAGGCTGGCTCCACAGGGTCAAGCATATTGCGCTTACAGCACACACAGCCCTTGCTGTTCTGATATTTAGATGCACTCTCTTCCAGAGAAATGTGGTAGCACTGTCATAAGCTAACAGATTTTTAAATTCCCTTTTGAAAGGGGATGTGAATGGAGGTTCATCTGTCAGATGAGTTATGGTTATTGCTTTTGGTAACAATTCAGATGAGCAACACCACCCAAAGGACAGGGAATTCTAAGAAAAAAATCCAGAGATTCCTGGGTTAGAAGTCAGCTTTCAACCTATTTCCTTGGCCCTTCTGGGGAAAAAAAAAAAAAAGATTCAGAGTTCATTTTTGTAATATTTATGTTCTCTTAGGCTACTGGAATCTAAGGTTAAAGAGGTTAAGGGGGGCAGGGTGGGGGGGAAATATTCTAATCTTTAAGATCCGCGTTTATTCATCAAAAAAGGGAAAAGAAAACAAAAGGGCATAAGCAAAAGCTTCTCATTCTCTGCAGTTCCTCCTCACATTAAAGGTCCAAAAAGTCTACAAGAAAAATATCCCACAAGGATAGTAAAAACTAGTTCTGCCAAAGATATTCTGCTATCTGTTTTAATTCTCAGTAAGCTCTCCAAAATCAGAGGGAACATCAACTGTAATGCTCATTATTCTGCCTGAACTGAAATGTGGGAAAACTGATTTGAGACTGAAGGCTGGATGGTTCTCAGAGCAATGAACGAACTTGGGAGTAAAAGAAGAAAGCAGCACAGAAGTCCACACAGGGTACAAATCTGGAAGTCAAGGTTTAAGCTCCTTTTCCGCCTCTGATATTAACTCAAGGCATTAATCTCTCTGATATTGACTCAAGTTGCGCTGTCCTTTGGCAACTCATTGTGCTTAACCCTGTTTCATCTATACCACTGGTAAGTGCAGGTAACAATGCTGGTCACCTACTGGCAGGGAAGAAGGTGGGCAAAAACTACAGAAGAAACCACAGTGGGAGTGCTAAGAACTGGAGCCTACTCAGCCACAAGCTGTTGCCCTTTTACACAGCAAATGCTACTTTATTTTGCAAATACTTTCTATATTTTAGAGGGTCAGCAGCAGGTAAGGTAATTCACAACACAGGTACAACCAGCCTGATCCCATTTTTGCACTGACAACTAGTGATGACAGACTGCCACACTAACACCTCATCAAGCTAAACCCAAACCTAGAGTTCGCAAACATTGTAAAAGGAGAAAAACATTTACAATTAGCTTTGTTCAATGCCTTCTTCAAAGTTTTATTTGTATAAAATAACAAACTGAAAATGCAAATAGCTTTACTTCCTCCCCCCCTCCTTCATTTGGCATCAATAATTGTAACTTAGATTGCAAAGAAAAAAATATATACATAATCACATTTGCAAAGATATGCTCTAAAGTAATATTAATATCAAATTGATTGTTAAGACTTAAAATAAAGTTACAGCACTGTTAGCATGTGCAGACTGCGTTTTTTCTGTACTACATGCATTTTACATATGCAAAGAAGGTCTCTTTTCCAAATAATTTAATATTAAACAATATTTAATTAAGCTTTAATTTAGACCTACTTGAAGCTTGCCCAGTGATAGGTCCTCATCTCCAAGAAACGACAAACTACCATGCCCAACCAGATGCCACCCCCGTTACAAAGCAGGATGTCCAAAATGACTTGATCCCACCAGCATTCAGCAAAGTTAGGCAGAAGGTGCATGAAGAAGAGCTACAGAATACAGCAAAAAGATTCTGGGTGAGGAACGGCACAGAATTAATACAAATTCACTTTTAAGAACACATTCAAATGTCAGCTTTTCAGTACACGCCATACTTCAAGGACACGAGCCACAATCACTGAAATTTGATGGGAGTCCTTCCATTAACTTTGGAAGGCTTTGGGTAAGAGTACTAAGACCTCAGGGCTCCTTCTCACCACTGCCTGCTGGGGCAATGCTGTACATAAAGATATCACTCAGCTTTTGGCCTCAAAGAGGCCAAAACATTTACAGCAGTGCATGATGAAGCAAGCAAGACTACTGCACTTCTTGGAGGAAAGCAGGTGTTTTGTGCTTTAAAAAAATTGGAAAAATAAGCTTTGTCTCTTTTTTCTTACCATTTTTAAGTAGAATGCTTTCTAAACCAGAAAAAAGATACAGCAAGTAGAATGGACCTATTTTTAAACAGCTGTCAGCACTAAAACGTGCTGGAATTCAGAACTTAAGACTTGCTCTAATTTAAAAAAAAATCACAACTCTTTCATATACTATTTTTAGAAAATTTAGTGACTGTAAGAAGATTTAGAATTCACCAATAACTCAGACACTACAAGCTTTGCTGCTGTACTTGATCCAGAATGGCTCCAGCAGTTAAGAGCATACTGGTAAGCACTAATTGCGAAGGTACTTTTGAGATGAAGATACTGGAAAATAGCCCAGAAACAAATCGATGTCAGACTGAAAAGCTGCCACCACTGGGACAGAGCAAAACAAATTCAGGCCCATAAAAATTTCCCCTGGAAAATGATTTACTTCTTTAGCAATCAGTTCCTTTCTGAACTTAATCCTCAGCTTAACTGAAGACTACTGTGAGACATCAGAAAGGCAGTTAAATGTATTTACAGATAATTTTGATAGCTTTTGGTAGAGTGGAGGACAATTGGGCAGATAGCCACAGCTGAGGCAAGATACAAGCATAATTTACTGAGAAATGGATTCAGCTCTTCTCATCCTCCTTTAAAAGGAAAATAATTTTATTATTTGTTCTGCAAGGGGAAAAAAATAAAATAATTAGAAAAAAAATCAGAGCAACCCAAAAGTTAGAGACTGAAAAAAATCTAGCTGTGGATTGGCACTCGACAGAGCCACGTGTTAAGCAGTCCCCTTGAAATACTCATGCAGATGCTTAACAAAACACATAGGTAAGTAAATAACCCTCCCATAAGCACGGCACAAGTTTTGTCAGTAAATGAACATACATAATTTGATTTTTGCATCTGTGGAAGATTATTGGTACAATTTTGTGGCAGAGTATCTTTTGTTGACAAATGCATAAATAAAATACCCCCAAAATCAGATGTGTGAAAAGGAACAAGAAGAATGTTCTTGGTGTACAGCAAGAATGACTAGTGGTCAAGTTAAAATAAATCACAGTGCCTGATGTTGACAAGTGACCCTTCCTTTGAAAACTCTTGCAAAATGTATCAAAGCAGCTTGGCTGTCTTTGCCAACGCTATATTGAATTTCAACCTGTAAAGAAGAAAATTTGACTTCTCTTCAGGCCTTAAGCTATACAGTGCTGCTTGTTATCTTGCTACAAACAGCTTCCCTTTCATGTTTTAAGTAAATTTAACACAAAAAGGGACACTAGGCTATGAATCTCAGTATGCAATAATCCAGACAAAGGCACCAGAAGTTACAGATAGTGAGGCAGCAAAGAACAGCCCACAGGTGTTGGGCAGTCCGTCTCGGAGCTGCTCGCTGCTTTCTCAGAACAAGAGACCAAGGCCTGCCCACGTCCCAGCTTTAATCCGATAGTAAGCAGCGTGAGCCAAGTGTCCCATTTCAGAATGGGGAGCCAGCTCAAATCCATTAATGCTAACAGGAGATGCACAGCTAAATCCCTATGTAACTGCCCTGATAACTTCTGCAGGTTTCTAATGACTCTCCTGAATTAACCAATTCATTAAAAATCCATTTGGGTGGTGATAACCTCTCCATACGTTGAACCTTACCCAACACATTGTCTGTCCCAATGATCTGCCTTTCAGCAAGTGGGAACACTAGACACTCCATGCGGTGTCAAGTTGAAGACGATGGTTGTGTAAAGATCAACTGAACGATAAGAGAGTGTGTGAAACAAATCCAAATTTAAACTTCTTTTCCAGGGGAAAAATGAGTACAATAACTACCAAAGTTGTTCTTTGTGAATGGGTACTTGTGAAATTCTGAGCTTAAAACAGTTTCAAAATGGCTTAAAAAACAGCGTATCCTTGAATGCCATAGAACAAAACATTTTTTGAATATGAGTTCATGGCACCAATATTTTCAAACCCCCAAATTTAATTTCAGACAACTAGATCCTTATCTATATTTCTGAATTATAAATGCACTGCCAGATAAGCCAAGCATTGTCAAGAAGGTAAGCTCTGTAGAAAACTAGCTTTAAAGATTAATTTCATGTGTTTATATTTACATTCGGTATTTTAAGTATGACAGGTTAAACCACACTGCCCCCAAAGCTGATAAAAAGTGGATTTTTTTTCCTCTGAATTGTCCCATCAAAGAACATCATGAATTATTATTTTTTTTTTTAATAAAAACACATCCTTGCATTTTTGGTGACATATTCTAATTAATCAGCTTGAACACTCAAAACAGATCTAACAATAAAGATCGGCAGTCCAAGCAATAGTCAATTGACTAAAACAATTTAGGTATCTGTAGTTGCTTTTTTTTTTTTTTTTTTAAAATAACTTTTGACACTTTTAAATCCTATTTTAACTGACTTAAACACGTGCTTGGGAGAATCACGGTAAAGCTGGATAACAAAAATAAGTCAATGGTCCCCCAAACCATGGTACAGGGGACTACAATGTGAACTAATTTAAATCCTGGTCCAATAAAAACCTCATTTTTATGTCAGTGAACATGAATAAATGAGGCTTGTGGGGTATGATTTAATGAAAGAAGTGGCTATGCCCTCAGGCCTCATGACAGAAAACAGCACACTGCATGATATCCTGCTCTTTCATATAGACTTCTCCCCTTGGGTCCTCTCACCTCCCTTGGGGATCCCTCAACTCCTTTTCACTGTGCAGTATTTAAACATTTTTATGGTGTATAAACCATACAAAATGTTTAAATGCCATTATATTTGGAGTAAGGGCATCATGACAGTTGATGACAGGTACTGCAAGGTGAAAACGGAGAATAACTGCTCAAAACCAGTGTGTACAAATCAGCACCTGAAATAACGTGAGGGTTGGCACCTATTACAGCAGAAATACAAAGTGTGGATGGCATCAATATGCTGGCCAAGAATTCCCTTCTACTCAGGTAAACCATCATCTGCCCAACTTACCTAAAGCTCAGCTTGCTGTTCTCCACTAGTGCAACCAAACTAATTGCTCTGCACCTGGTTTATAAGGCTTAAAATATAAATCTGTACTGAGAGCTAGTGAGTCACCCTTCTAGGAACGTTCACCTTCTCCGCTGGAACAATTAAAGGCTCACGTGTTTTCTTACACTTGAGATAAATGGGTGACCTACCTCCGTGAGCTCCCAGGTGATGCTAATAGTCCAGCACAGCCCGTAGCTGCGGATCAGCAAAGCCTTCATAGCCCAGCCCCAGAAATGCCCAAAAGCAAATATATCAAAGTGGCTGAGGATTCTCTCCCAAGTGATCACATGGCAGTTCACAGCATACTCCTGTTAAAGATATAAACAAACAGAACTTCAATGAACAGGCAGCTGCAGAAACACTAGAACGAGGGAATTTCTTTCTACCCAGTGCAACAAGCCTGGAATTATAAAGATATTAAAATATACCCCCTTCTTCTCCTGAACTCTGCAGGAAAACTTGTGAGACCAAGACTCAAGGTCATCACAGTACAGCTCTAATTTAAAGGGAGATAACGTAGACGTTGGTGCTTAGTGGAGCATGTATTTCTCACATGATAGAGGAACAGCAGAAGCAGTAAAATCAATAATAATAACAGCAAACAACAGCACTCCAGAAAGCAGTTATTTGCTTTTCTTTTGGGGTTTTGATTTGAAATAACCACCTTTCCCCACCTTCGTGATGCCTGGGGTTCAGAAGTGCTCATCAATAGTTAATCCTCACCAGTTTGTGATATCAAGATATTGATCTCAATGTTCACTTGAATATCTTTATTGCTTTATTTTTCTCAGTTTCCAAGGACATACTCGTATTGAGAAGGTCATATGGATGAAGGGGGGAAAAAATAAATCAAAGTGAACTGGCAACAGTTGTTATAGATGAGCGGTCGATTCCTTAAGAATATCAATTAATATTTCAGTCACCAATATCAAAGGAAATGTGTTCTCTGACCACGTTGTACAGCAAGAGCTAGAAATCACTGCCCGCTTGAAATAGATAAATAAATCAGGATTCTACCAGGAGGCTGAATCTGAGGGGTTGTCTGTGTGTCACTGGGCACAAACTGAACTACCCCCAACTGGAAATGCACACATACAAAACCCTCTGCTCTCCAACCCTCCTAAAATATACATTGCCATCTGCAGGTAACAACACAGCACTGCTCAGAGCTGTTGAATTAAGAAAGGCTTCTCCCTCAGGCCAGAACTACTGCTATCCCTGCACAAATAAACCGTGATCAAGTTGAAAAAGGGATGGTAGAGAAATGATTAAATCCTGGTCTCCGTAAAGACAAGAATGCAGAATTTCACACAAATACTCCTCCCATCTCTCACGTTCCCTGTCAAGAGGCAGATCGGTCCCACCATGGAACTCTAAGTATCCCCTGTTGGCGGTGCTCCCCGACGTGAAAGCGTGATACTGCTTTTTGCAGATGCCAGTGCTGTTATCATTCAGAGAAAGGTGTTTCACCTGTCCTAAGGATGGCAAAGCTGCAGCTTCAGTGCAAGTACCCAAAGGGATCTGAAACTGGTTTATAAGCTGCATTCCAAGCACAACTGGGAACAGCTTGGCAGGGTGTTGGACAAATCCACACACACACACGAGTTGCTGTCCTCATTTCTGCTTCTTTTCCCTCACACACATATAAAGAAAAACATCCAGGCTCAAATCTCAGCAAACTCTGAATCGAAGTCATTTTGGTACCTTGATCTACATGCACGAGTAAGTCTTAAAGCCATTGTATTTCTCTTCCTGAGCAAAAGCACAAGAAGCACTCAACATACAAAGGAAGGTACAGGCTCCTAGTTATGCCATGGCATCTGAAATTCTGTGATGACTGGACACAATAAGGTTATACTTTAAAAGTAAACTTCTTTTTCAGGACTCTTGCCTGGTATATATATGAGAAGAGAAAAAAGCATTTTTGCTTTTATTTTTACTAGGACCCCCCACCCCATACATCATCTTTTCAGCTGCCGCTCTGCCAGTCATACAATGACACGCGTTTAACTTTCTTTTATACTCAAGCAACTTTGCCAGAACAAGAGACCAAACTGCAGCCTCCATTATCACTGCAATTCAAAAATTTACTCCAACTTTCTTTAAATGACAGCTATCAGGATCAGTAGTTCAGAAGAAGTTTCTGCTGCTGCTACAGGCAGGAAATCTGCTGTACTGTGGTTCTGTGCCAGCAGTAATACTAGTCCTCCCCTGACTTCTTGAATTTATTTCTAGCTTAAATGACAGGAGAGCCAGGCGAGCCTGGCTTACCAGCAGACTCTTCGTGTCAGCTCCCTTTTGTTGCTCAGCAACACCACCACCGCCCATGCTCAGGCTCCATTTAGGAACGTGTCCTCCCAGCACCCTAACAGCAGGCTGCCCGTGCCTCGCCACCACCACTGCATGTCCTGTAAAACGTCCCACCAGGGGCCTCGCCACAAGCCACAGGGGAACTTCTGCTCTGTGCCCGGAGCACCTCCTGCCCTCCTTCTGCAGTGGCCTTGGGGTCTGCAGGGCTGCTTCACACTCCTGTCTCCCAGTTGCTGTTGTGCAGCCAAATTTTTTTTTTTTTTTCTCCCCCTTTCTTGAATCTGTTCTCCCAGAAGACTGTTTTTCACACCAACTGATTTCAATGTCACTAAATAGCAGTTGACACAAAAGGTTCGTTGACTCTATCAAGTACAGGCACAATCCTGCATTGCACAAGCCATTAAATTCAGATTTATCCCTTCCCGCTCATGCGAAACATACCTAAAGTAGCCAAAATGTCCAATAAGGTGCCGAGGATACATACCATAATATCTGCTTCCCTTGTGGCGTACCGAAGATTAGGATCCAGCCAGTACATCACTGCTTTTACCTGCTCAAAGTTAAGGAAGAGCACGAACACCAGGAACAGAAAATAGAGCACACTGAGACCTGCAAAAAGACTCTGCTTTAGAATCGTATTCACAAAAAAAATTTTGGACACAGAAGGTCCAAAAAGCTTTCAAACTGTTACTCAGTACATGCCCACTTTGCACAATTAAGTTTTCTACATACAGTGGCTACAAGCAAAGAAGCTTAAGAAACAAGGCAGCTGGTAATCTTTGAGCACTCTGTCTTTCGTATTATCTCCTGCTTCTTGTGATACGATATATGCTCAGCTCTATCAACCCAGTCAAAAAAGAATCAGTCTAGACAGTTTGGGCATGAGTGACACAAGTCTGAGATCAGGAAGCTCTGTAGTAAGAGACGTATTACGATCACAGTACTGGATTGGCTTTTTGCCTTACTTTAAGTATTGTTGGTCTCATTAATCCTAGTCTCCAAGCCTAAATGCAGATTTCAGCACCAAGATCAATTTACTAATCTGACAACAAAGAGTGGTTACAAATATAAACTGGAGGACTGGCATGCTTGAGTTACTTTTGCTGGAAAGTTGGGAAGTTTGCTGTTTGAAGCTTTTGAAGATAAAGATGATGATATGCTTTCATACCATTATAAATTAAGAAACACCATTGCATTTGAGACTACCTCCTCTCTCCTCCCAACGTCAGAGTACGGATTTT
Organism: Anser cygnoides; assembly: GCF_040182565.1. Taxonomy (NCBI): domain Eukaryota; kingdom Metazoa; phylum Chordata; class Aves; order Anseriformes; family Anatidae; genus Anser; species Anser cygnoides. Next base: position 139,772,550 of record NC_089874.1, on the reverse strand, counting down.
ATAAAAAAATAATCAAAACTTGTATGAAGTTAAGAAGGGTCCTATGTGTAGATCTGTAGATAGATGAAGCTGCTTTTGGGAACGTATCTTTACACTACTCACAAGTTCACAGATATCTAAGGCCACATTTGGAAGAGGCACATAAACACACCACCGCTACAGTCTAGCGCTCAAACTTACTTGTGTCCTGCAGTGATGTCATGGAGGGTAGAAAAATTAACATGAATAAACTTAGTATCTGCCATCCAAAACAAACTATAGCAATTATGAAAAGAAGAACTGAAGCGTTATTAACCCCCAGGATGTGCTAGAAAAGTTCCATTCAGGTGCACACACACGTACAGGGAGTCTATACTGTCTTCTGCAGTGTATCCCTAAAATGCATCAGGTGAACAGATGCCAAACTGCTAAAATAAGTGCAGCCTGTGGGTGGGGGTGCGTCCTGAACTGCTGAAGATGTGCCATTCCTGCCTTTCATCGACTGCACAGACCTGAGACCTCTAGCATGCCTACGTAAGTCATGCCAAAAGGAAGCAGGATTACAGAGGGGAAAATGTCACTTATTTTTCCTTGCAGTTTTTCCCCAGAAATACAGGGGGTCAAGCTCCGACTGGGAAAGCTCTTTTAATTTACATTTGCTGTGATCGGAAGCAAGCGGTAGGACCTGTGTTTCCTCAGCTCCAAAAGGAGCAGGATTCTTTAACCAGTACTATCTAATCAGCAGTATCCTCCCAATGTCAACAGATGAGTAATCAGCTACTTTGGGAAGCTACTTATTTTTAGCTCTATGAAGTGGCAGGAGAGAGGGACATTCATAGTCCCGTTAAAAAGAAAGGGACCAGCTTTTAAATCAAATCTGCCTAATTCTTTGTAAATATGCTTAACATTTAGGCTGTGCTCTGTGAACTCTAAGTTATTTTTAAAACGTTTATGTTCCTGCCACGTAATTCAGATGTTTAAGGAACGGGATTTCACTCAGTAACTTCTGTAGCTAATGGAATTATTTCCCCAACTATGAATAGAATTAATATTTACAGTAATTTTGCTGAAGAAATTGAAAAAATACATATTAGGAATATTAATAAATGCATATTCAACTACGCAATTCTGCTATTTAAGAAAAAATAGCATGTTTTGCAGATAAATAATTACTCTACTGAACTGGATTTAGTTAGAAGTAAGCTAGTTCATATAGCAGCTATGAAAAAAACTTTTTGAGTTGGGAAGAGATGGCAGTAGAGGGAGGAAGGAATTAGGAAGCATATGGACAAAACAGGATTAAAACAGAGAATCAGAGGGAATGCTCCTTTTCTGATGATTTAATTTACACCATCCCACCACAGAGAAACTCCAACGATGTTCCCAAACATAATTAAGAACAGATTATAAGCAACAGCTCAGAAGTGGGATGGAAGAGTTATTCACAGAAGTTTGACACACAAATTATGTTTCATGACAAATCCATTCATCGGAAAAGAAAAATGGTTGGTCCTGCCGAAGCACTGAGTCAGAAACACAACTTAAAACTTACCAAAAACCATTCGCCATATTGCAGGGTGGGGGCGTGTAAAAGGTCCTGTGGAGGGTAAACAAAAAGCCTGTTAGAAAACAGTCAGTAAGAACGGCATTTCTCATCCGAAGTTTGACATAAGCACGGATCATTCTCTGTCAAGCTGTATAACATACCCGAAACTCTGGGGCTCCTGCCTGTATATTAAAAAAAAAAAAATGTAGCAGCAGATTTGAGAGGGGAGGGAGACTGCCAATTAGCAGGACATAAACATAACATTCAATTATTTTAATGGGACCTGTTCCCAAAACAGCAGTACACCATTGCTTAGCATATACCATATCTCAGCTGAGAATCTCTTGCTCTGCTTTCTAGACCACAGCTAACTCACGGCTTGCTCTCAGTGAAGTCAAACACACTCTTTTTGCACGCTAGCAAAGAAACATGGTGCTCAGCCTTCAGATGACCATGAAGTGTTAGCAAACAGGCCTCCTAAAACTTCCATACTAAGTATCCTACATCTAATAGCATCTAAAATACCCATGCTCTTCACCAGTGTCATTATTATTTACTTTAAAGCCAGTGATTAACCTGACTTTATCAGATTAAAAACACCTGAGTTAATGCAAAATGCAGAAAAGATGAGCCTGGAAAAAGTAGGAAACATCTAAACATGAAACATACAGTTAGGGAGCAAGATACAGCTAATTATTTTTTTCAGTGCAAGCTGTGGATTGCTCTTTCACAGTTGTAAGCATGGAGTTCATTTTTCTCTGACACTTGGTTTTTCAGGGAGCGTTTTGTGAAAGCCATCAATTAATAATGCTCAAACATTAGAAAGATACATCCCAGGAGCATGCCATGAGCACAATCACCGTTCATTTATTTCTGAACACTGCCGATCCTAAGACTGGTTGGAGTTGACCCAAGAATTATGCTCTTGCTGACAGCAACGAGCAAAAATTTAAAATAAATAAAACCAGGAAGGACAGCATTTCCTCTGCAGAACTAAGTGTCACCCACAGATTTTACCCCTTTTGGACTTTCTGCTCCCCATACGATTTCCAAAATCTTTGTCTGACTTAAATCTCTACTGAGCAACTGTGGTTTTACACTGTAATGTGATGTAGAGGGTTCCTAACCACCACCAGGTGATTTACGCAGTACGTCTCAGAATTACTGCAGAATTACACTTCTGTTAAAACACACGGAGGTAGCGTGTTTTGAAACATTACTGAAGGATCTGGCAGCATCATTACTTTGCAGTCTGAGCTGCAGCTCTGCACCTGCAAATATGGACGCTGATTTTGAAAACCCGACTTCCTTGTTAGGTACAGACAAGCTATAAATAACTGGCACTTCACTGTTATCTCCACTCAGCGCGACTGCAACCCATTTTTATACTGTCCCTTAACATAAGGGAATTCAGAAGAGTAGAGAAAAATTACATTTAAAAGTGGCACTTTAATCAAAATAAATGTAGTGGCAATAAAGGCAAATTCACACGCTGCAAAAAGTGATGTATGGACCTTACTCACCATTGGGAAAGGCTAGAACACTGATGATTAGAAAGAAGAAAATCACCGAGAGGATACCCCTCCAAATGTTTTCCTCTGGGACAGAATCATCCCTGAAGAGAGAGAGAGAACATCAAAGTGTTAAAGTATTATTTTGAAGATGAAGTTGAAAGGCTCTGAAGATGTACTTACTTAAATAAAAGATTAAATGGAAATAATAAGAAGAAATAAGCATGCTGGTTATGTACCAAGACGAGACAGTAATTGCAGCGAATGATTTTCACTCTGCACTTCTGGCTATCCTTTCTTACAAGGTGGTTAAACACAATCCACACCTGCAAGCCAGGAGCATTGCTTCTGCAGTGACTTCTAACAGTAACTAAATTTAAAGCAACGTGAAAAAAATCCTACTGTCTTAATTTTCCACAGAAAAATCATCAAAAGTACTTTTACACTGCAAATGGTGACCAAGACCAAGACTCTGGAAGCCTGGCCGCAATTCCCAGCTTCCCTTCTGCTGTTTTGGTTGACCCTGCAATCCCCTTAACTTCCCTTGGCCTGTTCCCAATGCCAAATGCCTGACGCGAGAGCAGGGTCAGGGAAAAGTGTTATTCCAATCAGCCTTTAATATTTTACTGTCCCAGGATTGCGTACCCTTGACACAGACCCCCCTCTGCTGGGGTTGGGGGTAACCCACAGAAAAGCATCTCGCCTCACACAGCTTGGAAACTTTGTATAACAGAGGCACAGCCAAACCTAAAAGAAAACATTAACCTGCTTTGTGATCTACTAAGCCCAAGTTCTGAATAACGTATGAGGTACTATTTGTGCTACTGTCATATTATGACCAGAATAAAGATCTAAGAATTCAAGACACACCTGACCGAGTTCTTCTTTTGCCTGCAGGTAGAATTTAAAGAATACAGCAGCAACATTAACAAAGACAACACCCAAGCCTTCTCACCAGCAGTCAGCTTCTAGGAGACTTCAGCAATGAAATTAGAAAAGCTTCAAACTACAGTAATAAGCACAACTACTATTTCACAACGTATCAGCTACTACTGCTCAAAGTTTCTCTATCTGGGTAATTTTAATGCACTTGTGATCAGTTTATTGATTTAAATAAATTCCTTTATTTATTCCCAACCCAAGACACAAAAAAAGTCCCAGACAACTTTAGAGGGACTACAGCTCTTTCTGGCAGAGCATTTGTCACTTTTCTGGATGGTTCAGTAATAATCTGTGACAGCACAAATGTGCTCCACAGTAGATATACTTGCTGCAGCCATAAAGCCTCTCTCTTTGCTGGAACCGAACTTAATAGCTCCACGGCAGACTATCATTAGCATTTTGTTAGTTCATCTGTACGGCAGCCATTAAACATGAATGGTTTCCCTGCGGGCCTTGGGGACTCCCTACAGCATTTTCCTTAAACCAGCTGACTACTTACCAGTCATTTTCCAGCAGCCACGACGCTGCACAGGCTGACACTTCACGCCAGCTCCAGGACTTAACTCTGGCTCCCTTGGCAACCCCCAGAGCTCGTCTCATCCAGAGCCCTTCCCAGACAGAGCCTCAGGCCCTGAGGGCTCAGCCAAAGCCATATTCCTGCTTTAATGCACGCAAATACCACAGGCTGTCGCTGGTGCCACCAACTGGGGGGGGGGGATTTCTTTATTTTGAAGACATTACTGAAGTCACATCGCCACACAACTCAGCGTGGCCAGGCAGGGCTCAACTGCTCCTCATTCCACGCGAGTGGCAGAAGCATTTCTGGCTGGTTTGCGTGGAGGTGCCTCTCAGAAGGGATAGATAACCGACCTTCTTGCCAGAAGCAGGTAAAGACAGGCAGCAGCAAGAGACCTGCTGCGGCGTGCTAGTTAAGATAAGAATTATAACGCTTGCCCAGAAGAGTTAGTCTGAGGACACCGAAGGAAACAGGGAGGCAAAATAACCGGTGGAGGAAAGACGCGATCACAACAAGCTGCAATCAGGAAAATGTGCTAAATCATCTCCTCGCTTAGCCTCAGGAACTTTGATGCTGACTTGGAAATATCGGCGTTCATGCAGCACAAATGAGATTTCTAACACTCGTGTGGGAGGACGGAAGAAAATTCTCTCGGTTTAAACCCACTTCACAAATGCGTTTTTCAAGTCTGGGGCTTTTTGAAGAAATAATAAAAAACAAAGCACCTCATAACTTCATAATCTTTTCTTCTCTCCTGATCTTCTCCCTGTTCCAGGGCACGGCATTCCACTAGTATCTTGCAAAAACATTAAGTAGGTATTAAATCACAATGAGAAGAATTGAGGACACTGAACTTGGGTAAAAATAGCAAGGACGCTAAATTTAGAGTGTAGGGGAAAAGAAATCTTCCATAAATACTGCTGTGCTCCACAAACATCCCCTCCAGCAGCCACCTGCCCTCCTGCAGGTTGCCTCGGGGCTGGGAAAGGGCCACATCCCTCTCCCCCAGGGAGGAAAGGGGCAGGGAAAGCGAGAGCCACTTCATGCCTCTGCTCCGGGGTGCGGCCTCGAAGCAGAGGAGCCTGCATCTGGCTCGTTCAGCAGGAAACAACCTCGGCAGCTGCAGCCATTGTCAGAGGCACCAGAAGGATGTGCTTTAAAAACAGAATGCCCACTACCCCACACTTTAAAATGGAGAAGCTAAAAACACTCACGTTTCTTCCTCTGGATTCTGATTACTGCTCCGTGAACATTACTGCTACCTGAAGTCTTGTCTCACCCTCATCTGCCAGCTCAAAGGCGGTGTCATCTGCTCCCAGCGATCCCAAGGGAAGCTTGGTATATCCGAGGGAAAAGCATTTTGTAAGTTCATGTGAACCCTCGTGTATTTCTGGCACTGAACAATTACAGAAGAGGCAAGAGAGACTTTAAGGGAAGCCAGATTTCCTCTGCCTATGCTGAAGTTCCTGAAAAAACATTTTGCTGAACATCAATATGAATGTATCATGGAAAAAATCCCCTGCTTTATAAATTGATCAGGAGTGCTAAGGAACATCTGACAGCGTAGGGGAAGCAAGGAAGAGGAATCGTTTGTCACACCTTACTGAGCACGGGAGGAAGAAATATGAACACAGCCACTGGAGGCTCGTGCAAGAAGCTGATGGGAGCAGAAAGCCCAGAGCTGGGAGCACACACTGGAAGCACATGGGGAGCTATTCCCTTCCCCCTCGGCTTTTCAGGCAGAACGTATGGTTTGAGCAGTGTCCCAAATAAGGCAACAGAGGCAGCACTCTGGTATCACCCAGATTTAGGGAATTCCTGTGATGGCTGGAAATAGCAGAAAAGGGAAAGGAAAAAAAAAAAAAAACACCAAAAAATAGTAACTCCACAACCTGACGAGAGGAGTAACAGTGAAGTGTTAAAGAGAAGTCAATAGGTACTTAAACACAGGAAGTGAGGCTGAGCAGAGAAAGAGAAAGGGGAAAGAACATGAAACCGAAGCGAGTTAGAAAGCTAGCAAGACGAATGGGAAGAAAAGCTAGCAATCCTCTTCAGAAAAAAAAAAAACACCTGAGAATTCAAGGAATATTCTTTGGGCCGAGAAGAGTGCATAGTCCTGAACCTGCTGCCTGACTCATCCTCTGCTTGGAAGAATTAAAGGCAGGAGCCTTTTCTTCTCCCAAAGGTGAGCAATCAATTCCATTAGTCCCTCAGAATGATGTCTGGATGAGAATTCCCCAATACGTCGTCAATTTGACCTAAATTAGCCCGACAGCAGGACAAGTTATCAGACTGGAATATGAGGCAAGAGGAGCACTTATAGCAAGGCTTCCTGATTAAATATTGTACCGACACAAAGAAACATTTCTGATTTAACTATTAAAAAGGAATCCCTCAGATACTGAAAATTACACGCTGAATTGTATCTCAGGCCTAGGAATAAGTAAGGATGTTCTTCTGTCAAAAGCAGAGTATAACGAACAAGGCCACTGGAACCTGCAATTGCATACACACAACATCACTAAAGCGTAAATGAATCCAAAACCTGATGCACTAGCTCAGCCAGAACCTCTCCGGAATCCCTATTTGCCCAGAAACTGCACGAGAAACTGAACCTAGAGGAGGATGCTAACATTGTCTTCACAGTCCCATTCAGTAGGAGGCAATAAAAGATATGGACTACCTGGAACAACACTGCGAGGTACCCCGCAGCCTGTCCTACTATACCTTTTGCTTACAGATAAGGCTCCTGAAGATACGCGTGCCTGTCCTCAGCTTTATTTCCATGCACGACTGCGGTGGTGAAGTCTGTTCCTGTGGTAGGGAAAGGATGTGGCTACACTTATCAGTACCGGGGCCTACACCAACGGGCGACGGGCCCCAGATAAAACACGCTGCATGAAAACGATGACACAGAACAGCCAGTGCTGTCCATGAACCCTTGGTAAACTACCTGCCGGTGTGATATCAATGCCGAGCTCCGTGATAACCTAGCAAAGAGCCATTTTTGGGCGCTGCTAGAGCCACACGCTCATTTTTAGCGAGATGACCACCCAAGTCTGAAAACACCACAGAAGAGAGGGGTGCTTCTCTGAAGGGGGTCTTCCACCCCTTTGGGCCTGAGGGGGGCCGTGCAGCCCAGAACCCCGTGGGAATCCCATAGAGACCCCCCCCAGAACCTCTTAGGGACCCTATAGCAGCCCCATAGAGACCTGCCAGAACCCTATAGGGACCCTATTGGGACCCCATAGAGACCCCCCGGGACCCCACAGAGAACCCTCAGAACCCTATAGGGACCCCACAGAGACCCCCCACAACCCTATAGGGACCGCATAGGGACCCCAGCCCCCTCCCCTTCACCCCAGAGCCCCCCCCCGGGACCGCTCACCTGGTGAAGGCGAAGGCCATGAGGCTGAGGATGGTGAAGCTGAGCAGGGTGATGGTGTGCGGCCGGTAGAAGAACTCCAGCGTGATGTCCTCCACCTGCTGCTCGTTGATCATGCGGAAATGCAGCCGGTAGTTCACGTCGTCCTTGCTCAGGGTCCGGCTGCCCACGCACGACGCCATTTCGGGACCTTTTTCCCCCCCCCCCCTCCTTTTCCCTCACCCCAAGGCTTCGCCTTCGGCCGGGCCGGCCCGGGCCGGGCCCCGCCGCCGCCGCCGCCTCCCGCTGAGGCGCTGAGGGAGCAGCGCCGCGCCCGCCGCCCCCCACGGGCGGGGCCACCGCGGCCGGGGGAGGGCGAGACGAAACGGGAGAAATAGGGGGGGACGGAGCCATTCCTCCCCTCTTTTACGGACTATGGGACGGCCCCTCCGCGCCCGGACACCCCTCTGCCTGCGCCGGAATGGTTTCGTCGGGAGCACGCGGCCGTGTGGGGAGGAGGGCGCTGAGAGGGGCAGGTGAGGCGGCGGCGCGGCCGGACGACCGTTAGTGGTCCCTAACGGCCGTTAACGGTCCCCAACGGTTGCTCTCGTCCCCCCGCCGGGCTCGGTGGCTGTTCCCCGGTGGCTGTGGAGGTGGTCAGCCCTCCGCTGGTGGAGTTTGTTGGGTGTGTGGAGCTCTAAAATGGCTGCCCGGGGGGCGGTAGGCTCCGTGTGGGGGTAATTAGCGCTCCGCTGCCTGCCCGCTGGGTGAGGTGAGGGCAGCGCCGTCCTTACTCCTCCTTCTGGCCTTTCTCTCCCCGCAGGATGCCTCGCTGAGGTGGAGGATGGCGCTGTGGGCTCGGCCAGCCTCCCGCTGCTGCTGCTGGCTGAAAGCAGCCTGTGCTGCCGAGCTGCAGAGGCTGAGGAGCTCCAGCAAGGCGGTGCAGGCATGTCAGGGGGCTGCCCCTCTGGTTTTGCTGGCTTCTAGACACAGCTTTCTTCCGTGGGGATTGCAGACGTACAGACGTGTATCTGTAGAGAACTGTTCGAAGCCTGCCAGTGCCGAGGATGGATCCTCATCTTCTCCTGAAAGTAATTTGTTGTTACCAGTAAAACAGGAACAAGCGAAACCAGAAACAATCCCTGACCTGAACACAGAAATACTGTGTGAAGGTAAGAGGCCTTGAGGATACCCTTTCTTCTTAATCTTCAAGTCATGTTTCTTGTATTGCTATTGGCTCTCTTTTTTTGTTGTCTAGTTTAATTAAAATATTTACCTGAATTTCGTGACTTTCACTTGGTTTTAGCCCCATAGCTAATGCAGAATTCCTGTGATAGCTCTAGTCTATAAAGAGTACGTTTAAGCTAATATAAAAATACAGCATGCTGGGTAGAAACCTCAGTCTAGAGCAGCCAGCTGAGGAGCTTCTCATAACTACTTGTCGTAGCTGAGCAGGTGTCAGGGAGGCCACTCCCGAAGCAGCTCACACATCAATGCCATACGCCTGAGGGGTGTTCCAGGATGGTTAGGAATGGGCAACAGGAGGCAGCAGAGTGTGAAGCCTCCTTAAGAACTGTCACGATGAGAAATGCTTTGTCAAACCGTCTGCTGAGGGAAAGCAGATAGATGCAAGGTCTCCTTAGTGTTGTTGACCTGACAAAATAGCCTCACCTTCCTCCAGTAAATGTTTTCGGAGTGGCATTTCTTTATCCTTACTCAGATACTTACATCTGAGGGAGGATAACGTATCCCACCCTCCGAAAAATGGTTTTTGTATGTATGTTGAGGAAACCTGATCTGGAGTTACTAAGCAGTCCTGTATGTTCAGACTCAGCTTTAAGTCCAGCCAGCTTGGATCCTACAGAGCTTATTTTTGGGGTGGCTCAGAGCAGCAGCTGAGGTCTGTGTGTTTTTGCAGCTGGTTCTGGAAACAGTGGTGCACCAAAGCTGACAGGTCAGCCAGCTCGTATGTGTCCACACCTGCGACACAGTTGATCTACGTGCCAGATTTTTATCCACAGGCAGACTTACTGGTATGCGTGGAGCAATTTGCCTAGTTGGCAGCGCATAATGGAAGAAGCATAATTGTTTGTTGTTTTTTTTTCTATTTTTTATCATTTGAGGCCTGTTTTCTGATAGGAGGTTCAAAGAACTTGGAGTGGCCAAAAAATGCATGTCTAACCAAAAAAAAAGTAGCAAAAAAGTGCTACCAGAATGGACCTTGGTGTGTATGGGTTTGGTTCTGAAGGAAAATGCTTCATATCCATACAAATTCGTAGAGAGCTGTTATTACTGTTTAAACTGTTAACGTTGCTAAAAATGTTCCACTGTGCTTCTGTTTATGAGGCTTTGAGAAAAAGAAGTGGTAAGAGCTACAATAATTGAGCTAGTCTATACAACTTTTCCTAGAACATCAGAATCTTCCTGCTGGCTTTGGAACCTCTTCTTGTTCAGGTGTAGCTTTGTGTTTTTAACATGCAGGAGTGTCACCTTAGTTTCTAGGAAGTCATCATGCTAAGGAACAGGACACAGAAAATTGCCATCCTGAGGAGTTTGTAATTAGTACGGGTGATCAGCTTGACAATTGAGGTGAATGCTAGCGGTCAGCCTGCAAAACAGCAATCTTGATCTGTCTTCTGTGAGCTTCTATCAGAGGAAAAATAAATGAGTTTAGAGAAATTTTTTCCAAAAAAACCCACGGAGTTCTGTGACTTTGAACACACTTAAGTGGAAGCAAATGTAATGATGCTTACTTGGAAACCTTAATGAGCAGGCAGAGCTCTGTTTCTTTGGCTGTCAGAGCTGCTGGCAGTCAGCAGCCATCTTGTAATGGGTAAGACATCACGGCTCAGTTGGAGTTGTCTGTGAAACGCCTTGAAGGTTAGAAACAACTGCAGCTCAAGCACTGGATTTGGAAGAGGAGCCAGGTAGTGCACTTATCGGGCTATGAAAAATCTTCACGTTAGCTTTGGTTTGGAGGTAATCAGGCAAGATTAAATCTGTGGAGACATGAAAGAAGAATTTTCAAGAAGGTGGTGTGACCTGTTGTGTGCAGTGATCAAGCTGGGAGACCGAAGGCAGGCTACCTGGGGGTTAAGCTCGGATTTGGCCATGTGAGCAAGACTTGATGGGCAGTGGCAAGGCAGTGTTACAGAAGCAAAAACTGGGAGCAAAGCCTGTTTTCATGTGCTTTCACACAGCAATAGTTTGGCTCTTCATCTCTTGCAAAGTGTTTTTGCATTTTGAAATGGATTCAAAGATCTGCATAGCGTTTGAGGGGAACGGCTTTGTCATTCACAAAATGCACTTTGTTCTGTATTTATTTCCTAGACTGGGATGATGTTCCGCCTTCATCTGCTTTGGAGGAGATTTCTGAGGAAGAAGCCGTACAGATCCTTGCGGATCCACTTCTTCCCCTTCAGTCTTCCACGCTCCGAGATTATGTTGATCACTCAGAAACCCTAACGAAGCTTGTCCAGCTAGGTATGTGTGATTTTGTTTGTGTGGTTTCCCTGAGCTTTGGAGTTCCCGTAATTTGTGCTTTGATCTTAGTGGTGGCTTTGTAAATTTGAAAATTTCAAGCTATAGGAACGGTGACTATTGCTACAGGCAGCAGAATGCTATGCAGGGTGAATGGAAAAATAAAAGGCTGTATGACTTACTGAATGCTGTATTAGTTAAAGACAAGGCTGCCTAGCTCTAGTCCCTTGGCATATCTCCCAGAACTTCTGGAGGTAGGGAGCGCTTTGTGCAAGTTGGTTGGTCTTTTAATTTGGGCTGGATAAGGATGTTTTAATTTGCTGCGAAAGATACTGCAGCTCTCCCTCCCAGGAAGGAAGGAGAGTGATTGCTATGCAGAACTGTAAAAATGGGGCACAGTAGACTGAATAGGAAAGAATGAGGGGGTGGGAGTTTTCATCAGAAAGCATTTGGACTGTGCAAGAAAGATAGCTGAGTCCAAGGCTGCTGGCTTCTTCCTCGCTTCCCAAAAGCACGAGGAATACCAGAAAGGCTGGTGAAACAAATGTATGTGATGGGGAGATCTGGCACTGTGCAGTAAGAAATAGTTGTGTGAATCACTCACTGCAAAATTGTCCCAGGTATAATGGAGTTAGGAATTCCTTGTACAGACGCTTCCGTGCGACAAGAGTAGGTCACTGCATGTGGCACATACTGGTGTGTTTGATTCCTCACGTGCAGGATTCATTGGAGATGTCATCCTTCAGAAAATAATCTTAGCAAAAGTCTGAAACCAATCTGCTTGTTTTATCTGGAATATTTCCATCATGTAGGAGGTACCATGACCTTACTGTGTTAAGCAATCAAAGTATACTAAATAAGTGAGGGGAAAAAAAAGAAGTCCTAGAAACATCAGCATGCCTTTCTGAAACATTTATAGGGAATGAGGTCTGTGTTTAATTAGAACAGTATCTCATTTTATTTGTTGTAGGAGTTGACTTATCCCAAGTGGAGAAACGTCAAAAGGCAGGTCAGCTCTTACTGACCTTGGACTTTGAGAAAGATATAAAAAAAATACTCCTGTTTCTTAAGGACGTGGGTGTAGAAGACAATCAGCTGGGACTGTTCCTGACCAAAAATCCGTACATCCTAGGTGAAGATCTGGAAGCTCTCGAAACCAGGTATGCCTTTTAAGTAGCAACAAGATGTTAAGCCCCTGGCCTTGAAGATGTAGTTTCGGAGTTGTCTTAAGCTTGTCTGAACGCCCGTTGCTGCTGCTGCTTACTTCCTCACTTAATCCCTTGGCTCCGTGTTCCTTTGTCATCAGTCAGCATTAATGTGGTAGCGGTGTTACAAGTTGAGTCAACCCCCTGATCCAGCTGAAAACTGACCATTACCAAAACTTATCATTTAAGTTTTCAGTCAGACTTGTGAGATGTGTGGCTGTGTGCTGCTAGTTTCCATGCAAAGGATGAGGAGAAGCGTATTTCAGAAAGGAGGGGAAACAGAATAAGACCATCTCTTTTGGTAGCAGCTTGGAACTGACTCACCAAGGAGACTGCCCCTTGCATACGTGTTATCTAAGATTTCGTGCCTTGATTTATCCATCTGTAAGTATGTGCTTGGGACTGCATTAGGCCAAGTACTTGAATGGGCTCAACACTTGGGTGTGGGGCTGTTCAGCCACCTCTCTCCATGCAGTTGTTGCTTACCATTGGTTAAGTGAATTGTGTGGCAGGCTGGCTTGCAATGGCAGGACAGTTAAAAGTTTGGAAGAGCGAGGATTGCTCTAGTAGGTGGGAAGCTGTCAGGAGAGGTTGGATAGCATCAGCTGCGGGTAAGGTATAGCGGGAACAGTGGGAATGAGGGAGTAGGATAGCTGAGTTGACCAATTCTTTGCTGTGTATCAAGGCATACGCCTCTTTTAGTCCTTCCATCAGGAGCCTTAACATCTGTGGGTTAAGAGCAGGGAGGAGAGTTTGGCCAAGACGTGGCTGGCAGCAGCTTCTGCTGGTGCACAGAAAGAAAGGGTTTCTGCAGAACGAGGTTCCTTGTGTCTGCCGTGTCTGGAGGTGCAAGCAATCACTGCTGCTCGTCAGGTGCAATTCTCATGCTACCCATGTGCGTACGTGCCTGTGCTCACCCTGCAGCAGTTCCTGATGTCCTACTTACCTGTCCAGCACTGGTGCAAAGATCGGCTGCTCAGGCTAAAATGTCTGTTCCTGTCTCTGCCACAGAAGAAGCAGCTTGCCATCCTAAGCCGCTCGCTTTACCCATGTCAGATTAGATTCCAAAATTACGCTCCCTGAGGCTTCCATTAAGTTGGAGAACAATGTAAACCTCTTTTTTCGTATTGTTTTTGTCAGATGTTGATTGTGCATGTAGTCATCTGCAGATGTGGAGATACTGATGACTGGTCATGGATTTTGTCTTCTATCAATCATATTTCAAAACCATATTCTATATGATATATGTAATTTTATCTTGTGGATTCTGCAGTAAAAGAAGCAGAGCAGATATTTTCTGTGCTTAATTTTAATAGCAGCACAGTGTTTTAGTGAGTTTTTTCTTGTTGTCCAGCCCAAACTGAGCACAAGACTACCATGAACCAATTTTCATTGTTTGTGTGTTCCCACTTGTATTGCACTAGACTGTCCCATGGTGTCATTCAAGCTTGTATGTGCATGAGGATGAATGCCAGTCTCTGTGTAAGATCTCATGTCTTAGACCAAAGCTTATTTAGTTAACTGCCTTTTGGAGTTGTTTTTTTTTGTTGTTGTTGCTGATGTGATTTTTGTTTATTTTTTAAAGCTTCTTTGTGTATGCATGTGTTTACCAAAACCCCTAGAGGTGGAATGGCTTACTTTCTTAAGAAAAGTCATTGCGTTCATGGATCTTTATTCAGAGACTGTAAGGGAAACAAGCTGTTTTCTCCATTTACTGTCAAACCTTTGTTTTCTGCATCACCTCCTCCTAGTCCTATGTCTCAAATCTAGATCCTGTGCACTGCAGACTGTACTTCATACAGTCTGTCTGTCTAGTGAACACTTAACTTCAGAACATGTTGCATTCTGAATATAACAGCTACTTGACTGAAAGCAGTGAGGAAATAAGATAGACATATTCGTATACTCCTTTTTTCCAGCAGCATGATTTAGAAAGTTGGGATACATGTCAGTTGTTAACTGAAGTCTGACTGTTAATTTCACTGGTTTTAGCGTTGTCTGAATCAAGCTGCTTAGCAGTATTGCTTGTTCTCTGCCAACAGTGGAACATCCTCTTCAGTGGCCATTATTTCATTAACAATTATTTGTCTGAGCAGTTCTAAAGATATAATGGGATAATACTGTTTTGTTTGGTTTTTAAGTAGCTTTATAAAACTGTAGCTGAGTTGAAGGGATAACAGTGGGTAAAACACAATTATTGAGGAGCTGTGTGTGTGGCAGGGTCTAAAATGTTACTTACAGCAGCTGTTCATTCTTGTGTCCAAAATCAACCATCGGGTTTTGCCACATACATGTGCACCTTGGCTGCTTTTGTGCAGATTTCAACTGTGCAATGAGCTTAAGCTAGGGTGCTGGGCTTCATACTGCAGTGGCTGAGATACCTGTGCTGTTGCTGGTCTTATGGTTGTGACTGAATACACATTCACAGAAGCGTGTCCTCAGTATTTTTGGGCTGTTAACTTTGGAGGATTATTTCCAGAACTTCCAAGATAAAGTTTGTATCTGTGGCAGAAAACCCTTCACTTTTAAACAAAATCCTCCCTAAAGTTAAATATCCTGAACTTAAAATATTCAAGATATTTAAAATAATGCATTGTAATAATCTATTTTTCCCCAAAAATGTCCTTCTTAATTCTTTATTTATCTGAAATAATTGAGTGTAGGTTTTGAGCAGATGTTTTTGTGCAAATGTTCCTGCTACAGGGCCAATGTGGTAGCTTGTAACTGTGTTCCAGTCTTTTCCCTTTTTGGTTTATGGCTACAAACAGTTTCTCTTTATTCCTTTGCTTTACTGTTTCTTTCTAGATTCTGGCAGGTGGGATAACGTTAAGATATGAGATACTCAAGGTACCAGCTCTAGACTACAGGAGTGTACTTTACTGGTTTCTCTTGTAGTTACATATATCCTAGCTTTATTTACTCAGCTGTGTTTGCTTGTTGTGTATCTTTTTAATAACAGATTCTGAAATGAAATTAATTCATTCTTCTGGTCCATACTTTCGTTGGGTGTGTTGACTATAGAAAAAAATGCAGGAGAATGGGCACGTATTCTCAAAATTACGTTAGGCATTGCATTAATTCAGTTCTTTTGCAGAACAACTTGTGTGTGCATGTGTGCTTTGTAATGAACTCAAAATATCTTGGTATTTAGAAAATCCAGAAAAGAAAGGCTTCCTACTTAGATTTTGCATGTAGTAGCTGTCCAAGACAGAAATCTGAAAATACAGCTTTTTGGAAACAGGTATACTAGCAGACTCAGGTCTAACACAGACCTGGCTTTTCCTTCTTTTGACCTCTGTTCCATCCTTTTGTTCAGTAAGTGGACTTTCAGAAACAGAATCCAGAAAGAAACTAGTTCATTTTTCAGCAGTAGTCTTGAGTTGAGATCGTCAGAGTTGCCTGTACTCTCCTGAAGAATGTATTTTCTTTCTCTGACAAGCATTCTAACTCACCTGTGAAGTCAGATTTGTTTTTCAGTGACTGTCCTGTGTCACTATTTAGTTAGTGAAATGGGGGCTGAACAGTACAATCCAATTTGTTCTTATTCGACGGCTTGATTTTTCAGTAAGTTTATCCTGCTTTGGCATTGATGAATGGTTTAATGTAATCTCTAAGGTAAGCGTGCTGCAGAGGGTGAATGTGGCTCAGATAGCTGTCTTTGAAAGCTGAGTATCACCTTCGCATAAACGCTTCACTGCAGATGGACACGGTATTGGTTACATCACTCTGGAATGTTTTATTGCTGTGGATTCCGTGTTGCCAGGAAACAAAACACAAATTTCAATAGATTTGGCATTTGACTTCAGATAAACACTGTAAAAGTCAAAACATTCCATAACTCATAACAATTCTGACAGTTGCAAATCAGTGTCTGTACTGCAGCTGCACCAGATGCTTTGTTTTTATGGTGTTGTTAATGATGACTTAAAACTGCTAACATGCTACACACAACTGCTGACTGCTGTAGGAGAACGAGGGCTGACCTTGGTGCCAGTGCTCACAGAGTTATCTCAAGCCCTGGTCAGATTGAATGACTGTTCTTCTCTGATATACCATCTCCTGGAGTCAGCTGATTACGATCTTGCTGTCTCTCTTCGAATCTTCTTGCCTTTCCAGGTTGGAGAGAAGTGCTTCAAGTATGAATCTTAATGACTGGTTCCCAGGATAAAAAAGGAGGGGAGTCAGGACAAACAAAAGATTATTTTTTTAATTATTTTTAATCTGTTCATTTAGCTCTGTTTCTAGGATGCTTGGCAGTTGTGTCCTTGAAAAATGGAATGGAAGAAGTACAGCATAGCCAAACTGCAGCATTCAAAACATAATGGGATAAATTTTGAAGGGACAATTATTTATTTTATTCTGCATTTCTTCCCCCTCCTGATGTCCTTGTCTCTCAGGTTTCTGTAGCCAGTTCCATCGGCGTTGTCTGAAGACTAGGTTGCTACCTTCTGTGTTGGGATATCTGCTCAGTTGGGAATTGGTTCTCTAGATGTTCTTACATCTTCTCTGAAGAGATTTTTTCACTTACAGTTATTTCATTTCTGAGGGCTTGTGGAAAGAGAGGGAGGTTGTAGTGGCTAGAAGGTACTAGAAGGTATTTTACTTCTTTCTCTGCACAAGACATAATTAAACACAGCTTTTTTTCCCCACTATAAGACCAAGCATCTTTTGCTGAGTATCTATTTCTGCAGAATGTTCTGCAGTCTATGCAATATGTTAATTAGTCAGATGAATTCAGTTCTTGTATGCCCAAAGTTTATCTGACAACAAGTTACTTAAGTTTCTGATCATCTGTAACCAAAGGGAACCTCTTCAGATACCAGTATGTTTTTTGTAGATGGTGGCAAATGGGTTAATCATGTCTCTTTTGTATGCTGTATTTTCCCTCCCATTCTTTTTTTTTTTTTTTTTTTTTTTCCTGGGAGCTATGGTAATAATCTATTGTAAGTAGTACTTGAAGTAGGATTTCACTTTCACTGAATTCAATAGAAATTGGAAAAAGTTTTGAGTTGGAAAGAAACAAAGATCTGTTAAACATAAAAACTTTAGTCAGCCCCTTCACCTTTCTGACAACCAGATGTTTTGTGACTAAATGCTTGGACCAGCGACTGAAAGTAGGGACCTATGGTAACCAAAGTAACTTCAGCTGATTTAGAAATGTCTCTTTGGACAATGTCCCTACAGATGGCATTGTTGTATGATATTTCTCCTCCAGTGCTATTGGCAAAACAGGGATGTATGAGGTATAGTACTCTGTTCTTTCAGCAGTAGAAATGGAATTGATTAAAATAGCAAGAGGCTGTGTATATCTTCTTGTCCATACCCTATGATGATCTATTAATGTGTTTGCAATCTAGGAGACAGGCTGGTAGTTAAATGTAGGTTAACATAGTTATCTGCTTAAGTACAGCTGGAAGGAATTAAAATCTGTCTTCGGTATTGACATTCTGCTCTGAGGTTTATTTTACTTCTAATTAATTGGAAGGGATGGTATTTTGCTTTTATGATAACTGCAGATTTCCCCCTAATTATTTTTGGCAGAGTTGCATGTTAATGCTAGAACATCTGTCCGTTTATAAGATATCACTGAGGAATTTAAGCAAGTACTGAATAAATGGAGGCAATAAAATTTTCATCACTCGATTTTATTTTGTTTTTGTTCTCTTTCTAGAGTGGCTTACCTAAAATCAAAAAAATTTGGTAATGCAGAAATTGCTCAGATGGTCTCAAGAGCTCCATATTTGCTGTTGTTTTCAGTGGAAAGATTGGATAACAGACTGGGTTTCTTCAAAAATGAACTTGGCCTCAGTGTAAAAAAGGTAAAAACTATACTCTGAAGTCTTTAGGTACCTTGTCAGTGACATCTGTAAAGTCTCAGAACATGAATGCTTACATGGCAGTGCTGGGAGGTTACCACAAGCCCTGCTGACGTTACCAACGTAACATAGGATTACAGGAAGGTATAACATGATTTTAACCTTCCATAGATGTAATAGGACATCTGACATTCAAAATATCCTGAAGTACAGTTCTTGAAGATGATCAGCTGCAGAATATTGACAAAGAAGCATGTGTGTACCCAGTTTTATTATTTGCAGTAGTTCACAGGACTGAATCCTTTGGTGCAAGCAGCTTTTTAACTTGAAGCAGATTAATTGGCTTTCTCCATCTCTTCAAGATACTGTAACACTTAACTTGTCAGTGAAAAATAGTCTAATCTGCAAATACAATATCAAACTAAATGCCAAGTTATGTGCTAGTTCACCAAGAGTAGTCTTTGTTTCTCAGAGTGCTACCACAGGGTAACATGCTTAGCAGGTATTTAGCACCATGCTTTGGGATAGTCAGAGGAGCTAGTAGCTGGAGCTGCTTAGAATGTGAGTGGGCAATGTGAGTTATTTCCTGCAGTAGCTGGTGATTGCAATAAATGTCAATTTTCAAGGGGAATCGTGCGTTCTTCTGTTGGCTTCTATTAGTTGAAGAGTCATAGCTGTCACAGTGCCTGTTCTTGGCCTTTCCAGGCTTGAGGTAAGAGATGTCTCTGGAAAAGGGTTTAGTCACTGCCTTGTACTCAGGGTGGATTACAAGTAGCCCCATGGCTCAGGGGATGTGGAGTAATTTCTTGTGTTGCCATAATGTTATGGTGTTACTAGATCCCAAGGTAGACAAATAGAGCACTACACTTGAAAAATCCTTTTATAGCCTCTAGCAGGTAGTGTTTTGTTTACTTCTCTTTAAAGAGGTGGGGAGAAACAACTCAAGTACTGAGAGAGGGCTTTTCAGCATGATTTCTGCTTTGGGGGAATGTTTTTACTCCCTCTCCCCATCTGTTTTATAGTGGCTATGGTATTTTTTGTTCTCCAAATTAACATGATGTTTGAGTAACTTTTTGCATCTTAATACATAGCTGTTTCATGCAAACTCAGCTTTGGGCTAGAGAGAAAATGAAATGCAAGTGAAAGTGCATCGCTCTTCCAATTGCAAAAAAAATAAATCTGTATTTTTCTTTCACAGATATATTTGCACCATGCTCTCATGGTAATCTTTCCTTGTGTGTTTTCCCTAATTGCAGACAAAGGATCTGGTAATTCGTCTGCCGAGGCTACTGACTGGCAAATTAGAGCCTGTAAAAGAGAATCTTCAGGTAAGCTTGTTAGTAGAAGTTAAAAATATATTGAGTACCTGCATAGACTAAGAGTTGACAGAAGGTAAAATTCTCTGGAGAAGAATCCTGTACAGAAAGAATTCCATGAAATAATTTTAGTGAAGATGGAAAATAACTGAGGATTTTGTCAGACCACTTCTTTTCCTCTACAGTTTGCCAGTGTACAGCATACGTGGAACAATGTCTTATTCTGTCTTCTATTCTGATGTAGGTTAGAAACTTCATCTGGGTCCCTTCCTGCCAGATTTTGCTATCTGATGACACAAATTGTTACCCATTTTTTTACAATGAGTGAAAAATAGGGCTTGCTCTCTCCTTTTTTTTTCCCCTTAATTACTATGTTTTTTTGCTAACTTGAATTGTTCATGAGGATTTAGGAGCAAGAAATGTGCGTTTGATTATTTTCCTCTTGGCAGGTAGCTAGTCTGCCAAAATGTGCATTTGACACCTATTGTCTGATAGCAGATGGTCGTTATTAACAACTGTTGGGTAAATAACTTCAAACCCACAGGGACTCCTTTCCCCTTTGAAAATGTAACTGTGTATTGGTTTAATTATTGTGCTGTAAAGCCAGCTAGGCCAAACAGCATGATGTAGTCTAACAATTTGAGAAGTCCCATTACCCTATAATGCATAACTATGAATTAAAATATATAATTTTCACACAGACTGACTGCTCTGAAACCATTAAGCACTGGGAATCTTGCAATCTGAAATGTGTGTGTGTGGTAAGGGAGGAGACTGGAAAGTAACAGCCTGTTCCAATTAATACTGCTTTCTTTTTAATGAACATTGTTTCCACAGGCTGGGGATTCAGTATATTATAATGAATGCGTTTTTTGAGACTCGCTGTTCTATGTGACTATCTTGTCTATCTGCAAGGAAATGTGAAGTGTAGCATCCTTATTTTTAACGTATGAAGAGAGGAGAAGGAATTTTAGGTCCTTGATATTGGAATCTACGGGTGATTAGAAGCTCCAGCTTTTCAGGAGGTTGGATGTTTTTGACTCAGAATCTGAAGTCAGACCTGTGTGATTTAAACTGGTGGTGAGCAAGCAGCATTCTCAAAGCATAACCCTGTAACGCTGCTTCAGGAGTGATTTGGTGCTACCCCTCACTGAGTGGGCTGCTATTTGGAAATAACGGTTGCAACTCATGTTGGCTTTCAGAAGATACTGATCATGGACTAAGCAGGCTCAAGGATAGATTATTCTATCTTCCAAAGGTCTCTTCAAGCACAATTAGAGATTCATTGAGAGGGTAAAGCTGGAAAGTTTGCATTACCACCGTCTGTTGTGGGAATCATGTAAGGTATGTTGATCACTGCCAGGACTTGCACAGTAAGGATATTAACATACATGATGTAGAGAGTTACTGAGTATTAAATGTATTATCTGAGTGCAATCAAAGCAAATTACACTTGAGCTCACTATTTATGTCGAGGAAAATGTTTCACGGAGTAGGAAAGAAAAGGTGAAGAGACTTGCCACAGTTAACTGCAGTGGGGCCAGCTGTATGTCTCAGTGACTTAACAAGTTTTACTTGCAGTCACACTTCTTACTGCAGTGAGCTACCCCTGCTAACTCAAATCTGTGGAAAGCACCACAACAGTGCAAACACATCTCTTCATACTTGAATGCTGTCTTAGTTGATTAGTATTCCTTGTGATGCACAAATATTTATAAAGCAGATAAGGAAGAATCAGGAGTCGAAAGACCCGATTAAAGTCATCTCTAGAAACAATTGCCTGTAAGGACCTGGAAATCCTACAGTATCTTCAAAACCCAGTTTCGTGCCCTTCCCTCTGCGTTTGCCAGGCAGTCCTGGAAAAGAGCTGTCTTGGCACATCAAACTGGACACACAAAAGCACCATCTTTGTGCCAACTGTGAAGAAGTACCTGAGCTGGATTTGAAAGTCTGGCTATGTTGCCTGGCAAGCACACCCAATTCATGACAGAAAACAAGCTCCTTGTAAATGTCACTGGAGGATAGAAGAAATGGTTGAATTACCAGACACTCTTCTATGCTGGATTCCTTTCTCAACAACTCAGTGAACTGCTTGCCATCCTGCGTGTTGGGAGGAGTTCTCATGATTTTATTGAAAAAATCTGTTTTGTTTTTCCTTTTGGGAAACCATAATTGAAGTCAAGGCAGTCTTTGAAAAAGACATCTTACTTTAGACATGAACCAACTGTAAAATAAACTGAATACACTGCATGTTCCACACAACTCTTTCAGGTTCAACTTAGGAAGGATTCTCTGGGGAGAATTTTTACGCTTGTAACTGCCATGCATACTGAGACACAAGCTTTTTTGTTCGTATCTTGGACAAACTGAAAAATAGATAGCATTCACAGAAGCCATCTTAACTTCAGGAGTACTCCATAAGCAAATTGCACTTTAAACTGTTTACCATCCTGCATTAAACTCTGACTTCAGAGAACTGGAAATGATGATATGGCTTGCATTCATATTGCCGTGTGACAAAGGGTAGAAGAATTTTGCATGAGTTTATTTCAGTGGCATGTTAAAATAAGCTGTTTGCTGTAGCTGACTTCTGAAAATCAAATTCTGTTCTCTTTCAGGTTTGTCAAATTGAGTTCGGTTTTCAACGTAATGAAATTCAACAGATAGCGTATAAAACCCCCAAGATTTTAACTGCAAGTAGAAAGAGACTCCGACAGACATTTGACTACCTGCACAACATAATGGGCATTCCCCACCACATGCTTACTCGCTTTCCTCAGGTGAGCTGTTAATATGGGGATAAATTGTGTGCATAACTGTTTCACTAGTTTGGTGAAAGTGGAGGCTCGCTGTATGCAGGACACAATTATTCAATTTATATGTGGCTTTTACTCTAATTGGGAAGACTTTTATTAGCAAGTCAGCAACTGTTGAGTATTCAAGTATAAAAGTGCCTTTTTTCTCTCCCTTGTGTATGTGCCCTTCCAGCCCCGAGTCTGGTCAATTTTAAGTTTTTGACAGAACTAATCATGCCCGTCTCTTTTGGATTCATAAAAGAGAATTACTACCAGCTTAGGGATTCCTTGTCCTGAAATCTTCTGCGTGTATGAGACATGAAAGAAGACAGATTATGCAGAGGATCTGCTCAGTAAGCAGGATAAACATATAACCATTTATTTCATATTTGCTTAATTAAAAATTAAATTTTGTACATCCCAAGATCTGAGAATACAGTTTAAAGGCAAAGGAAGTTTTATCCTTTATGCAGTCAGATTGACCTTCCTTCTGCTGCAGCAATAAACAGTGAAAATAAATGAATTTCTTGATGATTTTTGTTCCATCTTCTCATTACAGTTATTTCCTCACAAACTAAAAGTTCAAAGTATTTCTCACTTCATCAAGCGCTGACAGGCAGTTACTCTAACTTCTTACAAGGGGGGAAAAAAAAGGAACAAGGAAAAAAATAAATTGCTACTTCCAAACTGCAACAACAATTTTCCTAAAGCAAGTCTAATGCTAACTGATTCTTATTTAACTGGCTAAAAAGCCAAACTTGTATGGGGAAATATGACTCCTCGTCTGGATTTTGGTTATTTATCTTGGTATCTAACGTATCTTAGCACCAATGCTTTCTATAACTCCAATCCATGTCTCACTTTTGTCCTCCTTGACCTGTAAGTGATCACAAGTCCTGTTCACTTCCTTCTCAGTTGTCTTATTGTGGCTTTGTGATGCTTCACCTCATTATTTTTGTTCTCTTTCTGGAAGAGTAAGTGGTTAGTTTCCTCCACTCTGTGTTGTTGGTGTCGTCAGTCTTTCTGTTGTTCCTTGCCATCTTCAAAACCGGTGAGTTTCAGGACATGACTAGGGCAGCTGAGCCTGTCATTTTTGTATTTAAATACAACCTAACTGATGGTTGACATAAATGAGGGGAGAAGATGTAGAATATTTTCTTGCTAGATCCCCATTTTGTCTAAAAAATGTTTTTGTTTTTTAGATTCATCAGAATCTGAAATTTAGGCTACCTAAAACATTCTCCCCTTTTTTTCTTTCTTAGGTTTTCAACTCGAAGCTATTACGTATCAAAGAGAGACACATGTTCCTTATATTTTTGGGAAGAGCCCAGTATGACCCAGCAAAACCCAGCTACATCTCTCTGGACCAGCTAGTATCCTTGCCGGATGAGGTGTTTTGTACAGAGATTGCCAAAGCCTCTATACAGGACTTTGAAAAATTCTTAAAAACTATTTAATTATTAACACATGTAGAAAGGAATAGAATAAAGTTGTAAAATAAACATTTTTTTAAAAATGCTCCCTTTTATGGTCTCAAACTTGTTTAATTATTTGTTTAAGAAGTCATTATTTATGAAACACTAGTAGGATGTAAAGGCGTACAGTAACTTTATAGTGAATTAAAAAGTATATTTCAAAAGGATTAGGTAAGTATATGTTGATTGCTATTGATGTGATCCTTGTAATTAATTGCTAACTTTTAATTCAGTATGAATGATGGAGCATGCTAACAAAAGTAAATTAAGGTGATTTTTTTTTTTTCTTTCAATAACTTCAGAAGCTTGGGAGATGGAAAAAATGGCTAGGGACTTAATTTTTTTTCCCAGTCATCTTAAGAGCTAGTAATGTTATTTATTCTTTTGTATGGTAGAGAGAAGTACGGTATGACATGTGGAGCCCATCATAAAAGAAGGCACTTTTCAACAGGTTACACAGGTGTTTCTTTGTAAAGCTGGCTGCTGAAGTTAGTATCCTAAAAGCTAAACAGTGAAATTAGGCTTGAAGTGAAACAGAAAATCAGCAAATTGAATCTAGGCAAATTTATAAGAAGAAAAGCTCCTTCTAGATTTCAGGGACACGTCTAGTTTTAAGTCACTTTTGCTTTTGCACTGTTGAGAGGCAGAAGCAGTTTTACTCCACCCTGATGTGATTTGTATGGCTTTAGTATAAACATAACAAACTGTACAAAAAAAAAAGCTATAGCGTGTACTTAATTGATAGTTATCTTGCTCAGTTATAACTGAAGTAAAATAGAAATTGTGGGAGTATTAAAAGTAGTTAATACTACCAGTGAATAAACCACATTAATACAGAATTACGAAATGTTTCACAGTGTATTTGGGCAAAGTGAAGAAACTAACTTTGCACAAATGCAAACTAATAGTTTATTGTTTACAAGTTTCTATTATTTCAGTTAAAGTAGGTCAGGAAATTGAAATCCAGATGTTGTCATTTGTATTTAAGCTTTTTATTTAATGAAAATATCGTTTTTTTTTTAAAGGTTGGAACTTAAAATACCCATTTGGGCCACAGGAATAAAAGCCTGAAGATTCTGTATGCAGATAGCAGAATAAAATGCAAAAGGTTAAATTCCCCTAATCAGGGGGGAAATACAGTAACGTTAAAGGGCAATTTAAAGAATGAGAAGAGCAGTGAGTTCTCGGCATCACAACTTGGGACTTTTACCCAGAATCAAAATCAAAATCTGAATTGCAACACCACCCAAGGTAAGGAATGGCATCAGGATAAGCAGTACACAGATTGATTTACCAGAACATCTTCATTTGAAACGCAGGAAAAAGCTGCATTTGACGTCTCTCATGATGCTCTCGTGTTCCTGTTCTGATCACGACACTGATCACTGAAATCCTCTGTTGTGTTGACTGTTCCTGCTGGAGATGCACGAACATCAGCTGAAGTGGTGGCTGAAAAGGGGATGGCTGAACACTTCCCCACTCCTTCCTTTCAAACCCAGAGATCTAAATCTAACTTAAGATTAGGTTTTTAACTATTAAATGCCAATAAACTATAGTCTTCAAGCAATCTAGTAAAGAGTAATGATTACAGAAAACGTGCGGGTTCAGAATGCTAAATTAATTCTACTTGGCTGCCCTTAGCACAATCACCGTGTGCTAAACCATTACAATTTATAGAATACATATGTTGTGAATTTCTTAAACTTTGAGCTTTTAATTTAAATGTAAAAAAAATACCGCTGCCAGAGCTAAACCGGTTCCTTGAAACGCTGTGTGAGCTTATGCCAAAATCGCTTCCCAGAAACACCGTGTAGAAAGACAACCGAGAGAAGTGCTAAAAGAAAAGGGGAGCGGGGGGGGAAGACCACCTCGAGTCACGCCAAATCCTTTTTGGCTGCAAGCTGACAAAAATATCCGGCGGCGCTGTTCCTGCTGCGGGGCAGCGGCTGCCTGAAGGGCGCCCTCAGTGCTGCCGGGAGGCTGCGCATCGCGCTCAGCCGCCTGAAATTGCCTGGTGGGGCAAGATTGATGGCATAATTCAACTTTTTTTTCTTCATTTTATTTTTACTTTTGTCTTTAGAAGCGCAGCGGGACGTTTCTTCAGGGACAACCGGCAAGGCCCTGGCCCCAGCCCCGGCCCCGCTCCTCCCCTCACGGCCGTGCCCGGATCGAACCCGCCCCGCCGCGCATGCGCCCCTTGCGCTCCCCAGCAGGCAGCGCGCCGCGCCGAGGTCAACATGGCGGCCAGGGCGAGCGGTGAGCGGGGGGGCTGCGGGGGTCGGTGGTGAGGCCCTGGCACAGGCTGCCCAGAGAAGCTGTGGATGCCCCATCCCTGGAGGTGCTCAAGGCCAGGCTGGATGGGGCTTTGGGCAGCCTGGGCTGGTGGGAGGTGTCCCTGCCCATGGCAGGGGGCTGGAACTGGGTGGGCTTTAAGGTCCCTTCCAACCCAAACCATCCTGTAATAAGTAGTGGCTTCGGGCTTGGTTCATTTCGTGTGATTTCTTCTCAGCTCCTAAAATGTGAAGGTCGAAGTCTGATCAGGTGATATGCCGACAGTGTGCTGGTATCACACATAGCACTGGCTTTCTGGAGTGGCTTCATAAGGCAACCAACCTAAAGTCGTGAAATACAACCTTGTGTTCGCTGCATTGCCTGAACTATGCTGTTTTTAGGTTTCCAGACCCTTGTCAAATTTAATTTGGTGCTGCACAGCACTTGACTACACTTAAAAAACAACCAACCAACCCACCTTTGATATCCAAAATCACAGCTAGGAAAAGATCAGTATCCTGCATTTTGCGTGCTTTAATTCTTCTTAAAGCCAACGATTCTTCTGAGGTTTCAGCGTTGACCTTCCCGCTGACTTTGGCAGCTGTTTGAAAAAGCAGGTCTGGAATAGTATTTAGGTAATTGGAGAGGGGAGCAGAAGGTTAACAACATAATATGCTGGTCTTGAAATCGCATTAACCCGTAATGAGAGCTGTGAAACTTAGGTAAATGCTTTGAAAAACAGGGTGGTAAACACTATGGTTTTAGCTCAAGTAAGAGTTATGGAGCTTAAAGCTGTTGCTGATGTGTTTGGGAATGACTTGTTAGCAGTGTTCCAAGTCTTAAAGTACTCTAATTTTTAAATTGAGTGAAACAGAGGTCAGAATATTGTGTGGAACAAGCACTCGTTCCGTATGCTCGGTATCCATGTAAGAGTACTGGAAAGCAGAGAGGCCTGGTCATGCTCAAGTTCAAACCTGACGTGGTGTTGCGTTACTGTACATGAAAGAGGTCAACAGATATTTGCATACTGTTGTAGCGGTGCGTAAGGTTGCATTTCATCGTGTTCCCTGACTGATGACAGTCACTTTCAGTTTCAGGAGGTGGCCGTCTGATTGACAGAATCCGCAAGTGGTATTATAATGCAGCTGGATTCAACAAGCTCGGTGAGTGTTTTGTTAAGCCTTAAAAACTTTGCATTATTAACAGTTCTCCATCTAGTTATGGTTCATAGCTGTTATATGTATGAGCAATTTGATGCATGTCTTTTTATCAGTGATAGCTACTACTTTTCTTTCGAGAAGAAAGTTATCAACAGCTTCGGTCATCATGACCGCTACCTAGTAATGAGTCAGTGACTTCTTTTCTGTTGTTTCTGTGTTTGTTCTTCAGTGAAATAACTTGTAACATCTAAGGTTAAGCTGGAGCTGTTGAAAAAACTTCCAGAAAGCAGTCCTGAAAGCTTGATTTTTAAAAAAAAAAATTTCCCACCGAGTTAATTGCGTGGGTTAGTACCTGCTAATCTTGTTACCTTCCCAAGGGCTGCATTCCAAACTGGGAGATTGCTGCTAATAGCAGTTGGTCTGTCTGGGTTACTTTTGCAAAGTATCCAACCTGTATAAAAGGATTTAGCTATTTTTGCACTTTGTATCACTGTAACTTGAGCTGATGTCTCTCTGGCCTGTATAATGGGAAAGTAGCTGTAAAAATAGCGTTTCCGTATGCAAAGGGAATTGCCTTGATGGTATTGCCATTAATTCGTCCCATGTTATTACCAAGTTTGTTTCAACAATATAGATTGCAAAACTGTTCATAAATGACAAGATAATTTGAATATTCAGAGACTGTTGCTAGTGCTGGCTGCAACTTCAGGACATCATTTAAAGAAGTTTACATGCCTGCCCCAGGAGAGCTAGAAAGAAAAAAGAAAATTGAAAGACTAAAGTTTATTCTTTGACCACTCACTTCTAGAGGTGAAGTGCTATCTATCCACTGAAATTCTTGATGGCATTAATACATTTGTTCCATTTTCTGTGAATGTGACTGAAATCTACGGGTTAAACTAGCAGCCGTGCATCTTATGCCTTTAAACAGAAACTGCAAAACCACGCCTTATATTTTCAAGAATATATAGCTCGGAGGAAATCTCTTTTTTACTGGGAGACTCCTGCCAACTCAGTCACATGAGAGCAAGACCTTTAACCTAAAGGCAGTAGGTGTGCATTTGTGATCTGTATCAATTTTGAAATGTTATGGAAGTAACATTTTGTTCTTTGTTGCTAATGCTGAAATTTAAAGCGGGATTGGTTAAATTTCAGAAATTCTTCACTCCAAAAACAGTGTGGGGATCTTCTTATGCTGTCAGAAGGCTAGTTACACCTCCCTGAACTAAGTTCTGATGGAGGGAAGAAGTGGAAACTCAGGCACAAAAAAAAATCAGTAGGTTCATGTTTCCATTGCTTGCTGTAGCTGATGGAGATCAAGACATTATGCACACTGGAGTTTAGAAAATAATTCTTATGTACTGAAGTAGTCACATCTGCAGTTGACTGACTGTGATAGAATCAGCTTTTAAAGCTTTTACCTAGACAGTCATCTGAAATCAAGGATATGAAATAAAGCGAGCGTAAGTCTACCCATCAGATCCTGAATAGTTACTGTTCTGCATATATTCTGTATAATCTTATGAAGCACATTAAATCAAATATTGATTTTCCATATTCCTCCTTAAGAAAAGGAGAAAGAGCAATTAAATAGAGTATGTGAATTTCAGCGTTCACAATTTGTTCTCTGTGAGCAGTTAGGGGTTCTCTTTGTGTGGGTTGTGGTTTGTTTCTTTTTTTCCCTCATAATTTTGCATTTTAAGTGTCATGTCTATGTTACGCAAAAACACCTGTGTTGGTCCTAAATCTTACTTAGGAACATCTACTCAGTGATAATGTAAAATATCGTTGGTACAGGATTAATGCGAGATGATACGTTTTATGAAGATGATGATGTAAAAGAAGCACTGAAGAGACTTCCAGAGGATCTTTACAATGCAAGAATGTTTCGCATAAAGCGAGCACTTGACTTAAGCCTGAAACATCAGATCCTTCCAAAAGACCAGTGGGTAAAATACGAAGAGGTACGTGTACAGAGTTGCCTCAAGGTGGAGGTCTTTAAGACTGATCGTTGTAGGGTCATTGGGATTTTCAATCTCTGAAGATATGCATGCTTCCATGTTATTTATAACGAGTATGAGTGCGCATCTCTTGCGATACCTTTGAAAAACACAGCTTTTGAATGCTGTTTAAAAATCTATATTTTAACATTGGAAATTTTATCTTTTTGCTCAAGATGACAAAGGCTTAAACTACGGCTCAAAACTATAGCACTTGTATATTCAGATGAAATATTCTAAGCTGTCAGATAAGGAAGTATGCTCTAACTGGCTTGGAAATTCTTTTGAATGAGTTTCTTGGTTTTGTAGAAAATCTTGAGCCAAAGCTTTTATTCATGAAAATGTCAATAATTTAAAGGAAAGCCTTGTATTAAAATACATGTCTTACTGTAATTTGAAAACCAAATCAAGCTACACCTTCCTTTTTATTTTTAATTAACGTGTTTCTTTGTAGTGGAATAATTCAGACTTTGCATTACTGCTCGTTTCAGCTTTCTCCAAATCACCTGGCAGGAATTTTTTCATTAAACTTTGGACTGGAAAATAATATAAGAGCATTAATTTCTCTATAGAAGTGGAGGTTGTTTCTTGTGGTGTTATTGGTCGTATTTTGGTATTGACTGCATAAGTTGCTTGAGCAGCAGTTTGGTTTGCAGTTATGCACAGACAAGGTGTTCTGTTTGAATTTGTTTGCAGTGCTGTTTAGAAGCTAAGTTCAAAATAAGCTTCTCCAGCGTGATGAAAATTTTACTTGGACTTGATCTAATTAAAGTGAATCTTGCGCACTTGGATATTTGTCAAAAAAAAATCATGAAGTTATAGCTGAAGGCATCATTTTACTTGTTAATGTTGGGGAAGCATTAAGAATTAGCAGTGGTTGCATTAGAGTTTGTCATTGCAGACTTGGTAGATACCAAGTTTACCTTTTCAGAGTGAGTAACGTAGTTCTTTTTTTCTCTTCCCCCTCTGTACATTGGTTTGTAGTTAAATCTGAGGAGGAATGAGAGAGAAGTAATCTGTAGGATGGTTTGAATTGTTTCTGGACCTCCCTTTTGAGTTTAAGTTAACTAATCTTAAATATTCTCTTCTTTTTCAGGATAAGCATTATCTTGAACCGTACCTTAAAGAAGTAATCCGTGAACGGCTTGAAAGAGAAGCATGGAACAAAAAATAGCTATTGAACTACTACTTCATGTTAATATCCACATATTTCTGATATCTCTAAACATTTGGTTATTGAAGTCTTCAGGGAGGCAAATGTGAGGCTGAAGGAACACTTGTTTCAGTTTGTGCATGGGTTCTGTTCATCCAACTAAAATAAATGTGTCAAAGTATAAAATCTCCTTGGAAGACTTCTTTGTAAGTGTTAACAGGCTAATGTTCAAATCTTTCCTATGAGCATATACATTACATATTAGCTTAATGGTATGCAGTCTTCATTCCAGCTTCTTACTCTTTTCAGAGTACAGCTGTTTCCTGCAGTTAGAGGGTAAGGTAAGAATTGCCCAAGGCTGCTGCTGCTAGTTCCTCTGTTAACTTAAAATGGGGGTGCTGTTTCCTTTGTCACCAATTCTCCCTGGAGATGAGAATACTGGACCGGTGTTTGATGTGACAGTGGTGTCATGAGACAGCAGCATGGGATACTCTGTGTATCTAGGCACATATATATTTCAGTAATGACAAATGTAAATGGTTCCTTAATCATAAAATCAGGAAATATTTTACTAGCTCTTTGTACCATGTGTGTTGTCTATGCTTACAAGATTATTTTCATATAAACCTTAACGACTGTCTCATTTCATCTTGATTTTATCCTTTTAAAAAGCTGATGTGCTTTCTACAGTATAATTAACATCCCATGTATTTTTTTCTTGGCCTGGAGCATGTCATTTACAGTGAGTGGCACCAATTACTTTAAACCATCATGCTAACAGACTTTAATATTAGAGTTGCACAGAATTTGGGCTCTGCTTAAACACAGAAGCAGTTCATCTGTGTCCAGAAAGTGCCAGCCCTTGCTGGCTGAAGACCTTGAGTTTAGTCTTCCATAGTATAATGGTAGTGTTAATTCTGAGACAGTCTTTGGTGTTGCACACAAATTGCAGAATTTGAGGCCTATTGTATCCCTCAGTATGAAGTGCACAATCTTGTGCAGTAGTAACATATCTCTTTTATTATGCATGCTTGTCTGCGACATGCAGTAATCTGTGGACCAAAAGCTAGAGAGCAGTTAAAAAAATTACATAAATATAGAGCAAATCGTGCCTGTACCTTTGGATTAATATATAACCAAATAGCTTCCATTCCTACTTCTAATCCGTATCTTAGTTGTGACTCAGAGTAGTCTTATCTGCTTGCTTCAGTTGCTTACAACTGTAAAGTGGGTAGAGCGATTACTAGGTGAAATATTTATTTCAACGCTTCACAACCTGGTATGGTAAAACAAAATGCTACAAAAATATCTGCATTACCAATATTCCTTAAAAATTTCTGTGGAAGTTACATTAAGAATGTGAGGTTTCCTTCATCTCCTATAGCAAAATCGTATTGGAGTATATATGTCACTTGCTGATGGGTTTTTGAGAACTTCCTAATTTTCTTCAAGGGACAGGTAGGACCTGAAAGTTCCACAATTCTGTTGTATGGAATTATTAGAATACTTTTTTTTTTTTCTAGTGGAATTAGAACTACTTCATTAGCTGTTAAATAATATTAGAGAACTTAATTATCTAATGGAAGGAGCATTTGAAAGGCATAATTGGTCGAAGTTCTATGAAAGCTACCGTTTTGTAGAAATACCTGTTTATTTGACCATAGGTTTGGATTAAGGTTCAAAGGTTTTCAAAAATAAGTTGGGGTAGACAAAAGGGGTTTGCTGGCCATGAGCACTTGAAAATAGTCTGACCTTTGAGGAGGATGCCAAGCATCCATGTGCCAATTGGCATCACGCTTCTGAAATCATTGACCTCTTTACGCTCATATATCATGTTTCAAGAGCCAGAGGCAAGTGGTGGAGGTTAATAAAAGTCTTTCCAAGCAATCTTTCTTGAAGTTTTAGGGGAGGAGATAAAAGGAAGCAGTGTCAAAAGCTTACTTGTTGACTAGCTCAGATTGACAGCTTCCATTTAGGCATCTTTTCAGATGCTTCTGATGTAGATTAATTAGTGTGAAGTTCCCATACTGTACAGTAGTTTTCCGTTGAAGTATTTTTCAAGAGTTCATTGAGGACTGTTAGCTTATTTCTCAGTGTGATATTGGAAAGGAAAATGTATTGGGTTTTCTGGCAGAGATGGGCGAGTATTCTTTGAGACATTTGAGAGAATCTAAAAATAACGTGAAACAGGGAGGAAGCAGGTCAGTGTGCAAGGGGGACCTCTGCCCTGGAACCAGGAGTTGTAGCACTTCTATGTTAGAGATTGTAAGCTCTTATCTAGTATACGTAATGTAGGATTTGGATGCTTGTGCCACCAGCTAGCAGCTGAGTAACTTGGAAGACATTTCATATTTCACCCTGTAGAGTTCTTTTCTGTGTTCTGAGTTACTAGTGTGAATCTGTAGCTAGCCGAAACGTAAGAGTTTGTACGAAATACCTGAATCTTGCTAGTGACAGGATGCAGGGTCAGTGTGATTGCCATTTTTGAGTTCTTAATTTTTCCTTAAAAATGTCTAGGGTGGGGATGAATGGTCTTGCAAAAAAAAAAAAAGGGTGGGGGGGGAATTGCATATATCTATAATCTCCTTGTAACACTTCCATCCTACCTGTGCAGCCGTGGGGTCCTGCCCCATTTCTGGTGTAGGCTGTGTGCTGTTCTGTGAAGAGCGTAGGGTTTTGCAGCTATGGGTTTACAATCTGAAAAATTGTCTGATTTTAAGGAAAAGATTGATAGCGCTAAAGGGGGATAGATTGACAGGGATGGAAAGGGAGTCTGATGAAGAAGAAAACAGCATCCTGTCTTGGAAAACTATTTTTTCTTTCATTAGGTTCTTCTGTAGCACTGTGCAAGGCACTTTGGCTGTTCACTGATCTCTGACTTCCATTTGCGTTAGCTCATTTCAATATCTCTGTTCTGAAAAACTTCTAGACAAGTGTTGGTATTCATTTGGGCACACCACTGATACTACAGGAGGTGGTACTGAGAGCAAATCTCGTGAGGAATTTGAGTTGAAAAAGACCTCCTTCCTCATTCCTAGGATGGTAAGTGTAAAAATATGGGAGCTGATACTTCTGTGACCTGTGCAGTACGCAAGGTTGTGCTGTGTACAGAAGATTGAAAAGTATTCTTAAATGAGAAAGGGATTCCTACTGGAAAAAAAAAATGAACCTGTAACTTAAGGTCATATCATAATGCACAAGGCAGCAGTGTGCATCTTGAGTTTCCAAACTTGATTTTAAAACCTTGATCTTCATATATATTATATGAATTCTATGTAGATTTCTTAAATTACTGGGATCTTTTTCTAGCCTGAGTTCACAGCATTTTAGGCACATCAGAATTATTTGTGTCAAATTAAGAAAGTCCGAGTTAATAATATTAATCCTGCAGTTTGACAGTTTTAGCTTGAATTAATTTTCATAATTTTTAAGTGAACTTTCACTTCAAGTTCTTCGATTAAATACATAGTGAAATATAAGAATAGGTTTTGATTGCTGAAGATCGTGTTTGTTATGGCAGACTGATTTCTTTAAATTTCACATCAGTCAACCAAGAAACAATGGATTTTTCTGCAGCTCCGTAACGAGAAACATATGCTTGTTTTACATCCAACTCCCATCCAAAGGAGAGCTGCAGCAGATACAAATCTCCTAAGAATTTTGATGAAACATCATGCTTGTCATTGCAATGGAACTGTTTTAGCATTATTATGCTAAACACATTCCTACTTGAAGCATTTTCCCTCTAGGTAGCAAAAGTCAAAGATTATCCAAAGGGTTTCACCGCAGTGTTGTGCCATCAGCTTTCGTGGACTGAAATTTCGGCCGTGGTAAGGGCAAACTTTGCAGGGCAGGGAGATGCAACCTGCACCACCGCTGCTCTGGGGTGAGACCAGAGCTGGAACTCGGTGTCCCTCCTGGTATGCAGCTGCCTTAAGTGTCTTGAGTGACTTCACTTCTTAGCCTCTTTTCCAGCTAGTCTGAGGCCCAAAGGACTGAGATTTTGGAAAATATTTAGGCGACTATCTCCGCTGTAAACTGTTTGGGTTAGTATCTAAGTACCGTTGGAGAACTGGGCCTGATCCCAGAGCTCGGTTTCCCCAAACTCCTCTGCAGGCTGTGCAGAGGTGCAAGTTTCCTCAAGTAAAGTTATGTAAATGCTTCAGTGTTGAATGGATCTTGGCTTGCCCAGGACCTCAGTGCTGGTGGTGCTGGGCTAGGTGGCAGGCTGCTCTGATAAGCTGGGGTGCCAGAAATCGCCTTGGCTTCTGCTTTCCTGGCAAGGTGGGTCTTCTCATAGCAAGCCTGGAGAAGACCACCTCAATACTTTCAATTCACTAGTGATTTAACATTAGTTTATGCTGGCAGGCCGTGAGCTCGATTCCTTTTTCTTCACAAAAAGCTGGTGCTTTGCAGGCCACCGGAGAGGGTGACACCTGTGTGGCTTAACTCTGGGAACCCCCAGTTCGTGGCACTCACTGAGGCTTCAGTCTTCTCTAAAGATTGTTGGAGTGTTACCCATCAAATTGGGCCAGAAAGGTGCTCAAGCTCTCTGTCCTGCTGCCGGAGTGCTCAGGGATGACTGAAGTGTCCACCTCCCCTGGCCCAACCTCATCCGTTTCTTTCCATGAAAGCCAGAAGGGCTTCAGGAGGATACCCCAATAGTCGTAGCGCAGGTCTGGGAGCGGGGAGTTCACATCTCTGCAGTGAAAGAGGAGACCTGGATCTTTCCCTTCCAAAGCCTAAGCAAGTGCTCTAATTGCTGTTGCTGTTTTATGAGTGTGTGCTGCTTCGGTCCCTAGTCTGGGAAGGGAGCTGGGGCTTGAAACCTGATCAGAAAGAGGCACCTCACTCAGCACAGCTGGGCTGTGCTCTCTTCAGCGTTTCCTAAAGTGGTTCCCTGCTGGCCTGCGCGGATCTGGTTCTTTGTGTCTAAATCTTCTGGACTGCACGGGGAGGCTGGAGAGCGAGACACCCAGCGAAACGCTGCTGTGCTCAGTATTACAACACCTAAGCCCTTTTATGAAGCCTCATACTCCCGCCGCGGCCCGGCAGATTGAAATGATTGTTTATAAGCAGCAAAGTGCAGAGCCCAAGGCTCAGATCTCTTCAAGGCACTTCAGACGGCTTTTGTCTGCGAGCTGTGCTCCCTGGTGGAGTATTAGCTTCAAAAAGACACTGCTCTGAAACAGTCGTAAAAGCATCTAGGTATGTTTGGTTTGCTTCAATTGACCAAAAGTTCTCCAAATGCTGAAAGATCCTCAGCTGCGTTCTCATTCCGAAGAAGATGGAGGAAAGCTCCTTTAATTTTCCATCGGTGTACAAGCAGGGCCGCGCTGATGCTCGGAGCCCAGCCTGGCTATTAGAGCTAACGAGACTGTCACAGGAGTGTGGAGGTGGCTCTGATAAAAAGCAAAATGTATGCTGCTGCCAGGTGAGGCTTGGCTCAGCTCTGCTCTGTGCATTGCAAACGCCGAGTTACCAGAGGAGAGGTGAGATCAGCATTTCTGAGCTTTATTGAGGCACTGCTAGAAATCCTTGCACTGCAGCAGGGCAGAATCAGGACCTGAGTCTGCATCGGGGCAGGGATGCCTTCTCCTCCCCCTGCAAAATACAGTATAAAAACTATATTTCCTTCCAGAACTACAGCTGCTTTAAGGAGACGCTGCTACACCCGTTGTAGGACTGGTAATACAATTATGACACGTTTCATATCTGTAGGGTAAAGTTTCTGCGTGGTAGCCCATGTCCACCTGGCTTGCCCCGAGGAGCATCACTATGTGGCTCATCTGCTGCCCACCCCTGGAGGACAGCTTCTGCTGGGAGCAGCACCTTCTGCGGGACAGCTTGTAGGTTTGCAGCTGGTCCCCAGGGTAGATTTTTGGTGCAAGATTTAGGATACAGTGTGCCAAGCTTTGCACAGCCTCCTCCTTAC
Source organism: Anser cygnoides (assembly GCF_040182565.1). Classification (NCBI taxonomy): domain Eukaryota; kingdom Metazoa; phylum Chordata; class Aves; order Anseriformes; family Anatidae; genus Anser; species Anser cygnoides. Next base: position 139,736,085 of record NC_089874.1, on the reverse strand, counting down.
CTGGTTGTGAGCTTTCCTGTGGAAAGGAGGGGAGTAGCCATCTCCACCCCTAGGGCACTGGGAAATGTATTTAATTCTTATACTTACCTTTTAATCCATATATCTAACCCCGTGGATCTGCTGTGTGGCCAGACACCTCCAAAGCAGCCATTAAAGCCTCGATGCTTCGCCGTGATTCAACAAACTGTTTCAAGGAGAAAGAGAGGAGGTGTGCTTTGAAAGGGGACTTCTCCTCCAGCTGCTCCCATCCAGCACTTTAAAAACACATAAGACACAATAAAGCACGTGTTGACATAAGCGATCTTCAAAAAAACCATTGGATTATTTTGAAGGAGTGTATATACACACGTGGGGGGAGTTATCATCCTTCACCCAGCAAAACAATTACATCAGTGCAGCTTGGAGCAGGATCTGCCTTAAGATCTCCCAGATGTTGCGAGCAGCACAGCTGCTGATCGGGTGCTCTGTAATTATAAACTGTTAAATGGAGGAGGGGAGGAGCCAGGCGCGGGAGACCTTGAGAGCTCGTGTTGGGAACGAGCCCTGCTTTTCTCCTCCCCACCCGTGAGCAGGGCACGGGTCTCACAGGACGTGCTCTGAAGGACAGCAGAAGGCACCAGTGTCCTGAAGAGCCTTCAGGCCTCAGCATCCCAACCGTTGGGTTGCTGATGCTTGAGCCTCAGGAAGAGGGAAGGGTTTAGGAAGCTCCTGTGCTGGCATTTCCATGGGGTGACGTGTGCTGGTGGCCTGGTTCCCCGACGTCCCTTCCTCATCCCTTCGAGGCTGGTTGGCCCCAACGGCAGGTGGGGCTGTGCCGTAACAGTGCAAGCACCACCAGAGCGTCCTGGCATTGTCTTCTCTTTTTTAATTTCATTTTTCAGGATGACAACACTTTGGAGGTTTATGACCAACAAGAGAATTTACTACTAAGTCATATACTGATGTAATGAAATCTAATATATGCTGTGTAATGAGTTATGAGATGTTATTTAGTTTCAGGGTTTTATTACTTCAATCAGTTATGACCATATTTCCTTTTATATGATTGCTCACTCTTTAAACATACCAGATGACTGTATAAAGAACACCTAATAAAGTCTGGAGATGTTAAAATATAAATGTTTTAATTTTTGCCATAAATTTCTTTTAATTCTACCAATAGCGGCTTTTGGGCTGGAAGCGGTGCAGTCATTGTTAGAAGTGTTGTCCTGGGCCCTGTACGAGAAGTAGCTGAGCGACCCTGCTTAATTACACAGCACAATTAGTTACTAATGGTCATGCTTGGTCCGCAGAAATGGAAAGGGTTTTGGAACGAAACTAGAAAGAAAATGTCCATCTGTGATAGAAGCCATTGTCTTAGTTTTCCTCTCCTGTTTACCAGTGCAGCTGTGACATCCTCGCTCCTGGCTGCTACCACTCTTCCAGAGGGCAGAATCCGGCTTTGTGCTCCATCTTCTACATCACAATCAAATCTAAGAATGCTCTCCCCAAGCACATCTTGGCAATCCTCCTAATTTTTCCACGTTCATGTGTTGCATTTAAAAGTCATTTGGGATAACTTCATAGCGGTGGAATTATGTAGCTGTGAAATAAGATCAGAATCAAGTCCTTAATAAATCCACGTTTAAGCAAGTGAGGGACTTGCCCTACCGACCTATTGCAGGACCCAAAGGTTGCTTTTTCCCATTCCTGATACGTTCACAGCCGAGTGCTCAAAAAAATATGGTGGAGGACATTTAATGGTGGTGAACAAGCCTTGGCTAAGACTTTGTGTCTGTGGTAGTGCAGATATTGCCCCGCTGCCTGTTTTTTGTAAAGACTGCAGCTATTGCAGACTCGCAGCATGCTCCCGGTATCCTCCAGTGCAGGGACGTGAGCTGCACCTGCCCAACCCCCTTAGCCTGACCCAGGTGTGCACTGCTCCCTTCTGCTGTGGACTTCAGCACAGGCCCCGTGCTGGTCCTGGAGAATGAAGTGGCACCGCAGTGCTGGGGATGGATCTGTCTCTGCTGGTACAAGGTGCACAGCCCAAGTGGCTGCTCAGCGGTGCGAGGAAAACCAGCCTGGGTAGCTCTGAACACCAACTGCCTTTTGGTTACAGCTTCATGCAGCATTTGCAGCAAACAGAAGTGTTTTCAGCAGGTTTGGTCTGCCGTGGCTGTGACTGCCACCTGCATCGTGGCCCAAGAAAGACTCTGCTGGGAGTGGTGACCCCTGCTGCTCTACTGCCTGGGGCAGCAAATGCTGGGGCCACAGTTTGGCAGGGATCTCCTATCCATCCCCATCCCCACCCCAGCCTCCGAGCCCTCTCCCTGAGCAGCCCGTGCCTTGGTTTAGCTGTGGTTGGTATTGGTGCAGCCTGTGAACCTCCTTCTGCTTCGGTAAGGCAGGGCAGCACCTCAGGAGAGTTCCTCTGCTTATTGCTTATTCTTTTTTTTTTTTTTTTAATTAAACATACATCAAAAGGCTGCACTCCTCCCAGTATTTATTCGATTACTGGTAGAGATACTAACAGGGGGGGAAAGCTTTTAAAGGTTTTAGTAGATCTGAAATATCCACTTTGCTTCTCCTTCTATTAGCTCTACTACTAATTGGATAAATCCAAGGAGAAGAATTATGATGAGTAATGAAATAAAGACTTCACTATTCACAAATCCAGAATAATAGTTCAGCGAAAGAGAATCCTACTCCAAATGAATGGCCAAGCATGCTTAAAATGTGTCTTCGTACAGTAACAAGGCAAAATTTAATCCCGTTAAAAAAATGTTGGCAGTGGCTCAGAGTGGGGAACACGCTGCTGAATTGCCCTGCTCTAACCTTGGGTGTAGGAAAGGTTCAGACAAAGCAGCGCACGGAGTTTGACACATCCTTGCCCTTTAGGTCCTTAATGATGCAATGAGTTGCCAAGGCGTTTAATATTGTTTAACTGCAGAAACTGTCGTGTGTGCAGGAGCTAAGCGATGTCATGCTTGCTGAATGTGCCCTGTATGCTGCCTCATATGCAGAATTTATTTGCATATCCATAAAGCACAGATTTCTGAACTCACTCAAAAGAGCAAGTCCACATGTTATTTTAATTTGCAAGAAACAAAATCTGTGTCCCATATGTCTTACTTAGCGGATAAAAAGACAGGTAGGCTAGTTTCTCACTAACCAAAAATTTAACAAAAACATTGTTTCCCCCCCCCCCCCCCCCCCCCCCAGGTTTTATTCTTCACCTTTGCTACTCTGCTTTTACTTTGTCCATGGTATTTTCAGTGGGATCCAGAGTACTTTTCTCCAAGAATTTCATATGTGGCACTCAGCTGCCAAAATAATTACTTCTCTTATTTCTAATTAAGAGGGATATAATATATACTACAGAAAAGATAGTATGACTGTATGAGTTTCTCATGGCCACATATTATACCCTTGGAGTTTCAGCTATAGATCTTGGGAACGATAGTGTGCAGAAAGCTCCAAGCATCAGATTTTCAAGCTGAAATCAGCACTGGTTCCGTACAAGGGATGGCTGAAGGTGCTGTGGGGGCTCAGCATCACACGCTGCTCTGACACGAGTGCTGCCCAAATCTCTGCAGCCCAGCAGGGCTTTGGCAGAGCTTCTCCCACACACGAGGCTTTTGTGATCGGTTGCGTGGCAGCTTCTTGATTTCTGATAGTGTGGAAGGAAAGCGGGTGCTTTGACTTATTAAAATACGTAAATATCCAGAGTGAAAAGTATTAATATCCAGCACTGCCCACTAAATCTTTATGAAGGTCTTGCCCTTAAAATATCAGCTGTGAGGTTTTCCTCTGCTGCTATTTGCAATATCGTTCCGTTGTGCTGAATGAATTACTTGACATAGCTTTGTGTCTCTTTTTACTGTAACTACTTCTATGAAGATTCAAACTGACAGTTCCTGCAGCAAGGCACGAGGAAATACATTTGAATAGTGCATGTGTTTTACAGAGTGAGATCAGAGAGTACACATACATCACAGGGTACCCCAGGGAATAAGAGGTAACTATAGATATATGCACAATGCATTATCTTTCAGCTCTTGATCCATACTCTGGCAGGCACTGCCAAACTGGACAAAAAAAAAAAGATGGCCCCACCATGTGATGGCAGAATAAGCTTTCGCTTCAGAGCATGAGGTTTAGAAACCACAGAAAGCAGCAGCACAGCAATGGTCCCTCTCTTTTCCAGCACAGGTCATGGCTCTGGGGCTCTTCAGAGGGGCTGCACCCCTGTGCCAGCAGCAAGGCCAGAGGGATGGTGCCACCGTGATGCTTCCCATGGGTTCCTGCAGGGGATCAGAGGGGCTGGGGGGAGCAGAAGTGTCCCTGGGGATGATACACCCTAGGTGGGCTCAGCACCTGATGCTCCAAGGGCAGCTCGCTGACAGCAGAAGCAATGGGACATGAACGTCATCGCCGAGAGCGATTAAAAAATGTACGGTTGTGCAGAATTCTTTAAGCTTGATTACATGAATCAGGAACTAGTGAAGGGTTCGAGGAGCTGGAAATAATTGCAATTTGTCATATCAAGAGTCTCCTTCCCAGAAACAGGCTGTGTAAGCAGTGGCAAGTCGGCCATATGGAGAGCAGATGTCTCCAGGGAGCTGAAAAGAAGATACTTTGCTAGTACTAAAAATATTCAGTTCGAGGAGGCGATAACAAGTGCTTCTAAAGGAGAAGCAATTATTTATCATTGAGGAGACAATTTTTACTGTTTCCTAGAACACAAACCTATATGCTCGAATAACCCAGGACTGTCGTGGGGAAGAAGCACTGATTCATGGCTCGAGGCAGGATCTATAATAGCAAGCAGATTGCATGTCTTGTTTAACCGTGTGCTTTTTAAAGCACACTTTATCACAGGCTGTCTCACAAGGAAAAAAGTGGGGAAATAGAAGGACAATGAGTTACCAGTGTACAATCGGTCTGAGGTACAAAGAAGCACAGCTACCTTTGCCGTTTGCAGCTTTGGTATTTCACTTTTTAGCACTTTAATTAGGGACAGCATTGTGGAGACTGACTCAATTTCCAACATCAGCGCTATGGTGTTAGATGGCTCCTGAGAGCCTCTCCCAAGCACCAGATCTGCTTAACCTTCAGGAGTGAGGCTTTAGAAGAGAGCTCCATTGCTGCCTTCAGGTACCTGAGATTCTTAAAAACCTCTAATGGCTGTGGTCCCCAAGCCCACGTAGGTAGCTTGCTCCTGAGCTTATCTTTGATTATAGCTGGGAGGTTTGTCCTCATATCTGACCTAAACCTCCTTTGTTTCCAATTAAACCTACTACTCTTTGTCCATGCTTACTGGACATCAAGGCAACTGATCTTCACCCTTTTCACAGTCACCTCTGAAGGCTGTTATCCTGCTCCCTCCAGCCCCATCCATCTTTTCTAGACCAAACAACCCCAAATTCTTTCAACCCCTCCTCACAGGTCAGGTTTTACAAACCTCTTAACTCTCCTGTTGGTCTCTCCAGGCTTTCTATTTCGCTTACATCTTTCTGAAGAGGTGATGCTGGACACAGCACTCGAGCTGGCACGTTCCCACCACCACGACGTTACCACCCAGCTCTTGCCTTTCCCATCCCATGGGTACACCCATTGGTGCCACTATGGTCACCCGGTCCGTGCTCGCTCCACAGCAGCTCCCAGGTCTCTTCTGCCATCCACCCAGCCTGCCATCCCCTGTCTGACTACGAGCCCTTTTGACCTCTTTGCACATGTCTCTATCTGGTTCCATTTGTTGATTCTGGAAAACCTCTCCGATTTTTCAGAGCTATTTTGAATTTTAATCCTGGGCCCCAATACGCTCGCAATCCTCCTGGCTTAGCGTGATGGGCAGATTTTATAAGCATACTTTATTCCATTATCCGAGTTACCAATGAAAATATCAAACAGAAACAGGCCCCGGACAGACCCCGGGTGACCCCATTAAAGAAGAATTTTCGGTTCGATGGCAAGCCGTGATAAGTTCAGCATGTTTCTCAGCCACTTGCGCACCCACCGACTAATGACTTCATCTGGGCTGCATTTCTTAGCTGGCCTGACAAGAACCTCGTGAGGGACGGATCCAAATGCCCCACTATGGTCAAGGTGTGTGTCACCACCTCCTGCCTGTCACATGTAAAACTGTTGTCATTTCAAGGTAGAAATAATTCTCCTCAATTCAGGAGAGGACTGATGTTAACATGTAGACCTTGCAGAGAAGTAGGAAAACAGAGGGACGTTGTTATACCCAGACCAGGACAGGTTGCTGCTGCAGGGAAGGAAAGGTCACAGATACCCTCCTTGGTGGGGAACCACAGATCCCAGAGTGGCTGAGGTCGGCAGGGCCCTCTGGAGCCACCCGGTGCCAGCCGTGCCCAAGCAGGGACACCCAGAGCAGGGTGCCCAGCACCACGTCCAGGCGGCTTCTGAAGGGCTCCAAGGAGGAGACCCCACAGCCTCTGGGCAGCCTGTGCCAGGGCTCCGCCACCCGCACAGCACAGAAGGGCTCCTGGTGCTCAGGGTTTTGTCACTCTTCACAGGAGAAGAGGCAATTAGTTTTTGCTACACTTTCTGATTGCCTTCTTTTAGTTTTTCCTAACCAGTTCCTGAGACTGGAGGATGCTAACATCCGAGTCCGTCTGGCTCCTCCAAGGGATGTCCTAGCACGTGCTGGATGCCACAGGCACCGTCTCCATCCCTACCTCCTCCTCCCCACTCAGTGAGGGATGCTTCACCCCATCCCCATCCCCACGCACTCCTTCTGCCACCGCTGCCGCGTGCGGGGCAGAGCCTCTGGCTCTGGTAGCTCTGGGCTATGTATGTTGCACCTCGATATTCAGTTCCACGCTGCCTCCAGCTTGCTGGCCCACCGCCAGCGCAGCTGCAGCAGGTTTGGGGAAGTTCGCCATAACGTGCTTGGGAACTCTCGTGGAAAGCAAGTTTCACCTACTGCAGTGGAGGTGGATGTGTCTGAGGGACTTGGCTCTCTTTTTGTCCCGAAATGCTCATCCCCGCTTGGAATCAGAAGCAAGGTGGAGTTGAGCAATAAGCTTACAAGTTACACCTCCTCCGAAAATACATTCAGGTCATGACCCAAATTAAAACCTACAGAAGATAAGCATGAGTTTAACCAAGGTCCAGTCCATGCTGCTAACACCTGTGAGGATGATGCTTCAACCCAGGTTTTGGTGGGCACTCGCAAACAGCAGAGATGTGTCCTGGTCAGTGCTGAGGCAGGAGAAAGCCCTGTCCTGCCGTGCTTTGCCCATGGTGGCCGGGCTCCCCCTGCCCTCCAGGAACAAAATCCTAGAGAAAAAATCAGTGGTGCTCCTTGGCGCCCTGGCTGTTACATTATTGGACAGCAAGAGGTTTTTCAAGCCTGGAGGAAGATGATTGCAAGGACACAAAATATTGAGGAAAGAGACACAGTGGACTTTATCTGTTTCCTATCAGTAAAAGTCCCGGCGATGTTTTAGTTTTTCGAGAATAACTTAATTCAGCATTTTGCTGCAGCGGGGTGGTCACCGGGCTTTGGACTGCAGCCCAGCCAAACAGAACATAGCTTTTCATCAGTTAAAATCCAAGGAGGGAATAATGATCTCAGAGTTTTGTATTTATCATCGGATTTGGCCCACTGACCCACCTAGCAAGAGGCAATGGCTTGAAACAATTTGCACAAAGCCAAGACCTAAATGGCTACAGTAAAAAATAATTTTGTCCTAATCTATTTTTCTTTCCTGAAATATGCCTATTTCTGGATAAATTCTGCCCCCCCAGCATGGTCAGCACAGCTCTCAGTGCTCCCCAAACCCATTCCATCCCCAAAAGGTCAGGATGCTGGCAGTGCCCTGCACCCCCCCAAGCAGGGCTGTGGGGGTTAGGTGGGGTCCAGCAGCAGCCAGCGTGACCACGCTGATAGTGCTGGCACTCGCCCTCCAACAACCATTTCACGTCTCTGGCACTCGCTGCGCTCATTTCTGGCTGCTGATATTTAAAGAGCAAAAAGAGCAGGCACTGCAGGAAAGGGTTTTTCCTGCAGCTGTGGGGTTTGGTGGTGAAAGCATGGGGGTTTTCCACTGTGTAGATGGGAGCAGGTTAGGGTGATGGGTGTCCCCATGCTAGGGTGATGACGTATCTTGAATGTCCCCTCACACAACCAGGCTAGAGAGATGCCCTGTGCCATGGGATCCCTCATTTTTTTTTTTGTGTAGGACCACAGTGGAAAGACTGCAGTATTTCCAGTGTGCTTCCCAATAACAAGATCTGGACATACGTGAGAGAGTCCAGCAAAGGGCCATGAAGATGATGAAGGGCCTGGAGCAGCTCTCCTAGAAGGAAAGGGGCTGGGACTGCTCAGCCTGAAGAAGAGGAGGCTCAGGGGATCTCATCACTGTCTGTAAATCCCTGAGGGGAGGGAGCAGGGAGGACGGAGCCAGGCTGTGCTCAGTGGTGCCCAGTGCCAGGACAGGAGGCCCTGGGCACAAACTGGCCCCCAGGAGGCTCCCCCTGAGCACCAGGAGCCCTTCTGTGCTGTGCGGGTGACGGAGCCCCGGCACAGGCTGCCCAGAGGCTGTGGGGTCTCCTCCTTGGAGCCCTTCAGAAGCCGCCTGGACGTGGTGCTGGGCACCCTGCTCTGGGTGTCCCTGCTTGGGCACGGGTGGCACCGGGTGGCTCCAGAGGGCCCTGCCGGCCTCAGCCACTCTGAGATCTTTTAGCACACAACAACTGCAGAGAATTAAAACAAAATCCCTTGCATGCTACGTCTGCAAAACCATGCTCCAAAACTCCTTTCTGCATGCTACATTGCAAAGTCCTGTGTTTCTTCTGTTTAATAAATTTCTTCTGGTATGAAACAGAGGAAAGATCTCGGCCACCTAAAATCCAAATAAATTGGGACTTTGGACTCAGAATGCCACCTCAGTCCTAGGTTTAGTTCTCCCCAGAGATGCCTACATCCCCCAGGCAGCCCCGGGTCCCGGACACCAAACCCTTGGGCACGACGACAAACGTTAACCGATGCTGTGTGAACTTGGCAGCAGGTGGAAATTTTGAGGAGGGGTGTGCAGAGAACCAAAACCACTGGGGGAGCTGACATACATTACAACTGTGCTGGCTGTCTCGGCAGGGCTGGCGATGATTAAACGGATGGAGCTTGGTTTATCAGCCAGAGACGGTCTCTTGCTGGTAAATCCAGCGCCGAATTCGCTTTCAGATGAAAAGCAAAAGGAAACACATGCTTAAAGACAAATGAGATGCATATTTGATTTTATTCCACCTACCCACAACGTCCATGCTTACTGGAAATTCTTTGTGCAGTCTTTGTCTCTGTTTGCCTGGCCCGATCCTGAGCTCACAGCTGTTTTTACCTAGGAAAACCAGCTCGCCGAGGCACTTCAGGATATAAAGCACATTTTTGAAAAGACACCTGATAAATCCCTTTACGTTCTGCATCTTTCCTGTGAAGCTGGGGGGGGGGGGGGAGTGGAGAAGGAGAAAAGACCTGCTTTGGGGTGATGTCATCGCCGTTGGGCACATCTGCCACAAATTAAATTACCATATAGAGGGCTTATTTCACAAACATATTTCTTTTTGGCTTGGAAGGAGACACAAAGCAGCGCGTCCCTTCAGTTTGCATTTGGGGAGCCTCTGAAAATTTGGGATCACCCTTCATGGTATGCCAGGAAGATTTACTAGGACCGAGCCTCCCAGGTGATGATGCTGTACAAGTTGTATGAAAAATGAATCTTTCTTGGTTCCTTGATTAAGTTGTGACTCATCATAAATCTTCCTGAGAAATCGAGCCTGTCTTGCTAAAAGCATGAGGGACCTTTGCAAAGCCCTCTAAGAAGGTGTGAGAAAGGGATCTCACCTGTAAGGAGAAAGCTCACAAAGGGGAACCTGTTTGAATTTCAAAATACTCATTCTCAGTATTTCACAGAGAAATACGCACGCCTGCCAGAATTTGAAGACAAAAATGCAAAAGCCGTAGAAATAAACAACAGCATTTAAACACACCAGGGATAAAACACTTGCAAATAGGCAGCTTTGCCCACTCAAATACAAAAAAGTGATAGAAAAAAGAAGGAAGAAGAGAAAATACAGAATGGTTTAATTTTTTTAAATATGCTTTTTATGCAGCCTTTTCCTAAGAAGACTGTGACTACATCTTATGTGAGGTAAAGAGGAGGCAGCCCAGGAGAGCGGAGCGATCCCGCTCCATCCTCTGGCTGGCTGCTGGTGCAAATTGCAGCCTTTCCTCATGGCAAAGCCCCGTCAGACACCAGCACCACCTCTTCCAGCTTCAAGAGCCTCTCCTGAAAGGGCTCTGCATGCCCAGTGGCCGTGAGAAACATAGCAGTGCCTTTTAGCACACCCAGAAACCTTGTCCCCAGCTTTCTGCTGATGTACCTCAGCCTGGTTGGTGGAGTCACGCTGATTCGCACCAGCTGAGAATGGTTCCTGTATTTTCACCTGGTCCACAAAGATTTATATACTAATTCCCTGCAAAGCATTATAAGGAAAAAAAAAAAAAAAAAGTCTCCTAGCTGGGTCCGCAAGTCCTATTTCATAAATGAGTTATCTCAGCATGGCTGGGTCGGATCTTTCTGAGCGGACAATACATTCAATGCTGTCATGTAAATCATTTCCTTTTGAATACTTACGTCTAATCAACTTCAGACCTTGTTTTGGACACATTGTACGTTTCATAATCTGGAGAACTCTCTCTGATGAAATCCTTGCCTCCTGACCCCAAAATACATCTGAACAAAATTGTCCCATCAGGAGTTCAGATAATTGCTTGGCCTTTCCTGTCAGTCATAAAACAGACCAATCCAACTTTTTTGGACACTTCCCCACACTTTAATGTGCTTTTCAAACACATTCCGAGCAGCATAACAGAATCGGAATGGTGCTTTTATAAATGTGTGGTACTTTGTATGTTCAAGCAAAGAAATCAGAGCCTCTCTCTGCTGGTGCCGTGTGTATTATTGTGCGATAAAAATTTACCAGCGTGTAGCTCTGCAATTATTGTTCTTACAGCTCCGTTAGTCTTAGATCTTACTGATGTACCATGGACTTTTTTCTCTCACTGCAGCTCCCAGGCTCTCCCTCGCCTTGTGCCAAAGCTTAGGAAGCACCGAGGAGCCCAGGCACAGTTTTAAGACTCTCTCATGCCCAGAGCGAGCATTTTTAAGAGCAATGCCCTTCTGCAAATTGCTCCGGGGCCGGTGCACTGGAGGAAGCCCGGCACATTTCTGCCGGTGAATGGCAAGCTGCCCCGTGCACTTGGCCGCTGCTAAGTCCCGAACAATGAGAAGCATTGCAAATATTCAGACATCACAGACGAGGGTTTACCGAGATCACAGTCTCAAGTTGAAAGCCTGGGAATTCCTCAAGGAAAAGGTGTGGTCTGGGGCAGCGCATGTGAGCTGAGAGCTTTCCAAGTGCGTCTGCAGCTCTCAACATCTGATGGGAAGATTAAGTTCGTGGGCAAAACACATTGTGAAAATGGAAAGCAGACTGCTACATTTATCAGCGAGCCGAAAGGACAAAATGTACGTGAATGCTTGAAAAGAAAAAAATTATTAAAAGGCCCTTCTACATCAAGAGGAAACCTTCCCAAGGAGCAGCAAGCAGGGCTCGGGTGCCATGGGGCCATCCTGCAGCCGTGCCCTCGAGGATGCTCCAGCCGATGGGGTGCTGTGGCTGTACAGCTCACAGCTCCTGCGGGCACCTCTGGCTGCGTGGGTGCTGTTCATCCCAGCCGTGCTCTCGAGACTTCCCAATTCTTCCCAATTCTCCCTCTGTGAGATGGTAATCCCGTGCATAGCTCTTGCTGGGTTTATAAATTAGCCTTTGAGTCCAAGGAAAAGTGTGGCTCTTTGGAGAGAAAATAGCTATCACTTTTTCATAGCCCTGCTTTTCTCCTCTTCATTTTTTTTTTTTTTTTCTGGGAAAAGCCTTTATCTCGTCAGTCCCCTGTGCTGTGAGGTGGTGCTTGTGATTTCCAGGTTGGATGCCCAGTGTCTCTACAGCCACCTTCTTATTTCTTCATCTTGCGTGCTCTTTGTAGCTGCTTCATATCTCTGGTGTAGTTGCTGCTGTATCCTTGCAGTGCGAAAGGCTTGCGTCATGTGTGAAAACCAGCCTGGAAGCTGCTGCTTTGAGCACAGAAATGAGCACACCACAGGCCAGAGTTTTGTCAATTCTGGGCACCTCAGCTGTTTGCCCATACAGCCTCACCCCAGGAGATAATAGAGTAAAGTAAAGTGAAGTAAAGTAAAGTAAAAGTAATGTAAAGTAAGGCAAATAAAGTAAAATAAAATAAAAAAAGAAACAAAACAAAACAAAACAAAACAAAACAAAATAAAATAAAATGAAATAATAAAATAAAATAAAATGAAATAAAATGAAATGAAATGAAATAAAATAAAATGAAATAAAATAAAATAAAATAAAATAAAATAAAATAAAATAAAATAAAATAAAATATAAAATAATAAAAATAAAAAACTTTGCATTCTACTACTGTTTTAATCAGCACCTTCATCAGCATCGCTTCATTACGTCCCGGCCATGTGGGGAATTGGTTATTCGACTTTGTGATTTATTTTTTTATTTTTTTCTGTAACGTATTGCTTACTCCGGGTCCCCCCCCCCACGCAGGCAGCTCGGTTGGGGCTGTTCGTGTCCCGAGCCCCCCGCGTGCCCGTGCCCGTGCCCGTTCCCACGCCGCGTGGCCGCGAGGTGTCGCTGCCGCCCCGGGCACGGCCCGGCCCGGCTCGGCCCCGGGCCGCCGCGGGACCCGCTCGGCCTCGCCGGGACAAATCGCCGAGGTTCGCCGCCCGTGGGGCTGCCGCGATGTTCCCCGCGTGGGAGCATCACAGCATCACCGGGGTTTTCAGCCGAGCCTATTCCCCAGAAGGCTTGTCGTCGCGTTTGTGTTTTTATTGTTTATTATTATTATTATTTTTTTTTTAGTGAATTCTGAGTGGTGCGTGGTGATGCTCCATGGTTCTCCCGAGGAGACGGAGCAGTTTGTGATGGGGCTGAAGGCAAAGCCATCTCACTGCTTGTTTCTTCGTGCTGGCCCCCGGCACGCATCCCTGAGCCGAGCCGCTGCGGTGTGACCCTGCTGTGAGCAGCCGAGGATGCTCCTGGCTCTTGGCCCTGATAACCTGGTTGAGTTGGTGGCCCACAGCACCCAGCTCTGCCCAGGACCCCGGCAGCATCCTCCCTGAACCAGCAGTCAGCAGCGACTCCCTTCCACTTCAATAAGGGTTTCCAATCAACTTTTGTGGGAGAAACATGGAAAACGAGATTTGGGGCAACCCTTCAAAGGCATTGGAAGGCTGAATGGGAGAACCTCCCAGGCTGTTTGTTCTTTTTGCAGGTTAGCCCAGGTGCTGCCCTAGCAGACTGCTGGTGCTCCATCCTGCATCACCCCATGCCCCCGTAGGAGCTCGCGGAGTTCAGTCCCTTGGGTGTCTGCTCTTCTCCAGGCTGGAAGTTGGGAAGCTTCATCCAGAAGTAAACCTCTGCTCTGGAAACTATGGCTTGAGAGACAAGTTGGGTTTGGATGGGCAGAAAATATGAAAGCAGAAGATTTTTCCTCGGATATATTGATGGCAGGGTTCACAAGGAATCAGTAAATGAAGAGTAAAGTTATCGTAATAAACAAACATCGAAATGCAACCATTGGAATGTCAAGTCTGAAGTCTCAGTTTGGTTGGCATTTTAACAGACACAGAAATAATGACAAGCTGAGGAAACGTGAGTTCCTAAGGCTGCCTGAGCAAACCCGTACAAGTTAGACTGAGAGCCATCAAACTTATTTATGCTGAATAACATCCCGTTACTCCCTGAATGAATAAGGGAGTCCTCAGTGGAGCTATCGAGGAATATGATTCCAGTAAGTTATACACAATTCTGGCCTTGTTTTCTAAACATCTACATTAATTTTTTGGTAAGAAGCCCACTACATTTCTTTTTTATTTTTTTTTTTTTTTTTTGGCCAGTGCTTTCTTTTTCTATAGCTCTGATAAAGTTCAGTCTGTGAAATCCTTCTTAAGCTACCTCAAAGAAAGTGTTGACATCAACAAGAAGGAAGCAGTGCTACAGCAAAATAAACGTAATAAGGGAAAGTCTGGGCTGTGACTACAGGTGATGGAATAGAAGATGCCCTGCCAAACAGCCGAGCATTGCTATTGCCTTGCTTTGGGGCTTAGTCCCTTTGCCAAAGAAATATCGGGGGATTCTATGGAACACCTCCTGCTGCAGGATGCCTACCCAGGGGTGGCATAGTAAAGGCATGGGCAGGACTTATATTTGTGGAGAAAGACAGACAACTGCTGCAATTGAGCAGAGAAAGCTGAACTGAATAAATAGCTTGCTTGAGTAAAATGAAGCTTTTCTTTTTTCTTTTTTTTTTTTTTCTATTTCTTTCTTAAGCTCAACAAAAAGAAAAAAGAAAAAGAAAAAAAAAAGGAAAATCCCCATTGATTGCATCCAGCTGTTAAAATTTTATGATACAGAGATTCCCCAGTTGTCATGACCACTTCATGTAGTTTAATATGCAGTCGTATTCTTTTCAGTTTCATTTTCTCCCCAAACTTTAGTTAATAAAACACCTTTCAGACAGCCTGTTCCTAGTAGTTACAGAGTGCCTGGTCTTCTTGTACACCGAGGAGAAACGTGTGCAGCCTTGGGAAGGAATTCCCATGCAGGCACTTGGGCTGTTACCTGCGGGATGCTCAGCACATGGGGAAGGCACCACAGCCACGACTCCCACAGATGTCAGTCGGAGCCATGCTTACACCCTTCCTCGTGTGATGGAGACACACTCTGAACAGAAGCAGCTCGTTCCCAAAAGCCCTAGAAACAAAACCTCTCACCTCAGCCCCGTCCAAGGCTCCCCTCACCTTCAGATGGCTTTGGTCTCAGGCCCAGCATGGATAAATCTCTCCGGACCCTGGAAATTCAGGGGCAGACCAGTACATCCCAAAGCATTGTGCATCTCTCCTCTGCTTCACCTGCAGTGAGCACAGGGGATGAACCTACACCGTGCGTTTCCAGCCTGGCTTTCCAAAGGGCTTGTCTGCTGTTTGGTTGCCATTGATAAAACACCGAGCGTAAAAACAATGCCCATGTTTTCTGCTTCTGGAGGGGCTAATATTTTCAGTCTGCTGCTGGAAATGCTCTTTGCTCACGCAAGCTATGCTACAGCACGTTAGCATTTCTCTGGCTTGCTACCAGTACCCCTATATGTAGAAAAAACCTTACATTAGGAAAGAATAAAGGCTGAGTGTACGTATCGGTAGCTCCAGGATCAGACCAGCTGATTTAATTAATCCCAGAGCAAGTGTTTCAAATAAGGGAATCCAAGATTATGATTAAACTGCAAAAGGAACCGAAATACACTATGGGTCAGGTATTTTTGCTGTGCTCTGCCTTGTGAAAGCTTCTTTTTGAGCTTCAGCAGTCCTTTGCATCATTCTTTTGCCTTCGTGGTGTTGAAAATCGTTTGGAGAATCTATTTAATGGTGCAGTTTTATGTAGAAGGTAACTGCACTGCCGCCCTAAATATAAAGCAGTCGGAGTAACTTCAAATAAACGGGTCTGGTTTTGTGAGGGGTAGCGCCGATAAACATTTGGGTCAGCCAATGCGTTCTGCGGGCAATGTTTAAGGAAACATTAGCTGTTAACATGCTTAGCTTGAGGAAGCTGAATGCTCCCTGTGCCAGTATTTATAGTAATAGTTTAATAGGAAGCCTCTAATGATAACATCTTACTACTTGTTTAATCCTCTTTTACTCAGCAAAATAACTGAGTTAATTTGGGAAGGAGAAAGAATGCGGAAGCCGTGCCTGGCTGGGGACGGGACAGCATCTCTGGCGAGGACAACTTCACTGCCCCATGGACAAGGTGCTTCCAGGGGCAAGGTCTCTGGCTGCCCCCTCTTGGTGCCTGTCTCTTGCTGCATCAGGGATGGGAACAGTGGGTTTTTTAAATCAAAACAGAGGAGGAGAGAGAAGAGGAGGAGAGAGAAGAGAAGGGAAGAGAAGGGAAGGGAAGGGAAGGGAAGGGAAGGGAAGGGAAGGAAGGGAAGGAAGGGAAGGAAGGGAAAGAGAAAGGAAGAGAAGAGACGAGACGAGACGAGACGAGAAGGGACGAGACGAGACGAGACGAGACGAGAAGGAAGGGAAGGAAGGAAGGAAGGAAGGAAGGAAGGAAGGAAGGAAGGAAGGAAGGGAAGGGAAGGAAGGAAGGAAGGAAGGAAGGAAGGAAGGAAGGGAAGGAAGGAAGGAAGGGAAGGAAGGAAGGAAGGAAGGAAGAAGAAGAAGAGAGAAGAAGAGAGAAGAAAGAAGAAGAAAGAAAAGAAAAGAAAAGAAGAAGAAAAGAAAAGAAAAGAAGAAGAGAAGAGAAGAGAAGAGAAGAAGAAAAGAAGAAGAAGAAGAAAAGAAGAAGAAGAAGAAGAAGAAAAGAAAGAGAAGAAAAGAAAGAAAAGAAAAAGAAAAGAAAAGAAAAGAAAAGAAAAGAAAAGAAAAGAAAAGAAAAGAAAAGAAAAGAAAAGAAAAGAAAAGAAGAAAGAAAAGAAAAGAAAAGAAAAGAAAAGAAAAGAAAAGAAAAGAAAAGAAAAGAAAAGAAAAGAAAAGAAAAGAAAAGAAAAGAAAAGAAAAGAAAAGAAAAGAAAAGAAAAGAAAAGAAAAGAAAAGAAAAGAAAAGAAAAGAAAAAGAAAAGAAAAGAAAAGAAAAGAAAAGAAAAGAAAAGAAAAGAAAAAGAAAAGAAAAGAAAAGAAAAGAAAAGAAAAGAAAAGAAAAGAAAAGAAAAGAAAAGAAGAAAAGAAAAGAAAAGAAAAGAGAAAGGACAAGAAAGGAAAGGAAAGGAAAGGAAAGGAAAGGAAAGGAAAGGAAAGGAAAGGAAAGGAAAGGAAAGGAAAGGAAAGGAAAGAAAGGAAAGGAAAGGAAAGGAAAGGAAAGGAAAGGAAAGGAAAGGAAAGGAAAGGAAAGGAAAGGAAAGGAAAGGAAAGGAAAGGAAAGGAAAGGAAAGGAAAAGGAAAGGAAAGGAAAGGAAAGGAAAGGAAAGGAAAGGAAAGGAAAGGAAAGGAAAGGAAAGGAAAGGAAAGGAAAGGAAAGGAAAGGAAAGGAAAGGAAAGGAAAGGAAAGGAAAGGAAAGGAAAGGAAAGGAAAGGAAAGGAAAGGAAAGGAAAGGAAAGGAAAGGAAAGGAAAGGAAAGGAAAGGAAAGGAAAGGAAAGGAAAGGAAAGGAAAGGAAAGGAAAGGAAAAGAAAGGAAAGGAAAGGAAAGGAAAGGAAAGGAAAGGAAAGGAAAAGGAAAGGAAAGGAAAGGAAAGGAAAGGAAAGGAAAGGAAAGGAAAGGAAAGGAAAGGAAAGGAAAGGAAAGGAATATCTGGACATTTGGTGAGATGGAGTACAACAGAATAAAAAAGAAATGAGGAAAAAGAAGTGGAATTAGCACAAGAGCTGTCACCATCACAGGGTTCATTCAGTCTTTGCCTTCCCTTCCCATGCCCTGCAGCTCGGGGACAGCTGCAGCACAGCTCCTGGCACCAAGGCATCACCACGGCTCTACAGGAATTTTGCCCTGGAAGGAGATGTTTCCCAGGGGGCTTCCTCTGACACCTTTGCCAGGGACTTCTCAGATGAAATGAGGGAAGAGGCAGAAACAGCAGCAAGGAAAGATGCAGGGAAACTGCTGAGGTTGCGTGAGTACAGATGAGGCTGGTACCCACATCTTTGGGTTCTCCACGAAGCTGCACCCCGACACCCCCAAGGGCTGAGGGGCCTGTCCTAGTATAAAGACAATGGTTGGGACATCTTAAATTCCCCTGCGTAGAAAGGGCCTGAAACCCGAAATACCCAGCTGCCATGCTCAAAGTGCCCTTGCAAGGCTGAAGTGTTGAGAGTGAAGCAAGGAAAATCAGAAAGGAATTGTAAAATGAAAGGATGTAAATAAATTCCTTTGTGCTGTTAGGCCAAACCGCGGTGATACATTTTTTTGCAAGGAGTCACTCTCAAAAAAAAAAAAAAAAAAAAGAATTTGCTGCATGTCCCGGTTAATCTGCAGGCAGAGTGTGTGGTTGGGATCATTCATGACAGCGAACATCGTTTCAAAGCACCAGCCTGCGCAAAGCCAAAGCTGGAAGCCTCGGCTGGGGTATTCACCAAAGGAAAAACAAAACAAAACAAAACAAAAAAGGGAAAAAGAAAACAACCCCCCCCCAAACACAGTTAAATCTAATTTGTCAAATCTGTAAGCATCCTAATGCAGAATGGAAAAGTGCAATAAATGTTTGCAAATTATTCCCTTTTTTCTAAGATCTGAAGCTACTATTCATGTATTAGTTCCTGCTCTCATTGCACTGAAACAGAAAGCAGTGCTGGGCATATGGGCACTAAGTATTAAAGACAACAAATATAATTCAACAAAAATAATTCAGCCCACAAATGGAGGGCTGGATCCTGCCAGGGCTGAGGTCCTTTTGTGTCCTACAAAATTAGGAACTGCGGATACTCAGCACCAAAGCAGAAATGCCGAGTATCCTCCGGGGCTGGACTCAGGGCTTAGCAGAAAGTCAGGCAGAAAACAATGAATCCAAGTGCCACCAAGCTCGGACGAGACAAAAACTGCACCAAAGCTGTCGCCTTTTGCTTTTAGCCTTCTGGCAGCTGGAATTAGCTCTGAGGAGCTGCCCAGGCACCTAGGCAGTGAGTTGTTCCCATTTGGCAGCTGGCAGCAGGGCACGCACGTTATTTAGAAAAAGGAGAAATTGTCCGAGTGAGCAGCGTAGCCGAACAAATCATAAATGATAATAAAACTGGTGGTTCAGTTTATATAGCTGGAGCTCCGAAGCAGAATTACAGATTATGACAGGTTAACGGGGATTGTGACATTCCCTATACATGTAAATAAACACTGAATTTGAGAACCTCTGTTTTCCCAAAGCACTAGTAAATAAAAGTATAACAGAGACCTCATGTAAAGTAACCATATGCTTATAATTATACAAACATTGTAGATCCCCTGTGTGAAATTTCACATCTTTATTGCTTCTATTTTAATGTTTACAAAGTTGGTAGTAATTTTTCAAAAACAAATCTGATCCTAAACAGGAAAGACAATTTCCTACATAATTTTGATTTTCTACGCCAGGGCGGACGAAATGAGAACCACTCTGATATTACAAACATCCCCACTTTCTCGTGCCGCAGTTTGTTTCCCCGATGTCAGGATGTGTTTTGATGCTCCAAGAATGCAGGAGTGGCTCCGCTTTCATGCCCATATATTAAGTTTTTAACTGTGAGCAGTAGACAATGTGGTTCTAATCTAGGACAGTGACAAAAATGCGGAGAGCTTGCAGGGAAGCGACGTTGCCACTGGTTCATGGCAAAATAAAACGCTGCGGAGAGCAACAGTTGTCGCATAGGGTTAGCCCCGTTACTTTCCCCGACTTTGACTTTTCTTGTGAAAAGACCGACCGGCAAAGACAGAAGCGAAATGAGCAGCAACATGAAAGTCCTTGCCTGCCTGGGGGACTGCACAAGTGCCCGCAGAGCGTGTGGGGCTTCCCTGGGGGAGCCAAGCATCCCGTGTGGGGTGGCCAGGGAGCGAAGCTGCTTTCCTTGCCGGGCCACAACACAAGGCTGTGCAGGGTTTCCCAAAGCAACCCGATTTATCTAGGCATGCTCTGGCTATTTTCACCGCCTTTTGGTTCGCATGCTCTTGTTTTGATGGTTAAAATTCTTGGTCTGCTTAGGCTTTTGAGGTTTATGTAACAGTTTTTAAAGTGTGCCAGCTGAAACATGCACGCCGAGAAAAAGAAAAAGTGATGGTTTGCTGTATCGAGCGAAAACACAAAATTTGGCTAATGTGGTGGGCCAGGACAAGGGAGCTCAGTGCTCTGTCCTCAAGGATGCTGTGAGCCAGGAGCAGGAAGCCCGATGTGCATGGAGAGGGAGAGGAGCTGGAAGGAGGAAGGTGGCTCTGGGAAGTGGAAGCAACTTTTGGGTCAAAATCCACCTCCTGAAAACACAAATATTCCTGCTAGTACGGGGCACTGCACAACAACATTCTCGGGAGTGCTGCAACAAGGAAGCAGAGATGCTAAATATGTTGTAGCTAAAAGCAACGGGAGCTTCATGCCCCAGACCTGGGGCCTTCGGAAGACAAGTCCCGTTCACAGCCACGGCATGTGGGGGCTGTTGTAAGGCTGGAAATCAGCACATATGGACCACACGGGCGTTTCAGAAAACGTTATGCTGACTGCCATGCCCGTAGGAATCCCTACCCCCTGATTACGTGATTTGAACACAGCCTTTAAGAGCTGTTTGTGGTAAAGGGGGAAGAAGTCCATATTGTGACTGGGTGTATTCGCTAGTCATCCTAACAGACGATGACTTGGGGTCGCAGAAATAAAAGCCTACGATGGGTCGTTCATGTTAAAATAAACCACAGTCTAGCTGAAAAAAAAAATAATTAAAAAATAAAAGAGAGTAAGAGGGACTGCCTGCAAACTCGTCAGCTCTGTACAAATGCCACTCGCACACCTTTTGTAGATCTTCCAAGAGCCCACAAAATAGAGATGCACCAGGTATTGCTTAGGCCATCGCTCGACCACTTGTGCAGGGATGAATTTCCACCTCTGACACTAGCCCCAAACAATGCTGCTCCTTTTGTGATAATAACAAGAGAAATTTCCATTAAGTTTTCAGGGGAAAAAAAAAATGTATTTGCTTTTAGCCGTCTCCTGGTTTTCAGATTTTGCCTCTGGTGATTCTTTTTTCCAGAATAGAAAAATTGACAGAAAGCAAGAAATTCGAAACATGTGAAAATTGTGTGTCCTTGTGCAAGGAAATTCAGGAAACAGCTTTTAAAAACTGCGGTTTAGAAAGCTTCCCCAAATTGCTTCAGCTTGGAGAAATGTATATCAAACAGAAAATTGTTACAAAATATTTATAATGCAATTATAACCTGAAATCCGTCCAACTTTTATTGTTGAGAAAACCGGAAAGGAAACCATTTTAAAAAAAATAAAAATGCTATTATTCTTTTCTGGCCGCGGCTATTCTTTTTTTCCCTGCTCTCATTGTTGCTGCTGCCGGCATCGTGCCGTGTGCCGAGCCGCAAGCCCCGGGGCCGCCACCTTGGTTCGTGGGCCCTGAGCCTCCCAATTTTCTCCTCCCCAGTATGACCCCAAACTTCTCCAGGCATCTGGGGACTTGCGAGTCCCTCGCGCCGATGGGACCGCGGCACGCCGCGTCTTCTCAGTTCCTTGCGCTCCGTCGTTCACTTAGCTCGCTGTCGTGACAATTAACTGCATGCTCTTGAACAATGGCATTGTCTTCGGTCATGTCAATAGGACGGGGCCTGACGCTGCCATAAACAGACCGAGGGGCAGCGCGGGTTGGGTAATTCTGCTGTTTCTGCTACCTGCTTACGCTGTCGGGT
Organism: Anser cygnoides; assembly: GCF_040182565.1. Lineage (NCBI taxonomy): Eukaryota > Metazoa > Chordata > Aves > Anseriformes > Anatidae > Anser > Anser cygnoides. The sequence continues at coordinate 139,714,633 of NC_089874.1, read as the reverse complement.
GTGCCCTGGTGTGCGGGAGTAACGACAGCCCGAGCACCGAGAGGTGACCCGAGCCATGGAAAGACCCCCGTTGAGTGCAAGGGACTTCGAATCGGGCCCATGATACACAAATGGGGGTGGAGAGCAGCCGTCTGAGTCGATTTTAGAGCGTGCATAAAAAGCGCGAAAGCAGCAGGTAGAAATGAAGTCAGCGGGATGAGAGGTGCTCTCGGGACCACTCGACCCTTGCAGCTCTGCATTAGTATGAAACCACCTTCCCTCGGGAGGAGAGAAGGCCAGTGGAGGGAAAAGCAGAGAACAAAGAGGGAAGAGGAGAGAGGGACTGAGAGACAAAGGGAGGAAGGGAACAGGCACGTGGGGAGCTGCAGGGGGACCCTGGAAAACAGCGGGGTGGGAGTGGGAAAGGGCAGCAGTGCAGTAGCAGCAGTGCTGGGCACCACAAGGAGGGGATGTGGGAAGCAGAACAATATCAGAAAAGAGAAAATAGGACAATGAAATGCAGCACGACAGAAAAGAATGGGCCCCGGGGATTCAGGTTGGGCAGAAGTTGGCAGAGAAGAAACTGGAGCTGGGCAGCTGATGGGAGATAGCAGAAAGGAGCGTGGAAAGGGTGAGGAGGGCACAAAAGGGGCAGGAGGAAACAAAAAAGAAGGAGTGATAAGGCTCCAGCAGAAAGTGGGTCATGGCAAGAAAAAATAGCCCAAATGCTCAGCATGGAGTAGAAAGGATGAGAACGGCAAAGGGGAGCAGAAGGAACAAAAGTGAGGCACCGGAGCAGCAGGGCTGAGGGGAGGGGAGCAGAAAGCAGCAGATAAAAGGGAAGGGAACGAACACGAGGGGGGACGTGAAGCCAGGGGATGGGCATGAGAAGTGAAAGACAAGAAAGAAGCCAAGCCAAGGGCTGGCCCTCTCTAATCCAAGTGATATGGCGTGTCCCACATCCACATGATCCCATCCAGAGTGCTGGCTGGGGGCAGCCCCCGGCAAAAGCCACAGCTTGGAGCAAGCCTGGGAGCTGGCTGGGAAAGCGCTGGCTGGCACGGACCAGCACCAGCCCAGGGAGCCCGCTCAGCATCGTGTGGGGCTGCCCCAGCGTGGTCTTGTTCCCTGGTGGAGATGTCTCGGTGACTTGGGACCCAAGCTCCTTGTTGGCTTTGAGTGCCCCCCTCACCTTCCTCATGGAAGAAATGGGGAAGAGGACAGCGGGGGAAGATGAGGAGAGGAGAGCAGGGGAGCTCAGCACAGGGCAGAGCAACGTGGGGAAGCAGAGGAGGATGGCTTGTGGCTGCGTGCAGAAAGAGTGCTATGGTTCAGGCAGGGTAACAAGGAGAAGCTGGGAAGAAGCAAGGAGGGAGCAGGAGAGACGGGATTGTGCAAATTTGTCCTCTTTGTCCAGGGCTGTGAACCACAGAGGTGGATGGATGTAATCATTTGGATAGACAAGTCTTACAACAGGGGACGCAATTTTCTGAAAAGCCACATGGATCTGGGTGGGTGAACCCTTCCGACAGTGCAGGAGGGACCTGGGTGGGCCCTGCTGGGAGCAGGCTGCCCCGGCTGCCCTGCTGATCCTGCAGGTGGTGCAGGTCCAGTGCTGCCATTCCTGGGCCCCAGCCCGGCACCCTGCTCCTCTTGGGGTGGTTCCTCTCAGGCAGATTTTAAGAGAAAGACAGAATCACAGAATCATTAGGGTTGGAAAAGCCCTCCAAGATCACCTGGTCCAACCACCCCCCTGCCACCAATGTCTCCCACTGAACCGTGTCCCCAAGCACCACGTCCAACCTTTCCTTGAACACCCCCAGGGACGGTGACACCACCACCTCCCTGGGCAACCCGTCCCAATGCCTGACTGCTCTCTCTGAGAAGAAATGTCTCCCCGTTTCCAACCTGAACCTCCCCTGGCGCAACGTGAGGCCATTCCCTCTAGTCCTATCACCAGTTATCTGTGAGAAGAGGCCGACCCCAGCTCCCCACACCTCCTTTCAGGTAGCCGGGACTGTCACTTGCGACGTGACCCGGGGCTGGCTCAGAGCCCCCCCCCCTCGGCTCCGCAGGTGCCCCGCACCCCCGGGTCTCCCCATCAGCCCTCCCCTCCCCTCTCCCCGCGTCTCCCCTTCCCCTCCCCGACCCCACCGAGCACCCTTCTCCCCCCTTCGCCCTCCTTGGCCCTCCCTTGGCCCCCCGCCGCCGGCCGGCTCGGGCACCCAGCCCGCCCCACGGGGCGGTCCGGGGGCGGCGGGGCGGTCCGGGCGGCGGCGGGGCGGGGCGGGCCGAGCCGGGCCGGGCCCGCCCGGGTGCAGTTCCCCGCTCGGCGCCGCTCCGCCGCGCAGTCCCCGCCGCACGTCGGGCCGCCGGAGCCTCACGTCGGGCCGCCGCCCCGCCGCGATCGCTATGAATGCGAGCCGGGCCCTGCTCTCCGCCGCCTTGCTCGCCGGCCTCCTCTGGGATTTACCGTGCTGCCTCCCGGCCTCCCTCCCCGCCGCCGAGGAGCTCGCCAAGGGCGGCAGGGGCCGCAGGGCGCCGCGGTCCCCCCGGGAGAGCCGGCAGAGGCAGGGGGGACAGCCCGGGGGCCGGGCGCCCTCCAGGGCGGAGCCCCACGAGTACATGCTGTCCCTCTTCAGGACCTACTCCATCGCCGAGAAGCTGGGCATCAACGCCAGCTTTTTCCAGTCCTCCAAGTCCGCCAACACCATCACTAGTTTCGTGGATAGGGGACAAGGTAAGCGCCGACCCCCCCCCCCTACGCCCCCCCATCTCCCCGCAGCGTGCTTTATTTTTTGGGTTAGGCTTTTTTTTTTCTTCTTCTTCTTCTTCTTTCCTTTCCTTCTTTTTATTTTCCTTCCTCTCGGTGTCTTTGGGGAACTCGTGCATTTATTTTAAAGCAAAGTGGCCCGCAGCGCGAATCCCGGAGCTGCGTGCGGGACCCACGCGTGGTCGTCCCCAGATCGGCTCGGGGGCAGGGAGAAAGCAGCCCCCGATCTGCAGGCGAAGCACGGGTGTAAATGCAACCTTGGAAAAAAAAAATGAAAGAAAAAAAAAAAAAAAAGAAAAGAAAAAGCTCTTCTGGTTTATTTCCTTCTGCCAAAGAAAAGATCTCTCCCTTATCGCTTCAGCTCTAAGGCAAATAGAAAGTTCAAACTGACCGAGGGCAAACACTCGCTGCCTAAAGCCGCCCTGCTTTATCGGGATTTACCTGCGAGAGCACCGGGAAGCGCCGGGGCCGGGCTGCGGCGTTTGGCCGGGGCCGCTCCGAGCCCAGGTAGCGCCGGGCCCCGACGGGGGGGCGGAGCGGGGCTCAGCTGCGGGCTGCCGCCTGTTTGGGGCCGCATCCCGCTTGCTTTAAAAGTCCTGGATGTGGGGACAGCCCCGGGGGTGGCCGTGGATGAGGAGGACCCGGCCCTCGGCTCCCTCGGGGCAGGGGCTGCGCCCCTCGAGGGGAGCCCGGAGGAGGGAGAGGCACAGGTAGGACGGGGACAGCAGGGTCCCAGGCCTTGACCCCGCTGTCCCCAAGGCAGCAGAGATGCCGCTGGCCTCCCGGGACCCCTCCGCGACCCGCAGCCCCGGGGGGGGGGTGGGGGGGGTGGGCTCGCTCGGCTTTCCCCTCGGTCTTTTATAGCTCGGACTCAGGGCAGAGGGCGCAGGTTGCGTGCGGGTCCAGGGGAAAACAGAAATTCCCTTCCCTCAAAATGCCCCCCGGATAGCTATTGATTTATTTAGGTATTTATTAATTCGCATTGTGCCGGTTTGCGGGCCGTTAATGACAGACTCATTAAGAGGTTCTTAACGAAGGTTGCGCGTCTTTTCCTTCCCCCCCGCTTGAAGACCCCGCAGCCCCCTCCCGGGATCCCCCGGGACTCGCCGGGACCCCTCGATTTTGGCGACAAAACACGGCACCGCGCAAACCCCACGGCTCCCCGGAGCTGCAGCGGCCGCGCAGCCCCAAAACCAACCCGGATCCCTCTGCGAGCCTTCAGCCTCTCCTCCCCTACACCCCCTGCAGGGGCCAGCTCTGGCCCCCGTCCTTGTCCCCGTGTGTCCCCCCCACCCGGCTCGGGGGCTTGGGTGTCCCTCTGCGCCCCTTGGGTGCCGGGGCCGGGGGCGCCGTCGGGGCTGGGGGCGCGGGTCGGTGCCCCCGCGGTGCCCAGACGGCTCCTAGGGACAGGGGACAAGGGACAAGGGGCAGGGGACAGGAGGGTTTTGCTTTCTGCCTTCGCCCCATGAAGGTCTTTTAAAAAAGGGGGTGCGGGTGGGGGACTTTCCAGGCACAGGGTTTCGAAAGCTCAGCCTTAAAAGAACGGCCTCGGCCGCTTTTGCCCCGCAGGAAAATCGGGGGAGATAATCGAGATCATCCTATTCTTGCTAAGCCGAAGAAAGACAGTTAATTTAACAAATTTAGCTCATCTTGCTGCATGGGAGATTGTACTCCGGGGAAGTGATTTGCTAACAGAAGTCCCGGTTTGATTAAGGGAAAGCCTCACTTTTCCCCCATTGATTTTGATTTGATGTGTCACAGGCTGTGACCTTCTGCTGGACCTTCGGAGGGTTGCTTAGCATCAAGCCACTGATTGGAGTATTTCAACTCAGTGATCTAATTGAGTGTTCATGTCATAACATATCAAATATTGTCTAGTCTCCCGTAATGAAGCGGACCAGCCAATGGCACATCACCAAAAAAACTTCAAGAGAAGCTTCCGTTCCTCTGAAGTGGGAGCTGGTTTACTGCCCACCTCCCCGTGGGCTCCTAGCCCGCTTAATTGGCGAGCTGCGGTGGTGCTGCTGATGAGCAGCCTTTGCTCGGGGAAAGCGGGGCGGGGGGGGGGGGGGGAACTTGCTGTCGATTCATTTGCAGACAATATAGCCGCCCAAATGGACCCAATTAGACGGGCTGAGCTTTACCTACGGCCGTGGCTCTACCTTGTCGGCAGGGTTTGGGGGGACTGTAGCGGAATAAGGGGGCGGTTTTGGCCGCACAGCATCGCTCCCCGATGGGGTTGCACCCCAGGACGGCCCGGCCCGGCCCCAGCCATCGCACCCTGCTCTCGGCTTCTTTCTTTCCTTCCCCCTGGAGCTAATAGGATCCCTTTCAGGCTAGCTCGAGAGCCACACCACTGCCATATATACGTACATATATATATATATATGCATTTTTTTTTCCTAGCGATAGAAAGAGTGCAGAAAGTGTGGGGGGGAAGGATTTGCGATTCCCCCTTCTCCACCCCCTCCCGCCCCCCACTCGCTCCCCCTTGTTACGGTCGCAAGATCAGACAGGACCTAGCTGAATGTAGGAAAATTACTGTTGGCACATGAAGTAACTCATTAAAACGCAGATGGTGCTCTCGCTGGCCTCAGGACCCCCAGCATTGGCGCTCCACGGCAAGGCAGGACAATTAGGAGCTGCAAGGGCTCCACCAGGCAGGAAAAAAAAAAAAAAAGGAAAAAAAAATAAGGAAAGCGGGAGGGAGCTGGATAAGGCAGCCCCTAAACAAGCAAAGCCACAAGGAGCACGAACGGCGGCATGGCTCGGAACAAACCGAAAACTAAATCGTGCGAGGGATGCGCGATTTTCAGCGGGGTGTCCCTGGAGGAGCGGCACCCACGGGTGGTGGTGGGGGGGGGGGCTGCCGGGGTTTCGTCTCGCCTCCCCCTTTTTGGGGCCGAAAGGCTCCCGGAGCAGCGGGATTTTCGCCCGGCAGGGACGGGGAGACGGCAACGTGAGCTCGTCCCCTTTTTTCCTCCCTTTTTCCTCCGCCGGCTCCATCGGATGGGCTTGGGGTGCGCTGCCCTTAGGGTAGCGAGGGGGGCGAGGAGGAAGGGGAGAGCCCCCGGGCAGGGGCTGGAGGTGGTCCGGCTGTTCGTGGGGCAGAAGGAAAGAGCGTAAATCCCTCTCGGAGTTCCTCTGGTGCAACATGTTGATGCAAAACAGCGGGTTTCTGGGCGGACCGAGAGCTGCGCCGCAGTGCAATCCGCGCAGCGCCTTTTGCCCAGGCAGTGTTGTCGTTGGCAGGAGGAAAATGAAATATAAGCGGGGAAGTATTTTAATGGGGAAGGAGGGAATTCGCAACTGTTAATTATTTGGTGACCTTGTATTCGATTTGTTTGAGCCCCTTATAAAAACACTAATGCACACCAGACGGCCGCGGCGAGGCAGCGAGCAGCCGCTTCCAAGCCCAGCCGTGCGCCCGGGCGAGGAGCGAGCGCTAAAGCCGTTACCGGAGCAAACTGGGTGAAAAATGTGGGGTTTTTTTCGATGATTTTTTTTTTTTTTTTTTTTTTTTTTCCTTAGTTTGCGTTCGTTTTCTTTCGGGAATCCTCCGCGGACAGTGGCGGAGCGGGGACGCGCAGCGCCCGCGGCACAGGTAGCGCTGCGGGGTCGCTCGGCTAAGGGGTAGTGGGGGCTCGAGCGTGTCAGGATGCTCATTTCGAGCCCCATCCTACAACCGATTTTTATTTTATTTTATTATCATTATTTTTAATCCAGAAATCCCCCGGCAGGGCTTGCTAGGAGGCCCCCTTTTATTATTATTATGATTATTACGATGATTTTTATTTTTTTTAATTATTATTATTTTGAGAACGGTGGGATCGAGCTCTCCGCTTTGGGGCTGCCCAATTTCCAGCGCCCAGGGCTGGGCTGACCCCAACCGGGAACCGGGAGGCGAGAAAACCCTGAGCAGCCCCGGGCCAAGCCCGGGCAGCGGCTGAGCCCCCAGCCCGCAGCCTCGCCGTACTCGTTCTCCTCCTCCCTTCGCAGTCCTGGAGAAAAAAAGCAGCTGGTCGGAGAAATGCTCGTTCCCTTGTGCTGGAGATTTCGCGGCAGGCTGCGATCGGGAGTCGTTGTGTGCCTGAAATGCGGTTTCCGAGCGAGAGGGGAAGTTTCAGCCCTTGCTAGTTGTGGGCAGATCTGGATATTGTTTGGATTTTTTTTTTCTTCCCTGCATCCCGGCTCTTCCAGCCCAGAAATAATCCTCCGAAGCGTCCCCTCGCTGCTTTTCTTAGCTCCGAGCCCCGGGGATATTCGGTCCCGTTTCGGCGACGCGAACGAAGCCGGGAGGGGCAGGAAGACGCCGTGATTTCTCGTCGATCGAAATATTTCGGGGGGCGAAACGGTGGCAGACGGGGGGGTGTTGGTGTCTCTTACGGCAGGCAGAGCCCCTCCGGGGAAGCCCCTCTCCTCCCCAGCGCATCTCCCGCGGCGGGGCGGGCAGACCCGGAGCCCGGAGCCCCCCGGAGCCTCCCCGGAGCCCCCCGGAGCCCCCTGCGGAGCTCTCGGGGACCGGGACCGGCTGCTGGGAAGCGGCGAAACCGAGCCGGGGACCGGGGCTGCCGCTGCCCATCCCGGGGCAGCCTTCCCGGCACGGATGCTGCGAGCCGGGGATGGAAGGTAGGTTGCAGCCGTGTGCCTCCCCGCCGCGTTTTGGGGCTGGAAACAGCCCCCCCACACCCACACGGTGGTTTGCTCGGCTTTGGGTAGATTTGGGAACTCGCCCGAGGAATTCGTCCGTCTTCCCCCTGTAACTCGCCAGCCGGGCGAACGAAACGTTTCGATCTCCTCAAGCCGGTGTAACAAAAAAAAAAAAAAAAACAAACGATCGGAGCCGAGGACTTGAGAGCCGGGGAAATACCACACGTGGGGAGGCAGCCCCTTGTTCGCAGGGCTCCGAAGGCAAATACCTGTCAGCGCTGCGACTCCGCAGGCAAGGGGCAGCCCGTCCCAATTACCCGGGCTTTAATTTCCAGCGAGCGGCTGCGAGGGGTCTTTTAAAACTGCGAATGTGCTTTTGGTTTGCGAGTTTAAATACGGCTCGAAAGAGAATTCGGGAACGGGGGAAAATTCTTCTCGAATGCGGTTTTGGGTATAATTTGCAGTGATGTAAAGTTCAGATCCGAGCCCTGATGTATTGGCCGGCAGCCCGGTACCTGATCTGCCATGAAAAGGGAAACTCGGTGTAGCCTTCCTTAACCCCCGGCTCGCCTCAAAGGCCGGGCTGCCTGCGACAAAGAGGAGCCGGGAAGCCCGAGGTGCTTCCCACGGGGAACTAAAGGAAACGTCGCGGCCACGAAAGGGGTTTCGCCGCGGGGACGGCAGAGCCGCCGGCACCGCCAAGCGGGGCGAAGCCGGGGAAGGGGCGGGCAGGGGGCTCGGCACAGCCCCCCCGACCCCTGCCCCTGTCCCTGCCCCTGTCCCTGCCCCTGTCCTTGTCCCGAAGCCCTGGGGAGGGCTCTGCTCCGTCCCCCGCCGGTGGCACACGCTTAAATCCGGCGTAGCCTGCTCCTTTCTCTCTCCCCCCCTGCCCGCCCCCAATATTTTATCTTGGCCTGCAAAAATAAACAACGGCGAGTGGAAATAAGGCTAATGCCCCTTACGTAGCTAACATTCGTCTAAATTAACGCTGCGAGCATAAACACAGCCCCTCGGGGCGTTTGCAGCGACGTGTGCTTTCCCCTGCCCGGCTCTCTCCAAATAATTCAGGAACAGGAATAACAATAGGGACAGCCTCAGCTGGCCCGAGAAAAAGGCAGAGCTTTGAGCAGGGTGGTAGAAACCACGGGGTTCGCCCCAAACCCTTCTCTGCTTCGGGGGAAACCCGGAGATGCCGAGTCCCGGGTCGCACAAAGGGATGGGGACAGCCCGGGTGTCCCCTCGCCTTCCTTGTCCTGTGTGCCGGAACAAAGGTCCCCAAAGCAGAGCCACCCCTGCCCTGCTTCTGGAGGCTCCCGAGGTGCCGCTTTCTCTCCCTGATTTTTTTTTTCCGTACTTTTTTTTTTTCTTTTCCTCCTCTTTTTTTTTTTTTTTTTCCCACCCTCTCGACCGCACTGGGAGCGAGCCAGTCCCGGGTTAGGATTATGTATTCATCTGGAATTATTAGGTTACGAGAGCGAATAAATAGCGTTTATCTGATCGGATCCGAAGCCGCTTATTTGAAACAACCGGGATCCCTGCCCCTCGCTGACAGAAGAGCCGGGAACCGCCGCAACCAGCGGGACTTTTCCACCGCGGAGCTGCTGCCGCCGGAGCCCGGCTCGCGGCCCCACTCGCCCGGGGCCACCTTCCTGCTCCCGGTGGCCGTGTCCCCAGCGTGCCGTGCCACACGACGGGCCACCGCCGTGCCCCAGCCCCGCCAGGCTGCGGCCTGGGAGGGTGCCGGTGGAGAGCGCGTTTTGCACGGCCACCCCCCCCCCCGGGGGCAAACTCTGGGGGCCGCAGAGCGGAGCTGGCTGCCCCCTTGCCCCCCCCCAAAAGGGTCTGCAGAGCCTTCGCAACCCCTGCAGCAGGGACCCGCGGGGAATTTGTCCCCCCGTTTCCCTGCCTCCTAACCCACACCCCCGGCGGGGCCGCGCCGCGCTGCCACCTGTGCCCTCCCCGAGAAAGGGCTGGGGGAGGAGATTTGGCTCCGGAGGGACACGGGGCTGGAAGCAGCCCCTCGCTCCCCCCTCCAGCCCATGCCGAAAGGGGAGTGCCGAAGAGGGCGAGCATCTCCCTCGGGAACCAAACTTGCACCCCCCCCCCGCCCCCCAGCAGAGATGGAGCCGTGGCCGGTCCTAAAGCCGGGGGCTGAGGGCAGGGGTAAGGGGGCCGCATCCTAACCCCGGGGGTGGGGGCAGGGTTAAGGGGCTGCTCTGCGTCCCTGGGGGTCGCTGGGGAAGGGGAGGAGTCGGAAAGCTTCGCCGCAGCCCGGCGATGCCAGGAGCCCCCGCTGCGCCCACCAGGTGCCCCCGGCCGTGTGCGCGCAGGCAGCGCTGGGGGGGCGACAGGCGAGGAGGAGGAGGAGGAGGAGAGGGGTTTGGGGGATTGGGTCGTGCCCTCGGGGTGCACACCCCCTTCTGGCTGACCCCCCTCTGCGCCGCTCCCCAGGGCCGTTTTTACCTATCTTTTTTTTTTTTTTTTTCGGGTCTATAGAGAAGCTGTTGCCATCACCTAGGACATCCCCATCTTTCGGGGGTTGTTTCTCACAGTCCCCCCCCGGGATCCCCCCGAGAGGGCTTTCTCTCCCCGGGGCAGCCACTGGGGCAGGTTTCTTCCCCACCATCCCCACCGGAGCCCCCACACTCCATCTCTTCCCTCTCGGTGGCTGTGGGAACGCGCAGCCACGCACCGCGACTCTCCGGTGCGTAAATCCGCGCTGCTGGCCTGCGTGCTGAGCCGCACTCATTTTTACATCGCTGTGGCATGCCTGAAGGTCTTGGTTTCCATAAATCATCCCGTTGTCCCTCCTGCCCCCCCCCCCCCCCCCCCGGAGGTTCCCCCAGACCTGTCAAGTAGAGCCGAGGTTGTGAAATACACTGATTAGGAATAGCGATGACCTTTGGTATCAATAAATAACAGGGGCTGTATATTTCTTTAGGCTCCCTTTCGGCCTCTGGAGCAGGCTGGGTTTAGAAAAGCGGCGAGGGGCTGCTGAACAGAGGCTCCAGTGACACTTTTACTATTGAAATATACACAAGCTTTACTAGCTTCTGGGGAAACCCGGGGGCTTTGGGAATTTTTGTATTTGCTGGGCTGTAAACATTTTATTGGAAAGCAGCTCAGGGGAATCTGGTTTGCTTTCTGTGCTGCATTTTGTACACCCATGTGTCAAAAAAGAAGTCTATTTTTTTTCTCTTGAAGAAGAACATATAAGTATATATGTACATATGTATATATGTATCCAAGCACACTGTGGATGCTGGCTGGGCTGATTGGCCAAGGCCATGCGTGAGTAGGGGCTGCCATGTGCTGCCTCTGGTGTGGGAATGGGATCTCCTGTCTGGTGCGGTTCCTCCTCTTCTCTCTCTCTCTTCTCTTCTCTTCTCTTCTCTTCTCTTCTCTTCTCTTCTCTTCTCTTCTCTTCTCTTCTCTTCTCTTCTCTTCTCTTCTCTTCTCTTCTCTTCTCTTCTCTTCTCTTCTCTTCTCTTCTCTCTTCTCTTCTCTTCTCTTCTCTTCTCTTCTCTTCTCTTCTCTTCTCTTCTCTTCTCTTCTCTTCTCTTCTCTTCTCTTCTCTTCTCTTCTCTTCTCTTCTCTTCTCTTCTCTTCTCTTCTCTTCTCTTCTCTTCTCTTCTCTTTCTTCCCTGCCCATCCCCATCCCCATCCCCATCCCCATCCCCATCCCCATCCCCATCCCCATCCCCATCCCTCTGCCCCCCGACCCCACCTCAGGCCCAGGGGTCCCTCCGGGGTGGTTTTGGGGCGCCCTGCCCTCCCTCCCTCCCCATCCCCGTACCCCCCTCAGCTCACCCTCCCCGAGCACTCCCTTTCAATTCTCTTTTCTCCCCCCCGCAGACGACCTCTCTCCCGCTCCCCTGAGGCGCCAGAAGTACCTGTTCGACGTGTCCACCCTCTCGGACAAGGAGGAGCTGGTGGGGGCCGAGCTGCGCCTGTTCCGCCGCCCCCCCCGCGGCCGCCCGCCGCCCCCTCCGCCCCCTCCGGCCGCCCCCGTCCTGCAGCTCTTCCCCTGCCTCTCCCCTCTGCCGCTGGGCTCCCGCAGCCTGGAGGCCCGGCCGGGCGGCTGGGAGGTGTTCGACGTGCGCCAGGGCCTGCGGGGGGAGCGGCCCCGACGGCAGCTCTGCCTGGAGCTCCGCGCCTCGCCCGGCCGCGGCTCCCCTCCGCCCCGCCGCTGGCTGGACCTGCGCGGCCTGGGCTTCGGCAGGGGGACGAGGCCGCCTCAGGAGAGGGCGCTGCTGGTGGTCTTCACCCGCTCCCGGCGGCGGAGCCTCCTCGGGGAGCTGCGGGCAGAGCTGGGGGCTCCTCCGCCGCCGCCCCCTCCTCCTCCTCCCCCCGCCGGCCGCCGGCCGCCCCGTCAGCGCCGCACCGCCTCGGCCAGCCGGCACGGCAAGAGGCACGGCAAGAAGGCGAGGCTGCGCTGCAGCAAGAAGCCGCTGCACGTCAACTTCAAGGAGCTGGGCTGGGACGACTGGATCATCGCCCCCCTGGAGTACGAGGCGTACCACTGCGAGGGGGTGTGCGACTTCCCGCTGCGCTCCCACCTGGAGCCCACCAACCACGCCATCATCCAGACCCTGATGAACTCCATGGACCCCGGCTCCACGCCGCCCAGCTGCTGCGTGCCCACCAAATTGACTCCCATCAGCATCCTCTACATCGACGCGGGCAACAACGTGGTGTACAAGCAGTACGAGGACATGGTGGTCGAGTCGTGCGGCTGCAGGTAGCGGGCGGGCGCCCCTCGGCGGGGGGCCGGGGCTGCGCCTGGCGGCGGAGGGCGAGGAAGACGTCGGACGAAGAGCGAGGAAGGGCGAGGAGGGGGGCGGCGGGGAGCCGGGAGCCGCGGGGAGGACGATGGTCCCCCTCTTCCCTTCCTCCTCCTCCTCCTCCTATTCCCTTCCTCCTCCTCTTCTTCCTCCTCCTCCTCCTCTTCTTCCTCCTCCTCCTCCTCTTCTTCCTCCTCCCCTCCTTATCTTCTTCCTCCTCCTCCTCACCTCCTCCTCCTCCTCCTCTCCTCTTCCTCCTCTCCTTCTCCTCCTCCTCCTCCTCCTCTCCTCCTCCTCCTCTCCTCCTCCAATTCCTCCTCCTCCTCCTCCTAGCGCCCCACCGGGTCTCCCTTCCCGTGCCTCCCCCCCCACCCCCGGGCTTTATCTGGCCATCTCCCCTCCCTCCGAAGGTGAAGGCAATTCCCCAAGCACAAAAAAAAAAAATAACCGGGGGAGGGAGAGGGAGCGGACCGAGCCCCGTCTCTGAAGTTCCTCTGAAAAGGGCTATTTCATTTCTGCCCTCTCTCTTTCACATTCCTGCAAGATTACCGGCCACAAATAGCCTCCCCCTTCTCCCTCCCCCTCGAGGAAAAAAAAAAAAAAAAAAAGAAAGAAAGAAAAAAAAAAAAAAAGAATTGCTCAAGATTGTAATTACCAGTTAGGTTATATTTTAAGACAGCAATGAAAAAAAAACTGTGAAAAGAGCGAAGTGTTACAGAAAGCACAAGCGGGGTGAAGGGGAAAGGAAAACTCCCTCGGATTTCACGACCAAGTGCAGCAACGCGGGGACGGATCCCTGGGCAGCTCCGGATCCCTGGGCAGCCCCAGCTCGGGGGCTCCGGCAACCTGCAGCAGTATTACACGCACAAGTGGCGCTGGAAAAGGCATTTATGTCCGCTTGCTGGTCCCTTCCCACCTTTGGGCTCAGCTTCACCCGAGGAAAGCGCACTTGGAGGCGTGCCGAGCCCTTTTCCTGATGCAACTGTTTGTAGGCTCAGGCTTTCCCCCACCGATGGCCGGAGTCGTTAGCTTCTCCGGTGTCGCAGAGCTACAAATGGGTGGAAAAAGGAAAAAAAAAATAAAAAAGAGAGAGAAGAGAATAATAATATAAAATGCTAGTAAAAAGACTCGACCAGGAGCAATAATTTAAAATGCACATTTTGCCTGGGATGCACTGTTGTTCATATAAAAGTTGTAAATATTCGTTTATTTAAACAGACTGAAAAGTGCAAAATGGAGATGAACAACAGGCATTTCTTTTTTTTTTTTTAAATGTACAAAACATTATATGCACTCGAAATGTTATAATTTCTAATATTTTTAAAAGTTTATATTTGAGTTGTACAGAATTAAGCATTAATCAAATATTTCATTCTTACTTAACATTATCATTTCCTTAAAATATTATTACAAGATTTTAATTCTGTGCTAATGATGGAGAAAAGACTTTTTTTTTTTTTTTTTTTTTTTTTACTGTCTACCTCACTATAATGCAAGTATTTACAACTCTAAAGTTATCTGAGGTAAATTAATATTCAGAACATTTTTACAATACACCTTTACTGGACGATACTACAACTATTACTGTATTATTAAACTTTTTTTTTTCCAAAAAGTCAGCTTGCTTTTATATGTTCTATTATTTTGGTTAAGCAGATCTGAGCTCTCAAATGTTGGCTCCAGTGCTAAAATGCTGCAGAGCTGAGTTGGAGCAAGTGCCACTTTAAGACTTACCTAAAGCCATTCTTCCTATTCGAAGACTTTTTGTACTCTCACAAGATCTTTGGTATGTACTGGTGGCAGAAATTTGCAAGAAGCTGCATTATGATTTTATGCATTTGATGCGGTGATTTACGGTACTGTAAGTGGGAGAATGCATGAAGTGGAAAAATTCAGGCAACCGTTTGTAAATCTCATCTGTACTGGGCACGTGTATATACACTGTATTATGACGATGAGCAAAAGATAATGAATGTTTTATAAATGATATTTATTTTTTTGATGCAATGGGTAATATATTTATTAAATCTTTCCTGGTTATCTCGTAGATAATGAAGAACTATTCACTGAGTAGTTGTTTCAGTAAGAGAAGTCCCGTCCTCTCTCATGACAATGTGTGCAGAGGACGGGGTGCTCTCGAGTGCAGGAAGCCCGGGGGGGTCTGAGACCCCGTCACAAAACAAAACACCCCAAAAAAGCCTCATCTTACATGCCCGAGACCTGCAAGAGCTGCTTACCTTGCGGCAACCGTGGAACGTGTTTGAAAACAAGGTTCTTTTCATATAAAGTGGAATTGCTACCAGATCACAAGATCTGATCTTGCATGCTTTTCTCTGGCAAACCTCCTGCTTGGACTGGTGCTTGAACAAAGGGCTGCAGGACTGGGCCTGGGCGTCTGAACAGCAGCAGCTGAGAGACCTGCAGAAGAGTCCAGCCTTAGTGTCGGTACAACTTTCAGAGGAATATTTCTCTTTAGTATTTACTAGTGCTTCAAGTTCATGACTAATAGTAGATTTGGGAATAGCAGCTTTAAAAAGAGCTTTGGTTTTAAAGCTGGGTTTAAAGTGGTATTCCGGCTGGCGTGGATTTTGGTGGCTGCTCCCACCTCCTTGATCTATGGACCAAGCTCCTGCTCTCATTATGGAGGAAAGCAATGGAAAAATGACACAGAAAATCCACAACCCAACAGGCTGGAACGCGCTCTCTGGGCAAAGGTAATCAAGACACGTCGGGTGCTGTAAACTGGAAATGAACACAATGTAAAAAGCCAAGATTTTACAAAATTCACAGATAGCAAATTGATTGAAGGCTGAATGAATCACCTCTTGATTTCACTGACCAGGGAGCACAACTGCATCAGGTGTACAGACCGTGCTTTGGTTAACACCGTGTTTTTCATGCAGTTTCCTTTCAGCGTGAAGCCCAGTATGGCTTCTGTTGCAAGCCTGTACGTGGCACGCTTGGTAGCAAGCTGCAGTGTCACTGAGCTCTCCTTTCTGGTGCACCTCAGGTGTGCTTCTCGGGAGTTTGGTCAGATAAAGTCCAGCTGGGGGAGACCTAGGAGAACTCTCCTCAAAAGAAGTCCTTAAGAAGCAACAGTGAAGATTTTGCTGTGTTGGATGTGCACTGCAGAGCCCTTTGTACCTTCTCCTACATTAACCGGTTTTTAGGAGACGTCTCTGATGGCCAGAAAAGGTTTGAAAGCCCTTTTACCAAATGTCTCTGATTTTTTATCTCCTAGGAGAACGAGAAAAAAAAATACCTAAGCATTAAGAATCTGCAGTATCTGCTTTGGAGACAAACCTTTTGGACTTCACTTGCTGCAAGAGAGGAAACGCTGGCCTTGTTGAGCACGTCCTTTGGATGCTATAGCTAATGTAACATCTGAGCCCATTTTGGCAAGTCTGCTCTTCCTAAAGACGGAATCTCTCTCCATTTCCTTTTTTAGTTCTGCAATATTCTTTTGTAAAAAACTGAGAGAAAAAGCACAGTGCTGAGGAGGAGAAGCGTAAGGATACAGCAGGGCTGACAGATGGTCTTTTCTCTCTGCCCCTGTCCCACTCTCCCCCCAAGTGCTAACCAGCGAGCTGAACAAAAATACCAGTAACTATTTTTTCAGCTTTTACCACAAATACTGAAAGCCTTTGTTACAGAGAAATCCAAATATGGTAACTCAGTGGATGTGTAGCTCAGATCTCTTTGTCCTGCCAAAGTAATATGAATTTTCTTTTCCATTTCTCAACTCCCCATGCTCAAAATCATGTTTGAAAAGGGGAAATGATTTCTTTTATTATGTTGCTGGCCAGAAGAGGGAGCAGAATCTATTAAGTAGTGGGAACAGACACCAGCAGATAGAAGACAGCTGAGGTCAGTCTGCCTGGCTGTGGGATGCCTATCAGCGAGCGTTACCCAATTCATCCATCCCACTGGCTGAGTTGCTCAAACACACAAAAAAAATGACATACACTTCTCTAAAATAGAGATATTATCCAGCAGAACAATTAAATAATGAGTATTTGAATGAAAAAAGAAATGGTTTGGAGCTTAAGTCTTTTCTTTGCAAGTGCTGTTCCCCCTTTATAGACCCCAAGTTCTCTCTTACATGTATTTAGGGGGGCTATATTTTTACTTTCTTTTTTGTGTGTGTGCGGAAAAATGCTGGACCCCCTCATCCCCCACATGACCAATAGTTCCAGCCTTCCTCTCCATTATTTCATGTAGATGAGAGTTCAGTCTGTTCACTGAAATATGTAAAATTAGCATGTCCATTTTTCACACCTCAGAGTTTAACCTCAAATGTTAGCAGAGGGACAGAGTCAATGACATTGAATTCAGCTTCTTCCTTTATAATCTCTCCACCTTTGCCTCAGAAGCACATCTGAAGCCTTGGGGAAGCCAAGTGACTGAAGTTCAGGTCTGTCAGTCATCCAGAGGCTGGGCAGCAGGACAGTAGGTTACAATAGCGTGCAATTTGTTCTCTCGCATAGCGGCCATGTGCCGTGAAGGAGTTTTTTCCTCTGGAGTGGGGTTCTTCTGTCAGCATCCAGCTATATTATACCGTTAGATTTCCAAATATTTGTGCTTGTTGCTTTGCGATGTCAGGCCGGTTGTAAACTGTGGATGTTCCAGCTGTTCGTGATTGTGAGGGAGGAGAGTCAGTGTGTTACCCCTGCTGTGCTCATCAGCTGCCTATTCCTCGATGACTACAGCCCTGCAAAGTACCGCTCGATCTGACCAATCTCAGTGAATACACGTTATTATTTAGTACATTGTACAGCTGGGAATTAGGAAGGGTTCTTCCAAGGTTTTAACTGGGACTAGTTTTGCCTGCCTTCAGCCTGATGGGCCCCTATATTTGGTCACATGCTAGCATTTGGGCCACCACGAGCTGCTGCAAAATTAGTGTTTGGTTTAATTACATCTGCTGTCGACGCTCTCTCTGGAGATGAGGAGCCTGAAATCAGACTGGGGACTTTTATCCCCCCAAGACCCCTTTCCTACTAACAGCTTTCCGCCCTGTTCTTTATGAAGACTCTCAGGGGAATTTCCATCTTGCAGAGCAATTGCTTAATTAGAAAAAATACCATTATTTTTCAGAGTGACAGAATTTTAGCGCTAGGGAAGAACAAGTGAGAAGGATCCAAGGACACTGGCTTTCATCTGGGTGGGCAGGAGAGACCTCAGGTGAATACAAAAATTGGAGGTCTGGTTGACAACTCATTTCTGGGGTGGAAGTGGGAAATTGCAGGAGGGCCATAGAAGGACAGAAGGGATAATGTAAGGGCAAACTGCCAAACATCTGAGATGTCTTTACACTAATGCTAAGAGTATGGAGAATAAACAGGAAGAACTAGAAGTCTTGGGACACAACAAAGGCTACACTTTAATCAGCATCACACAGACTCTGCAGAATAAATTGCAGAACTTTAATATTAGTGGAGAGTGTAATTTGTGTGGGAAGGACAGGCAGGAGAAAAGGGAGGAGTATTATCTGACATATTATGAATGCATGGCCAGAAAGTGGGGAGAGACAGAGCTGTTGGAGATAAAATAGAGAGGAACAGTATGTCTCTACTAATGATCACCTAAAGAGGAAGAGGAGGTCGATGTCAACTTTTTCGAGCAACTACCAGAAGCGTACTGAGGATATGAGGTAGTGGTAATCAAGGGCTTTATCTAATCAGATATCTGTTGTAAGAAAAATCAAAAATAAAACCACAAAAAGCAGCAGAGCACAGACAGTTCCTCAAGTTTTTGGAATGTGTTGGGACAACTTTCTGTTTCAAAGTGTGGAGGCAGCTACAGGAGACACGGCCAGATAAGGTTGTGATAGATATGACTAATGAAGAGGAACTTCCTCAAAGGCAATTGGAGCTCATGCATTGGTGGAAAAGGAGGAGAGCAAGACCAAATGACTCCTGTAAGGCAGATTTCCACACATTCAGGGAACTGATAGGGAAGGTCCTTCAGGGAGGGGCTGAAAGGGGAGAGGAAGGAAAGAAACAGGCAATTTGGTAAAAGTCCATATACTGAAGGTCCCATAGGAAGCTATCCTGCTGGCAAGGACAGTGATGAAAGAAACCAGGGTGCCTGAGTCAGGAGCCATTTGGTTATCTGACAGCAAAAATGCATTATACAAAAGGTGAAAAAAGACATCCAGTTAGAGGCCAGTAGCAAGTGGTGTAAGAATTGGGGCTGGGGCTCAGTACTGGGGCTGGTTCTCTTCAATATCTTTATCAATGATCTGGATGAGGGGATCGAGTGCACCTTCAGTAAGTTCCCAGATGACTCCAAGTTGGGCAGGAGTGTTGATCCGCTCAAGGGTAGGATCCCCGCAGAGGAATCTGGATAGGATGGACCCATGGGTTGAGGCCAACTGAGGTTCAACAAGGCCAAGTGCCAGGTCCGGCACTTGGGGCACAACAACCCCATGCAGTGCTACAGGCCGGGGGAAGAGTGGCTGGCAACCTGCCCAGTAGAAAGGGGCCTGGGGGGATTGGTCGATATCTGGCTGAATATGAGCCAGCGGTGTGCTCAGGAGGCCAAGAAGGCCAACGGCATCCTGGCTTGTATCAGAAACAGTGTGGCCAGCAGGGCTAGGGAAGGGGTTATACCCCTGTACTCAGCTCTGGTGAGGTTGCATCTTGAGTACTGTGTTCAGTTTTGGGCCCCTCACTACGAGAAGGACATTGGGGTGTGGGAACGTGTCCAGAGAAAGACAATGAAGCAGGTGAAGGGTCTGGAACAGAAGTCCTATGAGGAATGGCAAAAGGAACTGGGATTGTTTAGCCTGGATAAAAGGAGACTCAGGGGAGACCATATAGCTCTCTGTAATTACCTCAAAGGAGGCTTTAGTGGGGTGAGGGTTGGTTTCTTCTCCCAAGCAACAAGCGGTAGGACAAGAGGAAACGGCCTCAAGTTGTGCCAGGCGAGGCTTAGGTTGGACATTAAGAAAAATTTATTCACTGAAAGTGTTGTGAGGCATTGGAACAGGCTGCCCAGGGAAGTGGTTAAGTCACCATCCCTGGAGGTCTTCTAAAGACACATCAATGTGGTGCTCAGGGACGTGGCTTAATGACAGACTTGGCAGTGCTAGGTCAATGGTTGGCCTTGATGACCTCAGAGGTCTTCTCCAACATAAATGATTTTATGATTCTATGACTAGCAGAAGAGAAAGGCTAAAGTGTAAAAAATGTGAAAGGGGACAGAAAAAATAGATAAGAGAAAAAGAAGAAAAAAGATTATCACTTCAGGATGAACAAAGGATGAATGACAGGACAGGCTGAAGTGTGACGCACCTTTGTGAACAGAGCTTGCCTGATACTAGAGGCTAAACACTCCTAGAGCTAGCAAGGGAACTGAAACACAGACCACAGAAAAAAAAAATGAAAGGACATTTGAATTAAATGTACATAGTCAAGTCCTGATGACGGTTTCTCTGGTATAATTAAAGAGTCAGCCACAGCCATTTTTTGAAATACTAAGAATTATATTTAAAAATATGGAAGAATTATGAGTTACCAAGAATTACAGATCAGCCAGCCTGTCTCAGCTATCCCAAATACATTGAAGAATACTGAAAAAAAATGTAAAAACAGCACTGTGTGCTTCATAACTGCAGAATGATGATGTGATAAAAACAGCTGACATGAATTTATCCAAGACAAATCATATCCAGCTAGTCTAATTTTCTTTTCTGATAAGAGTGAAATGGAACTCAAGCACTTAAGAAAATGGGTTTCCAAATGAACTTGCTACATTAAAGGGGTGGTTTGACACAAGTACAGTCAAATGTGGTAGAAAGAAGTATAAAGTATTACATTTAAGGAAAGATAATCTCAAGAAAAAGATGCAAAATCTGGCCAGAAAGAATCTGGTCTTTTTAGTGGGATGGAATCTGAATGTGAGGTAACAAATGATCCCGTTGCCCTGGATATTCCAGGATAAAATAAGTGGGATGATAAATATGGGAAATACTCCGTAGAGCTTTGGATTGTTTAGGAGTCATGCAAAGTCCTGTGCGTAGTTTTAGAACATGAATGATTATGTTCTTGCAGATCACTTTCTGATGTCTTCTGCTGGCTGCTGAAAGAATGACAGTTGGGCCCGGTGATTTTATCTGGGCATGACAAGTGGGGAGTGTGGATAGCTCATGGCTCGCAGACCAGGCCTTCCTCCCCTTCTTTCTCTCTATGCTCTCAGAAATATTTTCAAAAATGACTACCTGGATGGGCCTTACTCAGTTCTTGGCCATCAGAAGAAGAAGCAGCACGGCTTCTGGGGGCTCAGTGTACGGAGAGCTGTCTGCACTGTCACAGCACCTAAGGTCTTTTCATCATTAGCTGCCTGAGAACAAGGAGAATGGATGCCATGGCGCTCCTAAAAATCCTGCTAAGCACTCATCTGCAATTAACTCCCTTGGGAAATACAGGCCTGGATTTTGCAATTTAAAATGGGGAGAAGGGGATTTATTGCAATGCCTATTGTGGCACCTCGACTGGACAGTCCTCCTGCTGGGATGTCGTTAGTGGAATAAATGTCTCTGGTAACTTTATGTAAGGCATTCTGTTTAGTACAGACAGCTGAATGCTTCAGGGTGAGACCCTTTGTTTGCTCCCACTCTAGTGGAGTCCTGTGCTTGGGAAGAGACTCTTGTTGCTACCATAAAACTGACAGTGGCTTATGGCATGACAGCAACGTGCAATTCTGATGGGCTTCTGTGCATTCAACAGACAAGATCTACTGTTAACACCAATACTGTCCATAAAAGTCCCAAACCTCAGTTTCCCAAAAAACAGTAATCTCAACTTTCCAGTAGATGTGCTGCACACAACACTGCCATGTACTGTAGCTGACTCCCAGACACTTTTCAGAGATGGGATTTTGTTAATTTGGCATCACTCTTCTTTTTATCATCTACTATTGACATTTGGCCAGATGAGGATCTCTGAAGAGTTTTGTATGCCATTGTGATTGGCCAGATAAAAGCACACAGAAAGCTCTGATACTTCCTGAACCAGAAATCCTGCAGGCTCAAGAGGAAGCACCCCTCAGATGTGTGTGCCAGCCCTCGGCACAGCCATCAGCTGGATGTGGAGTACCTGCTCTGTTCATATACCCATTCACACATGTTCCACCACTGAAGATCAGCATCCACGATACCACAGGCTCCCCAGTGTTAGCTGATTTGTCCTGTTATTTTAGTGAAATAAGTATCTATTGGAACTGGAATGCAGTTAAAAGTATTCCTGTCCCTTTTTGCCAATACCTAACACCAAGCTGACTCTCTTCATTAGCGGTGCTGAAGTTGTACTGACCCTTCATTATTGTTTAGTTGCTGTTTCTTTTTGTTCTTAGAAACTAGAGCGTCTTTGAAACAACGCTATTTAACCCAGGATGTATCTCTGCCAAAGGCTGGTCTGCTGAGGGACAAGGCAAGCAAATTCACCACTGACAAAACAGGCAGCAGAGCCACCAAACAGACCAGCTATGGCAAATCTGGCTGAAGGGTTTGGGGAGAGAGAGAGGAAATAAAGAAGAGGTGTTCAACATTAAGGACTTCTCAAATATTTCTGACTTTCTTCCTAGTGAGGAATGGGACTCCTTAGGAGAGGGTGAATGCCTGAGGGAGTGAGGCAGATGGGATCACCCTGGGGCCATTACAAGCATGCCAAACAGTTTGAAAATAATCAGATTTTCTTGGGAAAACAAGCAAACAAACAAACAAACAAACAAAATCAACATCCCTTTTTCTGTATTGCATGTGGAATTTTCCTTTGGCCATGTCGACGTGTCCTAGCGGCTTGTTCATGTGAGGAGGAGCCATCTTCGTGCACAAACGTTTTCAGAATTTTTCTATACCGCCAAGCACTATAGCATTAGAAATTGCTGAGGCATCTACTCTTTGGCTCCCTTTTAAGTGCTGCACTGTTACAGATGTGAAAGAGCTAGAGCAGCCTTGAGAAAGCCTGAACAATGCACTCCTACGCACTGTGCTTTGTACAGCTCGATAGCACTAGTGTGTCTGCTGCTTTTTCATGCTCTGGGCCCTGCTCTTTCCACTCTGCCCAGTCTTTAGGACAAGGTTATCAGTGAGAAGGTGGAATTTGTTTCAGATGCCTTCACCTCCCTACATCTTTGGTTCTGCTCTTATTTTTTTTGCTCATGGCAGAGCCTCACCAGAAACTCCAAGGCATTTGGATTTGCAGCCATTTCAGCAGGAGGGTTTTGTTTTGTGCGAGGAAGTATATGCGTTCAAACTCAAAGCAGATTGTTTTATGCAGTGTCAAATTCTGTGCAGATGGAACATGATATGATATGTTGAAGCGGGATATATAGCATATGGCCATAATTCAGGGAAACACATTTCTCCAGCTGGATACCTGCTATTGAGTTGGAAAACATGTGTCCTGCATTCTGGTAGGCTTCTGCCAGAACGGCGAGAGGACATATAAGACAGGTCATTCCTGGTATTGAGTATCAGCTGGTGCTTACATCTATCTCACTGGTTTCATAGTGCTGCTCACAATTAAGCCTCCTGTAGTCACAACAGGCAAAGTACAGCCCAACAAAGCTATTGCTGAGCTCTGCACCCCCAGGTGCACGTTCAGAAGCCAGCACCTGCAGACAGGCTGGGCTCCTTAGCAGGGCTGTGACTTTGGGCTGGCATTGCCATGCCTTGTCCCTCTTGTCCCCAGGGGAGGTGAAGTACACAGTGCCCACCTCTTGCTCAGTCTGCGACCCTGCCTGGCTCTCCCATCGCCTTGTGAGGTACCGGTGGCATTTCTCAGCATCCCTGGGCTGGCAGGATCCCGGCTGCTCGCAGCAGACCTATTCCTCGAGGAGAACAGGCCCGTGGAGAGGCGAGCTGTAAAGTGACTTCAGCTGTATTAATCATCAACTTCTGCCTCCTGCCAGGCAGAGGTAGGCTGTGCGTGCAGTTCCTCCTGTGGTTCAACTGCTAAATACCTCGTGGTCAGGCTCATGAGTAATCACCTGCCTCAGCCTACTTTTAAATAATGAAGCGAGTACAAACCATTGCCCTGGAGTGATCCGTCCCTTTCAGTGCTTCCATTCCCTGCCTGCTGGTCATTCGCTCGGCTCCCTTGCACCCACCCAGGCTCTGACACTGCTCTGCTCCATTGCAGCCAAGCACTGCTAGTCAATAACCATCCCTGCCCTTTGCTCAGGTTAACAACCCTCTCGTTTCACACCCTCCCCTGTGCTTTTTCTTTTGCAGGCTATGTTCCTTGTGCGCTTAGCTTTGCTCTCCGGACCTTGCACAGCTCCTACCCAGTCTCTGTGCTATGGTTTCACAGGGCACGGTCCCTCAGCCCCTCCGGTGATGCTCTCTGCTCTTTCTCCTGCCTCTCTCACCCCCTGTTGTGGCTTTTTCTGTGTTAGCATCAGCTCCCAAATCTCTCATTTTCATAGCTATAAAAAATTCATTTCATTCAGGAACACTGTACCCTTGAAATCCTGCTAGTTCAATTCACCTTCCCCCAAGTGCTAACCTGGGAAAATAATGACAGCAAAGGTAAAGAGTGATTCTGGTGTGTAAAAAAAAACTTTTTTTTTCCCCTGGTGCATTTTTGTTTTCTCATTGTTGCATAAAAAATAGCTACATTTCTTTTTTATGTTGGAAAGCTCTCCCTAGAAAAGATAGATTTCTAAACAAGAACAAAAGAGATTTTGCTGTGGGAAAAGTATCATTGAAACACTGTCACTGTTGGTATTAAAGAAGATTTTGCAAGGATGGAAGTGAAATCCCACATTCCGTGAGTTTCCATCTCTATCTTCTCCATTTTTTTTCTCCCACCACCAGTACATATTTATTTTATTTTGCAGAGCCCAGACTGGCCCAGCTTGGCCATGCTGCCTTTCCTGAGCACTCTGGTGGCTCCTGCTTGACCTAACCTGACACAACTTGCACAGAGCAACCGATCCCCTGTTTTCATGAATTCAAAGAGATTCCTCCTAGAAGGCGGCAGAAAGGGGAGAAATATGTACGTGACCCCAGGGCAGACGGAGGTGGCTCCCTCGGCAGAGACCTCCCCAGCAGCTTGGTATTTTGCTGATGCAGATAGCCTGTGATGTGTCCCGGTGTAGCAAGTAGTACGACTGCACTGAGCAGTTCTAAAAGTTTTTTTTAGATTGCAATGAGGACTGAAAACAGTAACACAAACACTGCCCAGCACAGTGTGTGGACATTGCAACATGCTTTCTGCCTCTGCACGTTGCTCTTTGCAGCAGATTCAGTGTACATTCCTGTGCACAGGTTCCTGCGTGCTTCTTGCTGTAGTATTACAAAGATGGGGGTCCACATGCAACAAGACATTAGATTTTAAAATGCTATTTTTATTATTAACAAAGATAAATGTAAAATTATGTATATATATATGTGCAGATATATAAAGGAACAAGTAGAAATAAATAGCAGAGTCCTTATGCTCTGGATTTGCAGTAATCTGTGCAGGGAGGAGAGATAACACAATGTCATGTATGTGACCAGTATTAGCTCAACAGCACAACTCCAGTTCTGAATATTGAGCTCTGCAAGCAGGGAGGTTTAGACTGGACGTTAGGAAGAATATAATTACGGAGAGGGTGGTCAAGCACTGCAATGGGCTGCCCAAGGAAGTGGTGGAGTCCCCATCCCTGGAGGGGATGTGTGGACATGGCACTGAAGGACATGGTTTAGTGCTGGGACTTGCTATTTCAGGGTGATTGTTGGACTTGATAATCTTAAAGGTCTTTTCCAACCTAGGTGGTTCTGTGATTCTGTGAAAGCAGCCAAAGAGGATGAGCTATGCCTGCTGGAAAGTGTGGTGTGTGCATCTTCCCTCATGTGCTAATGATGTGACCCTGGGAATAAATTGGTTGCTGGGAGATTTCCACAGGTTCCTGCACACCAAATGGTTAACTCTGATGCTGGCAGCTACGCACAGCCCTGAGCAGCTGAGGCCAGGTGCACAAGTGACTTCAGGATCTTCAGCTTCTGTGTCCCCAGACTGACATTTTCTTCTAAAAGTTCTGGATTTTTAGCAGCTTTGGCACTCAGTACATTTGGTGCGTTGAGCTCCCTTAAAGCCTCTTAAATTAGGGCTCCCCAAATCAACTGGCACTGGATTTGTTCATGGGGGCTGCTGATATCTACAACCATTTTAACCTCTTAGCACCAAGTATGAAATCTTTCACCTGGAGGAGGGTTCCCAGGAGGTGAAACACAGGGTTGTGGTGAGGGCCAGCAGACAAGTCTTGCATGATGATTTGTACGAGGCTCAGCTGATGGCAGCAGCAAGGTGGGTTCATGGCCCCTGCCTTAAGTGGGGAAGTAAATGCCATTACTAAGCCAGAGAGGAATTGAAGGCTTTGATTTACTTAACCCTTGCAGCAGAATAGTGCACAGCAGTGTTGTGGCAGGGAGAAGATCTACTTTTGCAGGTGAGGGAGTATCTGTAATCAGGAGGGCACGTAGATGCTGCCGTCCTCGGGAACACGGGGAAGCCCTGACCCAACACCTTGGGAGGACAGAGCTGGATGTCCATACCCACCAAAAATGGACTCTGATTAAGCTCTTGGTGACAAACAGTGTTCATCTTTAATGACTGAGAAAGTACATTAAGTGAATAGTTGACAAGCAGTCCAAACTTTGGACAGCTCTGTCTCTCTTCAGCCATGTGTTTGTGATAAGTAAATAATACTTAATGGCCCGCAGTAACTCGGAAGACCTAAATATTTGGCTGCCTGTGTATTTCTCAAAAAGTTCACTGATTTTAAAAGGTCACACAAATGTAACAGCTTGGCCCAGATGTGAAACCAGAGCGACTCCCTTAGCACTGTGGAGCAGCAAGCTGCTGGTCACCTTCGGATGCCACAGCCCTTGCTCATTTGTTTGTCTGATGGGCTGCATACAGCGATTTCTTCTAGGCAGCTAGTGAGCCCAGGACACATTGGGCTGTATCATCTATATGGTCTCTGGGGAAAGAAAAACACGGGTTTCTTTTTTTTTCTTTTTCGTCTCCAACCCCTTCCTTAATGAAGAAGTGGTCCAGAATGAGTCTGAAACAAAGGTCTTCATGCTGGCTCTGCGTTATAAAGCAGCGGGGAGGATGCTGTCATCTCGGTTTCATTGGTTATATTTTGGCTGCTGTGTGAGCCAGACAGGTAGGAGTGAAGGATGGAGCTGCTGGACCTTGGCTTTCCTGGTGCTGGTGTCAGGTATCCCCATGCATGCAGTGCCCTGAGGGTGACACCACCTTTCACTGCCAAGTTGCAAGAGAGATGTCCCCTGTGCAGGGCTGTAACAGAAAAACAGCACACCACAGCATGAACCAAGGAGTTTTACCTCCATAATCAGAACTTAATTCCTTTTGCTCTATGGAATTATAAAGATCTTCTTTCAGGCAGGGTGTCTGAGCAAGACCACATGAATTATGCCTCTGCTTCCCTAAAACAGCAAGAGGTGAAAACTACACCCACCTTTCCTTACGGAGGTGGTTATGTGAGCAGGTGAGTCACTGACAATCCGAATGCAGTTCTGGTGTGATCATCCTTCTCGTATTTACCTTGGCACGTGGGTTCAGACAAAATGCCAGAGTGCAAAACCAAGACACAGATAGGGAGCTACTGAATCTTCTGTTTAGTTTAGTGTAACAATTTGAGAGGAGAAACTGGGAGATCTCACGCATGGTCTCTGTTGGCCTGAATCCACGGCTGCTTGATTTACTGCAGCTGAGGGTCTGGCTCTGAGCTCCTTTCTTCCTGCATAGATGTAGCTGTAGTCAAGCTCGCTGGTATGTGTCTGTGCAGATGGGCATCCGATGCAAAAGCCAACAGACAGCGATCAGGGGAGTAAAGTTTAAAGCAAAAAAAAATGTAAGTATTCAGCTAATTCATGCTGTAAGCCCATGGCACCAGTGATCTGCACCTGGTACCTCAGGATGGTCTCATCTCAATAACCATGGGTCTTGATTTAGATTTTTGCACTGCTTCCCCTGAGTCTTTTCCCTCCCGTCCCCTTGCAACTAGCCCCAAAGCCTCCGTGCTGACTTGGAGGCAGGATAGATGTGTCCTGCAGGTGGCTTTCACACACATCCCGCTGGTGAGACCACATCCACCTGCTTCAACCTCAGACCGGTTCCATGCAGCCTCTCCTTTCAGCTGTGCATGGAGGAGGGCAAACCCTTATCTAGTGTATAAAGACAATTTCTTCTGCAGGGGATGGAGTTTGGAGGAGCCATGAGATTTACAAGTGTCCACAAGATTTACAGGTTTTACAAGGAGGGGACAGCTGGCATGAAGGACACATATTCTGCCCCCAGATGGAGATCTCACACACCAGCACTGGGAGGACCTTCAGATATGCAGTGCACTACAGGGTGTTTCACGTGCCGGGGAAAGGGAATGTTAGCTTGTATAGTTTTTCTGTAATGTTTCCCATGTGTAACAGTGCAAGCACACTGCTGTGATGCCCAGATGAAAAAAAGGAAAAGAAAAAAAAAATCTTGTTTAGATTTCTGCTTTCATTCATTCTAAATTCTTCTTGATAGCCAAAAACCATGTTCAAAAATTTGTGAGTTTATTTCCAGCATGATGGAGCCTTCTGCCTGCACAGACCACTGCCTTCCTCTCCTTTCTGTACAGTCAATTATTTGATCCCAGGGAAGCACAGAGCCACTCATCATGCTGTGTAAGGCACTGTATAACACATCTCACCGGCTCCTCCTGGTACTAAATAGTTTTTTTTTTTATCAGTGAAACAATGTTTTTCTGCTCACCTCTTGGCTCTCCCTCCTTGGGATAGAAGCGCGCTGGAGTTTTACCTACTGACAGAAGTCGAAGGCTTCGTGCTTTAATGTTTATTTAGTAAAACATTTTACATTCCTGGGGAGATACCAGCCTGTCATTAATGGATTCTTGGCTCGACGCCAGCAGCTAATAGTTTTATTGGTCCTCAAGCACAGCTCACTGGTTTGGGTAGCTGCGCTGAGCTGCCTCTTTCTTTTCTTCAGCTCCGACCCAAGGAAGGGCACCGATGGAGGGACAGCGTGGGGGCAGAGATGAGGGTCTCTGCCCTGTGAGGGCCACAGGGTGGCTGCTGGCAGCTCGACACCTCCATGGCCTCAGTTAGAGGCAGGGTGATGGGGAGGCCAAGAACAGGGTACAATGGTGAGCGACCTTCTCCTTGCCCAGAGCCTCTCCCCTGCTGCCCCCAGCCCCATCACATGGGGATGCTCGACCCCCCCCTCTCCCCAGCACAACCAGAGCTGGGTCACCCCTGGGGCTCTGTACCTGCAGGAATGGAGCTGGGTGCACAGCAAGTGTGTGCTTGACATACCTGTCTCCTTCAACCTCATTCTCCATTGGTAGTTAAGATCAAACCACTCCTTTCTTAGAGCCTCTTCCTCTGGGACAAGGTGGGAGCTTCACTATTTTTGAACGGGGGCTTGCATTTGTCTTTCAGCTGGAGAAGCCAGGGTTTATATACGTACATATGCATTTCAAGGGTATGACGTAGCTGGAGAAAAATGAGTGCTTTGGTACTACAGGTCAAGTTTATTTAACACTACAATGTTTTAAAACAGGGTGATGCCATTTCAATTAAATGTCCCAGAATGTTTTGCAAAGTAATCAGTTTAAGAAACTGTTCAGGACTACTTTTGCAAATCAGGCATGTCTTGCATAAAACACACTGGCAATAAAATAGTACGTGTTAGGAAAATGAAGCTGGGGACTTTACTAGAAATGAGGGAAGCAGTAATATTCTTTTCAGGACAGTCTGGTTTGTAACAACACGTTGTTACATAACTCAGAATTACAGCCTGCTCCATATTTCTTTTACAGCATTTGTGTATTGCTTCTCTCTTGCTGCAGCCTCATGATACTACCTTAAGGGGCACGGAGAAGATGGAAAAAAAAGCAAGGAACATTGCATTCGCGATACTAGCACACACTCAGACCTGCTTGCAGTTCTTTCCCTTTCATCTGCAGCATCTTTGCTCCTGCTCTGAGTGTTCCCCACTCACCAAATTTAGCCCTACTGCTCTGATCAGCTGCGACCCACACCAGGACAGATGCCCGTATGGGCTGGACAGGGAGACAAAGGACACTTCAGACTTAAACTCTGCCCAGTTCTCATGGCATTGCAACCTCTGGATTTGCAACACTGGGAGATTTCTGTTGATTATGCAAAGTTTTGCATGGGATTTTTTTTTCTTTTCCCCGGGACTGTTGGTTATTTGATCCTTTTCTGTACAGAAATATTTGAAAAAGCTGCGGCACAATGGTGTCTCATTCTGTTCCTAGTAAGGATGGAAATCGGAGGAAGGAAGTTTCCAAAGTGAGTGTCAGATTCTGATCTCTTTTACAGAAGGGTAAATCCAGAATAATTCAGCGCAGTTACTCTAGATTTATGCTATCATAAATAAGATAAGAATTTGGCTCTGGGAATCTCTGTAGCTCCCCGTTTGCTCATCTAACAGCTGGCAGCATGCTTCATGTTATTCCTCTTGCTTTCTGGGCTGATTTGTCTTGCCTGGCGCTCAGGTCAGGGCCAAATGAGCTTGGGAGTTGGTTAAATGAGCAAATGTGTTTCGCACAACATACAGCTATGAATGGCTCGAGATCCTTCACATGATCATACATATTTCAGATTTCCCAAAGGCCAGAAATTAATGGCTAGTAAATGGATAGAAATATTACTTCACACAGTATGTAGTCAACCTGTGGAATTTGGTGCTACAGGAGGTCACTGATCCAAACAATGGGTCAGGGTTTGAAAAATGGTTGGATAATTTCATGTCAATTAATTACACTGGGAGCCGGGCAAGCAACGACTGAGGCGAGCAGACCTCTTGCACCAGCATACACACGAGCTCTGCTGCAGGGACCAGGGGTGAATTTCCCCCCAGGGCATGGCTGCGCCCAGCTGGCAAAGTCAGTGCATTCCCCAACTCTCCTCAGCCACACTGTGGTGGGAGGCAGTGGAGGGGAGCAGGAGAACCAGAGGTTTGCAGGGCTCTGTCTGCTCAAAATCTCAGATCCCAACACCTCCTGGTTTTGAAGGAATTAAGGTCTCGATCTAGAGCCAAGGACCTGCACTGTTTTTGGTGCTTGTTCAATGTTTTCTGTGTGCTGGGTTCAATATGTTCTTCCCTGCTGGTAGGACACATATGGAGGACAAGACAAACGTGCACATACATGTGAAGATGCACTCACTGCTCTCTGTATTTACAATTTATCAGACAATAAAATCTCTTCCAAAACATTTTAGATGTGTAGCCCACCTTAAGCCACTAGCCTCTTGGCATTTAGATGTCTGATCTAACCCCAGCTTTGGGAGTTTTTCCATGGGAAGACACCAACCATCTCAGGACAGTAGGTGTCTAATGCCATTTAAGATGTCCCCAGACACCAAACATCATTCATGGGGAGACGGTTTATGGAAGACTATGTTCTCCAGCTGCTGGGGCCAGGTGAGACTGGCCAGGCCATCTCAGATGGCCCTGAACACCAAAGATGAGGCAATAGAAACCTGCTTACTCTGTCCCAGGGTGAACTTACCTCCCATTCAGTATTTCTCCAAAAGAGAGCTGAGGTTGTTTGCCAGGATGCAGAGGGCTTTCTGGCACAGTTGACTATTGTCTCTGGCATGGCTAAAGGGGTTAGTGACAGATATACCACAGGGCTGGATATTTATGTCTTTAGATCCTGACCAGCCTCGCAATGTGGTCATTGCAGTCTGCAGGCCTTAGGAGTGGATCTAGGTCTAGCAAACAGTGAAAACATTTCCCTAGAAGTGCAACTTGTTGCAAATCTGCCTTTCTAAGAGAGCTGGCTGAATCAGAAAGCAAAGAAGAAAGGTTGGGAACATTTCCAATGGAAGTGATGTTGAAAGACACGAGCTCTCAGAAGGTATTTCAGTGAAGTCAATGCACCACAGGTAGGTGTGTCCCCAGAGTCTCTGGATTCTTGTTTAGCAATGCTCACTTTCTCTGGAGATGCTTAAAGAGGTGAAACATGCAGTAAATAGGATAAATCTTCTCACCATCTTCAGGAAAAAAAAAAAACAACACAGGTAACTGTAATAGAAAAAAGACGTTTTAGAATTGCACAGCAGAGGCACACAACTTTAACAGCAGCACAAGGAGGGAGCCTGAGGACTGCACAGAACTGCATATCACTGGATTTTGGTCCACGATCCATACACAGAGTCATTATTTTTTTATTACTGAGTGTTCTGACTGCATAAAACACCTGAACAATAAAGGCATCGTGATTTCCTGTCACAGCCAGAAAAGTGATGTCAATGGGAAATCTGTCCCCAGCTCCTCTCAAACCAGCAGCTTTGCCTTTGTGGGTGCCAGAGGAATCTGAGTGGTTCTGCTGAGCAGTTGCAATATTCTGGTCTGGTCAGACTTAGACCAACAAAAAAAAGTCTCTTCTCACAAAGAAGGACTTCCAAAGAGGTTTCTACAAATGGCAACTCTCTAACTTGACTCAGGGGAGCTGTCACTTGGCAAGTTTTTAGAGAAAATCCTCGCTTTTCTGTATGGAAGCTTGTTAGGAGAGCAGATCAGCACATGGTAACTATCAGTTCTGAACAAGCTCTGCCCTTACCTTCTTTAGGTTCAGCTGAAAATGAGTCTGCAAACAACCTCAGCACTTCGGGTGCTCCTTTGAAATGTTGATCAAAGAAACCATGACATTTCTGCTTCGTTCAGTACAGCTAGGGACAGCTAAACACTCTGAGATGATCTTTTTGGCAAGTAGGGGAACTCTTTCTGCTGAAGTTGCCCATGATGAAGCTTGCAGCTGCGGTGAATAATCTTTGGATTCCCAATCCCTTGCAGATGCAGACACAGGCCTCCTCCCCTATGTAAGCAACAACCTCTGTTTTCCTCTGCTCCTTTGTCAACTGTGAACAGAGACCTGCCAGCAGCTGCAGTATACTCATAAACAAAGAGCAAAGATCTCTGCTCACCTCTGTCCCCCAAGCAGCTGTTCACAAATATCCTGTTCTTTACCACGTTCAATATGTTGAAGTACCTGCAAGCAACATTTTGTGAGGTGTTTAGAATCCAGAGTGCCTTCAGCCTGTGGGGCTCAGAGGCATGTGGTGGATTTACGTGGCCAAAGGACTGTGTCCCCAGCCTTGCAGGGGCATGGAGTTCAGAGGGGCAGATGCACTGGTGGGTAGATCCACTTGGATACGAAGGCTTTTAATGTTGAAATGCTTCACAGAAGCACAGATTCATCAGAAAATATCAGTGTGGAACACTTTTCTAAAACACAGCAGTACCTAGATGAAGCTGCTGAGCAAGTTTCTCAGATTCAGAAGGAATTTCTGGTCACATCAAGGGAGAGGTTACTCACCTCTGCTCGGAGAAAACCCGCAACATCAGAGATGGAAAGTCCAAGCTTTTAAGTAAAAAAGTAAAAATGAATATTTGCAAAAATGCTCAACAACTAACAATATTTAAATGACCACCTCCAACTTCAAGTTAGCCTTGAGGTACAGTGAGACATTATACAGTTCTAGAGCAGGGGTAAGGCAACCTTAATTTGATGAGTATTAGAAAAGCTTTCAGACACACGTTCTTTATTAATAAAAATATGAAAAAATGAGCTTTTGTGTCTCTATCTGACTGATAATCTTTGTTTTCCTTACCTCTTCTAAAGTTGCTAAGCTAAATCTGCTGGTCTTACCAAGTGGGCTTGCCTCAAGGTGCTTATAATGGTGTGGGTATGCAGACTGCAGCACGCAGCCTCCAAGGTCTCATCTGTGCAGCGTGAGGGACCTGGGGAAGTAATGGTCCCCATCACACATTTGCTGGTGCAGAAGCACTGCTGAAACAAGGAGAGCTGGTGGAAAGCATGGCTAAAGGGCCGTGCTTTTGTCCAGCAGTTCTTGGCTCATAGGACTGGGAAGGCAGCCTAGAGCACTGCTTTGGTACCAACCTCTGCGTACAGCCTGGACCTGTGACTGATTTAACTGTCCTAATCATTCCGAGGATATTTACAATTGCATTTTCTTTTCTGAACTGTGTTAACACTTTGGATGACTGTGTTGTATGTTTCAGTGTCGCTGTAGAGCTACTGATAGCCAGCCACATTATCCAGCCATTGCAGCACGTGAGGGCTAGCCCTCTGAGGGGGTTAGTTCATCATCACGGTTACAGTCTCTCTGGGGTCCACTGCAAACAGTTGTCATCCACATCATCCTCCCCCTCTGGGTTTGCCAGGAGCTGCGCCTGACCTCCAAGGACTTCAAAACGTGATTCATTGTGTGTTAGGGCACGTCCATCCCTCTGGGCGGCGATTACACTGCCTTTGATGTGGGTCGCTGTGGAAGGATGAAGGCTGCATGATGTCACCCGTTCCCCTCCATCCCTCTGACGGACCCGTGCACCGCTGCCAATGTCAACACAGGGCAGTGATGCTGGCTGGCTGCGAGGAGCATGGTGCTGAGTCCTTCCAGCCCCGCAGGAACCACCGGAGTTTTATCAGCCTGCTCGGCCGCGCCAGGCAGCGCTTTCACTGGCCCCTGCAGAGAAAGCAGCACAGGTGACCGTCTCGTAAGTCTGTGTGGAGCTGCGCTGCAGTTTCTATTTTAAAATAAATACCTCGACAGAACTTTTTTATTGTTCCACCCAGTCTCTGCTCTGCATGTGTTTGTGTGTGCCTGCGTGGGTGGAAAAGGAGTGTTTAAGACCTGGGTGCACCTAATGCTGTGTTTCTGGTATTCTTGCAGCCATGCTGAACTCACTGCTTTGGTACTGATGGCTTAAAAAAAAAAGAAAAAATGAGTTCTAACTAGTATGCTGTTACCTCCTGATTTTATAGGACAGTAGCAGCCAGTTTTTAATCTTTTGTGATAGTAGAAGCAGGATATGAGGTGAAGTAAAAATGCAGATATTGTAAAAACTATACATACCTGGCTATGGGAATATATTCACCTTTGAAAAACTAGCAGATAAGTTGCTGGGGAGCAGAGGGTCCCAATACGGTCCCTATCTGTTCCCAAATCACTTCAAAGCATCATATCTAAATCTAGTAGCAATGGATACTGCTAGCTCTGACATGGGCGCTTACAGACGCTGTGGAGCAGGTGTCATTTATCTCTGGTGAAACCCAGTATCTTGACAGATAGACTTCCCAAGGCAGATGCAAGAAACCCATCCCAAGGTGCGGGTCATGAGTAGGAGTGGCACTAGGTGATACCTGAAGGTAGTGGGCAAAGGGTGGCCCAGGAGAACTGGTGTGTCATGGAGGGTGGCTATGTTATCCTATGGCCTGACAGATTGCCCCCAGGAGCTGAGAGCTGCCCCCAGGACTCCCCATTTCCCCAGCCATGTCCCAGACTGTCCAAACACAGCCTACAAGTACAAAGGTTAGGATACAGGTTTCCTGAAAAGCTGGTATGGACACTACAAAAAAAAAGAATAGTGAGTTCATCCTCACCACTCCTGTCCTCTGGATTTCAGGGACCCAAGAACTTCAGGAAGGAAGGGGGTCTGGAAACTCTGCCAGAGTAGCTGAGAAAAGGCAATGAGACCACTGCTATCTCTGGATCTTATTTATTGAATTTAGGGAAGCCCCAAGCCTTTTGTGCCCATTTGAGTGTGGGTTCCTTACATTAATATCAATGACTTGCAGTCAGGGGATCCTGAATAACCTACCCACAGGTAACACTCGGGACAGAAATGTTTGTATCGATGATGCGTGGGAGGATTTCACAGCCTGATTCATCTCCATGTGGAATAAAACTACTTTTAAAGCAAGAAGAGGGAACTGGTGGGCATTTTATTGGCATGATGTCTCTCAAACCTGCTGCATATTAAACCTTCAGGGAAGCAGTCACCGCTGACCTTAGTTTTCAGACTGCAGAAATCCTGTTCCGGTGTGGAAAATATGTACCTGAGGGAAAACACAGTGCTGAGGAGAAACCCAGATGAACAGCTTCTCCCCTTAGAAAATGTGGGTAGAAGTAGACAGACACACTTTTTGATGTGGGAAGAGGGCAAGTTGGGTACAGCTGTACGTTGGCAAGGCTACTGCTTACCTAGGGACATTTGCTGAGGCTGGGAACTTACAACCCAAACCAACACGAATCATCCTGTTGATTACTTCTAAGAAATGCTGAAGCTTGTGAAAGGAAAAAGGCAAGCAAAACAAGAAAACCCATTGATCACGCTGTGGACAACGAGCAGGGCTGTTGGGAGGGAAGCTGTGCAAGCGGAGGTGTCACTGGGGGCAGGCAGCCAGCTGCCACGCGTTACCTGTGGTGGGACCCTGACATGAAAAATGAAGGCAGATCACCAGAGAGCTCGGCAAAAAGGGCAGCGTAAAGCTACAGACAGCCAGAGGGAAGAGTCTGTAATGTGATCCTGAGAGAGATCTTAACAGAGCGCTGCCTGGAAACGAGGGCTAGAAATAGCTAAGAAATCGTATCTCGATGCTTTGGGTCCAAACATGTTTGTAGAACACATTAGCTCTTTTTATTTTTATAGCTAAATGGGATTACATGAAAGAAATCCCTGCTAATTCCACCCACTTTTCTTGCTATAAAACAAGCAGGAGAACTCCCAGTCCTGCTTGGATCGGGATGCAAAACTCCATGTCAGGCAGAAACTCAACTGTGGCACTGGGGCTGTGAGCTGATGGTCTTGTTGAACTGAGAAGAACCAAACAAAACAGAGATATCAAAATGGCCTGACTGGAATTCGGAAAAGACCTAACAAAATCATTATAATAAACAATAAAATAAATAAATAAATAATAATAATAATAATAAAATAAAAATAAATAAAGGAAATAAGAAAGGACATAGAATACAGATGGAAAAAAAAAGGAAAAAAAGAAAAGAAAAAGAATTGCGTTTGGAAGTTTCCCCTGAAAAGACAAAGGGAGAAGCCTTGGATAGAGAGGAAATTGCTGAGGGAACCATCTACAAAGCATTGACTACCTCAGGAGGCCACCCAGCTACATCATTTCAACTTGCAACGGTTTTCCTGAGGTTCTTGGCAACCTGATCATCAAAGGAGATTTTCCACTAAAATGAAGGAATCCAAATCCTTCCTTATATCTAACCTAAATCTCCCCTCTTTTAGTTTAAAGCCATTCCCCCTTGCCCTATCACTCCACTCCCCAACAAAAGAGTCCCTCCCCAGCTTTCCTGTAGCCCCCTTTAGGCACTGGAAGGCCGCTGTAAGGTCTGCCCGGGGCCTTCTCTTCTCCAGGCTGAACAACCCCAGCTCCCTCAGCTTGTCCTCACAGGAGAGGTGCTCCAGCCCTCTGAGCATCATATAAAAGACTGCCATTGTCCCTACAGAGCTACTTTGCAATGCCGTGTCCCATAAAGTTGTTTCACCACAGTTTCTCACGGCAGGAAGCCTGTGGCTGGGACAATGCTTGCCATGACCACACGTGCTGCTGGAGGCAGAGGGATAACAGTGATGCTGTGGGGTCGTAGCTGTGCACAGCCCTGGGCACCAGGTCATTCCTGTGCCCGGTCCAGGCCGTATGGGTGTATACACAAATGAATAAAAAGGGAAGGGTGGCTCCTCTTCTCCCACGACGTCCAGGACAGCAGGTACTTCTGAGAGGGGGGATTTTCCCTCATTGTACTGCAAAAGGCATTTTCTGCACACAGCAGGGCAGTTTGGACTAGAGATGAAATGTTGGATTAGAGGTGGGGAACACTCATCAGAGTACCGTGTTTAAGGGATGTTTAAGGGCATCTGGGAGGCATGATCACAGAATCACAAAATCATTGATGCTGGCAGGTACCTCCGAAGATCATCTTGTCCAACACCCTGCTCAAACAGGGTCAGCTACACCAGGTTGCCCAGGACCATGTCCAGTCTGATTTTGAATACCTCAAAGGATAGAGACTCTATATCCTCTCTGGGCAAACTGTTCCACTGCAAGACCACCCTCACCATAAAATATATATATAAAATATATATTTCTCTTACCTTTAAGTAGAATTTCTTGTGTGTCAGTTTATGGATTTTTTTTTTCTGATAAGGATGAGCAAGTTGGTGCCTGCAGGAGAGGGGTGGTGGACAGGATGAGGGTCTGCCTGATGGGTGGGATCCTCTCCGACCATCAGAGCAGTCACCAAGCGCAGAAGAAGGTTCCTCCAGAGCCATGTCCCTGCTTGGGCAGAGCTGATGCCCGTTGTCCTCTTTTGGGCAGCCCTTTTCCTGCAGGAAGGAGCAGAAGAGTGCCCACCTGCCTTGGCCACCGCTGGACTCCACCAGCAGGAGGGTGTCACTAGCGAACACCACCCAGTTTGTGGCAGGATGAGGAGGACACTTCTGCCTTGCTGCTTATGTGGGGAGGGCTTGAGTTAGGAAGAACTTGGTGTGGGACTGTGGTTTTAATGCAGAAGTCCCTTATCTCCTTTCCCAAAAGTGTTCCTGGGGCATATTTGCATCGGATTGCCTCCCTTTCGGTTTTGGACTCAAAAATAAAAACAGTGAAAAAGAAAAAAAAATAGAATTCCTGATGGTGACAGCTCAGCCTTAGATGTTAAAATCAGCTCTCCTTTGTGGGTAGGAGCTCATTTATACACATGATTTATGCCTGCTGGAATGGGAGAGGGACAGACTTAACAAATGACAGGTTTTGAATGGTTACAAGGTAATGTTATTAATGTCTGCTGACTTGGTGCCCTGCCCAACTTTGAACTTCTCCTTTCAATTGCATGGGGCTGAACAAGAGCTGCATGAGTTTTGAAATATTTCCACATAAAATAAGCTTCGAGACAGATGGAGAACTGTGAGTTTCCTAATGGGGCCTACTAAAAAAGAGTGCAAGAATTAAATAATAATAATAAAAAAAAAAGCAACAAGAATCTTCCTCAATTGAAACAAACCCAAGGAACTGGAGGGAAAAAAACCCAGTGCCAAACACCCTCGCCTGAGAGGGCAGGCTTTTAAAAAAAGGCATTTGTGACATCTTTCACCCACTTTGCAGCCCTGGCAGCTCATGCCATAGCCTTGGGGTCAAACAGCGCTGCCTCTGCAACCGCAGGAGCAGCACTCTCCTGGGCGACGGCAGACGAACCCGAGCCTTAATTTATTTAAATGCATACAAGATGATTCAGTAGGTGCTAATGCTGCTAATTCAGTAGGTGTTAATGCGTGAATAATTATAGACATATTTAAGCAGCTGGTGCTGTGCCTTCAAAAGTTTCTGTGCATGGAAATGAATAGCTCTGTGGTTGCATGTGCGCTTTACATGTTATAAAATGAAGATGTTGGTAGCGGCTCTGCATTTAAGTTCGAGTTGAGATTTGCACTTGAAGTAGAATTAAAGTCTTTGTTGGACACTTTAATGGCTCCAGGCACAGCACAACTGATCTCAGAAAATAATCAATTTTTCTTTGCATTCTTTTAATAAAATGCTCCTCGTTTTCAGGCTGCATCTGTTAGGAATTCTCCTTGATTTCCCCTCACGTTTCTCAGGTTCCCCAAGAGCGCAAGCTCCGTCCCAACAAACTTCCTCCACACACGTGTGCTGATAACATCTTAGAGCCCGGCCAGCTGAAAGCAGCACACACAAACAAATATTCACCTTATTTGGAATAACTGTTTTGGGCTGTGTGATGACCAGACACTGGAGATGCTCCATTCGTGGCTAACGCCTGGCCAAATATTTCCAGATTAATGCCTCACATCTGATGAAGACCTCCCATGAGCAATCAAGGCACATGAATCCTGCAGGACAGTTCATTTTTTACCCCAGTGACTACAAATAATATTTTCTTACGCGTTTTGCTGTGGTGTTGAGAATGTTTCAAGGCATCTGCTCAGGAGTGCTCAGCACCTTGTAGGGTCGGCCCCTGCGGAGACCTAGGCTGGTGCAGGCGTTGGCAGCAACATCCAGAGGTGTCAACTCTTTGGCTTTGGGACAGAAAACAGGGTCGAGCTGATGCCGTCTGGTACATCTCCCTGGGTCGTCCTGACAGCTGCAGAAAGCACATTATTGCTCCTACCAGATAACCAGGGAGCCTGCTT
This sequence comes from Anser cygnoides, assembly GCF_040182565.1. Classification (NCBI taxonomy): domain Eukaryota; kingdom Metazoa; phylum Chordata; class Aves; order Anseriformes; family Anatidae; genus Anser; species Anser cygnoides. The sequence goes on along the minus strand of NC_089874.1, from coordinate 139,675,418 downwards.
TCTTTCCGATCCCCTGTCCTCTCGGAAAGCAAGTGTCAAGGCTGCTTCCCCTCTGGCTGCCTGGCCAGTGACAGTGCCCGGCACAGCCTTGCAGGGAGGGCTGCAGAGCAGGGTATTTCCTAAATAAACACGCACCACAAGAGCAGAGAGCTGCACCAGCCAGCACTGCTGTTATTCCTTTTTTTTTTTTTTTCCTCTAGCAGGTGGTGGGGGCTGTGGTCCATGTCTGTTCGGATGGCTGCAGTGGCCACTCTCAGTGTGGCATGGCTTTGGATGGGAACCAGCCCACAGACATCCAGCACGTCACAAAGCTTAGATTAATTAAATAGGCATTGCTTTAGCAGCTGTTTTGAATAGCTCTGCACCAGTCTGTCTTCCAGTGCCTCAGTTTTTAATAGATGACTATCACGTGAAGGTTTCACATTATCATTTGGATGAAAATCAGATATTTGAAGATGGAATGATATCCAGTACTTTTCTGTATTTCTGGGAATTTCATGTTAATATGCATTCTCTTCCTCTCTAAAAGGCATAGAGCTCTCTCCCCGGTATCAGGCATACTGCACAAGAATGACTTGCAAATGCTAATTAAAAAAAGTCCAGGATGACAGGCAACAAGGTCCGCTCTCATGTGCCTTGTGTACAGGCAAGGAAGTCTCTGAGTTCATGAATGGTTCATTTATACTGCACTTTAACTTATCTGCTTCTTGAGTGCTCCCATTCCTTTAAAAATGTTGGATAAATTTGCACTGGATACCCCTCGCCTAAACTGATTATCAGTATCAGATCCAAAAATAATTTAATTCCTCTAAACATTACCTGTTGCTTCCTGTTACACGGCACAATAGTTTATTGTCTGGCTCCGTTGTGCCACATTTTGTCATGTCAGCTGAAGCCACAGATGGGCTGAAAGGGGAGATGAAAGTGCTCTGTGCTCTTTTATAAACCGTAAGCCAAAAACCAGGGAATGCACTTTACATCAGATGCCCCCTAGCCATGTCGGTAATGACTATTTTACCTTCGTCTTTGTAGAGATATCTGTGAGCTGTCTGGGATGCAGAAAGTATGTGCGGTGCACGGGGTGAGGGGGACAGAGGGTGTTCACAGATGAAAGCCAAATTTTCCAGACTTGTCAGAAATGTGCAGTGTGAAAGAACTCATTTTGGTTTACAAGCAATTCCCAAGGATTTTCTTTCTCCATTGTTAGTTACAGAAAGTGTGGTTGCTTAGTGTAACCTGGTATTTTTCACTAGACAGTCCTGCAGGAGCAGAAATGTAAGCAGTGACCCATTTCTTCCTCCTCGTGGACAAGCCTTTCTGCTCTGCCCCTTTGTCCTCTTGCCGGGGAGCTTGGTGTCTGTCCTGGTTTCCCTGAGGTGCTGCTGGAGGAAAACCTCCTCTGTTTTGAAGGTAACTCGGGTATGAAACTCAGGTATAACTCAGGTGTAACCATCCTTTACTCACTCTCTGTTTTTCACTCAATCTAATCTTCAGTCTTGCCCTAATTTTTCTTTGGGCTTCTTGCTTTTCATCATTTCTTTGCTTTAGTTTCCAGCCTCTTTTGAACTATTATTTTTATTTTCCTATAAGGAAAGGAAAGGAAAGATGGAAAACAAAAGAAAATTCCCCAAAAAGAAAAAAAAAAAGAGAAAGAAAAGAAAAAAGAGGATAGAGCAGGACTATGCAAGGCCCTTGGCTTATGCCCAAAATGCAGCCGCGGTGTACCACAGGTGCAATTAGGCTGGAGCACTTCACCCACACCAATCCTGCATTCAAGAGCAATGAGCTGGAAGCTTCTTCCCATCGGGAAACAAGTGAGAGCTTATCCGTTTGTTAAAGAGAGGTGTACAATCAAGGTGGGATTTGATTGCTGATTCCCCAGCTGGACTTGGAGCTCAGCCACAGCTCTCCCAGCACGTGGGGAGCAGGGAGACTATTCTTGGCTTTCAGAATCCTTGAAAAGCTCACTTCTGTCCCCTCCCAGCAGCATGAAGGTGGATTTGCTTCAAGAGCTGTGTGCCTCGTGTTGGATCACTTGTACGTGTTCATCAGTGATTCCACAACAAGGGCCATCTTGCTTCCACCAGAAAACTGTCGTCTTGGTATCTACATCTTGTACTTCCTACCAGCACTTCTCACAGTTGTCCTGCTGGTGGCCTGGACTCTTCTTCTAGCACCTGGTTTCTGCTGTTTGCTTGAAATATCCCTTACCTCAGACTCACAAAGCAGACTAGAGAGCATGCAATCGAACATGGAGCCTTCCTCAGAAACAGCCTTGCCAACAAATATACTTTAACAACAACAAAAAAAAAAACTCTGAAAATTTGTATTTTCCCCACACTATGATCACAGCAACCCTGCAAGCCCCATGTTTAAGGGCCAGCAGGAGGTGAAGCACATAACTAATGAGGGGTGGCAAGATGGTGAGGGGTACATGGGACAGGAGCTTCACTGACTGATATTCAGTGGCTGAGTCTATTTGCTGCCTGCATGCAGGATGAGGAGGCAGGGACCAGCTGTGAACAGGAGACAGCAAAGAGACAGAGGCTGTAGAGGAGGACAACAGCAGGCTCATGGTGCGGAGCTGGACGTGGACCCAGGGAAGGACTCCAACCTGGCCAGGGCACTGCAGCCCATTAGTGTTACTCCTCTGTCTTCCCTCATCATTGCAGAACCAACAGATCAAAATATGGCAGATGATAAGCACTCAAGCATATCATTTTTTTTGCGTGGTTATTTTTCAGACCCACTTTTCTGCAAAGGAACAAGCACCCTTAAAGATTCAGACAGAGAAATGTCAATAAAGTGTTTAATTCTTGTTGGAATCACCTTCTTAGACCAATGTGTTGCCAACTGCAGTGTTAGTGAGTGGGTTGCCCTAACAGGCACACTGTGTGTCCTGATTTCTGTAACATCAGCACTGGGTACTAATACGCATGCAGTGAATTTTCTCTCTTGACTCTATGAACCAAAGTAGAAAGTTCAAAAAAAAAAAAGTTCAAAAAAAGTAGAAAGATCAGATAACATGAAAGCATATCTTTCCTAGAGTGTTTCTGCCCTGTTACCATTAGCAGTGATGGTTTCTATGTGCCTGTGAAAATGAAGCATCTGTCCCTCTGCTGTACAGACCCTGGAGACCCTCCCAGGGAGCCCGTTATTTTCTCTCACACCCAAGGCAGGAGCATGGGGAGCATGCTGCAGTCACCCATGGGCTTGTGCCGGGCTGCTGTGGGCCTGGAGAGCATCTGGCTGTGCTGGTACAAAGAGCCAAGTGCCAGGACCTGTGTGCCAAGGGGCTGGGTGTGCCGAATCCTTGCCTGTCTCAGTCCGAATGCTGCATCACGCTGCATTATGAGGGCTTCAGCAAGCTTTACCTTCTCTGTCTCTTAGTATGGGGTACAGACAGTTCTGAGAGCCCTCAAGGGGATATAGGACTCACAGGATGTCTCCAAGAAGATTACAAATCTTTTCTTTTAGGGCCTATTTTGGCAGCTGGACTTGCAGTCATAGAATCATAGAATCATTAAGGTTGGAAAAGACCTTCAAGATCACCTGGCCCAACCATCACCCCACTACCAATGTCACACACTAAACCATGTCCCTAAGTTCCAGGCCCAACTTTTCCTTGAACACCCCCAGGGACAGTGACGCTACCACCTCCCTGGGCAACACATTCCAATGCTTGACCACTCTTTCTGAGAAGAAGTGTCTCCTAATTCTTTTAATTGTTGAAGAGTAGTGCTCTTTGTTAAATTCCTTAATTGCTGAAGAGTAGGGGCATGATGTTTCCCTTTTTTCAGACATCAGGGACTTCACCCAACTGCCAGGACTTTTCAACTATGATGGAGAGAGGCTTTTCAGAAATTAGACACTCATAATCGCTTACACACTACTATTTTCACCCCTCACTCTATTTTCACAAATGTTAAAGGTACATGGTGGCCCCCGGGGACTCCTCCTGTCACCTCAGTGCAGCAGCCCGAAGGGAGCTGGGTCCTCTCTTGTGCTCTTCCTTGAGGCTCTGTGCATAAGGGATGCCACCTCTCGCACAGAGGCTGGGGGATGGGAAAGAAGCACTCACACAACCCCTGAGAATCGGCAACAGAGTTCTTTATTGTCAGGACATCTTGCAGGTGAGCCTGCAGGGTGTCTGTGGTGTTTGGTGGCTCCAAGCTAATGCTTGGGATGGAGCCTGAGCAACGAGTAGGGAGCTCGCTGGGCACTGCTGCGACGCTGTTTGAGCGCTCGGAAGACAGGTAGCAAAGACCTGCCGGGGTAGTTCCAGGTCTGCTCTGGCCGAGGTGGATCCACTTCCATTGATTCCTCCACATCTGGTGGATCCATCTCCATGGGCTCCACGGTGTTTGGCAGAAGGACAAACCAGCCCTTGCCCGGGACTGCCCAAACGGGATGCCTTCCATCAGGAATGTTTTCAGGCCAGGGTGCTGAACCAGGGGGTCGTCCAGTTCCACGCTGAGGTCCCATGCCACTGTCCAGTTGATTTCCATGCATGGGTTCAACATTGCCGTCTGTTTCACGGCAATGGCTGGGTCCCACACTGTGTTCTGGACGATTGGCATGCCTCTGCTCCCCGCGGCTGTCTGCCTGGCGCTCCTGCCTTTGCCCCAAGCCACCGTTGTTCCAATGGTCAGGCCCAGGCCCCCTGTCGCTGTATGTTTGAGGGGCCGGCCTGTTCCCTGCATCATTGCGGTGCCAATGGTACCACCTGTAAGTGTCTGTGGGCTGCGCGCCAGAGGTCCCTCGAGCACTGGTGTCAGTTGTGCTGCAGGCGCTTTCCCTCTGCCCACGACACTTCTTCTTGTTAGGTGCGTTCCTTCTCGGTGCTTCCTTGGACTGCGTAGCTGTCCTCTCACACCGAGGAGGCCTGCCACTCACCTTGCTGTTTCTAGTCATCTTCCTGCCACACAAGATGGCTGTCAGAGCGCCTAGAAGCTCAGCGAGTGGTGGGCCAGCTGCAGGGGTCCTGTTTTATAGGGCCCAGAGCAAAGGCGGGGCAGTGGTGGCCACTGTGACCTCAGCAAGGCTCTGTGATGGAGTGGCCCACACGTGGCCAAAGGCGGCCGTGTTGGGAGCAGCCTGGAAGATGCCTTCACGTGGAAGAAGAAGGAGGGTTGGGGGGGGCTGAGGGCCCCTTTTCTGGGGCTGGCTCCCCCAGGCCATTTGGCTTGCCAGAGAGAAAGGCTGCCCCTCAGCCACAGGGTCTGCCCTCCACCTCCCATCCTGTGCCCTGGGTTTATTTTTAACACCGTTTTTAAGGTAATTTCATTCTATTCGTTATGGAAAAGAACAGAAGCAAGGTGCATCTTCAGTCCTAATTCCTGTGTGTGCTTTGTACACGTGGATCTGGTGTAAGCAGATCGGTGTACACAGAAGTTACCATGTACCAAAATGGCTGTTTTGCAATATAAATAATAATAATAAAGGATAACATGGTACCTACCACACAATGCTACTCGTAATTACTGAATAGTACTCAGATACAGAAACTCAGTCCTAATATAAGAAATTAGCCATCTGTAATCTCTTACACACTACTATTTTGAATCATCATAGAATCATAGAATCATTAAGGTTGGAAAAGACCTTCGAGATCACCTGGCGCAACCATCACCCCACTACCAATGTCACCCACTGAACCATGTCCCTAAGTGCCAGGTCGAACCTTTCCTTGAACACCCCCAGGAATGGTGATGCCACCACCTCCCTGGGCAACCCATCCCAACACCTGACCACTCTTTCTGAGACGAAATGTCTCCTAATTCTTTTAATTGTTGAACAGTAGTGCTCTTCGTTCGATTCTTTAATTCTTGAAGAGTAGGGGCATGATGGTTGGGAGGTTGGGGGGGCTGAGGGCCCCTTTTCTGGGGCTGGTTCCCCCAGGCCATTTGGATTGCCAGAGAGAAAGGCTGCCCCTCAGCCACAGGGACTGCCCTCCACCTCCCATCCTGTGCCCAGGGTTTATTTTTAACACTATTGTCCTTCTTAACGGTATTTTTAAGTATTTTTAACACTATATCCCTAAGCACCACGTCCAACCTTTCCTTGAACACCCCCAGGGACAGTGACTGCACCACCTCCCTGGGCAACCCGTCCCAGAGCCTGACTGCTCTTTCTGAGAAGAAATGTCTCCTAATTTCTAACCTAAACCTCCAGCAACATTTTCCAGTTATGGGAAAGACACTTATGGTGTAGGGAATCCAGCCATTGCTACTAAGTTACCCATACAGTCACTGACCTCTTGTATTGAGGCCCTTGGACTTGAGTTTCAGCATGGACTGGAAGAGGTGGGAGACCCCTCTTCAGCTGCCACCATGGACTCAGCCAGTACAAATTGGAAGGACAGTCTCCTTGCAGAGGTCTAACAGATGCTGGAAGAGGTAGAGAATGAGGCCAGAGGGCCTTAGGGTGTGGAGCTTCCTCCAGAGATGTCATTGCTGTGCAGGCAAATGAGGCATGGAAATGGGGACTGACCTGGGCTTGAGGGACTGATCTTGACTTGAGAAACCAGGGGTCAGGCAGAGGTCTGGGTCAAGACGGTAGCACTGGTGGGGCTCCATGGAGCTGCTCGCACACCAGTGTATGGTGCAGTGGTTGTCTGTGTCAGGAGAGCATCATCATCTCCTTAAGGCACCTCCTTGGACTTGATACCTCCGTGCTGAGGAGCTCAGAGGATTCTTAATGTTGCATTAAAAACCCTGTGGCCTAAGTCCAAAATTGTGACCCCTCTGCTCAGTTGCTGCCTAGCCCTGAGGCACCTGAAAGTCTGCATTTGCCCATGTTGATGAGCATGTCCATTTTGATAGCCTAAAACAGCTCAGTGCCTCTCCTAAAATAGGTGTTGTTCCAGCTATACTGCCCAAGCTCTGCCCAAGCCAGCTTTGCCTGCACCTGAAGTTGTGCTCAGCGGGAGTTTGGCACAGAGGGAGCATCACAGTGGTGTTCTGATGATCAGTTAAGTGTTGCATGTTAAATAGTCATTTCATGAACTATATACATGCTGGAACAAGAATGAGATCCCCGGTCTCCCCTTCTTGGTGACTGATTGATCTTGGAGGTTGAGAGCACTCTTGCTCTGTGTCTCCCTGTGACCCAAATGATTTTTAATGACTTCTTGCAAAGTGGAGGGTTTTCGGCAGGAGAGGCTGGTAATGCTTCTTTTTCCTCTCTGGAAACTCCTGGGGTTTGAGTCCTCACAGGCAGAGAGCAGCTCTATGCCAGCAGGAGTCTGAGTGGGAGATATCACTGTACTTCATCACAGCACTACTGGTGCTAAGTGCGATTCTGTTTGGGTCATTTAAATGTTGCAAAGCATTAGCTTGTTTTACAGAGAAAATACAATAAATAAATGATCTCATTAAAAATATTTTACAAGAATGTGAATGAATTTAAACACTGCAGGCTATAAAACATTTGAATTATCTACTAATGAACAATGAAGGTGAAGCTTGTTTCATGAATCAGAAAAAAATAAGCTGAAAAAGAGAGCCAGGGAATTTTGTCTGCAGTGGAGGCTTACTGCTGCTACAGCCAGGAAGGATGCATACTATACCTTGCAGTTTGGATTACAGAGGCATTTACAAATAATTATTTAACAAAATACACAACTAGGAGTTGTGTAAACAAAATACACAACTAGTTCTCCCAGCAAGAGGCCAGAGAAGCCAAATTTCTGGCACTGATGTACTCTGTGCATACAGTGAGTTAGCTCCCCAGGGGATCAGAGCATCCCCAGAAAAAGAGACAACATAGTGGTCATGAAGAACATCTCTACCCTTTGGCCACATCCATCATATATGATCAGAGTGGAAACTCTTAATGTTGGTATTAATTATTGGCTGATTTTTTGCAAATCCTTCTGCTCTTGGAATCAGACCCTAAGTAACTAAATGTTCAAAACAGCAGAGAAGACATCTCAAAATGTGCTTTGATCATCTACAGAGAAAGCACGGTGTAATTTCTGTTTTTCCTGACGGTGCTTCAGAATGGCCAAGCAAGTTCCTGACCTGCTCAGGGCACACCTTGGTAGGGGATCCACTAGTTCTCTGGCCACAGGCTGGTTGTCTCAGCACAAAGAGTAAGGAGGCATTTGCAGGGCACAGTGGAAGGATCACACGGGGTGCCTCCATCACCACCTGGCTGTGGTGCAATGAGAAGACACAGGACAGGAAGATGAGAAAAGGTGAGAGTTGTGGGGAAAGCCAAGAGCAAACATCTCCTGAGGTGATGGAAAAAAGGAAGCCACAGGTACAATCTCTTCTTTGGTTACAGTGAAATGTGTGGGGTAAGGAAGGTTTTTCTGGCCTCATGTGGTTATGCTTTATCTCAGTGTTGCCTCATGCTAACCAAGACCCTGGTTTCATTCTAAATTATGAAAAATGCTTTCTCATTACAGCTTGTTTTCTCATGCAAGAAGGGAAAGAAAAGTGAGGCAGAGGAAAAAAGATACGCTTTGAGCACCTGTGCTTCAATGGTAATGTTGGACTGTGTTTCTGCCCTCCTGGTGCTTGCTTCAGGGCTTTTATCTGTGGCAACCAAGAAAGACAACAGTGTGGTTGGTTTCCCAGAAACTCTGCTCTTGAGTGGGAGATTTGCTTTGGAAATATTGAGCCGGCAGCAACGAAAGAAACAGTGGAGCATGGTCAGGGAATGATCACTGACATCAAGAAATGTATGCTAGTGCAGAGAAAGGTTGCCCCCAGCAAACAGGAAACAAACCCCCAAGAAATGCATCAAAATGTTTAATTTCTTAATTGGGCTGTAAGAACTCTCCAAGCTTTTGGCAAATGGTGCCTTATGTGCCAAACACCTAACAAATACCTAGAAAAGGGAATTAAAATCCAAATTTGCTGAAACATGGGAATGTCAAAATACTGGGTCACACCAGCACCATGCTAGGAGTTTGGCAGGATTAGCTCTAAAAGACTACTGTCATGTTTGCTATTTTCAGTTCTGCAGAACAAATGAGCACCTGGATTTGTAGCTGAAAAGAGCATGGAGAATGGCAGCACAGGTGCTGGAGAGAAAGTTGTCCCCAGGGTAATATGGTGCCATGGAAATACAATCTGATGGCCAAAGTCACCAGATGGTGCTATTGTGCACACTATTGGTGCGTGTGTGTGACCATTGCACACGCTTTGAAGAGACGTTGTGGGGTTTCTCTTTGGGATGAGTTGCTGGTGCTGGGGTGGTTTGCCATCTCCCTTTTGTCCCCGCCTGGACCAAAGCAGCTGTTGGGAACAAGCCTTCACTGGGTATAGCCTTGCCGACTCCAACTCCCAAGGTGGGCACTGCATTAGTACTATTTTAACCACTGCATTTTGAGTTGAAGTATATATATATTTAAAAAAATATATAAATAAATAAAAAAAAAATAAACAGGAAAGTTATACACAGAAAAAAAAGACCTCAAACTTGTTCACTGATTTCTCTGATGTGAGGAATGCTGACATCTCCAGACAAGACGACATAAAAAATAATAAGCTGGGGCTCCCATGGTGCCCAGGTAGGCAAGGAGCACATTTGCTTTTCTCTTGTTAACTGAAGGGCTTTCTGAAGTATCTCACAGCAAAGTTCCCCTGTGGTTGGGCACGAAATGTCTGGCCTTTGGGCTAGGATCCTGTAGAACTGAGGGGCATTGCTCTGTGCCCCAGAAGAGAGTTTCTTTCTGGAAAGGTTCTCCTTTGTTTTCTGTAGATCATCTCCCAGTGGCTGCATCATGGACTGAGCAAATCTGCTAGTCTGAGGTGTGACAAGTGTATGGGCCAGGTTTACTGAGACCTGGCTCAGTCCCTGCCCCCCTCCACAATAATATCTGTGATATTATTTATACCTACACAATATAGTTATTTAACAACTATATATCACGTGCACACAGGCATATAGTTATATACATGCATATTTACATATAAAGACCATATAAAATTATAATTATATAATGCATAATGTAGTGTATGCCTCAACAATGGTACCTAATACCTACTTCTGTAACATTACATTAGCATAACACAACATAACATTGCCATAACATACCTCCTTGGGACCTTCTCCTTAGGGGGAGCTTGCTGTATGCTCAGTCATGCTTATTGACCTTGGCATCAGCTGTGAGAACTAGCTACTTTACCTCTTTCTACCTAGAGTCTTGTTCTCCACCGCCATCACCAAAAGGTACTCACGAGTGTGACTGTGCAGGAGGAAGATGTCGGCCCAGTCCCAGATGTGCCTTTAAAGAGCTCTGCACCAAGGGACAAAATCTGAGCTGCAGCATAGCGCTGTCTATGGGGGACGTGTCAAAGTGGCAAAGCCAAGACTCGTCTTCTGCATCCACAGAGGTAGGGGCTGTAGACCTGAGCTTTAGATGGTGGAAAGACTTGTATCAGCTGGGCACATACAAGTAGTTTCAGAAAGAGTTGTTTCCTTGTGAGAAATGTGGGAAAATGTAGGGGAAAAAAAGACCTGTCTCTCCAGCCTTGGCTGTTGCAGGGTCTACAGAGGGAAGGTCAGTTTGGCAAACACTGCCACCAGGATCAGGGACCCAGCTAAGGCACAGGATTATGGGATGTTCAAGCTTGTGAGTGATACATAAAATATGGGCTTTGTGCCCATTCTGCAAGTCTCTTAGTGAACCTGTTTTCTCTAGTGACTCTCCTCAAATTCCTTTTTGTTTTAAATGTATAAGCGGTAATCCCACTGGTTTCTAAACAGAGTTCATACCAAAAGCGTGACCCTGAGATCCTGAGTGACAAGTGAAGGGTACTAATGGGCATTTTAAGAGTTCCATTACAACAGATACGTCTTTCATTGGGTTCTTTGGAAGTTATTTCTGTGATTTTTTTAAAGGCTTGCTCTCTAAACCAAGCAGTAAATTACACAAAGCAACATGTAAAAGTAAAGGTGGTATAATGTGCTAGCCTTTTTTAAGAGCTTGTGGTTAAATAATGTTTTACAGCAGCATAACACTTCAAAGGACAGTGATCTTTCACAAGCTCCCGGTGAAAGGTTGGGCACCTTCCACTCACAGCCACCACAAGAGGGATGGATGCTCCTTGGCCACCTTACGAGGCCGCCCAGCAGCCCTCAGGCTGCACCTGCCTTAGAAGCAAAGGTGGTAATTTGGGCCTGTCAGCTGCTAAAGGCCAAATGCCATGTAGTAATGGGAGCAGAGCTCACAGACAGATCAATCCCATTCAAAGCTGAGGAGACCCCTTGGAGATAATGGGATTACCGTGGTGGCCCAGTAAGTGTCGCCTGTTGGGAGCACAGCCGAGAGGACTGAGCTTGCTCCAGCCTCATCTGCTCTAATTAAAGCCCTGCTGCCATGCAGGTCCAGCTGGCTGAGGGGAGATGTAAGGAGATGTCTGGTCTGCCAGGGCACGCACACACCACCCAGAAACACTCCAGGGCCACAGCAGGACCCTGCTGGCTCCCTCTCCATTGTGCACTGAGAGCACGAGTCCAGCTTCAAACCCAGCCAAAAAAAAAAAGCCCTTTTGTCCCAGATCATCCCCACTGCTGGCTGTGCATACTTCTTCAGCAAATGCAACTGGGGAGCACCTTTACAACTCAGAAACAGAGGGGAGCAGCCCCCTACAGGTGGGCACCTTTTGCCTTGCCCTCACTGGACCAAATTTCTGCAGACACCCCAGCGAAGCAGGATGAAAAGCCACTGGGAGAAGCGGCACTGGCCCTCAAGGGCCCCCTACACGGGGGTGGGGACAGGGCTGGGGACAGGGCTGGGGCGCTCCCCTGAGGAGGTGCAGCTGCTGGAAGGGGATGCAGTGGCATCCGTATGGTTTTAGCAACAGACACAGGACTTGAATCAATAATACAAGAAAGCCTGTGGTCGACGGCATTTCTGGCCACAGCAGATGGACCACCATTCAAGGAAGGGTTTGAGGCTTCCTCTGCCTGAGGGGATTTTAAACCACATTCCCACATTTCAGGCAAGTACCCTCATCTCTCTCTGGCCTGTAGGTCCCCGCAGAAACTGCAGCATCGCACAGCCAGATTTGCAGGGATCACAGGGCTGGTAGGAAATGAAGCCAAACGTGTGACTTAGTAGGGTCCTCAGCTGGCAGGGGCTGTCCCGGTGTCTGCACCCCAGAGCACCTCCGTCCGTGGAGATCCTCATACCTCAGCTGGTTATGACCCTGCGCTACCTGATCTAACTTGAGGTTGGATTTCACTTTGAAGTTGGCCCTGCTTTGAGCGGGGGTTGGACCAGATGACCTCCAGAGGTATCTTCAAAGCTAAATTATTCTGTGATTCTATGCTTCTATCACTGGTTTTCATCCAGTGGCTGTTTCATGTAAAAATCCCTCAGTGAAGTCTCCTGGCCATTAGGTAAAGGCATGTTCCTTCTTGCCTGTTCTACCTCTGCCTCCATAAATCTGGGAAAACTCAGTGGTGGAGGTACAGAGTCCTCAGCAGGTTTTTAGCTAATGCATAAAGATTAAAAGCTACTACACTTGCCAGTAAATGCAAGGCACTCAGAGGCACTCTAAATTACGTAAAAGCTCCATTAATTTGATCAAAGAACTAAATTATACATTACAGTGACTTGTGGAACATAAGATTATTTAGTTCTATCTAAAATTTTGCATATTGAAACAATCTATGTTTCTCCAGTACCATTCAGCCAAGAAATAACTCCAGCATCTTAGAGACAATAATCAAACATATTTAATCACAACATCGTTAGTGTATTATTTTGGGTATAACTACATGTGGATAAATGTAATAATATACAAATATACATATATTAACTGGACCCTGAAATATAATTAAATTGATTGCATCTTTTCAAGGTAAATAATTAACTCTGTAAGTAAATAAGTAAAACTATATTTTAATATTTAAATATTTCTTAAATTTTTCTCTATTAGTTTTAGATATGAAAAAACACACTACTCAGCATTCATTGTATAACTAAAGATAAAAATATTATACATTAACTCAGACAGTGGATAACAAAAATGCCCTTTTTGACATTTTTAGGGTGGAAAGATTTATACTTCCAAAAAAAAAAAAAAAAAGTTTGCAAAAGTGTGTCCTGTTTTCAAACCACATTTATTTTCCACAAAGTAACCAGTTCCGAAACGTGGTGTGTTCTACAGCAGATGAAAATATTTAGTACATTAAATTTATGGCCAAGGGCAAAAAGCTGAACTTGGGAACCTATTTAAAGTGCAGTGGAAGTCTGTAAAGATAACGATGGGGAGTTGAAAGCAGCGAAGCCTCAGACAGTAATATCTCAATAACAAAGAGCTAATACTTTGCTGCAGAGGCTTTCTCAGCAACAGTTGGTCCATTTTTGTCATTACGTCTAATCAAGTCCAGTCTTGCCTCAGCCTCCCCAGCCAGCAGACATCCAGGACTTAAATATAACCGTATGTGTCCAGTGCGATTACCAGCACCGCAACGCGCTCCCGGCTCTGTCCTCCTGCCTCCAGCTGGCCCCGGACCTCGGGGTGTCACATTCCAGGTTTTATCCGCTGAACGTGCGCACCCATGGCATGTCAGGCTGCCTCTCGCTGGGGGTCTTGGGGAAGGGTGTGCAGGGGCCGGTTATCATTCTCCGTACCCTTCCCTCCTGAGTTTTGCCAAAATCCCCAGCCCCGAGGGTTTCCCTTAAGGCGATGCGGCATCTGACATGGGCAACAGTGGGGGCACAACCTGGGAGTCACCTTTTTTCTCTCTGCTGGTCTGTGATGGCCATACCCAGCGTTTTGTTGCCAAAATGCCCTCACCAGGCCAGAACCTGGTCCCTGTTAGTCACCTTAAGGCCACTTCTCTGAGCCCGAGTGGTATGGCTGCAGCTGGGGTCAGGGGAGACCCTCAAGCTGTTGTGAAACAACTTCGCCCTATAGCAAGTTGTATATCCAGCTGCAGAATGAAGGCCTTGAAAAGATGTTTCTGCTGCAATGTTTTTAGCATTGCAGCTTGCCTTTTGGTGCAATGAGATCTAGTAACACTGGGGAGAACAGGGGTGGGCAGAGAGCCCTGCCGTCTCTACCTCGTGTCCCACTTACACCAAAGGCCTGGAGAGGGGTGGTCTGGGCAAGCTGCTACATATCTACACTATGAATAAGCCAAACCACGATTTTAATGAGGAAGCAGAGTTGACAAGCAGTGCATCAGTGAAGAGGAAGGAAAATGCCAATCCACCTCCCCCTCCTGCCCTTCCCTCAAGTGCTGTGCTGAAGATGGGCAGGCAGGAGAGAAATGTTGGGAAGAAAGGGCAGTTGGTTGCCCCATACTTCTCCCCTAGAAAGGAAGCTGAGCTGCTAATATTATCTGTATTTATTGTATTTATGTGGCACTGAGCTCATCTTTGAGACATCTGGGCCCACCACCAGTAATTAAAATGAACAGCTGTTGACAGCAGTTGTCACAAATTGAACAACTGGCATAAATCAAACTGCCTGGAGTCTCAGCCGTCTCTCCCAAGGAGGGGATAAATACCATCTAGCCAAATTAAGAAAGCACTGTGGAGAGCAAATGCTTGTGGCACGGAGTCAAAAACATGCCAGTGCTGGGCTCCGTTTGGGTTCTGGAGGAGCAAAGTCCCCTGCCCAGGTGCCCTTCTTGTGTGCCTCCTCCCCCCCCCCCCCATCTCAGCCACCCTCTGGTTCCAGTCATGGCAAAACCAGGGAAAGTTATAGAGCTCTGCCTGATGGTGGAATTTGCACTCAGGGCAAATACCACTGGCTTTGCTCTGGACTGAAGTTTGAAGCTAGTTAATGCACGAAACAAACCCAAACCCCACCCCAAACCATTTGAGGCCCATGCCATTCAGACTTAGGGTGTATTGTGAGTGCCCGTGGCAGGCAAGCTCACCAAGGCAAAGACCTGTCTAACTTGACATCCCATGCCCTGCTGGGGCCAAAAGCAGCAGTTTAGGGGACAGCAGCAGTGGTGCCATCCTCCAAGCTGTCCCCCACCCTCTGGCAACCCAGAGGCACTTAAATGGCAAGGCTTGAGAAAACAAGATCTAACTTCAAACAACCCTTTGCCAATTGTATAATAATAACAGATTGAGTTCCTGGGACATACAAATTTGTGTAACTCCCTCACTACTTTCCTAGAAAGCTGATGGATTTACTTTGATTTAGACCAGGGTCCAATTTAATGCCAAAGTCCATTTATAATTAAACAGTAGCTTTTCTCCTCACTTTAAAAGGTTTTAGGGTTGGCTCCGTGTAGGGATCCTACCCAACACCCTCCCTTTGCCTCACACAGCACAGAGCTTTTCTAAAAGGGACTACCAGAACTGCCCTGGTGCTGATGCTCGCCTGCAGTCTACCGGCTCACCACGAAATTGGGGCTGAGTAAAAAGAGGAGAAGACACAGGGGCACCCCCCTGCCGGACCCCGGGCCAGCTGGACAGAGCGGGCTGCAACACGTCCCCCGCCACAGCAATGAAGGTGGGACAGAAATGCAGGGTATTATTTCAGGAAGCTCCCTGGCTTGGGCGGCACTTGCTCACAGGGCACGTTCCTGAGTTTTGCATTCATGTGGCTGCAAATAGGTGCAGATGCTTGTGCCTCATCGCATAGCTCCAGGAGCGGAGTTGGAAATGCAGGGAGCTGCGTGTGGGATGTGGGAACAACCAGAGCAAGAGGCGTAACAGCAGGTCAGTCTTTGCTGTCGACATTGTCCCCAGCATTGCTCCATTGCCATGCATGGGGTGGTACAGAGCAGCCCAGGTCCTTTAAGCCTTGGCAATTGCTTGCATGTGCAGTGCTGGCTTGGTATAGGCTGGCTTTGACCTTCAGACCTCTCTCATTAAAGCAGTAGGGATGCTAAGATGGGTTACGGGCCTTGCTTGATGATATTTGTTCTTCTTTCCTTGTTTAGCAGCACCCATCCACCTCTGCAGACCTGAGATTACTCTTTGTCTGGATTCAGAAAAACTCTTTTTTTTTTTTTTTTTTTTTTCTCTCAAAGTGGTATAAAGGAGCAAAGACTGCACACATGCAACTTTTCAAATAATGTTTTCAGCTTTTTCCTTACCCTTATTTATTATGGGTTTGGCTCCAGCCAAGGGTTGGGGCACCATTATACCAGGCACCATGCAAAACGCTGAGCAGAAAGACCGACGGTGACTAGAAGAGCTTGCCCTCCAAACAGCATAAATCGGTGCTGTGACAGTATGTAGAAAAAAAAGTGCTAATTCATGCTGGTGTGCTCCCAGCTGGGAAAAAAGAAACAGATGAGCTCTGCTTATTTTCACATAGCCCCCATTGCACTCTCGCCCACTGCATCTCTGCTGTTTCTGATGGGTTTCTGATGGTGATCCCTTCCAGCCTACCTCAGCTGTGTCCCTTGCTGGTGAATAGCACGCTGGGTAGCACGTGCTACCTTCTGCAGACAATCCCGCTGGGTGACATACACAAATAATAGTGCTTTTCCAGCACAGAGGAAGCCTCTGTTGTCTGGAGGGAGGATCTGGACTTGGCTCTAGGTCCTCAGAACTTGCTCTTATTAATGGAGCTAGGATGGAAACAATAAACTTGATTTATTTGGAGCGTGAGAGCTGTGTCTTGAAAGGCGGTAATTGTGGCAGAGCTTTACTTTGGGTAAGCTAAAGTAAACAACGAACTATCTAGATGGATGCGGTGTCCAAGTACTTCCCTAGCACAGGGGCTGAGACTTTGGCTCTTCCTGCTCTGTTTGCACCCGCCAGTATAAAACCAACCACATACCATAATCTGAAAGGAAAGGTCAGCCTAAAGGTCGCATGTTTTAAGGGTGTTACTTCAAAGACATTTATCTCCTTTATGACACCATTAAGTCCCTGGTAATGGTCTATTGTCTTTCATCGTCTCAACCTCTTCACCTGCCTGTTTACACTCGGCCAAGCCTCCCGATGCCGGGGTGCTGTGAGCAGGTGCTTGGTGGCTCCTGCTTGACGGAGCACACACCGTGTCCTCTGAGAAACTGCAACCACAGTCATCCTCTTCCCCCTTCCTGCAGAAACCAGCAGTTAAACACTGCAGTTTTCAGCTGCTGTTTCTGACCCAGCCTTTCCTATTTTGATTCCACCATTCTGGCGGGGATCTCCGCCAAGGTGGCTCCCTGATATTTCCCTTCCTGCACCTCTCTCACACTGCATAAGGCTGAGTTTGTTTGTCATCCCCAGGGAGCATAATGACTCTTCTTTACTTAATTTTCTTTTTTTATGATGGAAGATATAAGCCAACCCAATCACCACTATTAGCCTATAGCAACCGAGGCAAGCTCTCCACTTCTCGCTGCAGTAAATCAGATACCATCCCTTTGACTTTGGTGTGCATCACTGCAGCAAAGTCCACCAGCTGATATATCCAAACCAAGCTCCTTCCTTAAGACCTTGGTGATGTCTCCCAGGGTTGTCATCACCTGAATAAATGCCCCTATCCACCAGGCTCTTCCTCAGGGTTTCCAGAATACCTGAAGCACAAGGTCAGATAGAACTAATGTAAACGCACCCCAACTGACAAATTCAAATACTTTTTTCTTCTGCCTTGATTTTTGCTAAGGTGTACCATCATCAGATGCCCATGGCCTGGTCACGCTCACAGGATAAGCTTTAATCTCTTTACACCCACAGCACCCTCTGAGAAGCCATAATGTTTGCAGCCATGGTGAGAGGACTCTCATCTCTCCACAGTTACCACTGCTGCACTGAGAAGCTGTGAACAGAAAAAAAAAGAGGGTCTTCTTATTTCCAGCTCTTGCTTCCTTCTGATTGACAGCCATGTGCCTTCTGGAGATGGGTTACACGGGTGGTGTGAAGGGGCAGGGACTCCGTAGAGCACACTGTGCATGGGGTTGTGCTGCTGGACAAGGAGGGCTGCTGAGCCCCCAGGCCAGGAGGAAAGGATAAATTGGTGCCCCATGTCCTGGCCAAGGATTGCTGGATGCAGTACAGGGAGTTGCTCAAGAACATGCGCACAAGCATGCCCAGATGCCTGCTTCACACAGAGACTAGGGCCCTTCCCGCAGTCTTGAGGCATTATCAGGTGCTAGTAGTAGTAGTAGTTTCTAAATATTACACACTTGATATCACATTTCTTCTAAAATTGTTCCTGGGTTTCTCTCCATCAGATAATAGCAGGGGACATTTTACAGGTTTCTCTAGGAAGAGTTGGTAAGTGCAGTTTCCACTTGAAATCTTTGCAAAAAAATCCATCTTCCCCACACTTGTAACTACTGAAGATAAGTGTTTGGCCTGAAATTTCCCACGCCACATTGAGTTAGTTAGGAAAATACACAAATTAAGTGGTCTGGACTTTTCTATCAATACGAAAATAAGAAAAATGAGTAGTCTTAGCTCGCGTTAAAAACAAGAAGATTTATAGCCCTCTCCCAGATGAACTCTAGTACCACTGTGCTTGGACCTCATGTCTGAAAATTACTTCAGGGCTCGGAGTATGCCCTTTCCTGTTCCCACGAAAAGGTAGTCAAATTAGATGAAGCTGTGAGCTCCTGAAAAAGTTCAATTTGCTACAACTCAGTAGGGGTTGCCTGAAGTTTAGCAGCTATTATCCCAAATATTCTGCCTGCACTAAGCATGACTCAGGTCGAGCAGGCAGAGACTGAGCAGGGCTTTTCATGAAGATGCTTCTCCAGGTCCTGGTGCTTGCTGTTGCTCCAGGCACAGCCTGGAAAGCAGAGAACATCTCTCTTATGCTCCCAGTGTCTCCCAGTTAATGGCCCAACTAGGGCAGGAGGGGATATGAAAGAGGTAGTGAGGAACATAAAAGTATAGGAGAGAGGGAAAGAGCAGCTGGACAAAATTCATTCATTTCCAATGAATAAAGCAGGGCCTGGAGCAGACCAAGACCAAGGAGCTGGAGAGGAAGAAGACAGGAAGGATCAGGATGGCAAAAGTGTCTCCTGTACACTACAGCACCCTTTTCTCTGGAGTTTTTGCTTTTGCTTTTGTACGTTCTGCTGGCAAGTGAAACCTCTGGTAAAGGCTGATGAAGAGCCAGAATTCCCAGCCACTGGAAGCCCAGTGACAGAATTTTTCTTTTTTGTTCCAAACTGGGATGAATAACTGAACTGCTGAAATTTTTGTACAGGGTAACATTTTTTTCACTGGCATCCTTAACTCTAACATTTCTTAACTTTTAGCTCTTTGACTTTGCAGTATTATTTTCCTTTAATATATAAGTTGTGTGCAATTTTGTACAAAATAGGAAACAATATGTCTTAAGAAAATACTGTGTGATAACCCCATTCATGAATGTGTCTATATCTCTGCATATTGCATAGACATAGAATTTCAGTTTCCATCTATACTACAGCAGAGAAAATATTTTACTAGGAGCTCTGTCATTCCCAGAAAATTTATGGGTCTAAACTGTGTTGATTTTAATTACTGCAAACGAAAGGTATTTATTTATCTAAACTCTACACAAGTAGATCCACGTGTATACACAAGTATGTATTTACAGGAATTCTGAAAGGAAATTTATAATTCTGATATCTCTTTTGTTAGGACTATAACTTAACCTGTATTGTAGATGCATTGATTTATTAATTGCATTATCAGGACCAGATTTTGGAATTGAGTTTTCCTATGTGGACTTTTGTGGTCCCAAACTCTGATTTGCAGACTGAAGCTGTACATAACAGCCTGTTTCTCATCTCTTTGAGGCAGCTTGCATTTTAATGGGAAAAGTGCAGAAATGCTTGCAGCTGATAGCTGGGAACCGGCCTCTTTCAAATTCTGCTCTCCTCCTTGCACTGGCAGCTTCGCTGGAAAGCAGAGGGGACACGGCCCAGGTTCTCAGCTGGCAGAAGGTGGACAAATGCCAAGAAACTCAAAGGCAAAGTTATGCTGAACTTCACCAGCCAGAAATTTGCCCCGTAATTTTTATTTTAGGCAGAAGGGGGAGAGTAAACATTTCCATGGATCTGGAAAGAAGAACTCCTTTCTACGTGCTTACTACATGCTCCAAGCGATCGTTTTTAGAAATTAGTCAGTAGTCACTTCAAAAGTGAAAAACTGGCTGATTCCTTAGCTCAGTGCCAGCACACTCACAAAGCTGGTGTAGTTCATAACTCATTGCATGGAGGGAGAATTCTGCACCAGCTCCACAAAAAGTGGGGAAAAAGTGTCTAATGGGATTTTCCCCAGAAATTTCAAAGCTCCTGTTTGTTTTGCTTAATTTGGCTTCTTGTCCAGCCCCCTGTTCTTTCCCCTCCCTGACTTCAGATCAGTGCTCCTCCCATGCAACTAGTATTAAGCTAAGAAGAAGTCTGCTGCTGATGTGCTGACAATGCTCATGGCAATTACCCACTTCAGAATAGCAATAGTGCCATGTTTCTGGGGTTGTTCCTCATAATGGGATTTGAAACAGCTTATTTCCAAATCATTTGGATTTACCTTTGGTGCTGCATTCTGCCTCTGGTGGATTCATTTCACTGACAAAACTTAATCACCTAAAACAGAACTACCACGCTGCCTGTTGGCTCCCAGATTTCATATGACCTGCTCAGTGGAGGTGGACTTTCTATTCAAGTGAATACCCAATTTTTTAATTTCTATTGTGCACACAGACAGTATTTTGTAGGGGTCCTTTTGTTTTCAAGGATGGTCATCTTTGAGGGAGCTGGAGAGCAATCTATGTCTATGGATGCATGACACAAAGTGCATAGTTTTTAAAAGTTTACCCTGCTTGCTTCGTAGGTCCTTTCTAACATTTCTTAACGACCATGTTGTTTGGTTTCAAGAGAGCTGTGCTACGTATTAACAGACTAAAAATCAGGCCCAGGTTTTGTGCCAGCCCTGTGATACAGGCTCAGATTTCCTTACGGGGGAGTGGAGAGGAAGAAAGGGATGGAGGCTTTTTTCATCCTTTCCCTCAATTTTCCTCTGACACCAGAGATATGGGGAGCATCCATCTTCACCACCATACCCCATGCTGCAGCTCATATCTGCACCCTGCACCCCACTTTTGGGGAGCCTAATGTCTCATGGCTGCCCGTGACCCTGTACTGTGGTGTGTGACGTGCAGTTTTAAATACTCTGAGAGATTCAAAGAAACTGCCAGAAACGATGGTTGATCAGTAACAGAGGTGCCTGAACATGATGGCAGGTGAAAACAGGTCTGTTTTTAGAATTATTTCAATTCTTATAATAAAAGATATTCTAATAATAAAAGATATTCTTATAATAAATGATATTTTATTATAAATTCTTATAATAAAAGATATTTTCGTCTCCCTACAAGCTTATATTTCAAATAATGAACCTGTGCCCCAAACCAAGTATATCTGTCATGAGCAAAAATAATATACTGCTGTAGTCTACGGTATAACTTCAAACTAAATTTCTTCCTAGTTTTTCACTGAATTCATGCTTTGAGATGTCACTTAGTCTAACCCTGGCATTTCAGAAACCTGCACAGGCAGAGATATTTAAGATGTAGTTTGTTTTGATGAGACCCAAGGGTGGAGAGCTTGGAGGTGCCGAGAGCAACATTTATTATATCCCAGACCACTGAGCATGGGCCACACTGGGAGCTCCAACAGTTATCAGATGCAAAAAGAAAAGAGAGGGAGAGGGGAAATACCAGAAAATTAATAATGAGCTTGACTTTTTGTATTCTGTGTTTGGCTGGTGTGTGAGATGTGATGTCGGGGAGAAAGCTGGAGGTGTATGTTTCTTGTGGTAGGGAAGGCAAAAGTAGAAAGAGAGGGGGTACATGAGTATGGACACCTAATCAGCTGTCTCTGTCTCTTGAAAATGCAGTGGAAATATTTTATAGGAGAAAGAGTAAGGATAAGCTGTGTGGATATTTGGACACAAGACCTTTTTGAATCGAGCCAGCTTCTAGAGAAAAGTGTGATTTATTTGAAAGTAATGAACGAAACCGAATGAGATGTTTGACGCTTGACAGTTTGCAAGTGAGCAGAACCTATGGTTCCTGTTGGACATCTCTCCCAGGACTAGTAATTTGAGAATAGATGTTCATCCTTAGATTGAGAGACCTACACTCACAAAGAGATTTAGACATCCCGTGAAATCAGTGGGAATTAGATCCCCAGATGCCTCTGAGAATTTGGTGTAATTAGTTCCAGGGAAACACTGCCCAGGCTGTTTTCCAGTGCTACATTCAGGACCAAAGCACAAGCAGGGATATTCTGCAACTGCCGAAATCCTACGCTCTTGGATTTGGGTTAGTAAGCATTTCTTTCTAGTTTTGCTCAGGTCAGAAGAGATCAGAGCTGGGGCAGGGATCTGCCGGTCTCTGATGATGAACACTTTTCAACTTGCTGAAAACACTGGGAATGGAGCAAGCACAGACACAAGTCACAAATCAGCGGGTGACACAAGCCAAAAGTAGGTTTTTAAAGGAAGGCAAGCAGGCCTGGTTCTTAATGAGGCCACAGATGTTACTTGAGATTTTGCTCCAGTGACTATCAAGACCGCACTAGCATTACACACAGATGTTACACCAAATGATCTTGGGAAGTGGGGGCGTGATGTCTTTGGGGGGTTTCAAATCTGGAACACATAATCAACTTATCTTTGTTCTGAGAGCTCTCGTTATAGCCCCCTGGGCTCGTTCAGATGTCTATTCACATAGGAAGTGCCCCGAGGAGAGATCCTGTTCCAGGACACAGACAGCTATGGTGACAGTCCAACATACCTGTTGTTTAAGTTTCTCCTTACGAGTGGCTATAACATATTCTGAAGATGAATTATGGTTGGATGGATGGAAGATGAATAGTCTAACTCCTTGTCCAGTCCAGAAAATATATTATTTCCAGAAGAAACCTTGAGAACATGTAGAGTCAAAGCTCTCCAGGGCAGGGTGAGCATCTAGGTATTTACTGAGTAAATCACCTAGCAAAACTGTGTTGAATTCATAACACCGATTATTAGTAATGACTACTAAGGTGATATTTTAAGGGTCTTTTTCTCTAATTAATACCATAACATTTTATTTTGGCAATGATTTACTTTCTCATTTCTCTGCTCATACACCTTTTTGTCACTGACTTGAATGTTGTAGTTTGTCTAGATGAAAAAACTCTACAAGTGCTTCTTAAAATACAAATTGGCTCAAATACTCAACATAAGTCTGCTTTTTCTAGACAAGCTTGAAGGGAATAGAAAACCAACAGTCATTTCTATTATTGGATGTTTCTTCTGAAAATAAAACTCATGCTCAATCCTCTAATCCTAAAAATAAGTTGATGTGCTGAAGCCAACATGACTACTGTTTCACTTGATTCCCACTGAGCACTTATTTAAGTGCCTCTGAATCAGTGCGTTGTAAAACAGCACTTGCAAGGAGCATGGAAAATGTTGATAGTTCTAAAAACTCCTCTTCATCTTTTAAACAAAGCGTGTGGGACCAAGAGGTCCAGTACCAGAAATTAAAAAATATCGCATTTCACTATTAAAATAACAAAAGGGAATACTTTTCTATAGAGTCAAAGGATGAGTTAGGGCTTTATAAACATGAGTAGGTTTTAAGCTTTTTTTTTTTTTTTTTTCAGTGCATGTAGAATTAAAATAAAATTATTTGACCTCCCCTCTTAGCAGCTTCAAGGGCAGGAAAGGTTATGAATGCCACAAACACAATTGGGGCAGCACACAAATGAAAGGGCTTCGTGGCATGGCAAAGTGTTTTAGCTGATCTTCATTTCTTCCAAAAGTATAGGTATTGTGATGGGCTATCACAACTAAATAGGAAAGATAAAATATATTTCCTTATCATGAGGGACTGCTAACCATGCCGACCAGGAAAGACCTGAGGCATATCAAGATCTGCAAAATTTGGCTCAGAGTACAGGGAATCAGTGCTTTATCTCCACTGAGTGGCTCTCCAGGCTGACCGCACTGCACAGTATTCTCCCAGGCAGTATTAATTTAAATCTCTGTGCCTTCGCCCGCATAAAGCAGGGGCTTACAAACAGCTGGAGCTGTGCTGTGGTGGGGAAGAGGAGCAGCACAGAAGACTGCAGCCTCCGCTCCCTGAGCTGCTGAGGCTGCCCTGCCGCAGCGTCCCCGAGTGTCCTGCAACCGGGTGGAGGTGAGATGGTTCACATCCACCCACCTAATTGTCTCTGATGGTTTCTGTCTTTTTCCTATTGAGCAAATGCAGAGCTAAGTGCCCAGGATGAGGTAGCTGGAATCCAGGCAAGCACTGTGATCTACAGTGACACCTTTTCCTTGTTTGCACTCATTCTTGCCTGTCCTCAGGATAACTGGGCTAAAGACCAAGTCAAGTGGCTCTCTAGCATGGGGAGAGCCTGTGACACTGCAACATTGGCACATGTCCCCGCTGATGGCAGCTGGTTCTTGCAGAAGACACTGGAAGGGCAGATAGCATCCCTTGAGGGTTTCTATTGTCAGTCTTCTACCCTGATATGAGGGTATTGCTATGGATAAGGAGAGTTAAGGAAGGAAACCGTGGCAAATACAACCCAAAAGTATTCACAGACCCAGACTAGAATATTCCTGAAACCACTGTTGGGATTGATGTTTTATAATAAACACAAAGTTACTGCTTTGAACCCCTCTCCTCCCCATCCTACAGCAGCAGCTGGGACCAAAGAAAACCTCAAATGGCAGTTCCAGTGTAATTACTCCTGGTTCACACTGAGGTAAGACTGGGGTGATTTTTCTGCACAAGGATTATCACTGCATTGCATAAGATCTGAATATCTTCTGCAGCGATAGTTGAATACTAATATAGTTCAAGAGTTCAAGAGGCGTCTTTCTATAAGCCAGTGTTTTTGAAAAGCAGTCACTACTGAAGTTAGAGATACTGAGAGCAAAAATAATTTGGAAGCTATTCAGTGTTGGAATCCTCAGCAGATGACTGTAGTCAGGAAAATCGCTATCAGAAGGTAGCTGTGTGGGCAAAAATAATGTAACAAATGGTCCAGGGCACTGTGGTTTTGCTTTCTTAACATAATGTTCTCCCCTCACTGAAATACAAAGGGAAGGAGGAAGGGAAGTATCTGGCTATTTAAATGAAAAATGACTTTTCTCTGCAATCACCTTCTGTCAATAAAATGCTTATTTTCTGACATGTCAATTAGGTGATTTAAAAGCCAGATGACCACTGCCTTCCATTTAGTACCGCTCAGCTGGGTTAAATGTCTTAAGTGTTTACCCTTTATGATCAGTGGCATGTATCTGTTCTTAGTCAAACTGTGCTATGTGTGACATGTTTGCCTGTAGGTTTTTCTCTTGAGGTAAAGTTAACCATTATTATCAGATTCTAAGAAAAATGGTAGATTAGGACAGTGGTTTCACTGACAGAAATCGGTACAGCTTGTTTTACAGTAATGTGTATGAGAAATACGAAACAGATGAGAAGAATTCACATAGAATTAACCAGCCTGTAATTTAGAGTGCTGTCATTAAATAGGATCATGTATCCATGCTTGGTACTTCAAAAGAAACCTCTGCTGTGTAAGACCAGTTATTAGTGAGGAACATTTTGTCCGGTATCTCAAACCAATTTTAAAAGATCTGATTACACACACACACAAGCATGTGGACATGAAACTCCTTTCTTAAGAATCTCTGGGACTCGATTCTAGTTCACACAAAACTCTTGAGGGTTTAAGGAGGAATTTTCAATGGGGATAGAATATATAAGCTCCGGCTCCTGGAGAAGTCCTAGGAAGAAGGATGGCGACAATATCAATATAACATTTTATGGAGGCTTGCTCTGAACACACAACTCTATCTGTATGTAGAAATGGAGCAAGCTGTGAAGTGAGAAGGATTCACATAGTAACTTTAATTTAACTAATTTAAAATGGGTTGAATCTTCAGAAATCTGCTGTCCTCCATCAGGGAATGCAGCCCAAGGCTTTTGGTGGGAAAAGCCAGAATGCTTCCTTTCTGACTTTTGACCAGAACTGAAAGTGAAACGCTCATTTGGAAGAAATAAATAAATAAGCTGAGACAATGGAAGTCACTTTCCCAGACAGAAAATAATCACAGGGCGGCCTTTGCGAGCACCGGCAGGTCAGCAGGACTCACTCCGCAGGCCCAGACAAGCCATCAGGAGCCAAGTGCTTTGGTGAAAAATTCCTTGAGACTGAGCCTGCAGGGCAGCGGTCAGCAGTAGGGGCGTTTCTGGGCTCCATCGCCCACCAGGGACTTAAATACACACCTACATTTTGGTCACTACTGCAAATCCTGCAAGTATTTAGCAGTTTGATTTGAGTGGTGCCCCTAGACGGGATGAAATATTGAGTGCTCGGACCTTCGGCCTCTCTCCCCACGGGTTAACTGTTCTTGCTTCTTCCAGCATGCAGTGACTCCAAAGGCAAGTGGAAAACCTTGTGCCAGTGCTACGGTGCTTGAACATATTGCTGGTTTCTCAGGGGATCAACTGGGGACACTCCTGTGCTAATTTTGGCTGAAAAGGACCTCATGAGGTCTCCAGAACAATCTCTTGCCCCAATCAGGATCAGCTCTGGTGTCAGACCAGGTTGCTCAGGGTTTTATCCAGTCTGAGGCAGCTCTCCTTCTGATTCTCAGCTCTCAGCCCGAGTCTAACATGACTATGCTGAATGGCATGTAGGTGGTTGTAGCAGTCTAGAAGGGGCCTTCAGATCTGTGGGGATGCGCAGGACTCTGTTAGTGTACCTTCACTCTGCTGTGATGTCCCCAAGGATCTGGTCCTCTCTTTGTCCCAGGTGGGCTGCCATGGTTCTTTTTTGCACTTTTATGTCCCTTTCTGCAGAAACCCACCATATGTGTGTGTCTGGGTCTCATCTGGACATTTCCAGCCATAAAAGTTCAGAAACACTTTGGGGTTTCTCAGTTTCAATGAAATTGTTTGGGTCTTCCAGTGGGGATGGCTCTGTGTGGCTGGGGCACAAAGATCTGTAGGAAGCCTCTCCTGCCTTGTATTCATTGCTATAGTCTAATCACAATATCACAGAATCACAAAATAGCTGAGGTTGGAAGGAACATCTGGAGGTTATCTAGTTCAACTCGGTGCTCAAAGCAGGGTCAGCTATAGCAGGTTGCTTAGGGATGTGTCCACCATGGTTTTGGGTATCCCCAAGGACCAAGACACCATAACCTCTCTAGGCATCCAGTGCCTAAGTTCAGCCACTCTTACAAGTAAGTACTTATCTTATTCCTCAATGGAAATTTCTGTATTTCTGTGTGTACCCTTTGCCTCTTGTCCTGTCATCGAGCACCACTGAGAAGAGTCAGTCTCCCTCTTCTTTATTCTCTCCTGATGTATATTATACACATTGATGAGATTTCCCCCAGGATTTCCCTTCTCCAGGGAAAACAGCCCCAGCTCCTTCAGCCTCTTGTTGTATGCCAGATGAGCCAGTTTATTTATTTATTATTATTATTATTATTAATTATTATTATTTTTTAACCTCAAGGGTGCATCGCTGTCTCATGGACAACTTGTCACCAAGAACTTTGGGGCCTTCAGGAACTTTCCCAGAAAGGTGCCTTCCAGTGGGTCAATGCCCAGTGTGTTCTGGTGCATGGGGGTTGCTCCTTCGCACATGTAGGACTTTGCATTCCCCCTTCTTCAACCTGATGAAATGCCTGTTGGCCCATTTCTCCTGATTATACAGATGCCTCACAATTCCAGCACAACGCTCTGGTTTACCAACCTCTCCTCCCGGTATTGTGTCATCTGAAAATTTGCTGTGGGTGCACTCTGCTCTATCAAACAAGTCATTAATGAAATATATTTAATAGTGTGGGACCCAGTATTGAACCCAGGGTACACAGCTAGTGACTGACCTCCAGCTAAGCTTCATGCTGTTAACCACAATACTTTGAGCCCAACAGGTCAGCCAGTTTTAGTTCACCTTACTGACCATTTATCTAGCCAATACTTCATCAGTTTGCCTATGAGGATGTTATGGGAGGCAGTGTTGAAAGCCTTGCTGAAGTCAGGACAAACAAATATTACTCTCCTCTCATCCACCAGGACAGTCATCTCACCATAAAAGTCTACTCGATCTGTTAAGTATGATTTCCCCTTTGTAAATCTATGCTGATGACTTCAAACCACCTTCTTGTCCTTCAAACATTTGGAAATGGTTTCCAGGGTTAGTTCCTCCACTACCTTCCTAGGGGCTGAGGCAAGGCTGACTGGTCTGTAATTCCCTGTATCTTCCTGCTTGCTCTTGTTGAAGACAGGAGTGACATTTTCTCTCTTCTACTCTTCAGGAATGTCCCCTGACTGACATGACATTTCAAAGGTAATTGAGGGTGGCCCTGCAAAGGCATCATTCAGCTTTCTCACCATGCATCCCCATCAGACCCCACAGACCTGCGTATGTCTAGTTTTTCTGAGTGTTCATTAACTGGATCCTCCTTCACATAGGCAAGTTCTTTGCTCCAGTCTTTTTCATTGGTCTTAAGAGCTTGGGATTAATGAAGGCTGGTCTTACCAGTAAAGACTAAGGTGAAGAAAACATTAAGTAATTCTGCCTTCTCAATGTTTTTTTCCACCTGCTCTCCTACCTCATCCAGCAGTGGGCCTATTTTTTCCCTAGTCTTCCTTTTGCAATTGGTATGCCTGCAGAAGCCCTTCTTGCTGCCTGTTACTGCAACTGTAGATGGTCTTTGGCTTCTCTAGCCCATTTTAGAAAACACTTACATTTACCTTTACAGTGGAAGGAATTTCCTCCTTACTTTCACTGAGACCTAGTTAGTTTATGTGTCTGAAAATGCTAATAATGTCATGTCTGTAGTACTGTGTACTCTACAAGAAATGCTCTAATTCCTTCTTAATGTCAGTGCTTTCATTAACTGTATTTCCACATTATAATTCATTTATCAACAAATCTGTCAGTAATCTGATTTTCCATACCTCACAAACAAAATTTGTACCCATTTTGAAAGCTGCAATTCTGATCTCTTGCTGCTGACCTCTCCTTGAAGAACTTACCTACACTGGGATAAAGTTACTTATATGAGCTCATTTTGAGCGGTCATTTCAGTCTACACCCATTTGAGGAGGATGCTCCTGAACTCTGAGTTCTCTGTTATGTTTCAACTTGTGCTGATGGGGAAAGAGTATGGTTCTGAAAGCCAGGGGACTGGGCTTTGCTACTGGCCTGATTCTTACATGAGACAGGTCACTTCATCTTGCTTTCACACGCCTTTCCAAATAAAGTACAAATCAAACCTGCATCCTTATATATTACAGTAAGTTTTATCAATGACTTAAGTGGGAGAAGAAAAGGACCTCCTTACTCATATGAGCATTCAGAAGTTCCCAGGGTTTTCTAAGTCATACCTGCATGATTTTCATTTGAAATATTCCTGAAAAGCTCCTAGGATTTCTCCAGTGAAAACTGTGGTGTTATTCTGCCAGTATGGGCTGGGTCAGAAATGAAAGAAACAGGATTCTACTTGTAATCAAGATTATGAATCTGGGAGAAATATATGGGGCTAATAATCTAAAATACTTTTCTCCCACAACAAATCAGTGCCAAAGCCTGTTCAGGCCCTGAACTTGCACAAGATCCAGGAAGAGTTATGGACAGAGAGACAATTCAGTGTAGAGTTTTATTTATGTTTGTCCACCTGTAACACTCGGAGGAAAACTTTGGCCAAGTAGTCTACACAATGGGCAGGATTAGGAGCAGAAAGGGATCCTTAATCTCAGTTATTAAGTGTTTGTCTTCTCAGTTTCTTGGAGAGCTAAGGGGAAAGTGAGCTCCAGAAGTAGTTGTGGGCTGGAGGTGGTAATGACTTTTTTTGGACCCCACCACTCTGTAGCAGGCTAGATCCGGGATGGGAACCGACCTGGGACTGGATCTGTAGCTACAGCTACAGAAGCTAATATTGTTCAGGGACATGGGTCTTACCAGCAAAGACTAAGGTGAAGAAAACATTAAATGCTTTTGCCTTCTTCAAGCTCTTTGTCACATGTTCTTTGTCACTTGCTCTCCAGAGGGCTGGAGCACCTCTTCTATGAAGAAGGGCTGAGAAAGATGGGGCTGTTCAGCCTGAAGAAGAGAAGGCTCAGGGGTAACCTCACTGCAGCTTTCCAATATCTAAAGGAGACTTATAAAAAAGATGGAAAGCAACTTTTTGCTTGGGCAGACAATGACAGAATATGGGGGATTGGCTTTAAAC
The DNA here is from genome assembly GCF_040182565.1 of Anser cygnoides. Taxonomy (NCBI): domain Eukaryota; kingdom Metazoa; phylum Chordata; class Aves; order Anseriformes; family Anatidae; genus Anser; species Anser cygnoides. The sequence continues at coordinate 139,645,291 of NC_089874.1, read as the reverse complement.
TAAAAGAGGGCAGATTTAGATTAGATATAAGGAAGAAATTCTTCACTCATTGGGTGGTGAGGCACTGGAACAGTTCCCAGACAGGTTGTGGATGTCCCATCCCTAGAAATGTTCAAGGCCAGGCTGGATAGAGCTTTGGGCTACCTTGTCTAGTGGGTGGCGTCCCTGCCCTTGGCGGGGGGGTGGAACTAGGTGATCTTTAAGGTCCCTTGTAACCCAAGCCATTCTATGATTCTGCTTCATCCAGTGGTGGGCCTGAGGTCAACTTATGTAGTTAAATAAAAAATGGCAGCATAGGACAAAATTGTATCAGGCAGAATGGTAACAACTGAAGATGACAGATAACTAAACAGTATGGTTGGTAGTCAACCTTTTGGCTTCCTTTATTAATATAATTTAGTTTTGTTGAACTGTTTATTTTACTAGCGCATCTGGAGCCAGAGCAACTCAAGATGAGCCCTGGATGTCTTGATTTCTCCCATAGCTGTGAAGGTCCCTTGTTAACACTATAAATCTACCACTGTGGAATGGCTTTGGCCTGGGCACTGCATTTCAATTACAGAGAAACTGTGTGGTTTAAGTGCCAGAGGTTTGCTGCTTATACAGAAAAATGTGTTTCCCTCAAAGCTCTCCTAGTGAGATTCCCTGTTAAAATTTTCATGCAGGCTTGACCTGATGAAGGAGGAACACTCAACCTGGATTTCATATCCACTGGACACCTTCTGGGCAGTGTACTTAGATCTTTTACTCTTCTCCTACTCTGAGGCGGATGATCTCCACACTGTCCCTCAAGTCTTGTTCCTACAAGAGAATCAAGGCACTCTGGACAAGCCAAGAGTGAAAAAGATGCATATGTTTATAGTCTTCAAAACTTTTCAATTTAGTATTTTCAATTTAATATAGAAGATGTGGGTTTTGCCAGTGAAATGGTTTCCTGTGTCTCCAAAACTGAAGAAAACAGTACCTTGGTGGAGGATAAACCATGAAGCTGTCACATTTGAAGAACTTATTTTTAAAACCACTGTTGCCAATTAGTACCCAAGAAGAGCATTAGGGAAAAATGAAGGGGAAAAATACAACAGCATTGCTGGTAGAGTAGATTGTCGTGTTCATAGAAAGTTTAAAGCTAACAGCTAGGAAAATCAAATGAATATAGGCATCTGGAGGGGGGGAAATTATGTTTCTATTATGTAACATTAAGGCCTTAAAATATTTAAAACAACAGGGCCAGGGATGTGAGACTTCATTTAATTAACATGCTCGGAAACCTTATTATCAAGTTGAATGTGAATTCTTCATGATATTTTACTTGCTCTGTTGCCTGAGGCTGGCTACAGGAGGCCTTATCCCCATTTTCCTGTAAAAACTACTTCCACATTCCACATCCCAATTACTCTGAAGGGCATACCCAAACTCCCAATAAAATCGTGCTTGGAGTCTACGCTGACTTCTAAATGCTATTCTACATGTGTTTCTGATCACCAAATCAGATTTTCGAATGTCAAAATTATACTCCAAGTGGAGACTGAAGAATAGGTTAAGCCTTTCTATTTGTGTAGAAAGCTGAAAATGAAAATATGAAGCACCTGAAAATTCACTAAATTGCCTTCTTTATTTCTATTTGAAGCAGCAAACTGAGACCTATTGAACTCCAGTTCATTTACACTTCTTCACGTTGTGAGCACCGAGGGGGCAAGGACTGCTTCCACTTGCAGAGCACAACAGCCACAATGAGGGGACAACCGATTCCTGCCTTCCTTCAGAGAAGTCATTAAACCATGAATAATTCAGAATGCCTGGGTTTGGGTTGACTATACAGCCATTTGAGAGGTGGAGGAATATCTCCTGTTGGCATCTATGGGCAAACATCGTGGGAGCAGCAAAGGAATTGCAGCCTCTTCCCTGTGCTTCCACAACCATTTACTGTTCCTTGCAAGAGCTGCATCTCCAGATGCAACATCATTTATAAAAAGGACATTGGCAAGATTTTCAGAAGCAAATATTCAGTTTTGATACACCAGGGACTCACTCCCTGATTCAATGTGTTTCCTCCAGTGTTCTCTGTTTTAATACCATCCTCTCCACCCAGTTTTGTCAACGCTGATAATAGCTAACGATTTACTGCGTGATACTCCCTTCTCAAGCCCCATTGCTTTTCTTCTGTCAGATGCTCATTGTAAATTCTTATAATGTGAAACAGCTCATCTGAGCAGGGCTCCATATTTTCTTCTGTTTCTGGTAACTTGTGAGGAGTTGTCACTTCGCATCCAGGAGATTTTCAGGGAAAGATGACAGACTCCACAGGCTGCACATTTCAGAGCCGGAGGAAATGGATACTAAACACAATGTCATTTAGATTTAAAATAATGGCTCTTAAGTGTTCGCTGTTGTTTGTAATAAATATAATATATATAAACTTTAGCTTGTGGCTGAAATCTAAACTATCTGTTTTAAATGAATGATAACATAAAACATGTCATAATTCCTGGTCCATTAGTATTGATGAGGCACAAATTAACATTCCACAACCTGGCTAGAGTGAGCTGTGCTCAGTTATGGAAAGGTGAAAGCATCTGAATGCCAAATGTACAACTCCTATAGCCCTCGGCTCACTGTCATTTAATAACAGGACTTTCTTCCAGTCATCGCTTGCTTTAATGTCATCCATGGGACTGATTATCTCTGCATCTGGAGATCTTCTTTGTTTCTGCACAATGCAAGGTGAACACTCCTGACTAGGGATTGTGAGGCTCTTATCTATCAATCAGAGAGACTAAAAGCCTTGCCGTACTACTCCTGTGCTTCACTTCAGTTCCCAATAGAGAAACTAAGCCCTCTTTATCCAGCCCTGTGCTACAGAGTCAAGTCTGGCAGAAAACTGCTTGCTTGGGGCCCACTGCCTTTATCAGGGAAAGCCAGCAGGTTTTCCTAAATCAGAAGCTCAACGCAAGGTGATCTGTCCAAATGGTGCTGAAAAAAAAAACATCAAAAGAAGTCGAATTCCATATCCAGAAGCAATTGACAGGCAGGGTCATCACATACAAGCTTTCACAGAGCAAAAACTATTAAGGTGGTGAATGCTTGAATTGTGAGGAGATTTGTATCACTGAGGTCTGACATAATAACATCAGAATTCACTTACGGCATGACCAAGCTCTAGAAAGTAATCTTCAATGAATTTAATTTAGAAAAAAAAAAAAAAAGAGGGAAAAAAGAAGAAAAAAGACAATAGAAATGGCCAACAGATGTCATCTTTTGGTCTTTAAAGCTAGAGTCTGCATCCACACTCATGCACATTTGAAAACCTCTAACACTCTTGTTTGCTGCTTTTGTTTGTGACAGCCAGCCAAATGTCAGAGGAGTTTTATTTATTTGTTTGTGTGTTTATTTGTCTGTTTATTTTTATTTCCTTGTAACAAGCTTGTGTATTTTACATTAATTTGCTATTACTACTTGACCTCATTTTACTTCTTCATCATGCTGTCTGTGGTAGTCATTTAGATACATACAGAAGAGAAAAGTGAATCTAGAATTTAGCATGTGTAAGGACGTGAAGGAAAAGGTCAGATGGGGGAAAAAATGGAGGCTTTTTTTTTCCTAAAACTGCCTTAATTTGATTAAATTTGGCAGTTATTTTTCTGGCAAATGCCACAGACAAACAAGTTAGCCTTTAAAAGACATATGATACACAAACTCTGAGAGTACATGTGTTTATGTACATCTATATATATAAATTCACACACATATATATGTAATCATTGACGTCTGCTTGCAGGTTTAAAGGAAACGGTGCCCTTTCCTTTACACAATACGTAGTTGAACCAAGGAGTTCATTTGTGTAAAACACTACAGTATCCAGAAAGACAGAAGGGTTCAAAAATCACTGGAAGAATAAAAGTCAGGAAAGTTCATCAAGGATTATTGAACACAAAACTACAATTTCGGGTTCAGGCAGTCTCCAAGCCACGAGCTGAGAGCAAGTGAGACGATTTGACAGAGGAGTGATCAATGCACCCTGTTTGTTGTTATAGCCTTGCCTCCGCATCTGCTGCCCTGCCAGAGGCAGGATGCTGGAGCAGATGAACCTTTGCTCTGAATCCACTTGGGCATTCTCACGTTAGGTAGAAAGTCATGGTAGGGCTACATGATGAAGAGACTGGGAAATAAAGACAATGAGCTTATGTTTGATGTGATAGTAAAAATGGAGACATAGAAGGGAGACGAAGGAATGGCATGGTCAACACGGGAAACCTTGACATGTAATCCTAAATTTTATATCATCTCATGGGACTTCAGTCCTAGCAAGCCAAACTCATTGCAGTGTTTTAACAAAACCAGTGTGAGCTGGAATGGACTAATTTCTGTGCACTTTGAGTGGCCTTCAGGCTCACATACAGGCAGGAACTGTACACTCCAGGATGGGGACCAGTTACATTTCTCTCCTGAGTCAGTAGGGATGTGCTCATGTGCACATTGTGCACAAGTGCATTGTCACTTGACTTACTTGATGGCAGGTTGCAGTGGAAATCCAGAAGCTGCATCAGTCAAGAAGATACACAAGGCTGCATAAAGAAATGTGATATGGCTGTGCGGTCTTTCAAAATTCAGATCTGGTGCTAGGGCTGCAAGTAAAAGATTTAGTTCAGCAGCCTCAGTGGCTCTCTGGGAACAGATAGGTTACGCAGGATACTTTGCTCCCACCAGAGAGCCTGTGCCACTATGTTAATGAGTTACTGTGGATGAACCACCTCACTGAGGGAATTGAAAAAATTGAAATTGAAATTGCTATTAAAGATGAGCTGGGCTCTTCAGTCTTGACTGTCTTGCTCCCAGAAAACGCCTCAGCTGTATTGGAAGCTTTTCTCCAGCAAGAACTTCAAGATGTGTTTGAGCTCAAGCAACAACTTCAGGTTATTTTCACCCCTGTTCAAAACACTGGGAAAAGGCAAAGACTTGCCAACTTAAACATGACCAAAACATGTGAAGAAAAGTGTATTTTCAAATGATTCAAATGCAAGTGGAGAGAATAAAAAGGAGAAATGCAACGGTTAAAAATATCTTGAGAGTATCCCTGTGAGGGCTAGTGGTTCTCACAGATACTGTGGCTCTGTGGGTCTGAACTAGAAATGAGTATAAGACAAATATGAAATAGCATCTTACACTACAACTGGCTCAGATTAGGCAGAGATTCCCTGAAATCCTATATATCAAAAATATTTTGGATATCTAACTAGATAGCCATTCCCCAGGACCACTATTTTGCAGGTTTATGAGATACTGGGAATGTCTAAGGGAAAATATCAGCCCTTTGTGGGAAAAGACCAGCAGCTTTTAATTTCACTTACCGTCTGCAGCACATTCCATTCTGTCTTGTGAAACTGAAAACAAATTTGGCAGCAGGCAGTCATCTGATTTTCATGTAATTCAATAATTTATCATGAAAAATATTCATTTATAAACAATTACTTGTTTTGGAATGATAGCAGCTGTCATTCTGGAGTCTGTAGTTCCCCCCACTGGGATATTTTTCTGAGTTTATCCATCATTAAATCATGCAGTGTTCAATGTGTTTGGAATCTGGGCTGAATGCATTTTACAACGTGTTTATGTTTTGTTATGTGCATAATATCATTTTTGCTTTACAGACATGAAATCCAATATTGCCAGATGTAGAAATCTCTCTTTTCTGAGCAGCTCCCCTTGATATGACTCTTTGGCTTTAGGGAGGAATTCCCCCATACAGAACCAATATCCAAAATATCGCCATCTCTGTTTCACAGTCACAACCGTGTAAATACCCAAGTCACAGGCACAATAAACAGCTTCAGCTAGAGGCCCCCCAGGCTTGACTGAAAGGCTCATGAAAGCACTGCCTTTTGGATTTCAAATGAAAACCCAAGCTGAAACCATGCAAGCATTTTCTTTTATTGCTGCCATTCTATCACAGGGTGAAAACCAGACAAAACTGATGTAGCAAAAGTGACTTAGAAGGGATATTGACCTCAGGCATGGACTTGCCCTGCTGTTACCAGCATCCTGCATTGAACTAACAGAGAGTGTTCATGTGTGTATGAGCCAAAAATTCAGGCATTCATGAGAGAAGTAGCTCAACAGCACTGCCTTTACAGCAGCATTTTTTAAGAAACACTACCTCTCCAACCTCACAGATATGCTGGGCAATCAATAAAACCAATGAGCTTCTCAATAATATGTGTATTGGTTGGCAAGGGATTAAACAGAAATTGCAGGGGTTTTTTTGTGTGTGTTTTTTTGAGCTTTATAAAATGTAGTGACATGCAAAAAGAGCCCTCTCAAAGGGAGAAGTTTCCTATCTCCTCATTTATTTTACTTTAGAAAGGGCTGAGGGGCATCAGCTGAGCCTGCTCTGGCAATACTATGGATGCCTTGGCATGCTCAGGAGAAGTTCTTCCAAAAGGTACACAGCTTTTTGGAGTTTAAACAACAATAACCATTTTGCAATCTATATCCAGTATGGATACACCAACATCCATTCATTAGAAACTGGAATGAAAAACACTGTCTAAAAAGCATTTAAAATATGAGTGATTTGAATAATAAACTTTTCTGTTTTCAATTGTTCAGATTTGTTTCTTGTGGATTCACATGGTGATCATGTTTCTGAATGCTCTGCTTCTCTGGGCTCACAGACAAAGTAAAAACTAGAAATGTAAAGACTAGAAAAAAGTAAAGATTAGAGCAGATCTTTTTTGAGAAGATTGTTCAAGACTGCTTATGCAAGCCATTGTTCTGGAAACACAGCAGTATTGATGTTAAGACAGAGATAGTACTATGGAAGAAGCAATGGAACTTGAAAAATGAAAAGCAAAGAATTAAGCTTTTAACATGATGGTAAGGTGGACAACACAAGAGGTTTGTGCTAATGAAGCCCACCATGCAACCCCAGTTCTGTTCAGCAGAACACTTACGCATGTGCTTAGCTTTAAGCATGTGCTTAAGTCCCACTGTATGAATTGGTCCAGGGCCAAACATGCACTCAGGCATTCCTCTGAACAGAGCTAACAAGCCTATGTTTAACCACTTTGCCAAACTGGTTACGATATGATTTATCAGATTCATTAATGCCCTGGGAAAAGGGCAAAAGTGAAGGAAACTGGGCAACCGATAGGTAGGTTGGCTGATATTTGGGAGGAACTTGCAAAGCTCAGTCATCGGTCAACTCACTGAGAAGTAAAACTCCAGGTAGACAAAGGCAGAAAAATGCATGCCGGAGACAAATATATTAAACCTTTCAGACCCATGATAGGGTCCTAAATCAGCTGCAGCCACTCCAAAAAACAGTCCTAGCACCATGGTGGACAGCTCAATAAACACCTCCTTTGAGCAGGCAGCCTAGGTGGGGAGTCCAAACCAAATGTTGGGACGCAAAAGGAAAGTAATGGAAAATAATGCTGAAGTATAAGAATGCAACTAAACCAAGGGTGTAGGATTTCACATTCACTTCTGGTCACCCCTTCTTCTGCCAGATGGCTGACTTGGCTGAAACAAGTAACAAAAACAGAAGGAATAGAGAGATTTTAAAGGATAGTGGCTATTTAGTTATTAGAAAGAGGCAGAGAATAAAATGGGACCTATTAGAGAGGAAAACTGTAATGGAAGAAGAGAGAGAGAGAGAGAGAGAGAAGTTCACACAACCCTATTTACCTTTTTCTTTTTGTCACTGAGCAAAAAAGAAAGGGATCTCCAGGAAAATTGCCAAAGTTAAACCAATAGTTATGTATTAACACTTTGTATTTTAAACCAAAGTAGTTAAATCTTCTCCTAATTCTACGCATCTTTAACCTTTTGATGTCATTATCACAAGGCCACAATATTAGTGGTATTTGGAAAAAAGAAAAAAGGAAAAAAAAAAGAAGCATTACACACTAATAGTAATACTTGGCATAACACCGCTTACTAAATACTGGATTTACTCCTGTGCTGGAGATGTAGGTCTTCCTATTTCTGTGTATATCCTAGCTGCCGACTGAGAAGGGCCAAAGGGTTCTTCTCCTCAGAATAAGGTTTTACTATTTATTTTTATTTTTTTCCATAGTCACTGATTGTAGCCCTCTGCATCTGCCCATGAGAATCTGCTAACCAGAGGGTGCATAACAAGCTATCAGGATCTCCCTTCTTGTTCAAATCCAGAAGATGTTTTGTGCCTTTCTTTCTCCATGGACAAAGCTTCCCAGCAAAATATTAGGCAGAAAATATAACTGCTATAGTCATCATCCTCTGAAGACAAACATTTGTTTTCCTGTTTGTTGCCTGTTCCCTCCCTGCATCAGACAGCAGCAATGAACTGGTGAAAACAGACCAGAACCCCAAAACATTGAAGCAAGGAGACATCAACCTTCCTCTCCATTGCCCCTCTTTTCTTTGCCTCTCTCATGCTAGCACAAAAAAGATGTCCTTGTCCTCAGACCTGCACCAAATGCAGTAAAAAATAGAACACTGCAACAAACAAGCAAACAAACAGGTATCTGGGGCTAGGTGCTCTGCTGTTCAGACTTTCTTGAAAGATGATGGTGAAGAAGGACACCCAGTAGTACCTGGCCTGCACAGAGTACTTTACACCTGTGATGTGTTTTCCAAACACTATACCACTGGTCCATGGGACAGGTCTGAGGATGACACTCATGTTAGAGTGCCTGTTCTATGGATGGGAGAACAACAAGGTTGAGTGACGTGCCCAGGGTCTTGGTGGGGGCACTGACAGAGCCAAGGGCAATGCAGAGAAGTCCCCTCCAAGAAAAGAAAAGACAAAAAAAAAAAAAGCTCCTGGAGGGGTGCGATGCATTGGAAACCTGATAAGTGGCTGCTGGTGTTGCTAAAAATTACTGTTTTTAACAAAGGATTTTGCAGAGTAAATCTGTAGACCCTGATTAACGTTGAGATGGTTTCCTCTCACATGTAACTATTCTGTGTTTTTTTTCAGAAGATATTTTAAATGCTTGGGCCAACTTAATTCAAATGTGGGGTAAAAAAAAAAAAGCTAAATATGAGAAGTAGTAATTTTGGAGTGATGCAGAGTTGTAAGCTGGTCAATGCTGGCTTTATGCAAAATAGATTTTTTTTTTTTTTTTTTTTTTTACAGTGCTGGGTCAAATGAAATTTCTGAAGTTTTGCAGCCTGCAGTAGATGACATGGAAAGGCTGCACAGCCAGACACTACTGTGCACATCATGCACAGTAGCATGTGCACATGAATGTGCACATCATGAATGTGCACTCTTCTTGAATGTACTGGGGAAAAGCAAACTAACTCCTTAGTCTCCTGCAGGGATAGTCTACTTCTCTTTCCTGTCCCTACTTCCACTCCATTGCAGCCCTGGTTTTGGTCATCGTCTGCTCTCTGCTCAGCATGATGAGGAGAAAGGGAGCATGGGGCTCTGTTTTGGGCTGCCAAAAGCAGGGATTTCTTTCTGGCCCATGTCCTGTTCTTGATGGAACAAACCTAGAGGAAGCTTTCTGAAGTGTCTTCCTTTCATGTGTTTTCTCACTGGAGTTTATGTTATCTGCTGATGTAGAAACCATGTTGTAGAGACAGAAGGGAAGGATGAGCCCATAAGGGCACAGGGGAAAATCAGGGCATCATTCAGGCTAGCAGAAGCCCAAAAAATCTTTGTGCTTGGCAAAATTCCTTACTGTTTGCTGGCCCTGATACCTACCTGTGCTTGATGTTTGTTCCTTACAGCCCTTGGATGCCACATGTGAGTCTTTTCCATCTCTCCCTGTACATTCCTGTCTCCTCTGTGCCCTGCCTGTGCATGGTGCAGTGCAGAGCAGCATTGGTCCTCCAACACAGCATCCCCCCAGGCTCCCTCCTCCAACTTCAGCTGGTCCTCCTAAGGGGCAGCAATTTGTGTTGGCATGCTGTGGATGGACACACTGATTTCACCAAGACTCATTCCCCACATTGCGAGCCTCTGACAAACACTACGTTCACTGTAATGCAGAGATACCAAATCTTTCAAAGTGAAAATAAATTAGTCCACAACTGCTAGGCAAAACAGGCTTGATAAATGGAAGTTTTAGCCAGTGATGTTTAAAGTGAAATCAGTAAAGTGTGCATAATGATGGATGAGTCCAAAGTTTTTTATTAAATACAATAGCCTAAAGAAACATAGGGCGCTATTATAAATGGAGCAAATGCTAGTTTAACTAAAACAACTCTTGTTTAGAGAAAAATGTTGGGATTTATTATCCTATTAGTTGCTTTTTTCCCTCCTTTTTTGTAAGGAGTAGCTCTCAGGGTGTCCCGGGCAGAAAGTCAAATTCTACATTTACCCAAGATGTTTAAAAAACATCCTCTTGAAAGTCGAAACTACTGAGTTTTTGATGGGACAACATAAATATATTCAAACTGTTGTCAGTACAAACTAGGCATCTTGAAAAGTGTAGTACATCTCCACTGGACATAATATTATAAATGTCTTTGAAACACTTTGGCATTTATTTTTAAATAGCAAAGAGGTTTGATTTGATTCCAAAAGGAGCTGCAATCCAAAAGTATCTCCTATTATAATATTTTAAATGACTGGATGTGCAGAAAGGCAAACACAGCATTTTTTAAGGATCAGCTGACCGAAAAAAGAGTTTGGAAATGTGTGCTGGGAACCAGTTTGTTCTGTGCTGCTGTTCAGGTTTCATTTTATATCTTCACTTTGCTGTTAGACACTGGGTTTTATTGGCCCCACAGACAAATAATGGTCCAGGCTGGAGTATGGGTTATAATGAGTCCTGCAGGACTGCAGGCTCTGATCTGCCCCATGACCACTTTGCAAAGATTAGGTAGCCTAGAAATGTCTCAGAGACTTTGCAAAGGATTGCCTCCAACACTCCTAGCCCTCCTGGTCTTTCTCTTACCTGGGTAGGAGTCAGAGAGGAAAAAAAGGGAGCAGGAATGTCTGAAGAATTGAGGTCTTCAACTACCTCCAATTTTTTAGATGGGGTTTGTGATACAGTATGGACTGGGACAAGCTAATCTAGGTTGGATCAGGGTGTCTGTTTTTCTCATCTTCCCATCCTGTCTTCCCTCCCAGTTTGATATGAAGATTTGGCATTGAAATAATCTGCTCTGTTGAATTTTCCCAGTAGGACTCAAAGCTTTAGAGCCCATTGCTACATAATGCTGAAGCCTGCTGAACAATTTGAACCACTGAGTGTCAAAGTGTCAGATGGTTAAAAATGATCTTGGGTGCTGTGTCAAGCCATTGACAGTCTGCTTTCACCATATCAAGCACTGGGAACTATGTCTTACTAATGCTATAGAAAAAGAAATGAAAACAATTCAAAAATCCACATGTAAATGCCTAAATAAGGCTTGAAATGGAAGAACTGTTCTCTGTCCTTTTAGCTCTAAAGTATGTCTGGGAAAACTCCTGGCTTGAGAGTAATTTGGATAGGTTTTGAAAGGATGATTCTGAGAGAAAAGGAATTTAAAAAAAAAAAAAAAAGAGCAAGGACCTAGTTTTTTGATTGTCTTATTTCCTTGAAGGTATAAAAAGACCCCAAAATCACTCAAAAGGAAAAAGAACAGCAAGACATAATTTTGGTTTCTGCTTCTGGTGCTGCTTTTTCTTGTAGACTCATTGCAGTTGATAGAATCATAGAATCATAGAATCATTTAGGTTGGAAAGACCCATAAGATCATCAAGTCCAACCATCATCTAACACTACCAAGCCCACCACTAAAACATGTGCCTAAGTGCCACGTCCATGTGTCTCTTAAATACCTCTTGGGATGGAGACCACCACTTCACTGGACATCATGTTTCAATGCCTAACCACTCTTTCTGGGAAAAAAATTCTTCCTGATATCAATTCTAAACCTCTCCTGTTGCAACTTGAGTACATTTCCTCACATTCTAATCTGAAATGAAGTGCTGAGATGAAGTGCTCAGCATTGATGGACTTATTGGCAAACCTGAGCCTGGGGACAAGCTCCTGCCAAGAGCAGATCTGGGTGCTGCTGAAGCTGGTGGATAGGAATAGGTGAGGTTCAGAACGGAAAAAAACCCTCAGTGTCCTGATGAACTCAAGAGCTGACAGCGCTGAGAGTCATGCCTCTTGTGCATGCTTGAGGTCTCAAAGACAAAGAGTGACCAGTGGAGGGTATCAGCTTCTAGCCATTAGCACTACCTAATTGAACTTCTTGTTGATTTAAAGATAAACTTTCTAATTAATAGTGATATTTTTCTTAGAAAACTGTGTAGCACACAAAATGTTGATAAATTAGGCCATGTCTAAGCTGATGGACCAGGCAGTTCCTGGCTCTGTCCCATCCCAGCACCAATGCATGACCTGGATGTGCCCCAGCCTGAGGGTGCAGAAATGAAATGAGGTGTGTGGGCAGAAGGGAGCAGTGACACATCTGGCCAGGTTGCACATCTGGATGCTGATGGGTCAGAAGATGCACTTGACGCTCAGTCCCTCAATTCAGGCAGCCTGAGGAAGCAGACCCTTGCACTTCCTGCAAGGTGCAGCATCTCCTGACGCTTCCTTGGGAAGCGCAAGGGAGTGATGTCTGTTCCAGGAGGAGGTGGACATGGAGATCACTGACTGGAAACTTTCCTAGCTGGATTTTGCAGCCAAGCCAGTTCACTTTTTTAAGGGGAGATATCTCTTTAAAAGGATACATACACTCAGAATGGGACTTAGAGCAGAATTCAAAGAGGTTCATTGTATTGCTAGAAAAGAGTTTAGTGGATACCTCATGCTGACTTCAGATGTTCAACAGATGAGGAGGGCAAACCCAGGACTGTGCTGCTGGAGATCACCAGCCAAGACTGGAATGGCCTTGGCTTCTCATACCTGCCCTAATAACCACCCAGGTTTTTTGAATTATAGCACTGGAGAAGATACAAAAACAGAGAAGAATATAGGATCCTGAGTGACTGCGCTCTCTGACAGCTCAGTGTTGCCATTTCTGTTTATACACAGCTTTCCCTAAACATGGGAACCTAAACATGGTTGAGAAAGCACTGACTTACAGGGGGCTATTTTAGCAAACCGAGGGTTATATCCCAGAGGGGGTCTCTGAACACCTCTCTTCTCCTTGTCTAACTCAATGCACTTGCTACAAAGCTGGTAGGTGCATCATCAACTTGCCCTGGAGAAATGGAGAACACTTGCTCTCATTTCTTCAATGATGGACTATGAGGTTAGGGCCTGAGGTCAGAGGAAGGAGTCTGGAGAACTGAATTTGAGACCTGCTCCTACCTGCAGTGTCTCCTTTTCAGATAGATTTCCACAGGACCTGCTCAGCAGTGAGCTGACTGCCCATAAAACTAGCCTGAAGCACTAAGTTTATATTGGATTTTAGTCCTTCACTGCATTCATCCCCTGGTCACCAAAGCAGAAAGTGGGCATGGCAGTGACAGGGACTATGCGGGAAGTGCATGGCCGTTAGCTGGAAACAAACAGCCATCCAACACAGTAGAAGTAATATTTTCCTGTGCCCAGACCGATCATCTGCCTTTCCTTTACCCCTTTAGGGTCTGGAGAGAGACATCAACATGCACCATATTAGTGATGATTCCCACCAGAGCCAGCCTTTGCTGTTGCTGGTGGCTCTGCAGGGCTACACGAGCTGGACCAGCTCCGCACAGTCACCTGCCCTTCCTACAGAGCTCACTCTTTTGTCTGGCTTTTGCAGCTGTAAGGCGAGGTTCCCATATTCCAGCCCTAGAAAATAACATGACCGTCAGCTGCAAGGTAAGCTGGTTGGAAAGGAGATTGGTTTTCTTGAACACTGCTGACACATGCCCATTTTGGGGAAATAATCCTCATCCCAAGACCCGTGACTCAATCTGTGCCTCACCCATCTGGCACGTGTGCCTGCCACTTTGGGTGACTTGCTGCTACGGCTGTTGCTCACACTTGCAGGGACTCTCAGGTAGCAGAATCCATGTTCAGTTTCCTGCCAGGCAGGAGGGGAGACTGCCAAGGAGAGGTGGCAAAAATCATGCAGAAAATTTTGCTGTTCTTCCTCAGGGAATTAAGAGAGGAGGAGGAGAAGCCAGCCTGAGAAGAGAAATATTTGTGCTGGACAGGACGTGTCACTAGAAATACAAAGCCAGGACTCACTACTTACCATGTGCAGAAAGTCTAGCAGTTTCCTTAATTTCACACATGTTATCTGTACAATAATGCTAAAATATACACCCTTTCCCCCCATGCAGTTTATTGGAAATTGCTAATTAATTACTTCTTTCATTAACTTAATTGTTGAAGCGTGATGTTGTATGAAACGATTAACCACCTGTGTAAAGATCTCAGCAGATCCAACCAGCACTGAGCGTGCTGAGCAGCCTAACTCCTACTAAGTGTTGTCAGCATCATTTACAGGAGGGGACACTGAGGCAGGGGACATCGCAGCCACCATTTTCATCCTGGAATCACCCAAACTCAGGTTTCATCTTTTTGTGACTTGGCACAAGCAGGAGTTTACCAGAAGGCACCAGAACTCCCCGGCACTGAGACTCAGAGACCCAGATGGCCCGGCTGGGTCGACCTATCCAGAGCTAGAGAAGAGTTCTTCTTTTTCACTGGAGAGAAAAGTTTTGGGGTCTTCCCGAAACAGTCCACCTATCCTTTGCTCTGCAGAAGCTTCAAGGCATTGGACCAGCTGGATTTTATCCAGATGGATTTTGGTTAATTAGTCAATTCTGTCTCAAAATTAAACAAACCAACAGACAATGCATTTCGGCAGCCAGTATCTAAGCCATTACGTGAACAGGAGGCATGGATATTTCTGTACAGAGACTTGTAGGTGAAAACGGAATTCAGTGAGCAGTTATTCCTGACACCAAATCCCCATCAGAGCTGCCTGTGGGAGCATCCATGCCCAAACTGGAAGCAGAAGGATGCTGAAGAACCATCTTTAGGAAGAGATGTGAGAATCCAGTTATGCTGGATCAGCACGGTCTGTTGGATTTGCCTTCTTCTATTTAAGGCTAAATGAAAACTTTTTCATCCTTTGGAAATATGTATTCTCAGATAATTCCCAGTCCTCCCATTAGGAACTTGACCCATTAGCAGTCTACGTGTTTCTGTACACTTCTGGCGAGCTTTAGACACCTCTGATCAAGACAAAGTCTTAGTGAAAATTTGCCAAAAGCTGTGCGTCTGTAATCACATCACTGCATTTGGCAGCAGGATTGGTACATATGGCAAACTTCAAAGATTTGGCAAAGTGAGCTTACCTTCAAAGAGAGTGTTCTGAGTTACTGGAAAATGAATTCTCTTTGACTGGTGCTAAGTGTTGAGGGTTTTTTTTTTTTTTCTTACAGCAATAAAACTGAATTCAATTAGAAGTGAAGAAATAAAATTTCAAAGACAATGATGAACAAAGGTTTATAGAATAACAAACTCTTACAGAATAAGTTACCAGGTCAAAGCAATCCAAGGAAGACAAAATGGCTATTAATTCAGCTAGACTGGAATTCACGCTGCTCTGAAACTGAATCTTCCATCAAATTAACCTCTGATGTTTCCTCTGTTCATTTTGACATTTTTTGAAATCTGTATCCTTTCTGGAACACTGCACAGCCATGTGGATAAAACCTGTGTCTTCGCAGTATCTGTACTGCACATAAAATAGTTTGGAAGTATTAAGACTGTAATGTCAAGTATCTGAAATTTAGGAAATATTAGAATCTGGGTTGCTTTTTAAGCACCAATTTGCCCTGCACACATAAATATCAGCATATCAGTATATATACTGCGCCTGCATTAGCATCATGTCACAGCAAGGACACTGCAGCCCATGGGGGCTGATAAAGAGTCTCAAGGTAGCATTGAGAACCATCTTCACTCTGACAGCAAATCTGTGCCTGTTGGTAACATAAGTACTGAACTAAACGTCCAAGCCACATGTAGAGTCAATAGATCTTTCATGGGATGATTCAGGGCACTTTGTTCAGGGATGCCTACCTCTACTAACTTCCAGGCATCCTAAATTCCTGAATCATGATGATGTTAGCAAAGTGGTAACTTGGTGGGGTGAAGGTGAAGTTCAGCACTCAGCAACCCAGACAAGGAGATTCTGTCCTCTTAACAGGCTTATCCCTCTCTTTATGGGCTGCACACACACACCCATGCATAGCAAAGCAGAGGTACGGAGTATCCTCCAGGACCAGCTGTAGTATGTATGCTTCAGTGGCCATGCAGACTCAGCATCTGCAAGCCTATAGCATCCACAAACACAAAATGGACATAAATTCTCTGTTACATACACCTTTTACAATATTTTGTTTTCTTTCTTTGAAGTAGGCAATGCCTCTGCTTTATTCAGCAGTTGTTTTTCCTTTCTTGTTGCCTATATTCCTTTCTTCTGCCTTCCGGGGAAGGTCTCTTTGCCTTTCTTTATTTCCTTATGTCTTGAATAACATCAGGACAAAAAAAAAAAAAAAAAGAGGCATTATTTTGGAAGGTGGATGCAAACACAGGTTACTTATACTAACAGTTGCTCATGTGTACAGCAGGCTACTTGGGCTACGGTGCCATCGATATGACATTATTTTAACACTGTCACTGTTAGCCATCTACTCTAAGATGGTAATCGAAGCATTTCCTACTTGTCCACAGTAATACCAGCTATTTAGTAGCTGGAAGATCTTTCCAAAACAGCGATTACACTATTCAAACACAGGCAACTTCTGAATCAAAACAAAGTATGTATGACTTCAGGGTCCTCTTGCATGAATTGAATATACGTTATATGCTGTGGTTTAAAAACATCTGTTGGTTGGGCTGTATACAGTAAGGATACACAGAACACACGGCACTGTCATTTGCATATAATGTGTCACTGCTGTATTAAGAGCAGAGGAAGATCACAAAAACCTTGAGAAAACAGCGGAATCTAAGAATACAGCTGTATAAGTCATGGAGAGCACTCTAGTAACACAGCAAACTGACAAAAATCTGACAAATTAAAAACAAAACAAAACAAAACAAAAAAACACACTTGCAGCAAAGCTCTGAGTAAACTGGTAAAGACCTGACAGCAGTGCTCACCTGGGGGAGTTGTTAAAATGACTTTGAAGAGGGATAGATTGCCTTTGTATCTTCTTTTATTTCATTTTACTTTACTTTTTTTTTTTTTTTTTTTTTTTTTTTGCAGTACAGTGCATAAAGAAAGCTCAAACAACAGTTTCAGAGGTCCCTTCCTGTCCCCCTCATCTTTCCAAACACTTATGGCCATTAGTGGTAATGGATCTTTTTTAACTATGGCAAGAGCCTTCTTGCTCGTGGTAGCCACTTACCAAAGTGTCCATACATTGAGAGTCCCGATGGACCTAGCATCCCTCAGAGGTCTTACAGGATGATGAAATCCAAGAATGAGAGATGAGAATGAACTTGCGTTTGCTTTTCAGGATGAGGCCAAGCTCCGTGCACCTCCTCACTGCAGGGAGCCCTTGCAGATTCGGCTGCAGCAGCTCTGGCTGACTCACCTCCGCCAGTAACCAGAGGTCTGGGTTACACGGCATCCTCAGCACCAGCACAGTCTTGCTGCTGGCCATGGGATACAGCCTCAGCTGGAAGGCTGCAGCTGAACTCAGGACCTGCATACTCACGGGTAAACAGTATTGCAGCTTTGCCAAGCCATATAACTGAAACATTCACAAAACTGGTTTGATTTAAAAATTAAAATAAAATCAAGTTTGTTTGGTTTGGTTTTCTGGCGTGCAGGCTTCAGTGGTCCACTTTTAGAATTCTTTTCCTGTCATTCTGATGCTATGTTTTTCCTCTAAGCGAAAGCTGACATTCTCATACCACCCCTCATTTCAGAGCTTAGGCATTTGGAAGATGCTGCCTCCCAACAGGCACTCCCAAGCCATGAGGGCTTTCAGTATTTCTGTGCAGGGTATTGCATTTTCAGGAGCTGGGGTCAACATGCACAACTCCAAGCCTGACCACCAAAAGGCATTTGTAAAGCTTTACCACACATCACCATCCTCATCAAATTCCTGTTGTGGCTAATTTTATGTCACTTATTAATTGTGCATATTACTTTGAAGGAGAATGTCCATCTGCTTTCCTTTCCATGGAGGGTGGGAATGTTTTTGTTTTTTTGCTGCCCTGCCTGAGGTAGTTGGGGAATCCCTGAGAGCAACAGAGCCTTGCCCAGCCAGTTTTCTCCTCTCCCACTTTCTCTGGGCACATATCTGCCTCTGGCAACTTTAACTTAATTGATACCAAGGAGACTCGGGGTCTCACTGACCACAGCTGCAGCTCCAGCTCCAGAACAAGGGCCTGAAGTGGCTTGTGGTTGAGTCCATGAAGGAATCTTGATTAAACCACTTCAGACTTATTACAAACCATAATTTGACAAAGATTTGTGATTTTCCAGATTTGTTAGAAAAATCCAAGACCAACATTTGGCACTTGTACTTATAAAACAATTGTCCATGAGAGTGACTAATTCCCAGCAATGCCTTCAGGGAACACTTCCCATGTGCATGCACAGCCTATGGTGGTTATACATTGAAACAGAATTCCTACAGCTGATAATGGGATAAACACTGTACAGTTTGGGCAAGGCTTTTTAAATGGAATATTTAAATCTGTTTACATTTATATCTGTAGAGATCAGGTGTGGTGGGCTGGAGTTAGTTGTACAGCAGATCACTTATGCCCTAACATCTTCCATGCAAGCACGGTGATTTTCAGCGTATCATTTATCCAAACAAAAAGACACACAACCCAGTTAATATTAAATCTAATGATTTGTCCATTCAGTCAAATATCTGAACATGCAGTATTAATGAGTTTAGGAGATCTGATATTTAAAGAGTCCATCAACTGTTTGAGTTTGCAGAGGCCCAAGTAATGCTGCTGCTGACTTCTTTCTGCAAAAAGGTAGTTCATGCTGTTGGATCACGAATGAAATGCAGCCCCTATTACACCTCTAGGCTCTGCCTACAGCTGTCTGCCACACAGTACAGTTCAGGATCACAGCTTAGGGAGCAGCTTGAAAATCTACTCAACAAATAGCTGCTAGGAGTTGGCCAAGAGGAAACATGAGGGGTGTTAAAAACCTGCTCCCATTCACGTGGCAGTAAGGAGGAGCTAGCTGCCGTCCTGGGGCTCCTGCAAGAAGGTGTTACAGCCTCTCTGTAGGGACTGGCAGGGGTCCCTTCCCCCGTCAATGTACAGGGGGGTGGGCCATGCCATTACCAAGGCACAGCCCTTGTTTACTTCCACAGAAACAGTCCTTGGCATGGTCTCTAGCGTGCCTTTGCCCCATTTTTGCAGAAGATGCCCTAACAGTAAGGCACTTACGGAGTTACATTCCTTCTCACGTCCATCATGTCCCTGGTAGATCTGGGATTGTGGCCCCAAAGCTCTGGGGTGTGTGTCTTCCTCCAGTTCCCACACTCTGGGACATGCCTTGTTCTCACTAACCCACCTTTGCACTTCCACGGTGCAGGTGGGTTCCCTGCTCACCCAGACAGTGTCTTACAGAGCTGCTGCTCCTCTCCGTCTGCTTAAAGTGGGAGTCCTCCCTTCAGAGAGTTTTGTTCCAGTCAACGTGCGTTAGGAGATGGTCAAGTGGCTTGAGCCATCCCAGGTACCTGGGGGATGGTATTTACATATGATCTGCTCAGATCTGGCTAATGGGGTAACCCTGGGCACTCACAGTAGAGTTTTTGACAGCAAGAGAACCTGATGTTTTCCAAGTAATGCATATATGAGCTTCAGGTATCTTTAGGGCTATGGAGCAATTGAGCAAGGGTTTTCAGAGTGGTTTGGCACACCATCCTATTAAAATAGTCATTTTCTTTCCTTGCATGAGGCCCCAAAACACTTGAAAAAATATCCCATGGGGATATGTGGAGCAATGCCAATCACTACTGTCCCTAAAAATATCTCACCTGAATCTATGTAATATGTTGCATCTATTATTAGAAATTTAGTAATTTCAAAATCTGCATCCATTTCTAGGGAAATTTATAGGCATGATATCATGCCAAAGTACCATTGCTGCTTTCATAATAAAATAGTTTGGATAACAACAACTTTTATTCAAGATGTGAAATAGTAGTATGAGGATTGACATCTAAGCCTGGTCCTGTGTATGTCTGTTTCTTTTTTATCTGCACAGATTCCTTGGGGTTTGGCTCTGGCATAAAAAATGAACACTGAAATTTACTTTAAGTGATATGTTTCTTTTGGTTTATTTTTCTTTTACAAGAGAAAAAATATTTGCTGCTAAATATTTAGGATTTTTGTCTGCTTTTCTAAAGAAATCTAAGCAACTAAAGGCCCAGTCCTACAAGCTTTCTCATGTGTGTCATCCTTGCTTGGACGCAGTTCCCTGGAGACAAGGGGGTACTTGCGTGAGAGAGGAGAGTAAACTGAACCCTGAGAATGGAAATGCAATTTTTAAACAAGCAAAACCAAAGCATCAATGTGGTTGACATTGCTTCCTACTTCGGATTATATATTGTATATAATCCAATTTAGACCAGTCAAGGAGGGCAAAAGACTTTTGTGAGCCAAAAACAAAGGAAGGAGAGATCCTAAATCCTGTGAGATTTTGTTTGTATTTCAGAAACTAACCAGAGTGGAAATGCATTAAAAATATATAAATAAATAAAAATAAAAAAATAAAAAATCCATTACTTAAAGCTGACCTGCAGTTCTTGCAGTCTCCTTACACCCAATATACATGTTCCCGCTAGTTTGCACGCTACCGTCTCTGAAGTTCCTGCTACTAATCACTACAATATGAAGTCTCTAGCCTCAATGTTAACATTAAATGTAGTGGCTTTCAGCTGTAGCCCTCCTAGCATTAAGAAAATAAACCCCTGCTGAAAGCCATTTTCAGCCTCATGTAGGCAGGGACCACAGGGACCACCAGCAACCATTTTGTGCTGAATTTTGATCTGTTTCTTTTGCCTTTACCCATCTGACATGTATTTTTTAGGGGGTTTACAGCTACAGAGACACCAGAACTGCATGCCAATCTGTTTCAGGCTGACATTCAGACTTCTGCAGTGCCAACCACCTCCCTTGCTGTTCAAGATCAGACTTAAACATAATCATGAGTGCGTGTGACTGGCTGTAAAGCAGATTTTAACATGATCTGGCTGAAGATCCACTAGATGGAATTTAGGGACACACGTAGGAGTTGGACTCGATGATTCTTAAGGGTCCCTTCCAACTCGGGATATTCTATGATTCTATGATTCTATATCCAAGCCCTGACCCTGATCTCTAATTCTATAAATGTGTTTAAAAATTCTTTGTAATGCATGTAACAAACCTGCAAGCTGTAGGAAGCCATCACAGGTACTCAACTCTTATGTAGCCTTCATTTTGAAGCATCTGGTGAGGTAAATGAAATAGCAATAGGCCAATGATATTAATATGCTATTCCCCCCAAAAATTCTGGTTTTAATTTATATCATTTAAAGAACTGTGAGAAATAAACCAGCACTGAGGTGGAATGATCATGAAAGCTGAAATGTTTTGTACAGCGGACTCACACTGAATCGAGAAGAAAGTTCTCCGACAAGTGTTGGTCTGGCAAATGTAGTGCACTAACTTGAGACTCAAAGTATCCCCATTGAGATCAACCATGTAGGGAGTGGAGGTGCCTAGCATCTTGTCAAAATGGAGTTTAACTCCTGAAAACTCACAGAGTGAAAATATTGTAACAGAATAGTACTATGAATGGTCATGGAAACTCACAGACAAGGAAGACTGAGAGGACTGTACAAGGTGTTTGTTTATTTATTTATTTATTCATTCCATTTTGAAGGTGCCAGGCTTCTAGCTTTCAGACTTTGACTCCACTAAAAATATCCCCATCCTGTACACCCTCCTGAATACAGAAAGTCGGCTAGCTTTTAGACACTTTCATCCTTTGTAGTTTCTGCCAATCCATCACATCCAATTTTCCACTTTCCCTTCTCTATTAGCCTTTGGTCACTGAGGATTTTCAACTGCTCCATAAAACCCCTGAACAGTCCTGATGATGGGGAGCTCAGCACTGATGTGGAGGCAGAGGAGTGCCTCAGATCTGGGTCTGTCAGATCCCGAAGCGCTTCACCAAGATGTGACTGAAGACTGGAAGAGGCAATTTTTGCTGTGCTGGTACACAATCTCGTTGCCAGTTTAAAGAGAAAGCATGCCTCAGTTCACCTGAAAGCCCAGGGTTCATTTGCTATGTTTGTTGCAGAGGGCGTGAGCTGCAGTCATGAACAGATACATGACACCACACTTTCACAAGCATAGCTTGCAGTCTACCTGTCAAAATCCTCTTCACTTCAACATCAATGCAAGTTATCCTGTGACACAAGTAACATGAGAGAAAGCCTGTGAAAGAGAGCCTATCCCCTCAGCATGGAGTGGGCTTTTTAGTCCTCTACTCCTTCCACAAGACCAAGTTCTGGATTCTGCACCTGAGATAGGACAGCCCTGTCTGTATATACAGATGAGGGCCAAGAGGCTGGAGAGCAGCCCTGTGTAAAGGGATCCGGGGTTCTGGTTGACAGCAAGTGGAATTTGAGTCATCAGTTTGCCCTGGCAGCCAGGAGGGTCAGCATGGGGTGCCTCAGGCCCAGCATCGCCAGTCAGTCAAGGAAAGGGATTGTCCTGCTCTGCTCTGTGCTGCGCGGCCTCACCTCAGGCACTGTGTGCAGTTTGGGGCACCACAACATAAGAAGGAATTAAAACTATTAGGTAACGGCCAAAGGATGGCTACAAGAGTGGTGAAGGGTCTAGAGGCCAAGACGTGTGAGGAGCAGCTGAGGTCCCTTGGTTTGTTCAGCCCAGAGCAGAGCAGGCCGAGGGGAGGCCTCATGGCGGCCTGCAGCTCCCTCACGAGAGGGGAGCGGAGGGGCAGGCGCTGAGCTCTGCTCCCTGGGGACAGCGACAGGACCCGAGGGAACAGCATGTTTTGACTCCTCCTTAGGGGAGGTTCAAGTTGGACATCCCATCTGGTACCACTCCTGCTCCGGGCAAGAACACCACGAGTTCCTGGGATCTCTGCAGAAAGAAAAGAATTTGTGAGGAGTCTTGGAATGAGCTTCTTTATACAGCTTTCAGTTGTCCTTGGAAACTTTAGAGACCTGACTTCTGCGTCTTGCCTAGGGACAATTACGGGGCATAGGCACTACACAACACTCAGCTGTAATACTAGGGCTGGGCATAATACATTTGGCTTAATCATAGGTGGATGAAGTTAGATGGGAATACAGGTCCATACAGCTGGGCATGCCGCACAGGTCAGAAGAGGGCTCTCTTCTCTCCTGTTCAGAGCTGCAGAATGGAACCCGGAGATACAACAGGGTGCTGTGCAGGCCTGTGGTGGCAACAGGCAGAGATGCTGGGCACTGTGCAGGGAATGACCTCCCTCTGTAGTAAGGGAGCCAAGCAGAACAAGGCTGGTGGGAAGGAAGAGGAGAGGTGTCCAGCAGCTCCCTGCTGGATCACACCTGGCCATGCACCTCTGAGGTTATGGGCAGATGTCCCCTCAGCAGACAGCTGTTGGCTGGAGGCTCTGATGCTGTTCAGGCGTTCCTCACTGCTCCTTAGAGAACACTGCCTATGCTGGCTAGTGAACAAACAAGCTGATTGTCTCACATAGAGCTTGCTGGAGTATCAGTTTTGCCCCAGTTTTCAAACCAACTTGACCGCCATCAGAACTGTGGGGGCAACAGCCACCAGCTGGTGATTGATGAGGGGCACCCTAGGAGGGCAATGTCTTCCCCCACTGCACCTGGAGCTAGAACAGGTTATATTTGGCCATGGCCTGTACCAATGTGATATAACTAAAAGGGAGTCCAAGCTAGCTCAATGTATGTGTTGAAGAAAGCCAGACAACAGCATGCATTGAACTGACTTAGCCTCCATCCAGATTTCACCCCAAATTTGGCCTCTCTTCAACCAGCTGTTCCTCTGACTGTGTGGAGATGAGGCCTATAGAGACAAATAAACCTCAGGGAAGACCTTCTGGAGTCTTCTCTGCAGGCAACTGTGGCTCGCCCTCGTGAAGTTCTGGGTTTGATGGCCTAGTAGGTCTTCTTCATCCCATGACACCATGATCCTACATCGCCTTGGTTCACGTTCCCTTCTCTTCCTGGCCTGGAATCTCCAACCGCTCTGCTGCTCTGCCGCCTGGGAGGCTGAGTGTTTCTGCCAAGGCAGCTGCTCCATATGAGATCTGACACTGAAGGAGGAGGGAGTTTTATTCCCCTGAAAGTAAACCCTGTGTAAATGCAGGAGTGCCAGGAAGGAATATTCTTGGCTTGTCTTTCATCTGAACTGTAAATGATGTATCTCGTGAGTGGTGAGTGGTGATAGCGAGCTGCATCCAAATCCTAATCAGCCAGAAGTATGGTCACAACCAATAAACTAATGAACCCCTGCAAAGTCCAGCCTCCCAGGAGGGGTCAAAGCCTATTTATACAGAGTGAGAAAAGACTTCAATTCACAGGCCCTGGAACAGCAAAAGCAGGTTATTCATTGGCATTCGTTTTCTCTCTGCGGAGCAGGGAGGAGGAAAAATTGGCCCCTTCTTCCCTGTTACATAGCATTAGAATATTTGGGGTTAAAACAAAGTAATTATTTGCTGAAGAGTAAATTAGGAAAGCTCTCAGCTATTTGTGAATTTGGGTTGAATTTCATGATTAGTTCCTGTTGGATAAGGGGAGAAATGTTTTAAGAATGCCACAGTGTTTTATTTGGTTGTGATATTTGTGAAATGAAACATTTGGGTTTAGAACAATATTTTCTACTGGAAATGTCACCTCTAAAACAATGTTTAAAAATATTTTAAAACCAGGTTTTGCAATTTCAAAAAGATACAGATCTTTCCCTTTTAAGTCAAGGGAACCATTTAAAGTTAATCTCAGATGACTGCTTTTTCTTTTCAATTAGCTTTGCCAACTTCTGTCCTTCCCCCTGCTGTGTGCTTCACTTTGGTTTGGCAGGAGCTGGCTCCATGATTTCTGCTCCTTTCCTCTTCTCCTTAATTGCCTATATGGCTCTCTAGGCCAAACAGGCATTATTCACCCAACCCAGTTTATGTCCCTTTGGATTAGAAAAGAATCAGAAAACATTTCTGTAGAAAATTATTTCAACTTATTTTTGACAAAATGACTTCTGAAACAAAGTATTTAAGAGTTGAATAGATAGACCAAAGTGGTGATTTAATGGAGCCCTTAGGCTTCATGATCTAATAAAACACATGGAGGATGTTGCAGTGACCCCAAGGTTAAACAGTTTGCCTGTACGAGCCAAGAAGATGTAGACTGGGATTAGAAAAATCTTGGGTCACTGCAAATTTAGTATTCCTCGTTGTCACTGTTGCAAGGTAAGCAACTTCCTCCTAATACATTCCTCCATCTAACTAAGGTGTTGCTTTTGTGATAGCCCTGTGAACGCTTCCTTTCATACGTTGAAGCACCATAAGAACCCTGGCAGCTCTACCTATCTTGTGTTTTGATGATTTATTAGAAAGCAAAGACTGTTTGCAACGCACTGGCATCAAAAACCCAAGCTCTCTTAAGCCTTTTGGGTGTATCATAGCACCATAGTCCTAGAAGGTTGCAGTTGCTTTCACGCTTACTTCACTGGCTTTCTGTTGGACTTGGAGTCACCAAAAGTTTAAGTTATTTCTTCACTGCAGTAACTTGTTGCATCCTGTTAACAAAGAGTGCTGAGGCTTTGTATAGTGAATGCATCTTTCCAGCACTTGCTTTGGTTGGCAAAATGCAGTAACCATTTGATCCCAGTAAATATGTGCCTTGCCTGACTCATAGAGCTCTCCTTTGCAGCCCAGCCTTGATCTCCTTTGCTCATGTATAAACAACATTTGGTTTAAAGCCTGCCCCATTGAAATCAGTGGCAAAGCTCCTATTCTCTTCAGAAGTCCACCTCTCACATGCATTCAAAGGAGAAAGACTCCTTCCCCCTTATGGTTTGTACTTCACGTTACCTGATGTTAAACAGTATCCAAGAGCACCAACACAGTGAAAAAGACAAAGGAATCAGGTAAAAGACTTCATATGAGCTATAGAAGATAAAATGGGACCATGGTGTGACTAAACCAAGAACCCTGGTTTGTAACTGTCAAGTAGAGATGTGATTTTTCATATAAAAAAATCCATGTGTTGGAAACAGAATCTAGATGCACAGCCATCGAAAAATGACATTTTTAAAGTAAGGAATTACTGGCATTTACCTGGGTACATAGTAGGGTTTTTTACCCTTGAAGTCTTTAAATACAGGCATCTTATAAAGAAATATACTTTTATCTATCCAGGCTCTTGTTGCTTTTTGGAATGATACATTGAAATCCTCAGACATGCATGCATAGATCAGACTAAGCACTAAAGGTGTTTCTGCTTTTAATTTCTTTTTTTTTTTTTTTTCTAAATAAAATCTCTGCATCATGTGCAATTCTTGCTATACTTCAATCTTTGTATTTTAGATATTTGTCAATCTGTGTATTTTGAAAGAAAAATGTATAGACTTTTCAATTTTTTTGAGCTTGCAGTGTCAATATGTTAGATATTTTGTGACCACTTCACACACATTGCTACAGGAATGGGCAACACTGTGGACATGGTTGAAAAGATAATCCCAGTGACTTCTCACCATTTCTAAATAAATCATCTTCAGTAGTTGGGGGCCATCTTCTTCATGGTAATGCCTCATAGAAATGTTTCTGAATCTTCATTTTGACCCCATTTCGTCTATAAAATAAACATTTTTGCCAACAGAGTATCCCTTTACTGTTTGATATCTGACCTTTCACAAAGAAAGGTCCGTTAGGAAATGTGATGCTTATCACACTTCCCTTGCTTCCCTATTTTGCTGGAACTCAGCAAAAGGCTCCCTAATTATTTCTTTATGAGTTAAACCAGATCATTTTCTCATGTGGGGATGGGTCAGTTTAAAAGCCCAAGCAAGTGAAATCATGCTCCTTTTGGAACAAAAATGACTTTCACAAAGAAAATACAAAAATAGTGCCAGGTTGTCATTGTCAATATAAAACTAGCTATTTTCTCCAGGTAGAAATTCAACCTCAAATTAAAGCATTAAGGAAATTGCTATTTTTCTTGCAAAATTCTGTACATGCAAAATCTGAATTTTACACAGCTCAAGAAAAATCTTGCTGTCGAAAGAGAACGTCTAATAAACGTTCCGTCAACTTATGAAACTTACAACAAGCAATGGAAACTGAACAGATCTTACAGGGGCTGAGATCCCAGGTAAGAGGAGGGAGGACAACTTGGAGGCACCAGTGGCAGGTGGGAGGGCGACCTGGTGGGCACCAGTCTCAACCAAGCTCGCCAGTGTTGCTCTGGGGGGGAACTAACCACATGAACATGCGATGTTTGGCTCCCCCTCTTGGTGGGTTATTAGTTGTAAGGGAACAGAATACAGTCCTTTTTTTTCTTCTTCTTCTATTTTTTCCCTGCCCCTTACTAAAAGCAGATTATCAAAATTTCCTTTCCCTACTTACATTGTGCACCTGGAAATAGTTTCAGTTTAAACCAGGGCGTTTTGTCCAGTGATTCAACATAAAGCTATTTCATCCCTCTTTAAACAAATGGACTCCACTCTTGTTTTGCTCTTGCTCTCTCTCTTGGAACTATCTCGCACTAGTTTCTATGACCTGTTGTTTCACATTATGAATAAATTGGTTTTCTTCACTTTAGTTATCCCCTAATCCCTTTTAGGCATATGATAGTTTTGGAACTTTATACAGTGTCTCTGGTTAATGTACCTCTGAGAAGTTAGATAAGGCTGATCCTTATTTAGCCTGCATTCAGTAGAATTACATTGAGCTATTTTTGGCTGAGTGCCCTTTTAATTTTCCAAGCTCTCAAATGGAGTCATTTAAAGTATAAAAATGTATGAACATCTTTCCTCTGAACTAAATGGCACTCTTTTTCTTGGCTTAATTTCCTTTGGAAGTAAAAGCTATCCTATGCTTCACTGGTACCAACAATCAGTAATGTAGTATAGATTGCCAGACGTAAAGATTAGGTAAGTATTTGAATTTCCAGTAGTGTTTTCATGGAATTATCTATATGCAGCTCGTATTCTATTCTGAGAACACAGCTGGACTAGCAACACTAATTATATTTCTTGTCTAAAAGAAAATGATATTTGCTAAAATGGAATGACTTGAAATCTATTTGATGTGAATTTATAATTTTTTAAAAATCATCCTAAGGGTCAACATTGATGTTGGTCCTGAATATATTCTAGAACCTGAGAATCCCTTGAAGATGCAACAATTACACTGCACCATTTGCTCTTAATGGCCTGGGGTGGGAAAAAAAAAAAAAAAAAAAAAAAAAAAAAGTGGCATTTAGTTCCTCTTAATTGAATTTTCTTTCAAGTTGAATTTATGATCTCATTTTTTTAAGTATCAGAATAATAGTAACTTCCTAATAATGGTCAATTCTGGTCTAAGAGGTAACCATGTCAAATTTCCCTAGGCTTCCTCATCAGAGCTATTCCTTGAATGCACTGAGTCATTTCTGCAGACTGAGGACAAAAATAGCTTTTTACTCCTGTCATTGCGGGAGAGCCAAGAAGGCTTGGAGAGATGAGGCTGGAATTGATTTCTCTTCTGCATCATCTATTCTGAATGAACAGAAATATCTTTTTTTTTTTTAATGTTTCCTGAAATATACATGTTTCTTAACAAACTTCTCTTGCAAATAGGCAAACTTTTCCCCTGCCTTCCATTTTAAAACTTTTGTTCACCAGCTGAATTTTCTCAAAGTCTCTCTGTTTCATTAGGAGGAAGTGGATTGTACTATTTTGTATTTATAAACCCAAACCTATTCATATCTCACTTTTTTTTCCAACAAAACCAACAGTATAATTCAGCTGACCAAGCCAGCTTAGACAACTTTTAGAGAAATACAAGTTTTGACAACTTTTAGAGGGGATATGAAAAAAGATCCTTGGGTTCCAGAGCTGAAAAATTCAGCAATCATAATTCATAAAGAAATTCCTCTGTTACGAACCTTGCTGTGTTCCCATGTATTGGCTGGATGAGTGCTTGCCCAGGATGGAGGGAAATGAAGAACTCTGGCTGGTAGGGTTCATTTTCCACACTGTGAGGTGCAGGAACGTATAAATGACCAGGGCACTTTGCCACTGCATCTCGTGTGCTTTTAAATACTTCCAGCAAGAGCTACTGCTTCATCTGTGTGTGTGGGAAGCATGAACCTGTTCTTCCCCCATCCCTGTGGGACAATCAGGAGCAGTATGAGTGTTATACAATACCTGCATCTTTTAGCCCTGTTTTGACCAGGTACATTTTATCTCATCAGGACCAGATGCCTTAGGAATAAGGTATTTTTTCTTGCCACCTTTCCCCTACACGTCACCTCCAATGGTTCTCCTCCATGAATACTCGAAATTTTACATCTGAACTGTGTATCTGAGCAGCTCCTGAAACTGGGACCACTCAGGTCTGGAGATGCCAGCACAGAATTTGAATGGGCTGTGATAAATATCTCTGGTGTTAAAGCACCTGGTGCATGTCACTGGGTCTTTTTGTGCCTAGACCTAAGAATGTTTCAGTGCTCTTCGGAGAGTCTGTGTGTGTAATGAAGAGTGTATGAGGGTGGGAGGTGAGGCTGTGTCTCTTTATGTACTACTTATTCATTTTTACCCACTTCCTAAATCCTTCACCAGAGTCTCAAGGGATCATTAGTTTGTTATAAAGCTAATAACTTGTGTATCTTTCCAGTATTTAGGTAAGTGGAAAAGAGCCCATTTTCCTAATCTCATTGGCATCTAGATTGTATTTTATGGATTTTATCATATGGAACTAATATTTCAGTACATTTCAAAAAAGACTTGGCGTAATGCAATCCAGCATTGCTGATTATACTGGCCAATTTTTACAACATTATGAAACAATTAAGATGATACATATGCAATATGAATATGGCATAAGTAAAATATGAGCTGAGCAACATGATGGTGAGCAGACCTATTTATGGGACACTTTTTGCTTGATACTTGACTGAACAAAGAGGGACAGCGACGAAAGAGCTGTGAAAGTGTTTCTCTGTAAGCCTGAGGCTCATGTACTTACAGCACGTTCAGCTGACTGTGTACAATAAATGCAGAATGGAGTAGCCAGAAGGAGACATTGAAGGGACATCAGTGTGCAAAGGTCCTTATCAGAGTTGTTCTTTCTGCAAAGCCTTGCTGAAGTCCTACAGAAAACCTGCAAGAGAAAGAACTTTGCCCTCCCAGCTCCATCTGTGTGCCAATGCTGTAAGTATAACTCAGAAAATTTGGTTGGTGTTACACTGTCAGACTTACTTGTGGAGGAATGCAGGTTTCCTGAACTGCAGGCACAGAGTCATGAGGAGACCTGCGCTGGGATCCTTCCCAGGGGTGGTGGGGAGCAAGGTGCCCTGTGAGAGCAGAATATCACTGGGAATGAGACAGCAACAAACCAGCTTCACACAAATAAGCCCGTGCAGAGTCCTCCCAGCAGCATGCTGGGTTGCAGTGTTATGGCAGGGACGAGGAGACTAGTACAGATGTACATACATGCAGGCAGAGCATGTGGTAACCATTCTCAAAATGCTGGGCTCAGAGAAAGAATAGACACAGGCAGTGTGTTTGATGGTAAATTATTTGAATAAAAGCTGACAGTGAATCTCTTGTATATGCTCTGTGCAACAGTGTTAGCATTGCAAGAACCTGCTGTCCCGAGCATGGTGCCTGGCAGGAATTTAGCGCTGATGGTCTTATGGCACTGACCCTGTCATTGCTCTCCTGAAGGCACTGACAGTGCATCTAGGCTCTAACACTGCTTCTGCTATTTCTGCAGCCCTGCGGCAATTTCATGCATCAAAGTCCTACTGCAGTCTCTCCCCCTCTCCCCCTTTGTTGCCCCGGGGTCTTGTGGGACTCCAAAAGTCTCTCACTTCATTTTCCTTTAAGCAGATTACTTCTGGACATTCAGCTGTGGGAGGGGAATGGGATTCTGGCAACTTTAGTGATGTCCAAGGGTATTTAGGTTCAAGTGATGACAAATGAACGTAATTAATATATTAAAGTATGAGACTGTAAGTACTCCCACCCTCAGAGTAGTTTTGCTTGTTTTTAAAAACAGTTTCAAAACATAATTCATTATGTGATCTGAGGGGATGCCGAGCCAATTTCCACTTGGATCCACGTCCTCAAGGACTGTAAGGAACGTGTTATTCTGCCTAGCACCAGGGAAAATGCGTGCTTCTCAAACTGAATTCATGTGAATTGCTTTCAAGTAGCAGTACTCAAGCAAGCAGATGGTTGGACTGAAAACTCCAGTGAAGGCATCTTTGAAGGGTTAGGCACACACACAGTCAGATCTGTCCTGGCTCTTCCTGGCAGTCACTGCTTTCACTCAGATGTAGCTTTTGGTTTGAAAATAGTTGCTTGGCAGCATCATCAGCTGAGGCAAAAGGCACAGTTCCTGCCTTAGGTTAATAGCTTTATTTCAGAAAGACAATCCACACCACCAACCTGCTGTACTTGAGTACCTGACCAAAAATGTTTGGATATTACCACTTTCTAGACCCAAACTTGGTTCCAGTGGCTGTATCCAAAACTTTGGCAGAATTCTGAAAGTGATGAGGACTTGGATTTCACTTCAGATGTTTTCAGAATTCTTTTCTTTGATCTTTAGGACCAGTTGATCTTTGATCTTCATTGACCTTTATTGATCTTTATTGTTTGCTCCATTCATTGGTTGACACATTTACCACCATAAGAAACAATGTGTTTGGATTGCACAAGATGTTTTGCTGACAGAGAGCTGACATACATACCTATTACCTCTCTGGGTTTGTCTTTTATTTCATGGGTCTCAGGTTATTCAGAGCACATGATTCAGAGGGTGAGTCAGAGAAGCAGTCTAATCCAGGTGGTCTGAATTGCCCTCGGTTGCCTCTATCTCCAGAGATAACTTACAGAGGCTATGCAGACTGGCATCTCACACTGATGCAGTAGCACAAAGATCTCCCCAGGAGGATCTGAAACAGTAGGCAATCTCTTCCAATCTATTCAGTCATCTGCAGGATAGGAATATCCTCCCAATGATCTGGAAAAACTGTGTCATAGCAGAGTAAAATTAGTTAATATTATGCCCTATATAGAGAGGCACTAAAGCATTATCAACTCAGTGAAAGAGTCCAAAATCTGAAAGGATGACTGTTTAATGAAAGAAACACTCTATAAGAGGTTTAAGGTATTTCGAAACATATGCCATGCCGTATGTATATGTCATCTGGATTTATTCTTTTATTGGGAACTGTTCAACTGGGTTGCACTTGCACACAAAATTTGAAAGTGTGAACTGGAATAGATGACGCAATTATTTTAATTAAAGCTTCTTAAAGTATACAGAGTGCAAAGTTCAAATAACCAGTAGCTCTGCACACAGTTCACATGGTGAACCAAACAAAAAAATTTGAAGTCTTCCAAAACTTTCACTCATCACACCCATATGTTTCATCCATATGTTGTGTGCAAATACTGTTTATGTCGAAAGTGCTTTATACCACACAAAGCTCCAACTGAAGTCAATTAAAAGTCTGAAAATGCCCCAAAATAAATTGCTATAGTGATTTCAGTAAGGAAATCAACATGACAATAAATGTTCCTTGAACGGTAATAATCATATTATATCTCTCTGGTCAGTTGTAAAAATAATGATTTTGCATTTCCCAATGAAAATTAAAATATTGAGTTCTGAGGTGTGCACTTACAGTCTAATAAAATATTTACTTTGACATGTAACAAAAATACATGCAATTTCTGAACAATGTGGCTTTGTATTATTCTAAATATTCCATCACTATGATTTATCCAGAAAGCAACATTGAACCTTTTTACAGCTGAGACAGCAGGTGTCTTCATAATGTCTTGGAGTCAATTGAATTGTACAGTCCAGGTATAGGACAGATTCTTTTTCTAATTACAAGAAAATTATCCATAATTTCAGTTTGGAAAGAGCTTGATAAGAACATAGCCCTTAATAAGGCTAGCCCCATTCTGCTTTGCTTGCTGCACTATGTGGTATGTATGAGTGGGCAGTGACCACGCACGCAGCTGCACAGCCTCTCCGTCACAGGCAGGATTTACATCGACCATGTGAACATGCCCGCATGCAGGCTGCTGTGACAGATATCCAAGCTATTTCTGTCAAGGTCAGCTCAACTAGTTAAAACACTCTGTCCAATGCACTGCTCTGCAAACCTAGGCTACCTGGAGGAAGCAACACGGTGCTGTCATTGGACTGATCAGCTAGTTGCCTGGGACAGGTTGCAATCACAGAATATCCCAAGTTGGAAGGGACCCACAAGGATCTTTGAGTCCAACTCCTGGGTCCACACAGGACCACCCAAAATTCAGACCCTATGTCTGAGAGTGTTGTCCAAGTGCTTCTTGTACTCTGGCAGGCTCGGTGCTGTGACGACTTCCCTGGGGAGCCTGTCCCAGTGCCCGACCACCCTCTCGATGCAGAACCTTTCCCTAACCCCCAGCCTGACCCTCCCCTGTCCCAGCTCCATGCCGTTCCCTCGGGTCCTGTCGCTGTCCCCAGAGAGCAGAGCTCAGCGCCTGCCCCTCCGCTCCCCTCGTGAGGGAGCTGCAGGCCGCCATGAGGCCTCCCCTTGGCCTGCTCTGCTCTGGGCTGAGCAAACCAAGGGACCTCAGCTGCTCCTCATGTGTCTTCCCTTCTAGACCCTTCACCAGCTTAGAAGCCCTCCTTTGGCCACTGTCTAATAGTTTTATGCCCTTTTTATACTGTGGTGCTCAAAACTGCCCAGTGCTAGAGGTGAGGCCACGCCAGCAAAGAGCAGGATGGGATGTTAGCTGTAACTACCCCAGACAGACCTGCACAGCACTGCACAGGGATTGCTGTCTCCACTCTCTTGCTAGCAGAGTGGAGAGATCAGCTGGATAAACCTGGGATTAGGGAGCTGGAAGAGCAAGGGAAGGAAACCTGGAGCTTGTGAGAAATACCCAAATGGAAATGTAGAGTTTGGGTCATGGAGCTGCAGCCCAGATCTCTTAGACCACTGAGTTCAGTCTTCTGAAAAACTCATGATCCTGGACATGAGGTTGGTGTTGAAAGTAAGATTTAACCTGTGGACTGTCACTATGAGCAAAATAATGTAGCTACAATATAGAGAAATGCAACTACATTAAAATTATTGTACTTGATATTAAACTAGTACTTTCTGATTTGCATGAGCAATCTAATTTTCAGATCTTTCCTCCAATATAAAATAGGCAATGAATGACTCAGGTATTTGCCCTGCCTACTGCAGTGGAGTAGATATGGTAACTGTCTATACTGCAGGTGACTTGCTAAATCCTATTTTTATATACTCATATCTTTGAAATATTAAATCTCTCTATTAATAATTACTATATTATTTCTTACCTTTTGGGTTCAAGTTTTTTTGCAGCTGCTGCTAAACCCGGGCTTTTGATTTCCCAGAGGCTGGGACAGCTACACTTCTCCATTTGCAGAAATATTCAAGCTCCTTCAGACTATGCCTGAAATGAAAATGACTAATACTTGAAATTTAGTTTAGCTCAGACAAAAGTTAAAGCAACAGAAAGTGTAAAAGCCATGAAGTTTTCTCTTAATAAGGCTAATAAGGCAGCTCCTAAGGCTTTTGCAGAGTTCAGAGAAAGCCTGCCCACTCAGAGGTGAATCCACAGCCTGGAAATCA
The DNA here is from genome assembly GCF_040182565.1 of Anser cygnoides. NCBI lineage: Eukaryota > Metazoa > Chordata > Aves > Anseriformes > Anatidae > Anser > Anser cygnoides. The sequence goes on along the minus strand of NC_089874.1, from coordinate 139,610,526 downwards.
TGGAACCTTTCCCTGACTTCAGCGGGGCTGGAACCAGCCTTTCTGCACTATTGCCATTTGTTTTCCTGCTAAGGTTTTGTTTCTAGGACAGTTTATCAATGGAGGCTCAGATTTACATCATGCCACACAAAAATTTTGGTTCATACATTGGCATGAATTCAGTCGTAGTAGAGAAGGAAAGTAAAACCTGCCTTTGCATCCTTCTGAAGTACGTTATTTTACCGGCAATGGTGCCAATGTCCTGGCTTAGTCGGATGATTATATAAGCTGTCACGTTGCTGATTTGGCAGTTTCTCCTACTTTCTCTAGTTCCACTTGCTTCAGAGAAGGGCGGTGGAGAGTTTGGTCCGTTGACTTGGGTTCATCCAAGGAGGCTGACTCACCCAAAATGCCCAGATTCTCTGGGGCAATGCCTAATCTGCAACCGTATTCAAGCCCTCCAAGACAACTTCAGATTTGTGTGAGTTTATTACACTGTCCTTGAATGTTTCCCAATAACCCTTTTCAGATACATAGTAAACTGTTTCCTAAATGAACTCCAAGCCAGGACACGAGCCTCCCTCATTCATTTATATGCTGCTGGCTTCATGCAAACAACACTAGCTCTGCGGTTTTGTGAAATGGACTCATTTATCACTGAATGTGATGGTGATGATACCACCACCCTTTACTTATGTCGGATGCCTCACAGCTGTCTGATCAGACAGATTTCTTGGTTTCTCTGGCAAGGCTTCATGAAAGGCACAATGCTAAAGATGAAAGGTCAATTTTATATAATGGATGAAAACAATGAGTAGCAGATTAAACTAGCTTTCTGGTAAATGGTGCCATTACTTTCCAGTAAATAATGTCATGAATTACTTGATGAATAACATAAGTTGTGAGATTAAAAAGATACTCATTAAGTGATGGAAAATTAGGCAGCTCTATAAACTCAAATATGCCTTTGGTTTTCTTTCCAGTATGATCTAGTCCTTAAAACATTTACTAACAGGTCATTTTAGCTAGACTAACTAATGAAATCTGTGTATGAGTTTAAGCTAAATTCACTCTATGGAGATAGTACTCTTTAAGCAGCCTTTATTTTAGGATTTACAAAAATGTGAGATGCAGCCCCTAGGAAACGTTCTTTCCAAACATCACATTCAAAAGACTCTGAGCATTCCCCCACAATCCTTGACCCCCTGACCCTCCTCACCACTTGCATCACAGCCATTTTAAGCAATCATTTCAATTTTTGGTCATGAGTCAAAAGCACCTCCCCTGCCAGTAAATACATGGAGAAAGTTTCTCTGCAGAGGTAGGAGCTTTTCTGTGGATTTGCTTCCAGGGAAATTACAGCTGGCATGGCTTCTAGCCAGAACAGCAGCCGGAACCATTCCTTCCTCAGTGGAAGGGAATTGCTAAAAAGAAGAAAGATTTCCAGCCTAAAATACTGAATTCTGTTGTTTTTACAGAAGCATAGAAGCCAAAATCAGTGGGGAATCTTGCATGAAGGACAGGAGGAAATGTAATCTGGTCAAGTAAGAAAATATGTTTAAAGTAACTGTCTTTTAAACTCCTCAGCAGAGCTGGACATATACTAAAGAGCACTTATGAGCCATAGCTAGTGGGTCTGTGAACAGGAAAAAGCAACTCTAGAAAGCACTTCTAGGAAGCATAGTGGAGGGCCATAAATATATCTTGTTAATACTGAACTTGATAAGCTGAGAAAGAAATTACAACAAGTAGCTGACTGTGACCCCAAGGAGACTCGTTTTAGTAATACAGCAAGGTCTCTTCCAGTTCTCTGTCACCACATTTAAAAGCCACTTCATGTAAGTGTGTTTTAGCCATTTTATTTTCTCTTTCATAACCACTGGTGTGAAAGAGTATCTCTTTGCACAGAAAGGTTGCTGTGCACATGTACCCCTCTCTGCAAGACCTCACAGAGGGCTCTGTATGTCAGTCTGTGCCCTCTCCTCTTCATTTTGAAGGTCCAATCACTCAGGCAGAGAGCAGAAATAGGAAGTTGCACGTTACTTAGGAAGACGGTGGTTTACTTCAGATAATAAAATAGCAAATAGTCAAATGGTTGCAACTTGCACCTCTGTCATTAGAGAAGGAAGTGACTTGTTGGTGGCATCTGGATTGAATTGTGTGGGTGTGCTATCCCTGGTATACCCACAAACAAAGATTTTGTTAGAGTTAGTCACAGCTGTGCACACTCAAGACATGAGAAGTAGCACCATAAAAGCCTCTGTCTACCTTCTATGGTTCTCTCAGCCACCTTACGCCTGCAGAACTTCTCCATGCTCTCATGCACGAGCCCATCCCCACAATAGCGTCTTCTTCTCAAGTCTTCAGCCAGTGAACACAGACCAGTGGTCAAAATCTGCAAGTGAGTAATGCCTGCCAGAACAATGGGCTTTGTTCCCTGGGCACATGGTGTTGGAGTGCCTGTTGAGACTCCCTCTCCTCCTCTATCAGACAGGGCTGCAAATCAGCTGAAGATTTTAATCAGACAAACAAATATTTATACAGTATCATTGACCGTTGCAGCCCAGGGTTGCTGTGGAAAAAAACAACACTGTAAATTTTTATAAACATCTCTTGCTCATGTCCTCTTCTTTAGAAATTACAACACATTTGCTTTCTAAATTATTTTCATGGGGGGTGAGGAATGAACAACAAAAATACACATATTGCAATTATAATTCAACTCCAATTTAGCCAGAGGAAGTGAATTTGCAGATATATTTTCATCCAAACTGGCCTCCTTTGATATTTCCATCTTTTTCCATCTTGTCTGGATAACCAAACACAGATCATAGGAAAAAAAAAAAAAAAAAGAATCTGCTATTATTCATTTCTTCTTTCTGGCTGCTGTAGGGACCTCTGTTTATTGTTTGTTTTGGAGTATATAATAGCTTCTCTTCCTTACATGTCTGTTTGCTGGCTTCTGTCTCATCAGGACATGTTACCCTCACTTAGTGCACAATGGGTTTGACAGCTGGGAAACCGTCACCAGGATCTCTTTTTTGAATCATCAGGAAATCTCTACCTAGAGCTCTGAACAGAAAGTGAGAAGAGCCTCCCTCCTGCTTTTCTTGTAGGCACCCAAATCCCAAGTCCAACACCCAAATCCCAAGTCCATCACTCAAATGCCCAGATGATTCCATAAATGGGGCAGGTTGTTCCTCAAGCTCCTCTCCTTGACGCAGATTAGGCAACTGCCACCTGTCTCTCTGTGCCTTTTCAGCAAGCAGCTTACTTTTGGTAAATTAATTCATTCTCATTATCTGCATTCACAGTCATTCATCCTGCCCAGAGGTCCAAGCTATGTTAGGGTTTTGGGACAGACTATAAAACTTAAGAGCAAGATACTCTCTTGCACAGAAGAATGGGTAACCTGTGCAGGTGACATTCAGTCTTCTGTCTTCTTGCTCAACATGGGGAAATAAAAACTGCCAGGTTTGGTCTTCAGCTATCTTGAAAAGTAAAGTCTGATGTAAGCCAGTCTGGACTCCTTTGACAGATCTCACAAGTATAGAAACATAGAATCATTTAGGTTGGAAAAGACCTCCAAGATCATCTAGTCCAACCTTTAACCTAGCACCGAAGAGTGCTAGTGACTAGTTTCTAGTCAGGTAGAAGTGACTGAGATGACTCCTGCCAGACTTTGCTTACCCACTGTTGGACAAGAGGTGTGCACGAAAGGTGGGCACGATACCAGGACAGCCCAGATCTGGTTCAGGGGCTCACGAACCAGACCCCTGTGTTCTGGTTCATCAGCCATTCTGCAGAGAGGTGCACCCTCAGGCCCCTTGGGAAATGGTAGGCAGCAACTGTAGGCCCATATAAAGGAAGTTAAATAGTGGAAATTGTAAAGCCAGGCTTACCAAGGTATGTCTGACTTTTGTTATTTGTTCTATTCAGACATTTTAAAATACTAAATTCTACACTTGATGTTTTGTTCCAACTACCCTAAACTGTTAAAACACTAAACCAAAAGTCTCTGCCAATCTGGAAACAATAAATCTCGATGCTGGAACATTAATCGGGTTTCCAAACACCCTCCTAAATAGCACTTAATTTGAATTATGGATACTAGCTGCAGCTGTGTTCAAATAACAACGACAAGCATGGTTCCATCACACTAGGACGTGACTGCAGCTTCACAGTTGTATCACTGAGCTGAGGGGTCATTTCTAATTGCTGTGTTAGCAGAAATCCACCGTGGCCAACACTGTTTGGAAATGCCATCAAGATGTTTTCTGCAGTAGTGCTTGATGTGAAAGCGAAGCCTAGGCTCCAGGCTGTGGCCACTGCAAAATGTTTCTCAAAACCAAGACCTGATCTGCTTTGTTTTCCACTCAGATTGCTTGGATGGGCCCTTGAAATGCTGGCTGTAGTCTCCCTGTGACCTACAGGCCACATTTCAGCAGAAAACAGTTTCCCCAGTGCAACAGGCTTTCTCTGCTAATTGCAGAGCTGAACTTGACCTTGTGCTCTTGCAGGAGAGGAGCTCAGTGGTTGATCATATCTTTCTTAGCTCCCACTTACAATAACCAGCTATAGAAATCATCTAACAAAACCCATAGCACATATTTTGCAATCAAGACAAGCAATAATTACCTCAAACTGCACTACCTGAGTGAAGAACGATGGTTCCCCATTTCTTCATGTGTTTTCAGTATGTTTCTGTGATATAACTTAGCAGATGAAAAACATTTTGAGAGGATGCAGAGATTCCCAACATTAAGAATAAGGCATCCAAAACCTCATCCAGATATTTATAAAAATTTCCTAGCCAGCCAGCACAAGGACCAGGCAGATTTAGAACAAAACAGTCAAACTGCATCAGCTGGAGGATGTGATCAGCAATTCTGTAGTCAGCTGCATGGTAGGTCTGCAGTACCCTTGGTTGTGCAAAATGTGCCACATAGAGTAGAATGTAAAACTTTCAAGGCACATCTTTAATGTTTCTTCTGTTCTTTTAAGATTTTTAAAACCAGGTTTGAAATAACCTTTTGTCTGGAGCTAGTTACCCTTGAGAGTTTTTGCTGCATGGATATGGTCCTGGCCAGCCTGCTTTAAGTGGCTCTGCTTGAGCAGGAGCATTGGACCAGATGAGCCCCAGAGGTTCCTTCCAACCTCAACTATTCCGTGATTCTGTGATTCTGTTTTTAAAGGCAGTTTTCTTATGATCATTCAAAAACCAACCAACCAAAAAACAAACACACGTTAAAAAAAAAAAAAAGATTATTTCTTAAACTCAAAATAAATAAATAAATAATCATTCTTAACAACCTGTTCTTAATTTCTGGACCCTAAATATTGAAAGGAAGCACTTTGTCCATAACTGCAAATAATAAAAAAATCCTGTTCATTCTTCTCAGCCACTCTGCTGCTGCCCAGTCTGACTAAGCCTGATGAATTTCTAGCTCAGATTACAGTAAGCCCTCCCACATCTCACAGGATCATTTCTGAATTGTAAACAAGAACCCAAAAATACCCTCATGGTGCAGCTGTGCTTGTGGCCAAACTTCAATGTGCTATTACTTTAATTTGACTCTTATAAGCATGAACAGATTCACATCTTCAGGCAGGAAAGCACCCCATCAGTGGTTTCTTTTCTCTTGATTCGTATGCATGCCTCTGACTCTCGCTGTGACTGCCACAGCCAAAAGGAGAACCAGATCTCCATTTCACTCAGTCTTGCATAAATAAAAATATCATTAAGCGCTATTTAAAATATGTTACATTTAACAAATTGACATGAAATCCCTCACAATTTATTGCACTTGGCAATATTAATAAATGTGGTCTATATTTTACAAATCAAGAACATGTTTGCTGGAGGTGTGTGCACTTGAAATCACTTCTATCCAGAATTTTGCTCTTATTTCCATCAGGAAGTGTTTTCTTCTGTTTTACTGCATACATGTCTATCGGAGTGACTACAAGATACGTTTTAGTCAAACAATATATTTTCTCTCTTCCCACCAGATGGGAAATGCTTTCTCCTCATTGAAAATGTCATTTTGTATTGATTGTCAATCACTATAAATGCATTACTAGCTTAAATTGGTTCCTTTAAAATAAATTAAAAAAAAAAAAAGAATCAGAAGACAGAACAATGGGAACAAGTAAATATCACAAAATCCTTTGCCTCTTTACTATGAAAAGTCTTTGGGTTAAGTCAGTAATGCCATCCTCCTCATCCTTATGTGAAATAAATTTGTTACTATTTTTTCTTTTTCTAACTAAAAGGAATATTTTATCAAACTGTCACAAATCACAGACCTTTATACATTCCACAGGTGCTGGTAGATGCAGAGAGGTGTGTCAGTCTATAACCCACTGAAGTCCCTGATATGGCATTTGCATGATACATCTGCCTCATAAAAGGCTACAGAAGCTCCTGTTTTCTACCTGAGCTAAAGCTTGTACATACAACTCAACTAGAGGAGCGAGCATGCAAGTCATGTTGTTGGTTTTTTTTTTGTTGTTTTTTTTTTTTTTAATCCAGCTTATTTGGAGTCTCACCTTTTTACACCTTCTCTGAGCAACTTGTAAACCAGCTCAGATACAATTTCCTTGCAACTGTGAATCCTGCAGCTTTCTAGACTCAGATGGAGACATTTGGCCAGACATCTCTCCCTTTGACATCTCTGAGCAACCAAGACCCCAAATCAGTCCTGGGTCAGAGTCTGCCCTTCAAGGAAGAGATGAAGGCAGACATGAGCAAGAAGGCAGCAGGATCTCATGGAATACTGAAGCCTTTGGTTCAGATATCAAAAATGAACCAGAGGTGAGTGGATCTGCAGAAATGCACCCACTGGTTTCAACCATCTTTGGACAGCTGGTCTTTCATTAACCCAAACACAGAACCAATGAGATCCTCATGCAAAGTGTACCAATGTGAGAACTGTGCTGTAAATGCAATGTAAAATTCAGGGGTTGATCCTCAGATTGCCTTGCTGGGATTACCTGCAGCTCCTTTCCTGTAACCTCCAGACGTTGCCCCTTGTTGCTCCCGCCCAGGTTAGCCTGTTGACACTCTTTGTACATCCAGGGGCAAGCTGGAACTTTATGGCAAAACTTACAAATCAAGACATTAGACTGCCTTATCGCATTTAAGTATTTTAAATATTTTCTTTTATGATGAAAGGGCATTTTATGTTCATTGTTAAAACTGTCAGGGCTCATTTTTCTAAATTTGTGGGTTTAAACTAAGCCAACTATTATGCTCACTCCTGATGGGTACGCTAACCAGATTTCACTACCTGCCTTGTCCTTTCTGTTATGTATTAAAATTCTTACCCCCCCTTCTTCATTGATAGCACTGTAAATGTGATTTGATGAATCTGTTGTCAAGAGGCTGTCATTCTTTTCAGTTTCATATTTCTCAAATGAAAATATGTTGGAGATGAGATTATGTACTCACAAACACATGCTCTTCTCCCACTGTGCTTCTTTATGGCAAGGCTGATTTTGACCGGCTGACCTCAAATCAGCAGAAACATTGCATGTGTTCATACTTAGGGGTTGGTGGTATTTTTTTTTATTTTTATTTTTTGCATTATTCTGCCCTTGCATTCTCTGTAGCTGACTTTCAGTGAAACAACAATACAAATAAGACACTCCTAACTGACATTATTTAATTTATTAATCAGAGCTACAAAGAAGAACAAAGGGTGTTAATTATTCTAAATATATAAATATTTTTGTCATCTCAACTCTTCTCGGTCTTGAAAAAGGTGATCCTATATCACCTTTGCTGCTGAATCCCATCTCATATTTGCAGAAGCAGTTTCAATAAAGTCCTTTTTATCGATCCTCTTTAACTTCAGATACCCAGATGTTCTGTTGAGAGTCATGTCTTGACTTTGCAAAGGCATCATGAGCATCACCACTGGGTGTGTTTATTCATTTTACCAGTTACTTTCTCCTGTGCTCACACTACTTGTCTGCAGTAGTGGCTGGGACTTATTTCCAACAACTTATTTTATGCAAAAATATTGGCATAAATCATATTGTCAGAATGGAAAACAAGTTTAAAAAGTAGCCGTAGGAATTCACTGCCTTGTGAAAAAGGCTGGGGGAAAGATAGAAGGTTTTAAGAGTTACTAACTTGTGAAGTGGAGCTTAGCCGAGGAAAAGATTGGGTCCAGGAAATATGTCCACAGTGAAATATGTAGACGTATGGAAGGACTGGACATTCTTCCCAGATAAACTTTCTTGATATTAATGGCTGTGTTTTTAGCATTAAACGACTATTCCATCCAGATTTGGGACAGAATCCAAGGATTTTGTTGCATTGAGGTATGCATTTAAATGGCATCTTGACCTGGGGCCAGAATTCAGGGGCTCCTTTGGGGTGGCTCTGTGCAGTTAGGGGAGTCATGCCCGCGCTGGAGCTGCTTGCCCTCTGAAATGTGCCATCACCCAGCTGCAAACACTCCCAGCTCCTCTTCCAGGAGCTCCTTACTAAAACATACTGTACGCTATACTAGATAAGGGCAAGAATTTCAGGGATTTTTTTCAAATGATTAAAGAAGTTGCATCATTGCTAATACATCATCTCTAACACAGCACTCTCTGCCAAGGAAAATCCCACGCAATCACATAAAGGCAACAAGCAAAGCAGCAGACATGAGCAAACCCAGAATTCCTGAATGCCTGTGTTAGACTGCTACTGTTGCCTACAACACAGACTTCACATGAAAGACCCAGTACACTGATCCATACATTATTTAGACATCTAAGCTGCTTGCCCACAAATCTCCAAGGCTAGGCAGTGCAGGCTGCCTGGGGAGACGAGAAACAACAGGTACAAAAGGCAGACCCCTAGCCCACGTTGTACTCAATTAATGATAATTAATGATACAAAGGGAACTTGGGAAACATTTTTGAAGATTTATTTTTTGTCTGTGTGGGAAGCAATACAGGTTTATTTACTAGAGGAGTATTATAAGAGACAAAGGCACTTTCAGAGGTTTTATGTGGCACTGTTTCGTAACCATTATCAGAGTCCATATCTGAATCTGTAAAAGTTACCGTGGGTAAAAGTGCTCTGGTAACTTAGGACAGCATGTAGAGAGTCCATTCAATAAGTGGGACCCCAAAGTTAAACTCCATGTGCAGCTGGAAGAAGGCAAGATTCAGGCAGCACTGTTCTCACAGGGCAGGCTGGGAGGTGTGATGGCAGATGTGCACCTTCTTGCACACCACAGCAGGGCAGGACTGCTGTGGGTAGGACAGGGTAGGATAAAACTGGGCAGGAGAGGACTTTTCCATGTGCTGTACAGAGGGAGCAAGTGCAAGCAAATCCTTGGGCTCATCTGTTGGGCATTCAGCCCTGGGGCTGTCTGCTTCCAAGGGTAATGCTGTATTCCTTTTTTTTTTTTTTTTTTTTTTATTATTTTTTTTGTGCAGAGTGATACTGAGAAACAGGTCTAGGAGCAAGGCTAGAGAGGCCAAGGCTGGTCTGACCAGCACCGTATCCTATGCAACGCACAGTGGAGTGCTCTCTGCCCAGCTCCCACAAGAGAGAGGTGGAAGGCCAATTTGAATAAGTGTGCACACAGATGGCTCTTCCCTCCGAGGTAGACTCAGAAGCCTCAAAAGGACTTCCAGAGAGGATGTCCAAAGCTCCAACACAGGAAGAAATACATTTTGTCATTCTGATGGATGTTGGTATGGTATATTTTTAAAACTCCCCCAGTAAGGACATTCTGAAGCCTTTCAAGTAATCTATTATGGGGCTTCGTTGCCTTACTGACAAAAATATGTTCTTCTCTCTAACCAAAACCTTTCTTGCTACAATTTAAGTCCATAACTTCTTTTCCTAACCACAACAGACAGAAAGAAGAAATTATTCCCTTGTGGCCAACAGCAGCCTTTTTTATGTTTGATATTTGCTGTCATATTCTACCCTCAAATTTTTCTCCTTCAGGGTAAGTAATTCCAACTCCTTCAGTCTTCCTTCCCTCTCCTGTTTTCCAGACCCCCATCATTCTCCAGATAGACTGCTTCTGGTTGATTCACATCTATCTCAAAGCATGGCACTACAGTGGGAAGCAGCAGTTCCACAGAGGCTTTGCCAAAGCTGAGAGGAGCAGAAATAGCGCTTAGCCCAGTAGTAAGTCTGGTAATGGTAGTCCAGTAATGGTGGTCACCATTCAAAGTCTGGGTGCAGCACTGGATCTTCACCAAAACTGGGTGCATCTACTGTCAAGGATCCTATGATCCACTACAGCCTAAAGTCCTTTTCTGCAGAACAGCTGTCAAGCCAGTTGTTTTTACATTGTGTTTCGGCATTTGTGGTCTTATCTCATGAAAGCATCCATAATATTACTGTTTTAGAGAATCTTAAAGTACTATTCACTTGATAGCATCCTCCTTTTTTTTTTTTTTTTCCAGACTAAATCTCCAGTTCTTCTGGAATTCCAGTCCTGTCCTCCAGTGTATTCCAAGTCCCTCTAAGTTGTTGTGACAGCTTATTTAAAAAGCATTTGACTGCAGCCCAATCTTACCAGCACATGTCGCTAGGGAGGAGACCACAGACCACAGACCACACACTGCAGTTGTTCTGATGTGCTCACTTGGGTCCATGGGATGGAGGCTCTCCATCCCTGTAGTAGCACCTTTTTGGAGCCACAGTATTGGTACATCAGCCTTCCCCCATGAACTGCAAACAAAACTCCAGTGCAGAGGTTAACCCTGGGTCACTGCAGTAGGGTCTGCTTGCCTAAAGCTAAATTCTGTTTAAGCAAAGGTCCATGCTTTTCCTTCCTTATGTTTCTACTAGGAATTTCAGGTCAAGGGATTTCATCAGGAAAAGAATTAAAAATTTTCTCGCTTTTCTCTTCCATGGTCAGTGTGTTCAGTATGTCCAAAAACTATCATGAAAAACAAAAAAAAAACAGAAAAACAAAAAATAAAAACAAAAAAAAACAGGGTATGAAGCTGAGTAGGAGTAGCTCAGTTTTGAGTACGAGGCATGAGGCAGTAGGATTTTCTTAGAAAATAAAAAACATTAAAAACACAGAGAGCACACGTTATCTTTAAAGTTAAAAAGCTCCACACTGTGCAATAACATAATATCCATTGAGTGATTTCATGAGAAAAATGTAGCTGAAACCTTTTTCAGTTTAAACTCTAGTTTGTCTTCTAAATTATTAGAAAATACCAGAGAAGATGTTACCTAAATTTTACGTTATGTGGTCCCAATTCATTAAGCTTCTTTGCTGTAGTGTATTCAGTTCTACAGAAATCTGTGTCCAGCTCTCAAAGCTTGCATGCTAGACATAGGATCCTGCAAGTCAGGATGAGGAGGAATTGTTTAGGGCTCACCAGGAGCATCCAGTGGACATTTTCTTTTGTATAGATTATCCTGCTAGGCAACAAAATCATTTGAATCTCAAATTTGGGTTATTTTTTTTTCCCATACCACAGGACAGAAGCGGTCATTTGCCTCTTTTCATTACTGTCTTCAAGATCAGAACTAACACCAGTGAGGCTGTTAGGGTTATAGCTATATCAGGAGGACCCGGTAAAACTAGGAGGAGACTCATTCTCAGATTTTCTTTTTTATGGCAGCAAAGAGAAATTTTATGTCATTTCCTATTGAAACAAATTATCTACATTCAAAATTTTATTTATTTAATTTTGCATTTTGCAAAAGTAATACTTGTATTTTATGAGTCCGTTAAACAATGAAAGTTATTTTCCCTCTCTTTCTATTCTGCTCCAGTTAATTAGGTAATTATTGTCCATTATTCCGAACTTAAAAACTAACCTTTCATAAGATACCACTACATTATTTCAGTATCTCACATTACCAAAATGTTTCAAACTTCTGTTCTGTGACTTAATCACTTCCAAGTGCTTCTTCAAGAAATCACTGAAAACATTTCCAAGTTTTATTAAGATAACTAGATAGGGAGAAATAAGAAATACACAGCACATTTCAGTTATAATACAGATTAAAAGTACCCCTCTAATACCTAAATTAAACGAAGTACTTTGTGACCAAGAAATATTCTTTTAGTTTTGTGTCTTAGTTTGCATTCATAAACACCTAGTATAAATATACAGATCTGATTCAAGTCCTGTCATATTCCGATTTTCATATATAAAATGCAAATCTGAAAATACTAGTTTTGCAAAAATTGATTTAAAATAATTCTTAACATTTTTGGTTATCAAAATTCCTGTGTGAGTCTATACACCAAGTCATGGGCAAATATGAACCTAGCAGAGGTGTTTCTGGTACGGTTTTTCAATTTAACTCACCAGAACTCACAGGTGTATATGACCTCCTCTATATCTTAACCTAAGCTGGTTTATTGCCTCCTTCCAGAGTGTTGTACCATAGCTGTATTTTAGGGAAGACTTCTGTACACTGCTTTCAGAGGGGTGTACTCTGGGACCACTGATGTTTGACTACTTCAAAAAATCCTTCAGCCTGAAGAGATTTTTTGCATTTATGTTTATTTAAGAGCATTTCAAGTTACTGAAAGGACAAAAGCATCAAGTGCAGATCACACAGGACCTAAAAATCATCTCCCAGCCTGTTGCATTTTGCCTTGAATCTGTGAAGTTGCAGGTTTACAGCTAACATAGTTGAGACCTACTTCATAATTCGGACCTGAACGTGGCCTTCCATATTGCTGCAGATTTGACACATGTGTGTGCAATCATAAGCAACCCCCCAGATATCTCTCCTACAGCAAATCCTGTAGCAGTATTATTATAACCATACATAGCTACATATAATATCTGGAATCCAACCAGCAGCCAGATTTGAGGGATCATCCATAAAAGTTTCACATAGCTAAAGAGAGCAGTCAACCCACTCTTAATAAATTTAACATTTTCACAGATTCTCTGGTCAGCTTCACAGGCTAAGGTACTCTTTAAAGAGACATATACATTTATATGCATGTACTCAGGTCACCTGGAAAGCATCCAAAGCCTTCCTTAAAGCAGTCAAGCACAAATTTCTAGCTGTATTAAGCAAGATCTTTGTGCTGTAGTCATGATACTGCTCACAGCACTGCAGATTTATTTGGTGTAGCAGTGGGTTCAACAGAATTTCAGACCTGCAAATATGTCATAAGATAAGCATGTCAGAGGCTGTGGGTATGTCAGGTAATTTGACTTGTACACCTATCTTTGTTCTGGCATCTGCCCATTTGTGATATACACAAATGATACAGCATAGGGAGTACAGAAGACCTGACTGTTACTGGTACTTGTTAAAGTAAGACATAAAATGGTAAATATTATCTATCTATTTGGTTTAGAGAAGTCAGGCAATATATTTCTGGCAGGCTGAAAGACTGTCTGATGTGGTACATGACATTTGTATCTGATACATGATTAAATGCCAACATGTAAGTTGAAACTCTACAGGTCTGTTTTACTGTATGGTTTCTAACAAAAAGATGTTTAACAGTGGTAGGAGAAAATACATGTTAGAAATAATCTCAGTCTGAAAAAGAGCATACTACATCTTGTGAGCAAGGGCTCACCTCTAAGAGTCATCACAGGTAGCCTGCTGTGGATGTTGGTGCAGAAGAGGAAAGAAGCAAGGACACAGAAAACAAGTAGTGACCTGGCATTAAGTGGCAGGTTGAAGGCTGTCTCTCCACTGGGCTGAACAACATGGTAAGAAGGCTTGAAAATGGATGAAATCTGAGGTTTTCTGGGTTGCAAACTTTGATATGGGTCCAGATGTTGCAATAACCTACATTATGTGTGCAATAGTCATAGTAACCGAAGCATACTGACACTTGCACATCACCAGGAGCTGAGCTTCAGTGTCTGAGCTGCCTGTATTTTTCAGCTTAGATTAACTTCATCAAAAGCAGGCATCTGGACATTTGCACATATGGGTCAAGCTCTTTTAAAATAAGCTCCCTGAATTCTTATGGTTCCTTATTCTAGAATTAGGAATAGTCTCCAGGGTCTTCATGGGGAATGGTCTATACCTATTACTAAAAGAAGGTGCCTCGATGGACTGAATGGTAAGAGAAAAGCAAAGTGTCAGCTCCAGCCAAAAAAGAGCAGAAAATGCTTCTTGCAACTTAGAAAGACCTCAGATGTAAAAAAGTCAGAGAGTGTTTAGCAATTATCTGTGTTTGGCAGTCTCACATTTGTATGCCTACTTCTGATGGATCAGGAAGCAGAAAAGTCAGGGTAAAGGCAGCAAGGCTGGTGGTTTTTTTTTCAGTATTTTGAACCCAACTAGGAGCAACAAATATTGAGGGAAACACTCAGTGACCTTTCATTACTTCTCAACAAGAAGAATTAATACAAGAATTAACATAATGAATATTTTGGTCAGCACTCTTATTAGCCACCCATATTTCTAAAGTCTGTCTTTTTCTCTCCATGTTTACTTGAACTGAAAAGGGCAAGGGAGCATGTCTTAAGGGAAATACTATCTGGAGGGCATCAATAATGCCATTACAGTTTAATAACAATTCATATATAGTCATTCCCTAATTGGAAAATTAAGCATACATTGATTGATACGTACAGTTTCTGATGTCTACTAGGTGGTCTAAATATTAAAACAATCCCCAAGGTATTTTTCTTCATCAAGCCCAGGTTTCTGGTTATTTCTGCAAATTAAGAAGACACAACACTTCCACCTTTCTATAGCGTTCGCCTTCTCTAAGCTACCAAGAAAGTTATATTTCGTCATGAGAGAGGCAAATGAGAGGCCTAGTTGAATACAGGACCAGTAGATGAGAACACCCAATCCAATTCCATCCTAGCCAAAGCCCTCAGCATGCAACCTGTTGGAAAGGAAGAACAGCTCATATATAAATTACCAAGTTTAATAGGTGAAACTCAAGCCATTAATCTTTATGTAATATTTTAAGATAAAAATCTACATAAATATAGTCTTTTATGTTTTTTAGTTGTAGAGAGCATATGGTTTCAAGTCTTTTAAAAAGTTTTTAGTGTTTTAAAGGCTTTTAGGTCTTTCAAGTCTTTAGATTTTATAGCATATATGGTTAAAAATAAGCAAGGAAAACAGTTTGCAAGAGTAAACAGATGAAGTAATTTAATTAGCAGCTAGAAGCTATCCCTTGTGCATTCTGAAGGGTAGCTTACAAGTGTATTAACTTAAAATCATTTTAACAGTATTTGAACTGAAGTCTTGCTGGAGAATCTTAGCAATTTATTGCTCTTATTGATATACTTAGGCCTCTTGTTATTACGGTGGCTATAATTGGAGTGTACAGAAATTGGTATTAGTATTTGGATTCGAGAGCTGTACTTGATAATTATGGGAACTGTAAGTGAGAACCACTCCAAGGAGAATATGCTTGCAAATAACAGCTTTGTGTGTGTCCAGGACACATGCAAAGCCATAACATGGGTGTGGATGTTGATACAGAGACAGTCACCAGTTTACTGAAAGTTTTCGCTGGTGTTAGTTACTAGAGCTTTATACTTGAGTAGTTCAACCCAAGCAGAAGTCGTGCACATAAGACAGAGTCACACTAAAAGATATCTCCAGGCCAACAGTCCTACTAGTCACCGCCCTCCTTACCTGCTCTCTTCCATGTTCAGCTGGCCTGAAATAAACACTATCTGCACCATCCCTCAGTAATATCTGCTCCCCCTGCCATTTCTATAGCTACCAGTGGCACTAAAATCACCATCCATTTTCTGAATACATGCTTTTCAAGATCCAGCAATTAATTTAGCCTTGCAACATCTTTTTCTCTGTTTCTGTATACTAAGAAATTTTCTGTTTTCTAATACCAAGATGAAGCATGGGCTCAGCTTTAAGTGAAACACCACTAATTCCAACTTATTCAATGGGCTAGTGGGACTTACTGGGCTGTGGATGAATGAGTATCCCTAAGGATCAGCTTAGGGTTAGAGCCCATGGTTACAACATAGGATCTTAGAATCATTTAGGTAGGAAAAGGCCTCTGAGATCATCAGGTCCAAACATTAACCTAGCACTGCCAAGTCTACATTAAACCACGTCCCTGAGAACCACATCTACATGTTTTTTGAAGACCTACAGGGATGGTGACTTAACCACTTCCCTGGGCAGCCTGTTCGAATTCTTCACAACACTTTCAGTGAAGAATTTTTTCCAACCTAAGCCTCCCACGACACAACTTGAGGCTGTTTCCTCTTGTCCTATCATTTGTTACTTGGGAGAAGAGACTGATCCCCACCTTGGTGTAAGGTAAGGTAAGGTGTAATCTAAGGTAATTGTAAAGTACAATAAGGTCTCCCCTGAGCCTCCTTTTCTCCAGGCTAAACAACCCCAGCTCCCTCAGCCGCTCCTCATAAGACCTGTTCTCTAGACCCTTCACCAGTTTTATTGCCCTTCTTCAGACATGCTCCAGCACCTCGATGTCCTTCCTGTAGCGAGGGGCCCAAAGCTGAGCACAGTACTCGAGGTGCGGCCTCACCAGAGCCGAGTACAGGGGGACGATCACCTCCCTAGTCCTGCTGGCTACACTATTTCTGATACAAGCCAGGATGCTGTTGGCCTTCTTGGCCACCAGAGCATACTGCTGGCTCATTTTCAGCTGGATATCAACGAATACCCCCAGGTTCCTTTCCTCCAGGCAGCTTTCCAGACACTCTCCCCCAGCCTGTAGTGTTGTTTGGGGTTGTTGTGCCCCAGGTGCAGGACCCGGCACTTCGCCTTGTTGAACTTCATACATTGGCCTCGGCCCATCAGTCCAGCCTACCCAGATCCTTCTGTAGAGCCCTCCTACCCTTGAGAAGGTTAACACTGCCTAACTTGGTGTCACCTGAGAACTTACTGAGCGTGCACTAAGACCTGCCACAGCATCAGAAAATGCTGGTGCTGCAGGATTGGGCCATCTCAGTCTATGGAGGACAGTGAACACAGGTCGCCCGCATGTGGGTGAATGCTTTAACCATGAGGATGTAAACACCTCAGACTGTGACTGAAAAAAAAGTATCCCCACCTCTTCTGAGTGCAGAGTATAATCTGATTGGCATGTGATAAGAGTAAGGAGAAAGTGATAATCCGACCAGGTCACTCAGCTCTTGCTGCTGAAAGAACATCCAGTTTATTAACCCATGCCAGAAGCAAGTGCCAAACTGCTCTAAGCAGTCCATTTAGAGGCAAGGGCAAAGCTCTGGTGATCTAGAAAACTTTGGCCCGAAGAAGGAGACTTAAAGTGAGTCCATGTACTACACAGGAGTTCAACTCCTTTGCCCTGCAGAAACTGTGTTTGTTCAGGTCGTCTGCAACCCAAACTTTTTGTACCTAGATGTACAGGGTGTTTTTTCCTGATGTGGTTTGTTGAATGATACTGCTGTGTTTTTGCAATGTTTTCCATGGCCACAGCCATATCCACAAAAACATCTGAAACCAAATATTAACGTTTTTAAACACAAGCACTAGTTCAAATTGTTTTTCTATTCCTTCAAATGGTTTTTACTGCTATTCACCTGTTCAAAGTCCTTTATTACTATTCACAGTGAAGATGTGGTGCCTCTTAGCTGAGATAGACCATCTTGTACCAGGAAAAACAGACACTAATAAAGAAACAAGCAGCTCTGGAATAATCCAGAGATTGAAGTTCCTTTGCATAAACTATCCCTTTAGTATTTATGAATAACAAATGCACCCACTGAAATAAGGTTGTGAATGACTCATGTTCAGAAAAAGGCCAAATTTCATTGGGCATTCTGTTTATAACAAATAATTTAACCACTCTAAAAATATTTTGGGGGTTTTTCCTTACAGGGAAAAAAAAAAGCATCTCACCAAAATGAACTTGTTAAAAGGGAAAAAAAAGTCCTCGGACTGGCTCGTAACCCTGCAATCCAGCCCAAATAAGGACAGCATGTGGCTGTGCTATCCCAGAAGCAGACCGTTGACCAGACTGTGCCTGAAAATCTGATACTTCCCCTCTGAGGCGTGGGAGAGAGAAAGCACTCAGCTGCAGCCTCGCAGCTCCTCTCCTGCCCCAGCGCTGGCCGGAGGAGCCTGGAGGTGAAGCTGGCAGGCTCTGCGCCCCTCCAGCACTCTGACCAGCTCTGGTGACACAAGTCACTCACCTGGGGAGCTGGGCAGCACCTCGGACTTTTATCCTTGCACTGACATGCAAGGAATCGCTGCTTGGGTCCAAGTCTGCGAAACTTGTTTTCCAAATCTTGTGCAGTAGGTGGGTTATATAATGTTGTAATGTTATAATGTTGATATAGTTTAAAGTGTGTGAATATCTCACACTTTTGCTTGTATTCTCTGGGTTCTCGGTGCCCCGACCCACTGCTGAACCGTTGCCTTTGACAGCTCCTGCCTCACCGTCCCTCTAATGCTTTCTGACTTACTGGGATTGCACCGATGTGTGGTACAACACTAAATGCATTCCTGAAATCCAAAGAAATTATGTCTATCCAGCTGGGATAATGTACCTCCAAAAATCCAAATACACTTATCAGACATGAGTTATTTTTTAATCGTTTCATGCTGAGTGACCTTTAACAAATCCAAGCTAAAAAAAGCCCATATAGGTCAATGCATGTATTTCCTCCCCTTAATGTGCTCCAGTCTATGGGCAGGTAGGAAAATGCTTAACTTCACAGCCTCCTGCAAACTTCTCCTAAGTGCAACAAGAATTAGTGCTGTTTTGGCTGGGAGCCTGTATGCATAAAATCTTGTGAGTAACAGTTCATCTTACAAAAATGTTGCTCCCTCGTATGGCACGGGTTAGGCAGAATCAGCCTTACCCTGCTAGGACTGCCTGTGACACGTCTCCCCTAGCCCAGAAAATGTGGGAATAAAATGCCACCATTCAGACAGAAGCAACACACGGAAATGCATGGATGCCTGCAAGGTGCAACCACTGTTCTCCGGGATCTCTTCAGGAAAATAGTCTGACATTGGAGAACAGAACACAAGAACAAGGAGACCGGTGTGTGGTGATGACCAATGAGGCTGAAGCTGCTCCTGGTGAAAGGCGTGCTTGAATTATGGAAACAGCAAAGGGAGACAGAAAACAGCAACACAACGTTCAAAAGAGAAGCTATGTGCAAGAGTGAACTCTTGAATCTAACACCATAGATTGCTTAGGAGCACAGATGAAACCACGATCATGAACCATAAACACCAGGTCACTGTAGTTTAGTTTAGTTCAGTTTAGTTTTGCATGTTTCTCAGACTCCCAGGGTTGCTGAGGCTGGCCAGGCCCTCTGGAGCCACCTGGTGCCACCCGTGTCCAAGCAGGGACACCCAGAGCAGGGTGCCCAGCACCACGTCCAGGCGGCTTCTGAAGGGCTCCAAGGAGGAGACCCCACAGCCTCTGGGCAGCCTGTGCCGGGGCTCCGTCACCTGCACAGCACGGAAGTGTTCCTGGTGCTCAGGGGGAGCCTCCTGGGGGCCCATTTTTGGTTTGTGCCCATTACTTCTTGCATGTTTGTTGGGATATTGATAGGGTGAGTGGTCTGTGAACCTTTCAGAAAAAAATATATATATAAAAAATATATATATAATAATAATTTCCAAAGCCTGTGTAATTTTTTGCTGTGCAAATGACTGTAGATTGATTCTTCAAGATAAAACACATGGTTCTATCTGAATAAAATACTTGCTTTTACCAGCTTATTTAAGAAAATACATTCAGCTGGGCAAAAGATGGGCAGAGTGTCTGTATGTCTTGGCATTAGTCTGTGCAGATTTATGGGTCATGTCATATGTATGCAGTCACTCCAGCAGCATAATCCACACTCACAAGCTAGTGTTTCTGGCATCCAGAGTATCATTATTGCTACCTACCTACCTAGCACAGCATACAAAGATTTGCTGCAAGTTCATATTACTGCAGTGGTTCCCTTGTTACATCAGGATCAGGAGATAAATAGCCTTACACTGGGGAGGATGAAATGATTCAGAGTACAACACTGGAAAAAGGTACGTGGAAGCTCACGGTTCATCCCTACCTCTGGGCTGTGGGACCCCAGTGAGGCACATTTCTGTCTTAGAGCAAATGGGATGCAAATTCCCAGTACATGAGTTAAAATGCAACTTGCAGCTATGTTAGAAGCAAATGAAATGAGTGCTCAGAAGCAGCTGAATGCTTTCAACTGCACGGTCCAAATACAGCTTCAATTCAGTTAGTCCATGAGGAAGGACTTCTTGCCCATACAGAGCATATTGCAGGATTGGGGCCAAAACCAGCAAAATTCTTCTGGAGCACTGAAGACATGAGTGATTTTTGTAACATAATATTTATACCAGCACCAGCCATCATATATCTTGTTTCTGCCACATTCTGGAGAAAGCACTTCACTAGATATTTACTGTTTATACATTTTTATTGATATTATGTATGTTTGGGAAGTCCAGAAGCTTTTATGAACTATACACAGCCCTTGAAATTAAAAAAAAAGAGTTTTTCCAACTGCCCTAAAATAACTTTTTGATGCTATCCTGGGAGTTGCAAGATTCATATCCATTGTTTTTGCATAACTGTAGACAGAAAAATTGTATTCCTAAACTGAGCACCTCAAACAGGCATGCCCAGATCTGGCTGATGAGCCAGAACCCAGTGCCCTGTATCTATTACGGGTCTCTGTTGTAGACTGATGTAATTTGGGGCAGGGGGATAAGAATGGAAACTCCATGTTTATAATGGAAAGAAGGAAACTTCCTGTGACAAGGTTTAGCATAGGCTCAGGGTTGAGCATGAGCTGTTTGAGTGCTGCTCAGAGGTTTGCAGTGCCAGAAGTGGTCCCAGCAGAAATGGATTAGTGGGCAAAGAACAAGTAAGGAGATCAAAAGGTGAAAAATAAACGTAATTTATCGTGTGGCTGTGGTGTTTATGACCTCGATAGAGAAATTAAGGAAATAGCATGGATATCATCACTTTGCATAGGATGACCCTACACACATACAATCTGATCTACTACTCTGGATTAGCTTCTTAAACCTGTGAAAAGGGACAGAGAAATAGACCTAGCTACTTTGCATCGTCTGGCAGGCTCCTGTTTGGGAATTAAACACATGTCAATATCTTTAACATGATCAGTCTCCACAGTAAAGGGACTGAGAGGAGAATTCATACCCAGACTGGGAAATTTCCATGGCAGTTTTACAGTTCAGAAAATATACATATCACACACACACGCATATGCAGTAAGCATAAAAGATTAGCATTGGAACTGACAACTTGTAAGCCAAGTTTTAGCTTTATGTGATTCGAAACAGCTGAGTGATAAATTAAAATAAAAACAAATGCCAGCAGCTCCTTAGCGCTAGTGGGATTGGTGGGTGCTCCTGTCATGAGAGCCTGGTGAATACATATTGTTATAATTGGCCGGGTGGAGGTGGTAGAACAAACGTGACTCTTCCAAGGCAGTGTTGGCACTGACAATAATTGTTAACAGATTTGGTTTCCTATTCACCTCTTTTTTTCCCCTATAGCTCCTTCTTAACTTATCAGCAGATTTTATTTTTGAGTTATTAGAAATTGCATCCTTCTTTTATTGATTCTTGCGAGTTGCCAGCCAGCCACTAATTGCTTCCAGCTCTGGCTTTTCAAAATTACCGATTTCCTTTTAGATACTTTAATCATTCATATATCTTCCTCTCCATTCCTCCACCCCCTTTTGACTTTCTTTGGCTTGAGCTTTTCTCAGAGGAGCAGTCAGCTTAGTTAACCCTAGTAGTTCTAGCCAAGCACTGCTCTCATTCCTATGGCAAAGGGTAGTCAAGAACTGCTGATAAATGTAAATCCTCATCTAACTTAACTCCTAGCTCAAGCAGTCTGAATCCAAATACTTTGAATTTGAGCATCTAGTTCATGTGCTGCGCAGGTGTACACATATATTTTTATATATGCATGCACACATACATACACACATATTTATACTTACATATATGTACTCTCATAAAGTGAGTTTCTGTGTTTCCACGTAAATTTATGTAAATATATATCTTATATAAATATAATATGTAAAAAAATGCATAGCTGTATTTTGTAAGGGAATGGAAGCACTTGTCTTTAAGGTCCAGTATACTTCCCCTCCTGGCCTGATGGCTCTGGGGGCAGAGCAGACCTCATGGCACTGAGGCTGTCAGAGTCACCCAGGAGTCACCAATTAGCAAGTCACCACACATCATCCAAGCAACAGGAACTGCTGACAGATTTGCTGCTAACCCAGGGCAAAGGGAAGGAGAGCTGACAGCTTACAGGAGCTCTCTGAGTGTGAACAAAGATAACTTGAATTAACACACATTCTCCTGGCACTAGAAGTGACTTGCCAAGGTGCAGTATCTGGTGGACGAGCCTGAGCTCTGCAGTCATGGTCTGCACAGCCTGCTTCCCCAGGCTGGAAAACCCCATCACAGCCTCACCAGGTCTTTGTCCTGGGACGCACACCTTGCTACTGCTGTCACCCTATACACACAGCCCTGCACTTTCCATCCACCCTAGAGACATCCCAGCCTGCAAGCCCAGCCTGCTGTGGACCAGCACTTTCCAGGCTATCAGTCCTGTTCAGCTGCTCAGGAGGCTAGCACTTTCCCAGGTGCATGCTCTGAGCTGTCAGCAGCACTTTCAAAAGTGCGTGTCCAATAAAGCAATCAATATAGGACCTGGGGTCACTTGAGGACATTCCTCCTTTCCCTATTGCATAGTCACTTCTTCCCCAGACCTCACCTAAACTACTCCACTGCTTAGCTCAAAGCAACTAATGGCAGCTGCTAAACATATGGTTTAATTTTAGGGATCAGTCACAGTCATGCAAATTAGTTTTCACTTGTGTTAAATGCAAGCAGCAATTAAGAGCCTCTTTGCATAGTGAGAACAGAAGCAATTGGAAGCTGCTGCCCAAAGCAAGATCCTGCCTGAGAAGACCAGTAGTCCTCAGGGTGCAAACAGGAGTGCAGGCACAAAGGTGAAGGGAACGACTGGCTGCAGCTGAGTTCATTAGTAAGGCAAAAGCCTGAAGATGGACGTAGCTTTGGGAGAAAGACGCATTCCTCCATGCCACAATGCTCATTGGAAAGACAAGCTTGTCGAGGGTAAAAAGCAAAGCTTTGTCAGTCTTATTATAGTACTGTTTTGTCCTGTTTAGAACAGACCTCCAAAAATTTGTGACATAGAATATTTTAAAGAGCTAATTTTAAGAAAAACAGGAAGAAAGGCATTATTTCAATAACCAGAATTTGCCATGTCTTTTTCTTCCACAGGTCACTTCCAATCTTATGCATTCTGTTTGGGTTGTAAATGCACTGCAGGAAACATGCTCAGGTTTCTCACTGAGTGGCAGTCAATATCCAGAGATGATGTAGATAACAAGTATCTATATGATGAAATTATGAAATTAGGTGGGTTTTTTTCTTCATTTAAGAGGACTGAATGTTCCTCCTCGTGCAGTAGTTGATGATCTTGTACACAGTTTATAAGACTTTTCGCCAATGAAAAGCATATTTCATTGGCAAAATTTCTGTTTAATAACCAACTTCCATGGTGTTGATGTCAACCAAAATAAAGGTGGGTTCAAAGCTTCATGTTTTCAACCTGTAATGCTGATTGGTCGGTGAGGGTCAACATGACACAACATCACAGTTACAAACCAACTCAGTGCATGTCAATCAGTCTTAAAGCATTGTTTTTCCACTCATATATGCAACAGAGGTTGTGACTCTAGTAGTAAGGGAGAGCTAGCATGTCTCTGTGTGTCCTGAAGTGAAAATAAAATATATATTCTTAAAATAAAATATATATTCACTGCGGGCAAGCCAAATCCTCTATCCAAGCCTGGTCCCTGTTCCAGATGACAGGTTAGAGTATACAGCTTTCCCATTCAGCAAAAACTTCAGTTTTCTGAGAGCTCTAAAAGTCTGCAGCAGAGATAGCAAGTAGCCAAGGAGGGGCAATTCTATTTCCAAATTCACAAACTCACCGTTAAAATTGCAGTCTTGAATTCTTGTCTTATTTCTGTGATAGAACCATGCCCCTTGAGTGATTTCTCATTCAAAAGAACATTTTTAGTCCTTTCTTTGACTTTCTAGAAGCACTACTGTATCACTAACTAGTTGCCTTTTGACAGATAAAGGGGATGTTACAACTGGGAAAAAAAAAAGGAAAAAGAAAAGACAAAAAAATCCTGACTGTTACAGAAGATTCTTCCTTTTAAATTATGCAGGAGAAATGGTTACCCTGTTGAATCACAGGGGTGCTGTGGCTGGGTAATTTAAAAGATTTGCTGCCTGAGAAAGCACGTTTAAAAATTATATTTTCTTTCTTCAGCTATCAAGATACCACTGGGACTTCACCAGGTCCACAGATCTGCTACATAATGTGTGAATAGCTGTATCTCACCATGGAGTCAAGAGTTGAGCTGTTAGGAATACTATGTAAGTAAGACCAAAATCAGAGTTGATTTGTGTAAGAAGACTTTATAGCTGCATGCAAAAAGCAGGAAGGTCGAGGATGGAGAAATCTGATGAGTAAAATATAAAAAACAGCATATATAAACAAATTGACTAGATGGATTTGCAACATTCAGCATCATCTCAAACAGTTTTATCAAACCCTACTAATCATTTGAAAATAGCAGTTCACTTATGTCAACTCGCAGTTATTGAAGGGAGAGGTAGCACAGTTTTCTCAAACTTACCAGACACCTGTACGATCTAGCAGCATTTCATACCCCTCCTGCAAATGCATCACCTTTTATTTTTTCATGCTCTTACTATGTTAGTGCATGGTGATCATTCTGGAACTGATTCATCATCCTTGCCTGATGTTATACCCATTTCATGAGCTTCCAGTTTTAACATGCTACTTATGTTCATCCTTGAATATCTGACTGTGCTTTTTGTACTAAGGACCTTAGTGTTCTCCTTGTGCCACCTTCTGCATGTTGTTAGTGCTATTTGCACAATATTCTGAGCCTACAGTGTTAAATGGTGCCACCTTCTAGCCAATAGTCTCTAATTATACTTAATTATACTCAAACAATTAATATCTCCTCAGAAGCTACTTTCCCAGCTTGATCACTGTTCTTGTTCTGATCTTTCCCATCTTCTTGAACATGACTGTATCAAATGACACACTGAAGTCCAACTGGATTGTATCTAGACTTTGTCTAAATTACCAGACAAATATCTTAAAGTTGTCTAATGTGTCCTCATGGACTGTATTATGCTTTTTTTCCCTGCATTTCTACACTTATTGTGCAATGTGGGTGAAAATGGGGAAAACTTACCTTAACCCAACAGCTAGAGGAAAATGTTAAATAAAGCTTGTTTTCCACACAATATGATGCCTCTCCAGGGTGGTATGCACATCATATTACAGAAAAGTTACATCACTGCTCAGTTTTTGACATATTTGTAGAAGATGTGAGAGGACTGTTTTTGACCAACAGCTGTACCCACACTAACTCCCAAGGTAACTCCATTCAAAACTCCTCTTCTTCTAGGAAAGCAACCTCCCCTAGCCTTGGCAGATAGTTTGTGCTTCCTTCTCCTGTTTCGTCACTGAGGACAGAACTGGCTCCCAGTAGGCTGGGAAGGAGCCCAGCCCCAACAGCAGGGTAATTCCCAGCCAGGGGTATCTCCTTGGAAGCAGTTCTCTAAATAAACTTTACAGTCTTTTCTGACTGTAAAATTATTGTTCATTGTTTTGATACTCTGTCTGATCAGCATAATAGATTGGCACAGCTTGTCAAATAAAATGGCAAGCAGAAAGTGTCAAAATCCATCCATTATTTTGCAATGTAAAGTGTAATACCTTGTAGGAATCCAAAGGACTAATGCAATGTTTTCTTCTATGAAATGAAGGATTCATTTCAAATCAAACTGATACTCTGTTCAGCCTACAGAAGATAAGGCTCTGGGATGACGTTATTGCAACCTTTCAGTACTTGAAAGGAACTTATAAAAAAAGACGGGAAGCAACTCTTTGCTTGATTGGATAATGACAGGATGAGGGGGAATGGTTTTAAACTAAAAGAGGGGAGATTTAGATTAGTGGTTAGGAGGACATTCTTCACTCAGAGGGTGGTGAGGCACTGGCACAGGTTGCCCAGAGAAGCTGTGGTTGCCCCATCCCTGGAGGTGTTTAAGACCAGGTTAGATGAGGCCCTGAGCAACCTGATCTCGTGGGTGGCATCCCTGCTCATGGCAGGGGAGTTGGAACAAGATGACCTTTGAGGTCCCTTCCAACCCAAGCCATTCTACAATTCGGGTACAAAGCTGTGATTTCATCACCACATACAAAAATACAAAAAGTATCATTTAAAAGATATTACTTCTGGGCCAGATCATCATATGTCACAAATTCAGATTAATTTAAACAGAGCTGCTTTATTTTTTACCAGTTCTATATCCACTTCTCTTTTCCCCATGGTCTGGAACATTATAAAATATTTCCAAATTTTGGATTTTTTAATATTTTCCAAATGTTGTTAGAATTTTAGGGAAGGGGGGTTATACTTCCCTTTTTCCTGCCTTTTACCACTGTATCTTTCATAAGGTTTTCTTCTTGATTTGACTGAGGATCTGTTTAATAAAAACAAAAAAATCTGATCTAGCTTTTGCTAGCCAACACTGTAAAATTTCAGACAGGTGGGAAATAGCTAAAGAATTGGACATTAAAATCTGTAAAATACTAGTCTTAGAAAAGCAGATATAAAATAAATGACAGGAAGGAAACTTTCTGCTCAGTACTTTAGAAAGTGGCTACTATTGAAAGCAAAGATCAGAATAAATGCAAGGAAAAGTGAACTGTTGTTAAACTCCTAAGTCTTGATTCATTTTTTTGTTCTCATAATAACAACTTTCTTTAAAAGTCCATTTGGCATGTAGGTTCACTATCTGTTTGGGACCGTGAAAAATAATATTCAGTTACTAAAAATTCATATTATTTCTTCAGTCATACTTTCTTTTAACTCCAATTTTCACTGTAAGGAGTGAACCAGGGACTTGTAAGCCACATCTTGGGGAGAATACAAGGAACAGGATATGAAGAGAAAAGATCAGGAAGGCCAAAGCCCAGCACGAGCTCAACCTGGCCACTATGGTCAAGAATAACAAAAAATGTTTTTATAAATATATTAATGGAAAGAGGAGGACCAAAGCGAATCTCCATTCCTGACTGGACACAGGGGGGAACATGACTACAGAGGACAAGGAAAAAGCTGAGGTACTTAATGCCTTCTTTACATCTGTCTTTACTAGCCAGACCACTTATCCTCGGGGTACTCATCCTCCTGACCTGGAAGTCTGAGACAAGCAGCAGAAGAACTCTCCCACAGTTCAGGTGGAAACAGTTAGAGACCTGCTGCTCCACCTGGACTGTCACAAGTCCATGGGGCCAGATCGTATCCAAGGGTGCTGAGGGAGCTGGCAGATGTGATTGCCAAGCAGCTTTCCATCATCTATCAGAGGTCATAGTCATCTGGAGAGGTACTGAATAACTGGAGGCTTGTTAATGTGATACCCATCTATAAGAAGGGTCATAAGGAGGAACCAGGGAACTACAGGCCTATCAGCCTGACCTTGGTGCCAGGAAAGGTGATGGAACAGGTCATCTTGAACGTAATCACGCAATGTATGCGGGACCACTGGGAGATCAGGCCCAGACAGCATGGGCTCATGAAAGGCAAGTCCTGCCTGACCAACTTCATCTCCTTCTATGACCAGGTGACGCAGCTGGTGGATGAGGGAAAGCCTGTTGATGTAGTCTACCGTGACTTCAGCAAGGCCGTTGACACAGTCTCCTATAATATTCTCCTGAAGAAGCTAGTGGCCCATGGCTTGGATGGGTACACTCTTTGCTGTGTTAAAAAGTGGCCGGATGGCCGGGCCCAGAGAGTGGTGGTGAACGGAGTGAAATCCAGCTGGCGATCAGTCACCAGTGGTGTTCCCCAGGGGTCGGTGTTGGGGACCATCCTCTTTAATTTATTTATTGATGACTTGGATGAGGGAATTGAGTGCACCCTCAGTAAGTTTGCAGACAACACCAAGTTGGGGGGAAGTGTCGATCTGTCAGAGGGTAGAAAGGCCCTGCAGAGGGACCTAGACAGGATGGGTGGGTGGACAGAGGTCAATGGGATGAGGTTCAAATGGCTAAGTGCCGGGTCCTGCACTTTGGCCACAACCCCATGCAGCACTACAGGCTTGGAGAAGAGTGTCTCAAAAGCTGTGCAGAGAAAAATTATCTGGGGGTGTTAATCGATGCTCACCTGAACATGAGCCAGCAGTGTGCCCAGGTGGCCAAGAAGGCCAACGGCATCCTGGCTTATATCAGGAATAGTGTAGCCAGCAGGAGCAGGGAGGTGATTGTTCCCCTGTACTTGGCTCTGGTGAGGCCTCACCTCGAGGACTGTGCTCAGCTTTGGGCCCCTCAGTACAAGAAGGACATCGAGGCCCTGAAATGTGTCCAGAGAAGGGCTACAAAGCTGGTGAAGGGCGTGGAACACAAGTCCTATGAGGAGTGGCTCAGGGAACTGGGATTGTGCAGTCTGGCGAAGAGGAGGCTCAGGGGAGACCTTATTGCTCTCTATGACTACCTGAAAGGAAGTTCAGGTTTAGGTTAAACATTAGGAGACATTTCTTCTCAGAAAGAGTAGCCAGACATTGGAAGGGGTTGCCCAGGGAGGTGGTGGCATCACCATCCCTGGGAGTATTCAAGGAAAGGTTGGACGTGGTGCGTAGGGACATGGTTTAGTGGGTGACATTGGTAGTAGGGTGATGGTTGAACCAGATGATCTTGAAATTCTTTTCCAACCTTAATGATTCTCTGATTCTATGTTACACTTATCAGAGGCTAGAGCCTGAGCTGGAAAACATCATGTGGAACTAGGTAGATAAGGCTGTAATTTGCAAGGTCCTGCAGTTTTGCCACCTAACCTAACCCATAAAAGTGGTGTAAAAGAAAGCTGGAGAGGGACTCTGTCAGGTAGTGTAGTGATGGAAAAAGGAATAATGGCTTTAAACAAAGGGAAGGGAGATTTAGATTAGATGTGATGTGAGGAAGAAATTCTTCACTCGGAGCACAAAGCACACATGGGAATTAGGACTGAAGATGCACCTTGCTTCTGTTCTTTTCCATAAAGAATAGAATGAAATTACCTAAAAAACAGTGTTAAAAATAAACCCAGGGCACAGGATGGGAGGTGGAGGGCAGACCCTGTGGCTGAGGGGCAGCCTTTCTCTCTAGCAAGCCAAATGGCCTGGGGGACCCAGCCCCCGAAAAGGGGCCCTCAGCCCCCCCAACCCTCCTCCTTCTTCCACGTGAAGGCATCTTCCAGGCTGCTCCCAACACAGCCGCCTTTGGCCACGTGTGGGCCACTCCATCACAGAGCCTTGCTGAGGTCACAGTGGCCACCACTGCCCCGCCTTTGCTCTGGGCCCTATAAAACAGGACCCCTGCAGCTGGCCCACCATTCTCTGAGCTTCTAGGCACTCTGACAGCCATCTTGTGTGGTGGGAAGACGACTAGAAACAGCAAGGTGAGTGGCAGGCCTCCTCGGTGTGAGAGGACAGTTATGCAGTCCAAGGAAGCACCGAGAAGGAACGCACCTAACGAGAAGAAGTGTCGTGGGCAGAGGGAAAGCGCCTGCAGCACAACTGACACCAGTGCTCGAGGGACCTCTGGCGCGCAGCCCACAGACACTTACAGGCAGTACCATTGGCACCACAACGACGCAGGGAACAGGCCGGCCCCTCAAACATACAGCGACAGGGGGCCTGGGCCTAATCATCACCACAATGGTGGCTTGGGGCGAAGGCAGGAGCGCCAGGCAGACAGCCGCATGGAGCGGAGGCATGCCAATCATCCAGAACACAGTGTGGGACCCAGCCATTGCCATGAAACAGACGGCAATGTTGAACCCATGCATGGAAATCAACTGGACAGTGGCATGGGACCTCAGCGTAGAACTGGACGACCCCCTGGTTCGGCACCCTGGCCTGAAAACATTCCCGATGGAAGGCATCCCGTTTGGGCAGTCCCGGGCAAGGACTGGCTTGTCCTTCTGCCAAACACCATGGAGCCCATGGAGATGGATCCACCAGATGTGGAGGAATCAATGAAAGTGGATCCACCTCGTCCAGAGCAGACCTGGAACTACCCCAGCAGGTCTTTGCTACCTGCCATCCGAGCGCTCAAACAGCGTCGCAGCAGTGCCCGGCGAGCTCCCTACTCATCTCGCAGGCTCCATCCCAAGCATTAGCTTGGAGCCACCAAACACCACAGACATCCTGCAGGTTCACCTGCAAGATGTCCCAACAATAAAGAACTCTGTTGCCGATTCTCAGGGGTTGTGTGAGTGCTTCTTTCCCACCCTCCAGCCCCTGTGCGAGAGGTGGCATCCCTTCTGCACAGAGCCTCAAGGAAGAGCACAAGAGAGGACCCAGCTCCCTTCGGGCTGCTGCGCTGGGGTGACAGGAAGAGTCCCCGGTGGCCACCATGTACCTTTAACATCTGTGAAAATAGACTGAGGAGTGAAAATAGTAGTGTGTAAGCGATTATGGCTGGCTAATTTCTTATATTAGGACTGAGTTTCTATATCTGAGTAATTGGTAATGACAGACGTGGAGAGGACTGGGGTACTCAACAACTTTTTTGCCTCTGTCTGCACTGGCAGACGGGCTTCCCAAGTATTTCATTTCCCTGAACCCATAGATGGAGGCTGGAGGAGCAAAGTCCCACCCACTGTAAGTGAAGAGCAGGTTCGAGACCACCTGATGAATCTAAACAGCTACAAGTCTATGGGACCTATCGACATGAATCCCAGTATCCTGAGGGAACTGGCTGATGTAGTTGCCAAGCCTCTCTCCATCAGTTGAAAAGTCCTGGCAGTTGGGCAAAGTCCCTGGTGAGTGGAAAAAGGGAAATATCATGCTCCTTTTTAAAAAGGGATGAGAAAGTCAGGTCATTTAGAAAGTAGAGGAACTCCTACTCAGACTGGGGAGGAAGAAGAAAAGATAGGCTACTCTGAAGTGGCTGGGCCATCAGCGGAACAGGAAGACGAAGAGGAAGATACCATAAGAGCATCAATAAATGCGTGAGGCCTATACCAGTGTGAGCCTAACTGGGAATGAGTGTCAAAAGCACCCTATTGTGACTGGCCCAGATGCTCCGTGCATCCTTGATATAGACTGTCTCAGGAGAGGATTTTTTTCTTCAGAGAGCCAATTTATGAATGGGACAGGGGGAGATGTTTTTCCCACTTGTTCACTCTTTCTTTCTCCTTCACCTCTCTCTTCTCCTCCAGGCTAGTTATGATAGCCCTTCAGGTCTTTGAATATCCTTGGGATGTTCAGACCAGCATGCTCTTATAGTTATGTGTCCTGAGTGCATTTCAGGTTTTGTTCAAGGTTAAACAACTACTTTGGAATGCCATCCAGAGATCTGTCCTGAGGCAGGATAGTTATGAGTGGCAGGGAGTGTGGGAGAACAGGGGCAGGCATCTAGAGCAGTGGGCACCTCCAGTGCTTTGGAAATTCACCCCTGAACAACTGCAAAATCCTAAAAAAATGGTAGAATGCTTGAAAAAGGTGTGTCATCACCCTGGCAATTCCAGAGAGACACAAATCACTGCCACGTGCTGCGGTTGGCCTATGCCTATCGAGCTGCAATCGATGCCACTATAACCCCAGTGACGGACCCTGTGGCCACTCCAAGCCCTGTGACAGGCCCAGCAACCACTTCAACCCCTGCAGCCACTCCAACTCCTATGACGGGCCCTGCGGCCACTCTGATTCCCACGACAAGTCCTGCAGCCACTCTGAGTCTTGTGACAGGCCCTGCAGATACTCCAAGCCCTGTGACAGGCCCTACGGCCACTCCAAACCCAGCAGCAACTCCAAGCCGGACCATCACCTGTCCTGCTTCTGTCCCCTCCCATCTCCTGCTGCACCCCCAGCCTCCTCGCTGGCAGGGCAATGTGAGAAGCTGAAAAGTTCTTGACTCAGTGTAAGCACTACTCTTCAACAGTTAAAATAATTCGGAGACATTTCTTCTCAGAAAGATTGGTCAGGCATTGGAACGGGTTGCCCAGGGAAGCGGTGGAGTCACCATCCCTGGGGGTGTTCAAGGAGAGGTTGGACCTGGTGCATAAGGACATGGTTTAGTGGGTGACATTGGTAGTAGGGTGATGATTGGACCAGATGATCTTGGACGTCTTTTCCAACCGTAATGTTTCTATGATCTCTGGTAGCTAGACCAAAGCATGCACTGTGGGCAAAGACATCTCTCTTGGGCACTGCTCAGCTCAACTTCTTGCCAGGCTGGACCTCTGCTTTCTACTGGGGACATTATTTCACCACAGAGAGAAGACAATGACTAATTAGTGTTCAGAGCATTGGCAAGGGGCACACCAGGACCTGTGAAACATGTGGGGATTCATCTCAAAATTCCATCAAAACCCAGAGCAGTGATATCTCCTGACCATCTCTCTCTGAAACTCTCCTGTTTTCTGTTGATGTTAACTGTGTAAATACATGTGCCCTCACAATATGGCAACGAAGCTGGTGAGGGGTCTGGAGAACAAGTCTTATGAGGACAGGCTGAGGGAGCTGGGATTGTTCAGCCTGGAGAAGAGGAGGCTCAGGGGCGACCTTATCGCTCTCTATAGGTACCTTAAAGGAGGCTGTAGCGAGGTAGGGGTTGGTCTATTCTCCTATGTCCCTGGTGACAGGACGAGGGGGAATGGGCTAAAGTTGCACCAGGGGAGGTTTAGGTTGGATATTAGGAAGAATTTCTTTGCTGAAAGGGTTGTTAGGCATTGGAATGGGCTGCCCAGGGAAGTGGTTGAGTCACCATCCCTGGAGGTCTTTAAGAGACGTTTAGATGTTGAACTTAGTGATATGGTTTAGTGGAGGACTCGTTAGTGTTAGGTCAGAGGTTGGACTAGGTGATCTTGGAGGTCTCTTCCAACCTAGACGATTCTGTGATTCTATGTAATATTTATGGAGAACATGAACAAGTTGAAAATGTCAAGATAACTGTGCTTCTGACCTTTTAGAAGCTGTATGTCCCCCAAATAGCCTGTAAATGGATTATTTAAGAAAACCTTACCCTTTTGACCCAGTTTTCCTCTGAACAGTCTATTTTCAGTACATTCATTAATAACATGAGAAATTACTGAATGTCTTTGAAAATTCTGCTGTATAATGTCTCTGTTTTTCCATAGTTACTGTGGCAACTATATCTTTGAAAAGTAATCAGTCACTCAATTAAGTATGACCTATACCTCATAAAACCATATTGGCCATCTCTAATGAAGTTACGCTTCTTATTTTGTTCACTTACTGAGTCCTCTTAAAGTCTTTACATTGATATCCTTACCAATAATGCAGAATACACTGGTTTATTGCTGCCTCTTTCTAATCACATATACCACAGCCATATTTTCTAATCCTTGCAAATGTGAATACCTACCTACATTTATCAGTAGAAACATAATTCTTTTTTATGCACGGTTCCTTCTAAACTCAAGGATGAGAGCTAGTCAAAGCTCACTTAATCAAACTCTGCCTAACTCAAGGGCTACTAATCTTTCTCAAGCCTCTGAAAAGGTGTTTGTTTAGGATGGAATTCCTCTTCTGGTGCCCTGGAGGACCTCTTGCCAGTGGTGTGTGGCTCTGCTTGCCTAGTCACTGTAAAGTCTAGAGGGAAGAGAATAGCTTGCACAGAGTGACTTCTTAGCTGAGGTTTGCTTCTAATGCTCTTTCACAGATTTTCAATGCTTAGAATTTCCTTCATGCTATTCTGTAATCAAAATGGTTTTCTAAATGACCCACAAGTACTTCTTGGGACCTGACCTACCCATGGGTAGTTTTACTGGGAGTAGCAAGGTAAAAGACTCAGAACTGTAATGGGATGAATTAAGTCAGAATGAGTACAGAAATGATCTGGATGGAGGTAGCTTTTGGAGTATTGTCAATCCCAGTATTGCTCCCAAAGTGAGAAATGCTGGTGCTGCCTAACCTGTGGCTGCAGGAGACTTCCCAGTATGCAGAAGGGAGAGAAGTGTATCCTAGCCAGTCTGGACTAATGGACCAGACCCTCAGTGAGTACCTCTCTGCTGCAGAGTTGCACAGAGACACCATGTGTTCTCATGTGTGAGGAAGAACCATGTGCTCAGAACTACTCAAATTTTAGATAAGTTTTCCTAGAACAACCCACCTCTCTCCATTGGGAACTAAGGTCAACTGCTGAAGCTGAACTCTTAAGTGGGAGACTTCATGCTAGTTGCCTACATTTAGGTGGAATGAATCCAGGCCCTAACACTTACACTAATTCTTCTGGGTAGCTGCAGACACAGCAACAGTCATTATTTCCATGAAAGCACTTGCTAGTCAATCTTTTGTATA
This sequence comes from Anser cygnoides, assembly GCF_040182565.1. Lineage (NCBI taxonomy): Eukaryota > Metazoa > Chordata > Aves > Anseriformes > Anatidae > Anser > Anser cygnoides. Next base: position 139,576,172 of record NC_089874.1, on the reverse strand, counting down.
AAATATCTAACAGCAGCACAGACAGAACTGTGTGCTTATAATAATAAAACGGAAGAAATACAGAGAAAGATTTGAATATGTTTTGCAGTAGTTATTCAGGCCTGTTAAACACAATTTGAAATATTCTTAAAATGTTTGTTTCTTTGTTTATGAGGTCTATATCTATGTTTCTTAAAGGAGATTATTTATTTTTTTTTACATGCCACATATTATGAATACATGTAAAAACCCATCACCGTGTATAGAGTTCCATTGGCATAGACCCTTCTAACGTTAGCCCTACATCTCTGTAACTGGACTTTCTCCTGACATGGCCCTCCAGCCATTTCTAGCTTCATCTCTCCAGAAAGATTACACTACTTGAATTTTGTTTTGGGGCTTAAAGATTTTTCCTGTTCAGGTGGTGATCAGATACTCTACTGATGCCAAGGAATACACACAGACTTAAAACTACTTGGGACTGATAATTTCATTGCTACTTATATTTATTCAACAGAGGTAACCCCATCACAGCCACTGGGTTGTTAATACTGGTGTCTATAAGTTATTGAGAACCATCAAAAGATTTGCTACCAACAAAAGCCACAACTGACCACAAGTGCACACAAATGTGCAGCAGCTTGACTTCTTGCACAAGTACAGAAATCACTTTACTTGTATGAGCATACATAACTCACTTCAGCCTATCCTGCTAAGAAGATCTGAGTTCAGGATTCTTTTGTTCTGAACTTTGAAAACCTTTCACAGTGTTACTCCTACCTCCTCCTCCAAATGTTTAAGTCCCTGTACATTTAAATATCAAATCTTATTTTTCATTCTCAACTAGTAAATCTCATCTATTTCTAAATCCCTCTTGAAATATTAGTGCTATTGTGCATGTTCTGTCATAAGTATTACTTTGTGGATTACATTGCCAAAATACTTTTGTGATCTGTCTGAGCTTAGCCATTTTAAATCCAACCATTAATACACATCTGCTCACAGCTGAGCAAAATTCTCTATTGGAACTATAAAAGATGAAGTTATTGCTATGTGTATTTTCTGTGTGAGCTTTTTGTTTTATTTACTCCTAGACACTGGGTCCTGTGGATCTGTGGGATGTCCCTGACTGGGATGAGGCACTTGATTTTGGCTTCTTTGGAGCTCCCTGAAGCTGCTTTAGTGGGACAGGTTTCTTTTGCCAGCCTCCCTGCCCTATCAGCCAGGGTGACCAGGTTGATCCCTTCCACAGATGTCCGAGAAACAAGGCCAAAATTTTGCTGTCAAGGGCATAAAGGGCATGTATATCATAGGCCTTTAAACTTTATTATCACACCAGATCCAGTAACTTTGATATGATTAAAAACTCACTTCAGAAGTACCTCTAATGTGATTGAAGGAAACCAGGAGAACAAACACCTGCTTGCGCTGCTAGCTTCCCAGACTAGCCAGTCATCCTTCCTGCTGAAAATCTGTGTCTTTATTTCTAATTTTAGCCTGTCTGTCTGCAGCTCTCAGACCTTGGCTCTAATGTCTTGGCTCTAATGTTCCCAGTTTTCTCTCCCCTGAAAGGTGCTTACACAGTGTACACAAGACACTTTTCAACCTTTCTGACTGATCGCGGTCCTGGGAGAAGGCCCCAGACTCTCCAAGGCCACTGACTCCAGTCTGCCATCACGGTGGGTGGTGAAATCCTTTTCCTGCACTGACAGACTGGGCAACCCTGCTCTGCAGGTCTCTGGCTGGAAGGAATCCTTCCCGGGGACCTGAGCAATTTCCATGATTTTCTATCCTCACTGTTTTTTAAATAACTTCTTTAAAATGTGTTCAGAAAAGCTGGGTATAATATTCCAGCACTGGTCACAGCAAGGATCCTCCTGATGTAGTCAGGACGTTCAACTCCTCCCTTTTACACCTTCCCATTAATATAAAAATAAGGGAAGCCAGGCCTGGAGCAGGACACTGCATTGCAGGTACTGTTTTCCAACATTTTGTTGTGCCTGATCCAGATGGCTGAGGCTGCTCAGATTGTGCTGGGGGAGTGCAGCCGCTTTTCCTCTTTGTGGATTTTCTGTGGACAGGTTACAAATTCTCAGGCTTTATTTTCTGTGCTAAAACAGCCTGAGAGCTGCCACTTCCAAGAGGTGTAAGTGCCAGCGGGGTGTTCTCTTCTTCCCTTGCCTGGGTGCCTGTCCTGGTTCCAGTTAGGACAGAGTTAAGTAGCTCATAGTAGCTGGTAGGGTGCTATGTTTTGGATTAGGATGAGAAGAGCGCTGATAACATGCTGATGTTTTAATTGTTGCAGAGCAGTGTTTACACCAGGCCAAGGACTTTTCGGCTTCTTGCTCTGTCCTGCCAGCGAGCAGGCTGGGGGTGCAGCAGGAGCTGGGAGGGGACAGACCCAGGACAGCTGACCCAAACTGGCCAAAGGGGTATTCCATACCATCTGACGTCATGCTAAACAATATATAGGGGTGGCTGGCCGGGGTGGGGGGGCCGGCTGCTCGGGAATAGGCTGGGCATCGGTCAGCGGGTGGTGAGCAATTGCATTGTGCATCACTTGTTTTCTTACACATTATTATTGTTAATACTATTACCATTATCACTATTATTATTATTATTGTTATTATTATTTTCCTGTCTTAATAAACCGTCTTTATCTCAACTCACAGGCTTCACTTTCCCGTTTCTCTCCCCCCATCCCAGAGAGGGAGGGGGGAGGGTGAGCGAACGGCTGTGTGGTGTTTAGCTGCCAGCCGGGTTAAACCACCACAGTGCCAAGGAGTCTTGCCAAGTGATGGAGGAAAAGGGAAGGAGTCAGAGGGAGAGGGAAAGGGATCTCCATCATGAGGAGAAAGTGGGGAATGTTTGCCCTACGTGGGGATGCTTGGGGAACCTAGCTCAGCTTCTCACACTGCCTGACATTCATCAATCTGTTGTACTTCAGCAATGTTTCTGGAGACTTCTCAAGCTAGTAAAATCTTGTGCTTGCAGCAAGTGATCACAAGGATCCTGAGCAAGATGAAATCAGGTTCATCTTTCACCTGAGACAAGTATTGGCGAAAAATCTGTACTACACCTCTTCTGGCTCCTGTCCCCAGTCCTCTTCTCCACACCTTTCTGACTGAATTCAGCAGTCAGCTCATGGATGCCACGTTTAGTCCAAAACCTGCGGACAGGCAGGAGGCATGGGATTCTTGTTTACAGCAGTGGCCTCAGGCTAGGCCAGGCAAAGACAGTGGCCCCTAGGCTTTTTCCTGGGAGGACAACATGGATCCAGAAGGAGTGCTGTGCCCTTCCTTCTGCAGAGGAGTAGCGCACTCAGGACACTACAAATTTGCAAAATGCCATACAAATGCAGAAACCACTGCAGAGGTGACTGATGTGCTGAAGAAGCAAAGTCCAAGGCTGAATGAAGGCTGACTTGCATCAAGACTAAAGAAGAAAATTTCTCTTTGTTATTGGGAGAAGTCAAACGTGTCTTCCTGTTATGGGACGAGGAGAAGAGCTGCCATCCCAACGATGCTCACCCCCAGTCCTTGTCCCATACTTTCTCCATAGAATTTGTGCCATGCAGGAGCAGGGAGTCCAGCCCTTGTATACCCACATGGTGTTCTCAGCATGGGCAACATCTGTCTGATATAATCCCTCCTTGACTTCTACCAGGTGTAGAGCAGAACATCCTGTCTGCTCTTCCACAGGCGGTGATAATGAGTCCTTTACAACAAGTGAATGTTGCACTTACTTCCCTTCTCTCTATTTCTGCAGGCTGCTGGTCCATCTGGTGCCTTTCATGGCTAAGACAGAAAACAGCCAGGTTTTGTCTCCTCTGTTTTGCTGGTAATATTAGCCCCCAAAGCTCTATACCTGTAAGGGCTGCTACACACCTGTGACTTGGATCTGTGAGCTGCTTTGCAGGTCAGTAATAAAGAGAGGTCTCTCCTGATCTTTGTTCTTAAAAAAAATAAATAAATCCTGAAGTGATCCTGCCTAGTGAAGCAGGGTGGTCGGTGCAATGCCATGCCACAGCTGGCAGCTCCAAGGCCCAGGTGCCAGCCCCAGCGAGATGTGCTGATCTTGCCTTCAGGTTCTCCTGTGCTTTGAGCCACTTCCACAGCCCTTGGGAAGAAAGACTGGCCTGGGTGTGACCTCTTGATTTTCTTACCTTCACCAGAGGCACAGAGACTTCCTCTAGAGCAGGGCTGAAAGCAAACTGTCTTGCCAGTGGCTACTCTGCATGAGCTCTTTGCAGGTGATGGAGCCCTGGCACAGGCTGCAAAGAGGCTGTGGGGTCTCCTCCTTGGAGCCCTTCAGAAGCCGCCTGGACGTGGTGCTGGGCACCCTGCTCTGGGTGTCCCTGCTTGGGCACGGCTGGCACCGGGTGGCCTCCAGAGGGCCCTGCTGGACTCAGCCACTCTGGGACTTTGTGAATCAAATCAGCAGACTTGATAACAACAACAAAAAAATAATAATGTGGTTTTTCTTAACCCTCAGGACTAGCACCCCTGGGCAGCTGACACACCATGACAGGGACATTGCAGGAATTGCTAATGCAACAGCTGCTACAGCACTGCTTTCCGTGGTGCAGAAAATGGTGTGGCAAACTGTGTGATAAAAGGTGTTTATCACTCCTAGACCTGTACAGTCAACTTAGGACCCATCAACCTTAACTCACCCACCCCGACTGCCTTGCAGCCATCTGTGCCTGCAGGGGCTCACTACATCAGCTGTGATGACAACTGGAACTGGCCCCATCTTTTATGAAAAGCCTGCTCCTCTTCCAAAATGAAGTGGCACACGTCTCATAAACTTTTCTTTCTTGGCTCTGGTGAGAGACATGTGTCAGGGCACAGACAAGAGAAACACATTCAAGCACAGATGTACACCAAAACAGATATGACTACAGGAAAAAAAAAAAAAAAAAAGAGAGGGGAGGGAACTTGGCTAGGGAACAAGTATTTTTAATAGTGTTCCCTTTAACAGAGCCTAAAGAGAAGTAACACTTCATTTTACCTTTTCTATTAAAGCAAAGAGCTCACCAGTGTCAGTTGTGTGCAGGTGCTATGCGCAGTGGGAAACAACCCAAACCAGCATGTGTTCTTTGAAATATTTCTTTTAAACAGACACTAAGTATTTTCAGCTTTCGGAGAATGTGGTTCGAAATAACAAGTAGATAAAATATCACTGTGCTGTGCAAGGGAGGATACGTGCAGTTATCTTCTGCGATTTCACACTAATATTTAGCTATCATATAGCACTCTCCCTGCTGACCCCACTGTATAAACACGCAGTAATTAACCAGCGCCTTTCCAGCTATGCAGCCCGTAGGTTGCTTGTCCCGTCCCCAGGTTACAGGCAAGGAATTTGGAGAGATGATGAAGCTTATCCAGACCCACTCAGGATTTCCAAGGCAAAGCAGAGAGCAGGATCAGTCCCTGCAGGATACTTTCCCCGGCTCTGCCTTTAATGTTACAGCCTGGAGACATGTCAGAGCAGTCCTTGGTGGAGAGGAGTCCACCTGCAAAAACTACTAAAGCCGTTTCACACCCCTGGCAGTGTCTGGAGCAGAAGAGGCGCAGAGGGGAGCCACAGGAGTGCTGTAAATCAGGATGGAGGCAGAGCAGTGTGGGAAAGCTTGCCTGGGCTCTGCCGCTTGCTGGGAGCTTTTCCCAGCGTTTTTGGTGCTTCTTGTTCCTCATGGCTAGAAGCTGCATACGGTGTAAAAGCTCCTCATTGACTAATCATCCAGTTTAATTACAGCGTGTGGTTTGGTTGTGGAGAAGGTGTGAAAATGAGAATACAAGCATTGCACTAATTCACTGGAGGTACAGGGCTGCAGGAATGGCTTGTTAGCATCCTACGGCTTGTAGGGCCGTAGCAGGGATGTCATCCCTCACCTGATTCCCAGCGGGGCTGCCCATCTCTTTCATTTCATCCCATTCGCTATCACTGCAATCAGAAGCAGAAAGATGAATAACAAGAGTAGTTCTCAAAATAATAATAATAATAATAAATAAATAAATAAATAAATAAATAAAAATTAGCAGTGTTACACATGAAATTAGCTTCTCACACTTTGCACCTGATTTTGGTTTAAGCTTTGAGTGATGAGGAAGAACATGTCATGGACCACTGAGATTATTTTCACCATAGGAAATGATGTGAAGCAAAAGGCAATCTTTGTGTGGAAATTATAGAATCATAGAACCATTAAGGTTGGAAAAGACCTCCAATTAGTCAAATCACGTTGAAACTTCAATTCACCATAAGGGCTGCATATTTTTCTGCAGCGAGGTCAGTAAACTCGGGGATGTACTAAAAAGTACCGTTCCATTTTTCCCATTTTCTCCTGAAGGAATCTACGGATACAGTTGCATGGACAGTTAGTTGAAAAACAGGCTTAAGGAAAGCAACAACATTTTTCTGGCACAATATTCAGGAAGTTTTGGCTTGGCTATTTAGAAAGGCTGTTAGTTTTTTCACTTTGCTGCACGGAAACTGTGTACGGCTGCTATTTTTCATGGCCCAACACGTTCTTATGCCCTTGCATAAAAGTCTTAAACTGCAGCAACATTGCCACCACTTCTAAAACAGGCAGCATAATGCAGTCCTGACCATAGGAGCTCGTATCTATTACAAAAATCAAACTGCATGTTTTTCCAGGTGCTACCATCTTGGAAACAAGGCACATGGGGACCCAAAAATGTGTTTCAGGACTTAACATGAGGCCTACAATTAGAATTTTTTATTGAATCTCGTTATTGCAAACTGCTTTCAACTGAAGTGTGCATTTGTTTAAACACCTTCAAACCCAAATTTGCTCTGACCATTGAAGTTATATTTTCAGAGTCAGTAGAAGAAAATAGTGCAGTTTAATTGGCAATGTTATTTCTTGTGACTGAAACACTTTATTTAAATCAGTAACATTTTGCAAAGAAGAACGTTTTAAAATACACTGCAAACATTTTAAGTGTGCAGGATAAAGTTTCTTAGTGGAAGCGTGTTGTGCTGTACATGAGCAATGTAACACTTACACCCCAACCCAAGTGCACATGGAAAAGTATGGATGGTGCAATTCAGAGTTCCTGCGTAACTCAGACAAGTTGCCCCAGGTCTGTTTTCCAGCATTATCTAGCACATGTATCTTCAGTTGTCTCCAGATGGATTTAAGTCTGATAGCTGAAGCATCTCGGTAGCTGAAATTTTAAAGGAGTTTGAAGAAATCATGCAGGCTTTTTATAAAACTCTTCTGGCTCCTTTGAAAATGAGCCTTCAGTTCCTAATTTTCCCCTGCAAAATGGGAGCAGTGGCATTTCCTGTTCTCCGAAATTTGCCTACATATTTTGCATGTTAATACAACATTTAACCCACCTTGTCTGTACTCTCCAGGTGTTACTCCAGTTTGCATGGCACAATGCAGACCAGTCTGCACATGATGATGCCAAGCTCCCAGCTGTCGTCTCAAGAACCTCATGGTTGCAGAAGAACAGGTTGCAGGAGAACTGGCACTGCAGCTACTCCTGCAATGTCTCTCAGTGTCAGATCAGAGAACTGATGTGTTGCTGTGAGCTGGAGAAAGACTTCTGGCATGTCCAAGGATGTCGGTGAGACACAGTCCAGCCCCAATATTCATGTGGGGACTCCTTTTCCGTTAGATCATGACAGTTTAAGCATTAAGTGCAGAAAGAGAATTAGGTGTTAGGAAATTCTGAATGCTGTCTAGTTCTGGGTTTGACCAGAGCATACAATGCATACATGCGCGCACATGTTGAATTAGTAATTTTATGTATTACAACACTTCTCAGATTAACACCAGGAAATTTCAAAAAATATCAAAACTGGGACTCGTTAAAATGAAGTCAAAATACCTTGTCTTGGATCTTCATAGATTTTCTTGGGAGTTTTATCTAAATCACTCATATTTATCAATTGTCAATTTTTGTACATGTTTTGCAGTCATTATTAGATGAAGAATGAGATAGAATTGCACAATGATATTAATTTTAGAGATAAAACTTAGTAGCACAATGTGCATCTGATCTGAAATCACAGAATCACATAATGCTTTGTGTTATCATAGAATATCATAGAATATCATAGAATGGCTTGGGTTGGAAGGGACCTTAAAGATCATCTAATTCCAACCACCCTGCCATGAGCAGGGACACCTTCCACTAGACCAGGTTGCTCAAAGCCCCATCCAACCTGGCTAATATGTAGCTCTAGGCTGGAATATGTTGAAATTTGCTAACTCAAGACCTGAGTTCAAATAATATACAACTCTTCATGTAGTCATAGTTATATATACCAAATCTACTGTATCAGCAGTGTATGTTATAAATGTAATATTGACATATTAGGGAGTACAGCAAACAGTAGAATGTCCTTGAGAAAGGCTGAGTATAAAGGAAAGAAGAGATCACCTTTGCCCCGATGGGGCGACTCATAACAAATGGCAGATGTGGGGAATGTGGGTTAGTGACAGACAAGAGCCAACACCCAATGCTGCTTTCTTTCAGCACATCCTCAATATGTCCCTCAAGCCTCCCTCACACTGCCTCCTGGCAGGGTACAATGTAGATATTTGTGGTGTCTCCTTTCTCTTAGGGAGGACAGGTTAGAAATAAAAACAATGTTCCTCTGGGATGCCTCCAAGGGTGTAACCTCTTTCACAGTTTACCAAATCATAAGACTGATGGCCTCTCCTTAAGCGTCATTCCAGGAGACCTCACCACCAGGACTTTTCTCTTTTTCATCCACTTGTCACTGATTTTCTATGGGTTTCATTGTGATCTTCTCTGCTAGACCCTCCTAAGCAATGTCAAAGGGTTCCATTCCTCCCTGTGTTCAACATGGGGTCAGGGCCACCCCAAACATCATGGCTAATCCCATGGTATTAGGAGATCCTAGGTAGCACTTATGCAACATTTGCTACTTCCAACCCAGACGCATGGGCTAGAGCACAACATCTGTGATGATTTTGGCAGGAAGAATAAAAACACATAAACCTTTTCTATAATGGTGTTGGCATATCTGTATTTGTTACCTTTGTCCTGCTACAGTAAGGAATTTCCCTCTTTTATTCACTGTTCTTAGCAAATATTGACCAGATTGATCAATGAGTAGAAATCTCATTCCAGTGTAAATCAGGCATGAACTGGTTCAATGTTTTAAGAAGTCCCCCTGCCTACTCCCAGTCCCTCATCCTGAATACTTATGTTCATTGCTTTCACCGTGAAGAAACAGCATGCAGGAGGTCAGGGTAGGTATGAGAGGAGAGAGAAAATTCCTTGGCAGCCAAGGTGCAAAAATGAGTAACTCCATAGTAAGTCCTGCAGGTCTTTAAAGTGGCTTCACATATCCTTTTCTGCCTCTTCCCCCCTCCACCACGTGTAGCAATTGCTTACCAAAATTTAGTTCTCAGAATCCTTCCAGTTTCTCTCTCTATCCTTGACCATGTTGGTGGCTCACTGGTAGGTTCCACTGACATAGTCCTAAATGCAGTAGGGACTTCACTCTCAAGACAAGGATCCCAGAGCTGCCCTGAGCATCTAATGCCACAGGAAAGCCTTTTGCAGCACCTCCAGAGGGAAAACTATCTCCCTGAGAAATGACAAGATGGCTCTGCACACACGACCCACAAGCACAATTGCGTCTTTGCCCTGAGAAGTTATTGCTAGGTCACATCTGATTTGTTACCTATTATCTTTCCTAAATCTTTATAAACTCAATGGCATCCAAGTATTTCCCTCCTGCTGATTATGCAGTTAGGATGATTTTCCCTGAGATATACTAGTTTGTGTGTTAGTTTTTTTTCTCAGTTGAATCTAATTGTGCTGTTTCCTGCCTGTATTTCCAACCCTGAAAGTCCCTTTGGAGAAAGGATTTCTCTGTCCTCACCGGTGTACACGTGAGGAAGACTAAGCAATCGCCCAGGGCAGAAAAACAGGAAGGAGAAAAGTAATAAAGGTTCTCAGTTCTCAGGTCCCATTGATTTCATATGCACTGAGAGGTCTGCAGTGGGAAATCAGCACCATGCAGGCATGTGAAACACAACTGATCCCTGAGACGGAGAGGGAGACAGGAGAGCTGGTAACATGTTACCAACCTCCAGTAATTTAAGAATCGTTTTGTTAACTACTTCAACATGTTGGGCTTTTATATATAAAAAAAAATTAATTTCCTTTTATAGTGTAAATAAAGTCATTAAATAAAATCAGGATCAGTTATAATCCCTGCAGATTTCTCTCCGACTCAGTATATGGCTGTTTACCATTAGCATTTGTTTCCAATCTTTTATTCAGTTTTCACTCCACATAATAAAGTTCATGTCCAAGTAAGACACTCCAAATGTTAATAACAAAGAATTTACCAAGTGCTCCAATCAAGTGAGTATTAGAGTGAAACCATCCAGACACTGAAGTGACCTGCTTTAACATTTCTTTCACACACACATACATGCACAATTCTTTTTACACAATTTGCTTGTGTTCACTTTGTTGCTCTGGCATTACATTTTTGGCAAGCCAGTGACATATTATTAAAAAAAAATACTCTGACATTTTATCCAATAAGAATGAATTAAAGAATATTGTTGCTTTTGGTCATGATCAGTGCATCTTATAATTTGCAAGATAAATGTCAATAAAAAGTACATCATTCCTGTAATTTATCAAATTTTGAAAATTTTAATTGGCTGTACCCAAGACAGTGAAAAAGAATTATACAATTGTTCTTCACACAAGAGGTGTTTACAGCTTGTAGTAATTATTCCCTTCCAAGATTCCCAGAACACTTCAGAAGATCATTGAAACCAAGATCATGAAACCAAGTTACTGCATGGTGTTAAGAAATTCAGGAAGCCTTACAGCTATTTAGGGTTCTTTAGGCTACAACTTTGCAAAACATGGTCCAAAATTAGAACATGGTGATAAAGATGTGCTCCCAGACTCCTGAGTCTTTGAGGAGAGCCTGGGTTATTTTCCAGCTGTGCACCAATATACATATGAATTTTCCAGATTAGGTCAGCTTCACTTTGAAAAATGAGTAGAGCTCAAGAGCTCTGAATAAGTTTTGTTCTGTGATTTTTGCCGTATTCCGAAGTTTACCGGGTAGAAATGCCCACACATCAAAACCAAGAAAATGTTCCCATGAACTCCTGTGAAGACTGAATTTTTGGCAGCTCTGCTGAAACCTAAAACAAGCGTGAGAGAGCTACAATCGACAAAAATTATTCATCAACATTTTCACTATATATGGATGTGTTTTATTTATATGAATATTTTATATGTGTTACGATCTATGTGCTGTTTGCCTGTTATTCATCATCAAAGAATCTCTGGGCATGCATCAGGATTTTAGTGTCCATTTTCTTGTAGCCTTACTTCAGAAGTGCTTATTTCCTACTGATCTTGCTTTCCTGAAGGCTGTAAGCACTCCCCACCACTGAGCATGAGACCACTGGAAAAACGCAGAAATAGTGTCGTGCTTGTGGCATGTCTGCTGATCTGAGTAATGTGAATTAAAAAACCCGATACAGTCCTAATGCTACCATGTTAGCTTGAATAAAACCAAATCAGATTATACTAGGCCACCTGAATTCAATTCTGTTATCAATCAGAGGGTGAAATCGTAGATAAAATAGCAGTAGAAGATACTTTTCTTTAGAAAAAAAAATGTTTACAGAGGCTCTATATTCTTTGCAAAACCTGTAAGAAGAGAGAAAGAGATTTAAAGTAACCTAGTAATTATAAATATGTTTGTCCCCATTACACTTATCCACATTTCCATAATTCTGATGAGGTAAGAAAGACTTACAAGAAGCGCCAACGCATGCCAAGGTGGCACGAAGGGGCTAATCGCAAAGGATGGACAAGCCTTTGTTCATCTCATTCGTCTTCACTGTGTCTGTCACCAACCTTCCCTTCAGCTCCTCACCTCTGAGTCTCTTCCCCCTCACCCAAAGAAAGAAAAATGTGCAGATGGGTCTCATAACTCTGTGTGAACGGTGCCTTTGTGAATATTTGGGCTTCGGGAATGAGAGACAAAGTTGATAATGTCCAGCTCCCAAAGTACTCCAGAGGCACCTCTCTGACAGAGTTATTGTTGCCCCAAATGAACCTTCCAAAGATTGTATTAATCAGAGATTTCTATATCCCACCACCACCACCAAGATGGGGGGGAAATGAAGGAATGGCAAAAACTCTTCCAAACGTTTTGCACGTAACTGATGATCCTGTTAGCAAGCTGGAGTACTGTTCTCAGAGCTACCCCTGGAGCATTCCTGGCCTGCAACGTAAACCGAGGTAATCGTGTGCAATAACAGTCAGGAGGAAAAAAACAAGTCATTCCCACAAGAGACCATCCATAGCCACAGGAAAATGATACAACACTGTAAGTAATTAACTAACTGGAGGGGGCTGACTGTCTTCTTTTGGCTAACAGGAGGGGATGCACATTTGGATTCAAATTGACAGCCGCTTCTGGGATGGAAGGCCTTTCATTCGTGGCACTGAGTATGATGGATCAGTACCAGCATAAAATTTGCAGATCCAAGGCTACATGCAGTAATAGCTGCTTCTGGGAGGATTTTAGAAATTCAAGAAGAGAAGGAAAAATGTTATCATGTAGGAAGGGAAATTCTGAGAGTGTAAGACATCTGGCTTGTCAGTAGACTATGTCTGGAGAGAGGAAGGAAACTAGCATGTGAGGTGCAAAACATCTCTTAACTGTAGAGTTTCAGAGCAATATTCTCCTGGATGTGCCTCTGTTCCTATGTTTAGGTTTCTTATTTAACCCACAGACTATCTGGCCAGTGCTGTTCCAGTGCTATGTGTAATGCAGAAATATTTGAAATGAAGAGCAATTAGGGTTACCGCAACATTAAGGCTCAAGCATTTAGAAGGCAGGACCCTTTTAAAGTCAGGCTTTGTTAAAACAGCACCTTCTATTTTTCAGTTTTTACGTCTCGGAGCTGGCTGCTCACACTGCTGGCACATGGTGGGGTAATCACAGCAACAGGGAGTGGTATTGCCATATGGGCCAAGTGGAGCTAGGCTGATTTTCCCCACCTGAGAATGTGATCCATAATCTTTCACAGGTGGATTTGGCCAAAACTAGGACGTAGCAAGGTGAGCACAAATAAAAAGTGATGGTAGAAAAGTTACTGTGGCCTCTTCTGCACACAGTGAAAAATCCCTATCAAACCTTTGCAGTTCCTTTCACCTCTTTCTCTTTTATTTTATTTTTATTTTTATTTTTATTTTTCCCTCTGCATGTATTTGATGACCGGGTACATTGCTCATTCTTCCTCGCATGGTATCAATGCACCATTTTTGCAGATGTTCAGGCTCCTGACAGCTCAGGGTCCCTGCTGCAGTGGGGACCTCTCTTCCCCTTATTCTGCTGAAGGAAAACCATTCCCTACAACTATTTTCCTCACATATGAAGACCAGACCTGGGGCACCGCTACCCCCAGGCTATCATGTTTAACTAGTTGCAAGTGGGGGAATTTTCCAGTGGTCCAGCCAAGCAAATGCTTATGAGGATGCAGAGCATACACAGGGCCTGTACATATGCACAGAGGGGATGATCTAAAAGTTTCCTGTTACTGCAGTACAGCTACTAAATGTAAATTGACAGAATGCAAAGAATATTATCATGGAAACATCGGCAAGCAGAGTAGCCTGTGGGAAAACATCACAGGAAAAGGAAAAAAGAGTTCCCCTCCACATTTGGAAATTTGGATGAAGTGCTAAGCTGCAGGGGTTGGATCTTGAACTAAATGTCAGTGCTTTGGGGTCAGTGACCTTACCTCTACAGTACTTTATTGGTAGTGTGATAGATAATTTATAGCTTTAAAAAATGCTGGAAGGACATACTCTTTCATGGAACATATGGTTTGGATTTGTACTATGTCCATTACTCTTGTTTCTGACAGTCTGTAATAAGTCTATATAAATTTGTTACTAAATTACTATTCTCTAATAGATATACAGTATTTCCATTATTCGACAATATTATTGTCACAGGGATACATACGTCAAGTCCAAAAGCTCTTATGAAATGTGTGACTATGTGCCAGGATTTCACTTTGACATGCAAGCTTTAATTTTAAATATAGTCATATAAGCAATAAAGGTTCAACAATTCTGCTTGAATTCCTTCTAATAATAGCCTTTTTTATTTCCTTCTTTTAAATAAAATTGACACTGACAGCATATTGGCAGGGTTAAAACAATCCTGTTATTACAAGCCTTTAATCACAATAAAAAGGAAATAATGTATTTTTTTGAAAATATTCCTTTGAAGCATTACTGTCTGATTACCTCATAATTTCTTTATCTCTCAGTTAGTCCTTGCCAAGCCTGTGTTTCATTCCTCTATCCGTGAAGAATGACATTTTTTCCCCAAATAGAAGCAGAATTTCTTTCAGTGGCTGATAATTTCCTTCCTATTTCTGATATTCCAGCAAGAATCACCAAGAGTGATTTATCAAGGGAAATAAGTTTTAATTATTTTGATAACTTTCTTCAATATTAAAACAATCTGTAAGTTTCTGCCTGTTGTTCAGCAGAATGTGACTGTTTGTATAAGCAATAACTAGCCATTTCTTTCATGTTGGCAATACTGAGTTCCTGTGGCCAGAGAATTTAGTGCCTGAGTCAGCTCCCAGCTAAGTCAACAGAGTTTTGCCATCAGCTTCCAAGGGGAAAGGTTCAGGTTCCAGGTAAGGAACAGCTGAAAGGTCTGTTGGTCTGTTTTTTGCACTTTTTTTTTTTTTTTTTTTTTAACTGAAAGCTAATTCTTTCATGAGATTCAGGGAAAATCATGCAAAAGCTTTTGTTTCTTTCATTATTCTGTCCTAGCAGCAAAGGGTCACTGCTGAGATGTTATGTCTAGTAGAGACTGCCAAGGTTTGTCATTAAGCACGATCACTTGGGAATGTTCCAAACACTAACACTTTTATATTCAAGATAATGATATTTTCAGTCAAGTGATATGCACTTTTTGCCAAACCCAAGCAATGCAAATGCAACTTCTCTTTGGTCATATTGGCGGGGCCTGTATTGCGTGGCAGGTGTCCTCCACAGCTTTGGTCCCCTGAGAGGTTGCTCTGGGGCCCTCCTGGAGCATTTTGAGGCTCCCTCTTGACTTTGAGCCTGGGTTTCCTCTGCAAAGCTAGCCAGGATTGCCTGGAAATGGTGCACATCTGAGTCTTGTCCCAGCAGGAGAAACACTCCTGGATCCCACATTGCAGAGGAAGAATTTATCATTGCCTATTCCCATTATTCTGTCTCTCTGTTCATCTTATGACAAACCACAACAACAGAACTAGCAAATGTTCTGTTTGCCATTTTTTGTTCTGCACCTTTCAAACATAGTTTGCTATTTTCATTTTTCAAAAATCAAGGCCTATTATGTGTCTGTTCTATTTCCAAGCCAAGTGTTAACTCCAAATTTACCTGTGCAAAAGAGGCATTACAAACATAATCACTCATCCTATTGCCATTGGAGATGGGCAATCTCTCATCAGCACACAAAGAAAACAAGAGTATTCTGTTCCAATGTTTGACAGAACTGTATCTTCTATTAGTAATAAAAATACATCGCACATATAAATTGCATTTTATGCAAAGGTCCCTGTGTGCATTACAAAGGTTGAATTATCATTATCCTTGTTTTACAAATCGCCTGCCAGTGTCACAGTGAAAACCATTATATCATTATTCCTTCAGCTAGATCTTTTTAATCACTAGTGGCCTGGGCTGAGCTCAAAATCCAACTCCCACGCAAGTATCAAACTAGTATTTAACCCTCCTCATTGTCCCCTGGTGACACTTCCATGGAAGTAATGGTGATGAGCTTGAACATGTTGCTGAGTGCTGCATATTTGTGAGAGAAGAGCTCTAAGAGCATTGTACGCTCCAGTCTGCCATCCCCATGAGCCACTCCTGGAGTAAACAGGACTTACCTACCAGTACATTGCCAGTAAGTTGTGAAAGAACTGCAGATATCAAGACAGATTGGCTTCAGGAGAGGAGAGGTGGCTCCAGGTCATGTATGATTAGGGATCAGGCAACACTTCCTTTAAGAGATAAAGTGCTGCAGAGATCCTGTAAGTCTTTCCCTTTTGCATGTGCATCAAAACGTCTCATGACCCTTGCATCGCCACAAGAGCAAGCAGTTAGTAAGAAACTCATCCTAGACCAGACTCAAAGAAGGCTCTCTCTTAACCCTGTTCCCGTGAAGGAGAAAAAAACTATTGAATGGTGTTGTTGTGGAAACACTTTACCCAACCATCTGCGGGGCATCCCAGCCCTAGGACTCTGCATGCTTCATATGGACACAAACCTCCTGCAAGATGGATCTGCTTGTGCTGTAAGGCACTCATCTAAGGCAGTGTGAATCCCAAGGTAGGATTTCCTTACCGCCTCACTGTCCTCCAGAAAGTGAGTGCATATTTGCTGGAACATGTTGGAAAGAAAGTACTGCTGTGTCAGAAGTGGTGGCTCGGCCTGCTCTTCCTACCCAAGCCTGCTCTTCCTTCCCACCTGCGTGTGGAGGCCATTTTCCACACATGTCCATGAGGACAACCCAGCCCTATGTAACTCCATGCTCCCCACAAAGCCAACGTCAGTGTACCTTGTATTATACCTTCTGTGGACTCTGACTTTATGCAAGAGAGGAACCAAAACCCCTGATACAGACCTCACAGGAGTCGGAGACAAAAGCAATTATTAGATCGACAAGTCTGACTTCTGCTAGTTCATAAGATAGAGGATGTCACAAATCCTTTTCCATTCTTTGGGAACAAAGACTGAATAAACTAAGTCATTTCAGACTTCAGGTAGCTTAACCATATGCTGCTACAAGCAAAGAACAGGAGAGGATGAGATGCCCAGGATCTGGAGACTCAAGAGATGAGAGATGCCAAAACAGCTCCAGCTTTCATCATTTTGCCTGATGAAAAACAAGGTAGAAAACCATTGTGAAAAGCTCCTCGTGAAACAGGCCAAGCCTCCTGCCCACTTCAGAGAAGACCTGGCAGTGCTAGGGCCAGCTTCATCAGAGTACACCAAAACCATGTGGATGTTTACAGTATTTGCAGTGGTACTGAGCAAAAGAGAAAGTTGCAGAAAAGACAGAACTTTTTCTTTTGAACCTTGCTAAACTCCTGTGCTAAGACCCCCATTCGAGCCATTCAGACATGCTCAGGTACTTGTTGGAACAGGTTATATGTTTTTTATCTTTTCTTAGTGTTTCTACATATTTCTGGAGAAATATGTTCTCAGTATTAGCTGAGTTTCCAGTTCACTGGGAATATAGAAATAGCCTCATCTCAAATGGGTGGATCTTGCAGTACTGAGAGAGACATTCCCCTTCTTTCTTCCTTAAAATGCATAGACATTTCTTTTTTCATATGCATTTAAATTACAGCACTAAAAGCATCAATTAGCATCATTATTTATTTTATTTTTTAGGAAAAATCCATATTTTTCACCAGCACGCCTGGTGCATGCCCCCTGCCCAGGGATACGTGTATAATAGTTTTGTCTCCTATGGAATTTACTTCAGCTCTGATGAGTTTGAGAAATCACGTATATGAACTCTAGTAGAAAAGTCCAATATCTGGTCTTATCAATTTTAATATCAAGAGGAGTAGCCAATAAGTAAGCACTAGAAATAAATATAATAATAATAACGTATTTTGAGAATTTCAGTGGGATAACATGTTTGAAGAAAGTATGTAAGAGCTGCTATCTTTAGGTGTTAAAAATACTTTGCAATGTCTTTTGTGGGGTGATCGTTTCATGCTACTTGGCTTTTCAATAGTTAGCTTTTTCACAGCTCTATGTGTTTTCCTAGTAAGAGGTTTATCCCCTTATAAATCCCAACTCCAGTCATTTAGAATCTTAGCACTCAACTTACAGAAGCTTGACCCAGCTGTTGACTGCCTTTGCTCAAGAGGAGCCAGGTAACAGCACTTGGGGAAGGATGCAAAGCCCCAGACTGAGCTCCTGTGTCTTTACACAGACCTGCAGTTGCCTTCATTGCACCTACCTGAAAGGAAGGGCAGGTGGGAGGCAAAACTGCTTATAGGAGGGCAGGAGCTGAGGCATAGGATGCATTCATACATCCTTTGGTGGTGAGGGAAAAGGAATCAGAAGGCCTGGATTTGTCCCACCTCTGGCTATATCACCCCTCCTTTCACTCCGGGAGCACAGACAATGACAAACAAATCCTTTTCTCCCTCCTCTTCCCTGCCAGTGTACACCACATCATTTTGCTAAGCACCTGCCTTTGTGACTGCAGCCGTGCTTATTTTGGGGACACCTCCACACAGACCACAGCAGCAGCAACATCACTTTCACCTGTGTCATGGCCAGTCCTCAGAGGCTGCAAGCCATACATAGTGGCCAGTTTGTTTTTCCTAAAGGTTTTCACCCTATTCCTACTTTGAATTCACCTAGTATCAACTTTCAGGCCTTATACTCTGCTATGCCTTCATCTGCAAGGCATTCCACTGCCAGCTTTACTGGCGTTCCCCTGGGAATTGCGTGTTTGCCCCTTTCCAGGGTCCCCAGCAGCTGTTGGACAAGTGATAAAAGGGAAGTAAAATATTGGCCAACAATGTAAGTATATAAAAGAATAACCAAAACACCTTGGAAATCTGGGTAGAATTATTTCATACACATAAAGGATCTTATTTTGATATTTCTGTTTTAGATGTATTTATTTTTTAAGAACACCTGTGATTTCCACATCTGGAGTTTAGCAGGATGAGAGGTTTGGGTCCCTCTCTGTAAAATCAACTGAAGCTGCAAAACAGATCCAGATACCAGTGGCTGTGTGACTCAAGGACTGATAACTAGAGGCATTGGATTTACATTGAAGGCCTTCCTTGAAGCCTGTTTCTGTCCAGAAATGAGCTAATGCCGTTGTTGTATGATGGCTCACAGGCACGCCATCTCTGGAGTGCAGGGAAAAATAAATGGTGACGTTCGTTCGGTTTTTGAAGAACTGCTCACGGTCACTATCTAACACCTTTTCAATAGCTTCATTGGAGAGAACAAGTATGGAATGAAAATGTTTTTATTCCTCCAGACCAGAGCCGATTATAGCAATAAGTCAGCACAAGGACAATTGCTTTGTGTTGCCTAGGCAAACAAACGTAGAGTAATATTTATTTTGTGTTCATAGACCAGTTTGCATAATCACTGACTAAAACTGTGGATTATATGTAGGACATGTTGATAGACCAGATTCAGGCTAACAAGCTATGGCAAAGACAGTAGCTTGATTTATCTACTACCTGAAATCCTTTTCATTAAAAAGTATGAATAACAAAATGTGTCTCTCCATGAACACATGTTCAAGTAAGGTTATTAAGGAAATTTGGATGGACACGATTTCCACGGAAATAAATGAAGGTCTGCCCAAACAGAAAGATTTCTTAGAACCATTTCAGCTCTCTTGAAACTATTGTTAAGAATTAAAAGAAGAAATTGTGATGAGAATGCTGAAAAAGACAGTTTTGATATTTTCTGAATTAATCCTTTCTGACATTTAATTTTAAAACATTTTCCAAATTCAAAATGAAACAAAACTTATTTCTATAAATAAAAATCTTGCAATTAGACCGCTTTTTTTTTGTCTGTTTGTATGTGGTTTTTTTGTTGTTTGGTTTTTTTTTTTTGATTTTTTCCTTACAAACTGAAGGCAAATTTTAAAATCCTAAAACAGCTCTGGGAGATGACATTTTATTCTGAGCATAAATCTAGCACACATGGTTTAGTGACTTTATTTTAGTTACATTCACTCATTTCTGCTTGTGTGTTGCAAAGAGTTTAGTGCTCAGGTTTTCACAGAAAAATATTTTAGGAAAGAAAATTTCAAAGTCACATATCTCAGTGTTTCTGAAGTAAATAACCCTGATGTGATGAATGACAAATCACAAACAGGGAATCTGATTTAACACTTGAATTCATTTCTGATTTAGAGAGTAAAGCAAACTATTTAAACAAGTTAATGGGAGAAATGAATTCACGAGAAGTCCGAGGTAATGGAATTTCCCTTTGTGTGTTCCTTGAGCATGTTTTTCTTTGTGACTTATTTGCTTGTATCCATTCATGAAATAATATTCCATATCTAAATAATTGAGGCAGTCTTTTCCTGAGTATTTCTCAGGCACTTAGAATATATATAGCCTATAATTATAGCAAAATGCCAAGAATTTAACAAGATTAGAAGATGCAATCAGATAATTACACAGATATTAGGTATCTTTACTTGTGTGCTGCAATATTTTTTTAAATCTTCACACTTCAAACTTAGAAAATGCCTCAAGGGGAGAAACACATTTTTCAATGAATATTTAACAACATACATAGGGACATTTCAGTTGTCTGAAACATCTTGGGAAGTAGTCTGGTCTACGCAAAGACTTAAATGAGGAGAGGGAATGAATGAGATGCCACATTTATTCATCATTTTTCTTCACTCCTGTAAAATCCTAAGCACAAGGTAACAGAAAAGAAATGCATCTCATGATTTTCCTTAAAAACAAATTGCTTTGTTTTCCACTAATAGTAACTTTGTCATAACTTCCCACAGAACGATCCAGACTGCCAAAGGCAGTCATAAGTCAGTACAACTTCTACAAGCTGAGGACCTGTCCTGCCTTGATGCTCCAGCCCCTCTCCAGCCCTGTCTAGATGGGCAGATCACCTACACGGTCAGCAGAGAAAGCAGAATGCCTCCCTGTGAAAAAAATAATAATAAAAATATTTTTTAAAAAATGAACCTGCAGCTTGGATAGTTGCAGTAGAGACCAAACTGATTGTTCTCTCCAATTGTGTGGGAGATCACATCTGTAACTGACATTTTGCCAAAATTCTCCCTTCCTTCAAAGAGATCTGCAGTGCCAGAACTTGACAATATCCCATCACCCAAAACCAAGACTCGCTCGGTGTCCTGTGTCTATATTAATTACCTTCAAGCTGCTTTGTTGCTTCAACCAAAGCAGGCTAGTGTGCCAGGACACTGCTTCTGGTGAACCTGATAAGTGCACAGCAGGAGCACTCTTCCAAATGCCTGCAAGAGACCTTGGTTAGATAGTGCCCAGCTACAGTGACAACAGCCACAAAATGTTCCTATATGGCTATTTTTACTCTTCCACCTGGCAGGATTTCCTATGCTGCCCTCAAACCCGCCCTTTTCTTTTTGAGATGTTCTGTTTTCTGTCTCTAAAGGAACCATTTGCATGGGGCATTTCAAAACAAAGTGTGAACCATTCCAAGTTACATTTCAAAAATTTTGCATATTATCAGTGTTTTGAAAAATAGCCAGTGATAGAGCTCAGTTTGCTAGGTAGGTGCCAGGTACCAAGGACTCAATTTGCAGAGAAAGTGCTTTAACATCTTTTCCACAGATTTCAGCCTGAATTAGAGGAGGATGATGCAACTTCTTAAAACGTCTTAAATCAGCCAGTAAAAATAGACAGATGCTTAGTAATCAAGTTTGAAAACTTTTAACACCTCTGCTTTGTCCCATCGTATCTGAAAATAAGAATGAGAATAAGAATAAGAAAATAAGAATAAGAATTCATCCAGAATACAAGATATTAATTTACTTAACATCTATACGACATTTAAAAGAACAAATAATGGCAAGTTTAAACCATAACAGCCTTTGCAAATGAAGGTTTGGGGGCTTTCCTTTCTTTTTTGTTCTTATTTTGTGCACTTATTTACTGTCATGTACAGTCATTATATAGTGATGCTTACACAGAGAGGAACCAAGCAGAGCATTTTGAAGGGTTCACAAGGTTTGAGAATTTAAAAGAGAATTACTGTCATATTTCAAAAGGTCTTATCCCTCCTTTCAGTTAAATTGATGTTTATAAGGTCACATGTAGAGGTTACATGGTCACATGTAGGCTCAAATTAAGTCTTGTATGGCTTAAGGAAGAATGATCTGCCAGGACCTTACAATACTTTTGATATAAGCTATATATTTGATATAATTGATATAAGCATTACCTTTTGATGTGAGCTGTGAGTTTCTCTCTGCGCTGACCCACAAAACAAACTTGGATCAAACTAAAATACTGACTGTGATGCTGAGACCAAGGCTGTCCTAGATATCAGTTGGCCATCAACTTGCACTGGCACATCTTCCTCAGCAAGCCAAAGTCCCAGAAGCACGCCTGTAGCCTCTGATAACAAAATTGTGATTTTGCTAAGTTGTGTGTTTTCATCTGCTGACTAGGAAAGTGAGAAGAATGCCCAGCAGATTATGGACAGAAGGGAGCAAGAAGAGGCTGGGAGCTGCTAGAACAGAATAGAGTGGAGTGGAATGGAATGGAATGGAATGGAATGGAATAGTTCAATTGGAAGGGACCTGCAAAGATCATCAAGTCCAACTGCCTGGCCGCCTTAGGACTTAAAGCGTATTGATGAGGACATTGTCCAAATGCCTCTTGAACACCGACAAGCATTGGACATCCACCACCTCGCTAGGAAGCCTGTTCCAGTGCTCGTCCACCCTCACGGTAAGGAAATTTTTACTAATATCTAAGCTGTTATGTTTTAGGTCATGCAGTTGCATTCCCAGGTGTTTGTCCATTAAGCTCCAATTGTGCTGACCCTTCTGCTGTGCCTGCCTGCATGCACGTGGAGGGGATAGTATGCATCCAGTCTGCATGAGCAGCATCCCCTGCCAAACCATGGTAGATGTCCTTTCTTCTTCTGTGGAAACAAATGCTCCCAGAGGGGCCGTGAGACACACACACACCCCTGAGATACTCTTAAAGAAAAAAAGTGTACACTACAGGGCCTGACTCTGGGAAAGCCACAGGGGAAATCCCAGCAGGGGTTTCTGTCAGTCCCATCAGACGTGTGCAGCCATGGACGTGCCCTGAAAATATCCATACAGACACACAGTGCACTTCTGCTTCTCTTCACGCTCAGAGCAGGCATAGCAGCTTTTGCAGTTTTTCAGCCAATGTTTTTTCCCTTCCAGGTGATGTTTGGCTCAATACAGAGACAAAGGAGAGGGAGGGAAAAGAGAGTGCACTGGGGCTCTCTTTCTGCTATTAAATAAACCAGACTGGTGAGGTTTCTGTGGCTGATGGGCAAGTACCTGTGTGAGCTCCCATGTGGCTGCTCCACGTCCCCTCCTTGGCAGCACAGCCATGCCCAGAGCCTCTCTCAGCAGAGGTCACTGACATATGTTAATATTGAAGCATGCCCTGGAGATAGATGTCTATGGATGGACAGAACAGGTCAAAAATTATGCTAAGATACGTATAAAAAATTAAACAACCCATGTCTCTGGGAGCCTGTACCCCGGTCCTTAATTATTTATTGTAATAGATGCAGCTGCCCTCTCCTGCTGCCACAATCTGTGCTTAAACTGCCCTCACACCCTGTTGGAAGTAATTTAAAGCCCTGGAGACATCTCCACGGATGCTGTGGCAATGGGGCAAGATGCTCTGGCATGTGGGACCCTCCTTAGGGGCCACAGGAACCCCCTGCAGACACAATCCTTCCCACAGACCCTTTCCCCCTACCATCTCTGTGCACCCTGCAGCTGGTAGGACACTCCAGACCTTGCTGGAGCCCTGTGCCCATCCATGGCTTTCTTCTGTCTGGATCACTCATAGGGCTGCTTTACTTCTTTTGGACTTGGTGTGCCTGCTGCAGAAAAAAAAGTCATGCTGCGAGACTGCATGAAGGAATTTGGACTATTTCTGCCTTGTATTTGGGCACTGAGATTATATTTGCCTGTAATCAGAAACATTACCTTCTCCTCCCCCCAATAAAATGATTCTTCTAATATTTAAGTTCCAAGACCATACACTGTGTTTATAAGCCTCAGGCCCTGAAGTAAAATAAGATTGAGTTTCCCTCAGGTAAGTACTTCCAGACACTTTATCTGCTATATCATTACAACTATACTCTATTTGTTACTGTACTATGTAACACAATACTTGCATTATATTCCACATGAAAAGCTGTTTCTGCAGCATCTTGTCATCATTTCACAAACGCGGCTTTGAAGCCGTTTTGAATTCTGAATTCGGTGCATAACAGCTAAGGCTCAAGTGCACAACATCGTATTATTTACTCAGATGGGGTTAATTGCTGAATAAAAGAATGGTTCCTTTCAGTTTACCTTTTTACAGCCTCACTCGCACTGGATATGGAAGACAGGAAAGTCTGTGATAAATATCAAACTTTCTAATCAGAAACTAGCCCAGTCGTATTTGAAATCTTGAACTTAATCCAGAATCAGGAAATGCAGCCACTTGTGTTACTGTTGCTGAAAGAAGAAAATGACCTTTTTATTGTAGCTTACATTCACTATTGTACTTGTGAACCACGGGGAATGGAGCAGGAGAAATGCAAGGGCTTAAGGAGACCTTCTTTTAACAAGAAAACTGAAATTGGGTGTAATAAAAATATATAGCTGATATAAGGGCTGTGTTTCTCCAGGGGATATTGGTGACTTTGACACGGATTCAATCCTAACTTTCCTGCTTCTTAGCTATTGTTAAATGTTTTCTGTCAGATACATTGCTTTAAATTTTACCAGAAGAAGACCATTTGAGAAAAATTAATAAGCCACACCTTTAACAGGAACACAAAAGTGAAATAATGCTCTAAATTTTGAAGTGAAGATTGACATTCAGCAAATACTTTTATTTCCCAGTGATGTTACGGGGTGAATGCCTGCAGGATTATTTCAATATAATGACCCTCTGCCGATGACTAATTTATAGCTGAAGTGGAAGCAACAACAGTACCAAAGGGCTATAACTCAACAGCATGCTCCTGGACTGCACACAGTGGTAGGTGACGTTGGACCAGATGAGATCACAAACATAAAATTATTCACCCAAACCAAGCTTTTTTTATTTTATGTTTTTATTTTCTAATGAGTGCTTCATTGTGGTACCCGCTGAGGTTCTGAAGAACTGGAGAATCAGATGCAAAGGGTATTGACAGCACAGGTGGAGCTAGATTTGCCAAGCAGTCATAATACTTAAATGAAGTGGACAGATTTTAGAACAGTTTTAATATATTTTTAAATATTTTAGAAATTCTAAGAGCATTATATATTCCTCAGGGCTGGCCATTCTCTTTGGAAATTTGTAGTCTTAATTCTCTGGAGAAATCAGATCCTAGTTATAAGTGAAAGTTTAAGTTGATGGGTCAGACAGTGGAAAGCTGTAAAAGCTTCCTGTGCATTTTTATATAGTTTTCAGTATCTGGTAAAAGAGAATTGGTCTTGATTTCTGATTCCTAGATCTCATTTTTCACTCTGCTGGATTCTGGCATTAAGATTTTCATTTCCTTGTCACTGTTTATGATATAAAATTCTCCAGAAGATATTCAAAATGGGATCAAAACAAAATCACACACCAACACAAAATAAAAATTCACAGGAATTTCCTTAAGCTTGCCTGTTACTCAGTGAAACATTGGTGTTGACTGAAAGGATAATCTTTTACTTTTCTGGAAAAAGGACGTGTGGATTATTTTATCAGATCACCAGCTCTTATAGGGCATAATGAAAATTTTGCCATGAGTTTCAGCTGGAAACTTTAGGCCTTACCCACATGGTTCATTGGCTGTGATATGCAAGGACTGTCTAAGTCCAGCACCGGCCACTCTTGTACCAAAGGACGAGAGAGTGAATGATTAAATCCCACCACCAGCAGCCACCAGCAGCGCTCTGTGCGATTCCCCAGGGTCCAACCTCAGCACTGGCAATTACATGGTGCTCCCCAAGGAATTAAACTGCACTGACACGTCACGTTAGCAGGTGGAGTTGCAGTAGATGGGATGTCAGTAAGCCAGTAAGCACACCTTGAGCCCAGCAGCAATTCTCAGGCTGGAGTTGGACAGGAAGCAGTTTTATAGTCCCACCTTTACTGCTGTGGATATTTTAATTTTTCACTATGCTTCCGTGAGAAGAGGGAAATCAAGACCTTCTGAAATGAAAAGAAAGAACAACAAAAATCAAGAAAATAACTACATTGTAAAAGCCAGTTCTGTAGTTAGGTCATTGGCTTGAAATCTGGGAAAGTAACCTCCATGTCACTGCTCTAAGTCATTTAGAATAAGAGCTCATTTAGCATAAGAGATGATTGAAAGGGACATAGCTAGTCAGAAAGGCTGCTGTAATAAGCATCCACCACACAATTATTTTTGCAAACACATCAATTTGTGTGTGTCTAACCTGAGTGCTGATTGAAAGACATGTTTGTTGAAATACAAAACTAGACCAGCCATCTGCCTTTTATACTCTGCTTGGATGTCTGTTTCAGAATATCCCTGTTACAGAGAAATTTCTTCTCATTTCCACCCAATACTTATATGTGTATAGCGTATTCCCACCTGTTCCTACATGAACAGTTTCTTCTAACACAAACTGTTTTTCCCACTCTGATGTTTCTGTGATGTATTTTTACAGATTAGTTAAATCCCTTCTCACTCTTCTTTCTGCTGAGCTAATGAGGTTTAACTGCCCACATCACAGAATCACAGAATCACAGAATCATCTAGGTTGGAAGAGACCTCCAAGATCACCTAGTCCAACCTCTGACTAACAAGTCCTCCACTAAACCATATCACTAAGCTCTAAATCTAAGTCTTTTAAAGACCTCCAGGGATGGTGACTCAACCACTTCCCTGGGCAGCCCATTCCAATGCCTCACAACCCTTTCAGTAAACAAGTTCCTCCTAAGATCCAACCTAGACCTCCCCTGGCGCAACTTTAGCCCTTTCCCCCTCGTCCTGTCACCAGGGACGTGGGAGACTAGACCAACCCCCACCTCGCTACAGCTTCCTTTAAGATACCTATAGAGTGTGATAAGGTCGCACCTGAGCCTCCTCTTCTCCAGGCTGAACAATCCCAGCTCCCTCAGCCTGTCCTCATAAGACTTGTTCTCCAGACCCCTCACCAGCTTTGTTGCCCTATGTCACCTCATACAAGAAGAAATCCTCCTCCAGCCATCCCTGCCACTGTGGCAGCAGAGGACTCGCACACAATCTTTGTAGGAGGCTTCGCCACCAGCATCGATCTTTCCATCCCATTACTGAAAATTCTGGGTGTAAATCTCTTTCATTTGGACCATGCTGAGGGCTCACAGATGCTCTGTAGTTGACTAGCACCCCCTGGTCTTCCTTCTTTTCTATTGTTTCATAGTTATGAAGTCTTAAAACAGCAGAAAACTCTTGTAGTTTGAAAATAAAAGTGTGACTTTGCCATAAAACCTGTGTTATTTTAACCTCTTACTCTTATTTCAGACCTCCTCTGAGCTGATGATGCTTCCCTGTTTGTTATCAGCCAGTGCCATCAATACATTTATGTCTCTGTGTTAAAGTCACTAATGTAAAAATTTTTGTAAGATGAGTTTAAAAGTATCTTCCATATACTTTGTCAATAACATCTTCCCAACAGTTTTAATATAACTAGTGATTACATGGTCTGCTTAGCCGGTTTTTAGAGTTTTAGCATAAAAATTATACAAAATGTGTTCATACAAAAGAGAATCTCCATCCTAGCAGTTTTGTAGCAAGCAACAAAGGTATCATGTATGTTTTCCTTGTTCCAGATATACATCACGTCACAGAAGAAAGTATTGCCTTAAGTCTGGTTGATCCACTTTTGTTATATCCCTTATGTCTTTTATTCTACTTTCTGTTTACTTGTATTGTTTCTTTCCAAGGTTTTCTCTAAAACCTTACACGCTGTTGGAGGACACCTAAGAAACCTGAGGTTTTCAGAATTACTTTTTCCCTCCATTTTAAACTCCTTTCTCTTCCGCCTGTTAGACCTTTGCTGACAACACAAAACACCAGAAATCCAGGATGGGGGTTGTTCAACAACCCGGTTTAAATTAGGAAACTTCTAATCTCAGCCTCCCGTATGAGCTTGGAGTGCTCAGAATCATTTGGCCCTACTTCCCTGACGGTGCTGAATTCACTGCTACAGTAACTCCTCAGCAAACAAGCAAGGAAGATTGATAATCGGTTGCCTCACTTGCTGATGTGACATTCAGAAACAAAGCATGCCATATTTATTTAGTCTATCTCCAGTTGTGCTTTAATGATGGCTTTGTGACGGCACAAGAAAGAGTTAACAACAAAAAACAAGTCCTGCTTCAAGTATTTTTATAACTTCATGCTACAGAGCTGTGGAGAAAAACAACATTTTAAGTGTTGCTCTTTTTTTCCATTAGGTTGTCTGCTTTTACAGGTGGTGAGTCAATATAAGATCTGAAAATCTCCACACATGAAAATGTGATGGAGAGATGGTCTGCAACTGAAACACTCAACCTGTCTGACCCGTTGCTTGAGGGTGTATAACACAGTCACTCAGTGACTAACTGTAACAGTCTGGTGTGTGAACACCTAAATCTATGAAAGCCAGAGATACAGCTGTCTCCCTAGCAGCTGGTTCTCCTTGTCCTGGAGCAGTGGATATAGACTCAATTCCAAATCCCCTGACAAAAGAGTCTAGCAGTCACAGCATTCACCCAACAACCAAGTGAAGAATTTCACCTGTAATCTATTTAATAAAAGACAGACCCCCACTGATTCTTTCCTACCACTTTCATTGTTTTTAAGATTTGCATGGCTGTTTATCACCTTCAAAAGTGAATTATTTGTGTACCACTATTCTGCCAGAAAGCTGGATCAAGATGAACATTTGGAGTCAGAGGGAACAGAACTGACAGCTTTGGCTTTACATCTTCTCACAGTCAACTGATACCACCAGACTGCTACCACAATCAGAACATTACTGGATAATTCAGGTGTAAAGGGACCTCAGGGGGCTGCTAGCCCAATCTGCTGCTCCAGGCAGGGTCTGTTTTCTGGTCAGCTCAAGTTGCTCAGGTCAGGTCTTGATAACCTCCAGGGATGGGCACTGCACATCTTCCCTGAGCAGTTGGTTCCCCTGCTTGATTGCCCTCATGGGAAAAGAGTTTCTCCTTGTATCCAGTTGGAAATTCAGTTGTTTTAATTTAATTGAAAACAAAATTGTCTGTTGTCTGTTGTCCTGCTACCATGCAACTCATCTGGTCTCATGGACTTGTAGAGGTTGGGTCCTTGCAAATAGTTCCTCACTGGATCCTCAGCCAGAGCTGGCTATTCTTATCACCCTTGAACCCATTAAATAAACACAGATGTCTGGGAGGCCTTGCCAATGAAGAGGCAAAGCAGGCAGCAAGTACCTAAGCTCCGTTTTGTCTGCTGGCAGTAGATCACCTTCCCCTTTCAGCAACAGAACCTTGTTTTCTCTGCTTAGCCTTTTCCTGAGCTAATGGTAGAAGTTCTTGTTGCCTTTGACATCTTTTGCAACCATCAACTATAGGTGAGCCTTGGTTTTCATAGCACTTCCCTTGTATGCCTGGGCGTGGGTTCCAAATCCCTTTGTGGCCTCTATCTGCTTTCACTTCCTGTGTGCTGTTTTTCCCTGCAGGAGCTTGTACTTGTGTTCTCTGTTTAGCAAAGTCAGCCTCCTGATACACCTACCTAATTTCCTGGGTGTTGGGAGGGATTGTATTTGAGTCTGGAGAAGGTTGTCCCTAGCACCTGCCAGATTTCCCGAAGATCTTTACCTTCAGAGCTCTTCCCATGGGATCCCATCTGTCCATTTCCCAACTTAGCCAACCTCTGGCTGCCCCTATTCAGCTATTCTTCCTCCTCACACCCCTCAGGATCTTCAACTTAGTGGGCACTAAAATAGTGGTTGCCACTGATTATCACATTCCCAACCAATTCTTTCTTGTTTGTAATAGCAGATCTAATTGTGCATAACCCATGGTTGACCCATCCAGTACCTCTACCAAGAAATGACCCTGCCCTCCATAAACCTCTTAGACCGCTTGTGTCCACAGTGCTGCTCTTCCAGAAGATGCCATGAGGTTGAAATCCTACATAAGAAATAGCATCTCTCATCCAAGGACTTTCTTGAGTTGTTTAAAGAAATCTTTTCCCACTTATTCACCTTGTTTGGGTGGTCTGTAACTCCATCACACCAAATTGCCATTCTCACTGAGCTCTCCTCTGATCATGATGCACAAACTCTCACCCAGCCCATCAACCATCCCATTCAAGCACTTCATATATTAGATCTGCTTCTTCACATAGAAGATAAGCTACCGTTGTTTTTTCTGTGTCTCCCGAAGAGCTGATATCCACCATAGCAGTGCAGTCATCTGAACTTTCCCCTGCTCATCCAAGTTATTCCAACAATGTTGTAGCTCTGTAACCACATGCAGAGCTCTAGTTCCTCCTGCTTGTTTCCCACTCTCTGTGTTTTTTTGCACTTGAACTTGAGTCAGGCTTCCCTTCACACTTTTTTATCATTCCCGAGGAATTTATTTTTCTTATCCCCCCCAAAATTTTCTTTCCACCCATGACCATGGTTTCTTCTCTTAGAGGTGGTTTGCAGTCTCCTTTCCCGAATGGTTCAAGTTTAAAGAACTTTCAATACCTAAAATACTCGATATCTTTCAATATTCAGTACTTTCCAATATACAGTAATGTTCAAAACTTTGCTTTTCATTCTTCCTGCTGTGGGTGTTTTGTTATTTATTTTGAAACACGTTAAATGTATTCATATCAGATTTTTCATGCTGTGTCACCATGACACATTTTCTTAAAGCACCATGAGATGTTTTCTTGAAAGGGGCACTGTGTGGATTTTCCAGGGTGCTTAATGATCAAAAGTAGCAG
This sequence comes from Anser cygnoides, assembly GCF_040182565.1. Classification (NCBI taxonomy): domain Eukaryota; kingdom Metazoa; phylum Chordata; class Aves; order Anseriformes; family Anatidae; genus Anser; species Anser cygnoides. Next base: position 139,545,435 of record NC_089874.1, on the reverse strand, counting down.
CCTGCTTTTAGCTGCCATCATTGGGAATCACCACACAGAAAGATACTTTGGAGTAAATGTATCAAGGGCAGTGATGGCAGGAGAGTCTGGTGCCCTTAAGTGTCATTTATTGTTTTTATCCAAAGGCAACCTTTTCTAACGAGTTCACCAAACGCATAATAATACTGTCTTAAAGTGTCTGCCACACAGAATAAGGTCATGCACCACCACAGAGGAGGTGCAAGGGAATGAAAGGTGGACAAAAAGTATTGCAAAATATTAATTCGTATCATTTTTTTTTCTGATCTCTGAGAGGACATGAATCTTTGAGGAGGAATGTGAATGAACCAGAAGGAAGAAGATAACATATGTCCTTCAGAGAATGAATGAAAATTGAGTTTGTTGCCTGTTTTGTTCCTATCAACATGCTATTTTTGGAATTTGATGTAAAACTCCTGTATATTTCTAATATCAGTGAAGCTGACCACAATATGAAACAGCCACTGGAAGATGTCCACAGATGACTAAGGGGGTTTTGGAATTAGACTGACTGATATATATCGCCAGACAGTACAACATGGGCAGTCTAATGGAATAAGACTTTCAACATTGTAAAAATGCTTGAGGCATAAGCAGAATTATTCTGAACTTCAAGTTAGAAACTTTGGGTCAATTGGACAAAAATTCTTTTAACTTTGGGAGTTGATCAGGTTTGACTTGTTCCTTTATGAGACTGTCCAATAATTTAGGAAATAGGTTTATCTGTTTGTTTATTTGCTTTCCTTCTCTTTCTTGTCTATGCTGAATCTTTCTATACCAAGAAACACAAAGAAGTCAAAGGCCATTCAAGACTTGCTGCACTCTTTCCGAGACAGAGTCTTCAGACAGCCAGAACTGCTTTTTATGCAATTTATTGGCAGCGAAAAGGAATGGAAGAGAGGTGAAGAGATGGCCCATAAAAAAGGTTGTTCTAGGTTGGTGTCTGATCTGGAATTTCACATCTGGAGAGGTGGAAAGTCAAAAGGCTCAGTTTTGCCCTTTAGGTGTGGAAAAGTGAGTATGTTTTATAAATAACATGTCCTTTCACTTGAGCAAAAAATAATAGCATGCTGTACATGACATTCCTTCTCTGAGTAGGTGAGAGTGAGATGAGGGCAGTAACATTTGAACTGAAGAGGGAGGTGAATCAAATTCTACCACTTCTTACCTATCACAAAAATTGCAACTTGATAGGAACAAATCAATCTGGACATAATAATGACCCAAACATAAGCATCTCCATACCAGTGATTTAAAGATGAAAAAAGGAATTTCAAACTTGTATTGATTTCTTGTTTCTTTCCATTTTATTTGAAAATGAATGTTGGAAAATTTTATTTTAGCTTGGTTCAGATTTTTAAACATATATATTTAAAATTAGATATTAGATAGATAATTAAAATCAGATATTCATATTCCAACCAGGCTGAAAGATACTGTGACTGGTGGACTAGTAGAGTGGTGACACCATTGAAGAATTTGTTGAGACAGGTATTTTAAGGTAACTAAAATGACTTTTAGAGTTTATTACTCCCATTTAACTTCAATATTTAGCATTGAAAAGAGAAGGCTTCCTTGAAAAACTAAGAGTCAAACCATTTTAAGTATTATGATTCACAGTAAACACTTCTTTTACCTTCCAGTAATTCTTTGAAAAGACAGACAATGCCAAAATTTTACTCATAATTTTAATAATATAAAGGGGTAAAAGAAGAAAAACTCTTCAGATACAACTTCCAGGTTGTTCTGCTGTGAGGCAAGGGCAAGGCAAGGCAAGGCAAGGCAAGGCAAGGCAAGGCAAGGCAAGGCAAGGCAAGGCAAGGCAAGGCAAGGCAAGGCAAAAGGCAAGGCAAGGCAAGGCAAGGCAAGGCAAGGCAAGGCAAGGCAAGGCAAGGCAAGGCAAGGCAAGGCAAGGCAAGGCAAGGCAAGGCAAGGCAAGGCAAGGCAAGGCAAGGCAAGGCAAGGCAAGGCAAGGCAAGGAAAGGAAAGGAAAGGAAAGGAAAGGAAAGGAAAGGAAAGGAAAGGAAAGGAAAGGAAAGGAAAGGAAAGGAAAGGAAAGGAAAGGAAAGGAAAGGAAAGGAAAGGAAAGGAAAGGAAAGGAAAGGAAAGGAAAGGAAAGGAAAGGAAAGGAAAGGAAAGGAAAGGAAAGGAAAGGAAAGGAAAGGAAAGGAAAGGAAAGGAAAGGAAAATATTTTTAACACAGACATGACTTTAAGGAAAATAAATTTCTAGAGTGAAGCCCTAAGTCCTTTTGAAAATAATGACAACAGTCAAGTTCTGCATGATTGATTCTTAACTTCTAGTGTAGAAATCCAGATAATTTCAGTGGTTTACTGAATGTGACTAAAATATTTTTTTTAATACTTCGTTATTTACAGAAACAGAAATTCAACCTGACAGTTTTTTGCTCTTTAAAAGTTTTTGTATTTTTGTTTGTTTGGTTGGTTGTTGTTGTTTTTGCTTGGTTAGTTTTGTTTGTTTGTTTGTTTTGTAAATTACCTTTCTATATCACAAAAGAAGATTTTATTTTTCAGAGATTTCTGATCCGACTCTCTAGGTCAGAAGAGCATTGGTGGCAGCCATCAAAGGGCATCTGGTATACCATGCAGCTCTGCCCACCCCACTGCCTTTTTTGCTGATGATGTCAAGGACTGAAGGTTAACCCAGAGCAAAGATAGCACACATGAGGGTTCCAAGAGCCAAACAGCTCCTCAAATGCTTTGCCACGACTTGGTATTTAAAGCATGGGCTGCCATGACTGAAATCTAACACCTAATCGCTCAGCCTTCAAAAGGCTGGACAACCTCATGGCAAAGCCATTAGATTCTGGAGGTCTCCCTTAGTGGCATATATACAATAAAAGAAGTCTGTAATGTCATATTTCAGTGAACCAAAATCTCATATTTTCTTAACTGTTCGTTACTGCTTTTTGTTTTTTCTAAGTCTGAGAGAGAAATGTAAGTAGATTTCCCAGTGATGTTGGTGATGTGACTATCACAGCAATTAACTGATTGCATCTGGGATAACAGCTATCAGCAATATTACTTATGGGTTATTTTTAGCTGTACACATTGCATGGAAAAATGAGATGCCCAATAAAGGAGACTTGCTGCATCTTTCATACCTCAAATGGGAAAAAGGAGGGCAGACATGTTTTGTCTGTTCTGTTTTTGTCAAACAAACTGAGCTCTGATCTTATGGATGAGTCTGGAAGGCTGTGAGTGTCACTATCTCATTATACAGGGCACTTTGGTTACTTCCACGGATGATTCAGCAGAATGTGCAGAAGTAGAGAAGTGACACATTTGTGATTTCTGAGGCCTTCTTCCAGCAGAGATTTACAGTAACTGATGATGAGACATATTTTTAACTATTCCTAATGTATACAAAAAGCCCAAACTTGAACTATTACGTGTCCTCTGCATGCATCAGTCTCTCACATGTTTTAGCCATCTTGACAATTCAAGACTTTGCTGTTTTTAAGAGTTTACAATGTAAAAAAGAATTGCACTTTGGTTTAGTTAAGGTTTCTGGATTAATGTACGTGGATGTTTCTGTTGTTTATAAGCATCAGAGTGTCTGTTCAATAGTGAGAATAAATATACGTGCATCTCAGAAATGAGGAAGAATGGAGAAATTTCCCTACAATTAAGATTTCAAAAGGCTATTCTTCTAGGTCCATAAGAAGAAACTTTCTGAAGTCCCACCACCAGCATGCTTTTTGTCTTTTTATTTTACATGCAATACACTATGTAAGTGAGGTACGAAAAACACATTTTCTTTGGTATTGTGTCTACTGAAATGAGGTTTTGCTAAGGCAAAATCATGGGGTTTAACAATCTAAGGTTAAGGTCCAGCCTCCTAAACCATTATGTGTGTCTCCTTCTCTGGAGATTGGGAGCCAAGACATCTATCTGTATGATATCTACTATTGAGGCACACATATAATTTATTTGATTAACTTCGGGAATGAATCCCATGACAAATCAACTCCTGGCATAAAGCTTGCTTAGGTCTCTGCCTGCTGATGTGAGGGAGCTATTAGAAAACATTTTGTGAGATGAAAACAGAAGTGCCATGCAAATGTCTCAGATATGAGGTGGCAGCAGACTTGAATATCTGAAGGTACCCACAATTACCAGGAGACTTCTCCTTATAATGGATGTAATGAGTTGTGTCAGGTTTTGGAGTTACACGGGCTAATAGGTGGATTGAACTGGCACAGAATGAGTTTAAAAGGTTCAGGGATGTGCATATGATTCAAGGAGCAGTACCAGGAAATATCCCTGGCCAGGATGCCCCAGGAAATCACATTTCTTTTTGCTCCATTAAATGTCTCCTGCCAGCTGCCTGGCTGCTGTGTCAGCTCTTCAAGCCTGTCATGGCGCTGCCTACTGGCAGCTCTTACGACATTGCAAGGAAACCTCTAACAAAACTTGCTGCTCCTGCAGTCGCCTCTTCTCCCCCTCTCCAGGAGTGCAGAAGAGATTGCTGAGGACACCAGGACATCTTCTGACATGGCCTGTGCAGCCAGGACATGGAGGTGTTTGGAGCACAGTGTGCTGCAGATCCAGGGTAGGTATTGCAGTCTATCTAACAGATTTCAGCTCAGGTTTCGGATTTGAGCTCTGAGAGCTACTTCGAGCTGGTATGGTGGACCAGTGTGCTGCTGAGCAGGGGTCATTCTGACACGGAGGAGAGCTTGCAGTGGTTCCTGTTCCCATGCATGACACACAGCAACCCAAATGGCCCAGAGAGAGAGGCCCCTAGAGAGAGGCCACAGCAGTGTGCTGCAAATGGGCCTGGCACAGACCCACCTCCGGGGACAGAGATGGGAGCCAGAGGGGTGAATCTTGCTCTGCCCGTAGAGAACCTGGCCAGGTAAGCAAAGCTAGCTCCAAGTACTGCTTGCCCAGAGGTGCAAGCACACCCAGCCGCCCAAGCACTGCACTGCAGATCGCAGGCCCCATCTGCTGCACAGCTCTTGCACCTTGGCCCAAAAACTGGGGTGAGGACTGAAGAAGGGATATGAAAATGCCAAAAGAGCAGACTGTGAACTTCTGACCAGGACCCAGATTAAACTTTCCTGGCACTTAAGGATGCTCTCCACAGAGCACACACGGCAGGACCCAGAGTGCCTGTGGTCTCCTCCATGGCCGCGACTTGGGTGGCTCTGGATTCCTCCACACAAGCATCTCCGCCTGGAGCCGCAGCCAGCTGTGCCAGCAGCACGGAGACCGGAGCTGGTTCGATATCTCTGCTGAGTGACTCATTGCAGGAATCCAACTTCTGGTGCCGTCACGGGGATCCTACTCTCACTGCAGTGCCGTCGCCCCGAGCGAGCGAGGAAGGAGCGGGCTCTGGAGCCAAGCCTGCAGCCTCCGCTGTTGCTCTCAGCATGGGCTCGCATTCCTCCAGCACAGCTGCATCACGTCGCACAGGGCTTTGCATTGCTGGAGGACAGTGCCACTGGCAGGCCTGAGCACTCCTATCTGCTTTGTCAGGAAAACAACTGTTAGGGCCAGCTTCGGTCCCGTAGTCACGATTCCCCCATTCACACAAGGCTGCATGGGGAAGGTGGGGGTGCCTCAGGGCAGGAGCTGACTCCCTGCCACCAGCTCTGCTGCTGAAGTAATGCTGTGAGATACAGCATAGCCTTGTCTGCAGGGGGAGAGCCCTGAATTACAATCTGAATTAGCTTTAAGTGGATTAGTTACACCCTATCAAACTCTTGTGTGCATGTTGCTATTCAGAATTACAGTGACCTGATTTCAGCACAACTTAATTCCACTCGTAATGTGGTTAACCTAAATCTTAAGATGAATGCTTTATTACAGCTGGTAAATCTGCTTTGCACCTCTGCTTAATTTGGATTAACTTCCCAGAGGGACCATCCGTGCTTGAGCCCTGCTGGTGGCCAACTCGGGTTAAAGCCTCTGCTGCTGCCCCTGCCACTGTCACTGCCAGGAGGTGGAGTGCTCCCTGCCACAAGCTGAAGGAGCAGAAGAGGGTCAGTTACTGTGGACTACTGCCATAAGTCAACACTCAAAGCCCTTCTCTCTCTAGCTTTATCACCACCTGCCTCCTTAGGCAGGTACCACAGAGTCTCAGGGTCAGGACAGTGATGTGGGAGAAGGAGGTGCCACCACCCTGGGATGGGACAATCTAACACTGTTGCTGTGGAGAAACAAGGAGGTTCCCAGCTGAGGGGAGGAAAACTGTCCTGGCAGCACCCCCTTTTCCGAGGCAGAGGAGGGAGGTACACCACGGGTCCTCTTTAGCCTTCAAGGTAATCCCTGCAGTGGAATTCCCCACTCACATGGATGCTTCTGTAGACTGCTACTTCCCAAACCCTTGCACAGGCAAGTCAATATTTCCTAAACGTGATGAGTCCAATGGTCAAGATGACCCAGAAGTGTATCTGGGCATCACCACTAACCAAGGAACAACATTGCAATCTTTGATTGCAGAGCTCTCCTACAACTACAGGGCATTTCTGCCCCTCTGGTGTGTGCACTTGGATGTGTTTCTTACCACTCTGAAATGATCAGCAAGAATCTGGTTCTGCCTGAATCTGAGCATTTTTCACTTTATGAATATTTGTCTAAGATGTCTGATTATTAAGGCCAAATGAAGCCTTCACTTCCTCTATAAATATTTGTGCAATGACCTATAACTACTGGCCAACATGCCTGCCAGCACTCCATTAGATGACATCCCATTTTACAATTAACTATTATCATTTGATAACCTCTTGAGGTTAAGAATACAGATGTAAGATCTCCAAGATTTCTGATGGGAATACTTCATATCAGAAGTATGTTTCCCTTGAGGATGACATCACCACAGGGACACATTTTTCAAATAGTTTGGCCATCATATTTTGAAAGCTTCTTTAGAAATACAAAAATTATTTTTGAGCCCTAAAAGAACTTTTCTATCGGTTTCAAGTAAACATACTACCATTTAACTCTTTTGAAAGCCCTGCACAATAACAACAAAAAGTGTCATGGGAAACAAAGACAAGTATTGTTGTGTAGCCAAAGAAAGAAGTATGTCCAATATACAGTGTATATATTACCTGACAAAAAAGTTCTTTGCTGAATGCTATCCTAGCTTTTTGTGTGTGTGTGTGATGAAATAGTTCAAGTGGTGCCTAAGTCACAGTTTCAGATCAGGACCCTGACAGATTGTGGAGCTGGACTCCAGGTTCAAATCTAAGAAATCTCTGTGCACTGTGAAGCATTAGCTAACCTAAAGCCCTAAGCCTGAACCCCTCCCAGACATCAAACTCTGGTAAAAGTTGGATGTAAATTTAGTCTTGCCTCTGATTATAGACAGGACTTTTACCAGTGCCTGGGTACTGAAGGTAAATCAGGCAGAACCCTACTCAGTTTGGGTCCTCTTCTGCTGGCTGCTGCAAAGAGCCCTGCTGGCTGCTGCAAAGAGCCAACCATGTATGATTGACAAGGCCACGGGCTCTCGGGTCTTTATTGTAGGACAGCACTAAATAAATGAACATTCATTACCTCTTTTTTTTTTTTCCTTGTAGCTGATGAGCAGGTCTATAATTGCTCTGAGATGTTCTCTCACTTCCATTTATCATGCTAGATTAAAAATCTCATGTAACCTCAGTAAAATCTCATGAAGTATTACTCCATCATTCAAAAGGTAGCCATGATCTAATTAGTATTATCTTTATAAAACCTCATTTACTTATAATGTTATTTTGATAATATAGTATGCAAAATCATCCAAATGAGACTTTAAATTTACCCTAAAGACAATATACAAACTAAGAATGTGCACTTGAACTTCATTAAATAAGACTAGTTTAAGTGCCCAACCCCATTAATGCTTCTTGAATGCAGCACTAAAGTCACTTCCATTCTCAAAGGCTTCATAGAATTTCTAATAGTTTGATAGACAATCTCTAAAGATGTGTTTAACAGGAATGACGAACATAACAAAGCATAATTTAAGCAATTAATTAGGTCTGAAATCTTAGTGTAGAATTAACATTGTGTGTCTAAGTTTCATAGTTTGAAAACCCATGGTATATTTTAAAATGTGAGTAGTTTTTCTGAGCTTTAAGAAGGAAAACAAAGTCAGTGTTGCTTTCAGAAAGCTGTATTAATACCTATGTGTCTTGATGGGTGTATTTATATTGTGAGACATATTAACTAATAAAAGAATGGTACCTTAAGGTAAACTGTTCTTCACTTCCACCAGTTTAGACAGCCAACAGTTTGGGTGTGTTCATAATAGAGGAAAACAATGGCTCCCATTGGCAAGGGTACCCACTCCTCTGTTGCATGTGCTCAGAGACTTTGCACCACTGGAAGGGAGACCCTGAAAAGCAAATTGCGGCATGTCCACATAACAGCAAAATACAGGCTGTTTTAAAAAACATCAGTGAAAGAGTGTTAGACTACTGCTGAGAAAGTGGTCCATCCATTTTCCAGCCTATGCAGAAATCTTGTGATAAGCTTCATCTTAGTCTTTTCAGAATACATACAAAATTCAGTTGTGCTATGTGGGTTGAAAAACTGAGCGAAAGAAAAATATGTATCTATATACAGACTTTTTTATGTTTTATATTGCAGTATAACTGTCACTCTGGTCATCTTTCTTATCCTGCAAGGAAATGATCTTCTTTTATAGGGATAACAGCTTGCAAGTCTGTTTTCCGTGAGACACCTCCCAAAATAAATTAAGTTTATACAACGTGGGACAAGTATTCCTTCTTTTTCTTTCTCTCCCACTTCACTTTTATTGTACTTAGGCATTTATACCACACATACTAATAAATTGAATTTTCCACTACATCATACTGATGTAGATTGTGAAAAAGGAAAATAGAGTATAATCAGATTCTGTTAGGTAATATGGCTCTCGCCTCTACCTTTCTATCATATTAAAAATGGTCAACACTCTTGGGATTACATCAAATCTATTGCTCAGAAAAATACTTTAACTACATATAAACTAACAGTATAGTTAAAACATAAAGAACATACTTAAAGACCAAGCAACGTGATACAGAAATGCGATGATGCCTTTTTGATATGAACACTGGTCTAAGAATAGAAAGAGAAAAAGAAATTCACAGGAATTGTGGTTTAAGTTGATAAACACATGAAAGTGCATGAAATATGCATTTACTGGTCTAACAGTCCATGAGAAATTGTCACTCCAAGAAGAAATATTTGCAAAGCATAGAGAAGTTCATAGAGTAACACCAAATTAAATAGATTTCGTTGTCAGTTTTTGACATTACTAGACAAAAGACCACAAATCAGTAATACAGACTAATTCTAATGTGACCTAAAATTATAGAAACATAAGAGAAGGAATGAAAAAACTTTCAAATTTAGTTTAAAAGTACAGATGTCTTTGTTTTTTCATTGGCAACTTCAGCACTATTGCCTTTGGACATTTTATTTTTAAGAAACATCTGTCCAATTTGGATCTGTCATACTGCAACTGTGATTAGTTAGAGATGTTACAGAAAGCAAAATTATTTATGCAAGTAAAGTCTACAGAGATAGTATCTCATGAATACAAAGTAATAAACTTCGTGAGAATGACAATTTGAATTTTTCTATTGTCTTTTACCCATGGAGCCTAAACCACCTGAAAAGCATTATTTAATTGTATATTGCATAACCTAGAGAGATAGACAGGATGCATAACTAAAGCTCTGTAAGACTCCACTGAGACGGAAAACAGCACATATTCAGAAGTAGGAGTGCAATACCACAACTTCAGAGGACACGAGGATGGAAGTCAATGAAAATTCAAGAACACGTAAGCAGGTAGCCTGTAATTATTTATGTTATGGTTGGCTGAGCTATCACCTTTAACATCAAAGCACTTGGGGTCCCTACTCCGTGATGCTTACAACCACAAGTGGACGGTCATTCTTCCCCTCCAAATATGGCAGTGGTAACTGCTCTGTTTTAAATCGTTTTTGTGAGAACTTTGAGATAAATTTTAGAGCTGGACAAAAAAATTTTAGACAAATAGTTTACTCGCCAAAAAATGCAGGATGACTGAAGTTATTTGGGAGCTTGGATTGAATTCAGCAAATTGTTTCAGCCAAACAATGTGGGGGAGGAAAGTGGAATTCTGAAAATGTGAAACATTTTGTTCTGACATTATCAAAATTACAAAATTCTTCCTTTATTTTCTTCTTTTTAGTTCAAGCATTAGAAAAAGTGGGCAGTGTAATCAAAAGAGAAGAAAAGAGGAGAATGACACACCACAAGAAAAACCTGGAGTGTGTCACACTTGGAAGCTTTTCAGTCCGACCATTTCCAGTTTGTGCAAGAAAGTCTCCAAATGAGAATGAGCTGTACCACAGAGAATAAGGATACGTGCACATTCCAGCTGAGAACATATTTCTCCTGTGAGTTAGAGCAAAGATGCACCAGTTGAAAGCTGGAAAATGCCGTTACTGAAGTCTACCAGTTTGATCTATTTGCTTGTCTTACATAACATGTTTGATGAGAAGTGATTTAGATGGCTTCTCATCTGCCTTGACTGAACTATTTTTGCACGGGTCATCCTCTGCCTTTTAGTGGTTACAAATATCAAGTAGACACAACTATCAGTACTCTGGAATTGACCACACATCTTAGTCAAAGGCTTCTCTTAGCAGACTACAGTTGCCTAGAGCTGACAAGTGCAGAACAAAGTTAAAGCTGTCTTACCTGCTCACCAGAGGACTGTTTCGTGGCTGAGGAGACATCACCTGGTGACTGAGGAACCAGCTAAAAGCAATTATTTTCCCACTCACCAGCAGAGCAGCATGCAACTTTTCTTGAACTCTGGAAAACCCATTGAATATAATCCACGTGACTTAAAATGATTGTCCTATGGCATACATTGGGCTAGTACAGTTATACAAATGGCCACAGCCAACTAGCTCAAGATCAAGGAATCCAAGAAAAATAAATCAACCTTTGCACATTCTCTTGTCCCAAGCTCCCCAGCAAGATCTTCAGCTGCAGCTGAAGGTCAAGACCAGTGACTGTATTAGTTTCTGAGCCCTAAAATACTGCCTTAAAGAACAAAAAAAAAAAATAAATAAATGTATCTAAGCCTTTGTGCTAGAAACCAATTCTAACCGTGGCTCTCATCTCAGCAGTCAGAGGTAAGAGCAGCTCTCGTGGCACTGCTGTGTACATTCAGAGAATGTCTGGCAGAGATGGCACTCTAATAGGACCAAACAGTTGTTCTAGCAGACTGAGCTGCTCAGGCTGCAGATTTGGAACTGACTATTTAAAGTGTTTGGGAGACCCTATGACTCAAGCCCTAGCATTGAACTCCTGCTTGATAACAGACAGAGGGAGAGTGCTTACTCATAAACATGAGTGATGTTCAAATGTCTGAAATATCATTCCTTCCACTGTAGGAAACTGGCAGGGAAGCAAAAGATTAGAGGACCTACAAAGATGCATAGCTCAGGGACGTGTGGGAGGCTCTGACCCATTTCTGGCTGGATGTGTGAGCCTTCTCTCAGGGGCATGTTGACCAATCATCCGCAATACAAACCTTCAAGCCCTGGCAATTCACCTTGAACCTCAGAGACTCTGGAGTCTGACCCCAATCTGTTGTTGCTCATGCAGTCTGGATGGATTGGGCAGCCCTCAACAAACTACAGCTTCCACTGCTGGCAGAAATCCCAAGCTCAGCTGTACTGAGGCTCGATGGCTTCTCTTGCCCTTTGAGAGCTCATATAAGCTCCCTTGCAAGGCAAGAATCTGGCATCCAGAGCTGCAGCTACTAAACTCCATTTACAGTCATCTGCATATGATTTGCCATATGGAGCTGAGGCACCACACTGTTGTGAAGGGAGAAGAGAGATGTGGAGGAGTGAAAAACACTCCTATAGGATCCAAATCTTGTTTCAATATTTTCGTAGGTTCATTCACTTTTGCGGTGCACAAGGAATGGGAACAGAGGAACTTTTGAGTATGTGTATGGCAGACTCACACACGATGCACTGGGCTGTTGATGTGAATTTGGCTGAGCTTTACAATGGCCATATATTGACTCATGTTAGGAAGCAGCTCATCCCAGCTGTGTTTGTTCTGATGCTGATTTCTGGTTAGGAGTCTTCTCAGGGCCCAGAAGTTGTTATCCACAGTGGTGTGTGGGAAAATGCAGTTCACTTCCACAGGGAAAACCTTCTGCTACCAAGATAACAGAGAACAGGTGTTGAAATCACCAAAGAGTGCTATGCTGCTAGCTGACTAGAGCCACAACAGGGTATGAAACAGAAACTTGTTCTGGACTTGAGTTTGACTGATTTTGGTGTGAATGACCTCTATCCTATTGACCACAGCGGTCTATTTTCCTGTTTGCTTCTTCAGAAGCTACCTGACTACCATTTATTTCAGCATACTTTTCCCTCCCCAGCTCACATTTGTGAAATATATGTATATATATTCTCAGGCTCCAAGCCTGTTGGAGTTCAAGTCTGCCAGCTGATCTGCTCTTGAGAGCACCACCTCATCTGATTCATCCTCATTAGCAAACAGTAAAGTATTTTACATAGCTTTTCTATTTGAACGGGTTCAAAAACACACCAGAGCAGCCCCACCAGCAAACCCAATGGTCAGTAATATCTGCAGGAAGGAAGCAATGAGAAGGCAGAACTGGGAAGGGGTGGATACTCTACACAGCAAGTTGAAATGACTTGTCACAGACTGCAGTGCAGAACAGAACACATACCTGATTTCCATGTTGGCCTAAACTTCAAACTGATATTTATTCTGACATTTAAAAGCAACAGAAAAAGGTAAAACTGTTGGTCTTGTTTGTTTGTTTTCAGAGTAACTAGTTCTTTCATATATAATTAGAGGAGAACATGAGGAGAAGGAATAAAAAAGAATCAGAAGAGGAAAAGGAGTAATTATTTATGAATTTCACCATTTTTTACTGAAAGGGAAAAAAGCAGACCTGATGTTTACCAAGGAAAAGAATATTTTTCCCTGATCTTTGGTAGACATAATGATTATAGCAAAGAAAAAGTAATAGAGAATTTGTTGTGTTTGCTATTTGCAAAGCATTGTTCAAACTCAATCACCAAGTCACAGCAGTTGTGTAATCACACCTAAACATGATCGGGTTATCTTCCCTCTTTCTCTCCTCACGTACATTCAATTTTATAAAGTGCTGAGGAAAAGGAAATTGAGATTACACTACTTACAGATGTCCTGAGAATGCTGGAAATTGTTGATGGAATAAACTACCCTGAGAGATCACCTTTCCTTCATTTCAAAGTCTGCATTCCGTAATTTGGCTGATGCTGAGAGATGTTTTCTTCATGGGGCCTTCTGTCTCTTCCACTTTGGCAAGCAATGGGAGAGGATGATATAAGAAAAACTGGTCCAAGTTCAAGAACATACAACCTTGACTTTAATTCATGTTTGGAGGGGAAAGTTGTTTCTGCTACATAAATAAATCACACCCTTTACAAAAACCTTTATATGGCTGTCTGACAGTAATATTCAATGTAAAGTGATATTTTTATCATGTACAACCTGTGAAAACTGTCCTTTTGTCATGAGAAAGGATTAAGGCTGTGCTATTTTCATTCTTGGCACATTTCCTTAACTAAATTGTAATGGCTTCATTTCCTTTTCTTTTCAGTGTGAATTTAGTGCTGATGAAAGGTACCAGCTTAGCAGCTCAGGAAGCTGAAGCATGTTATTCATCCGGAGAGTGAGAACAACACAGGTAATCATACTGTAGAGTACCACCAAAGCCAATCAAATTTGATGTGGATGGGAAAATAATTTCAGCCAGACAATATGTTCCTCCCTTCCCAAGGTATGTACAGTTCTTAGTCTCTCCAGGGACTTGGCCAACATTGAGCCCACTAGTGTTCCTGAAAAATGGTTGCCTAAAAAATTTAAGAACTTTTTCATCAGGACTGTTAAGTCAAAATGTGAACAAAGCAAATGTGACTATAACTATTTCACTGACAAATCAGTTGGTGAAGCTTTCCAAGTAGCTATTTTTTTAATGTCAAATATCCCCCAAAGAAGTTGTTCTTAAGATGATGTCCAGATTTCATTTTCAGACTGTAATCTCATGCATCTGCAGTTATGCTCCACAAAATGGCCATTCAAAGCTGGCTCAGGTGCAGCATGCAAGCATCTAGTATGCCTCACATGCCTGATTTCAGTCTAAATGTGCCTCCATGCTGGAGAGTCAAACAGCAAAGTCACCTTCTTAGTGACTCTATATTCAGGCTCAAATTCACTTCTCAATGGAAAAAAGTAAAAAATAAAGAATGTGTTCTGGTGGTGAATTTTTTTCTGGGTTTGGGTGCCCCTTAAAATCCAAACAATTCAAAAGATGCACTGCTTCACAATGTGCTAACCTACATATTTGATAAGTCAGTGGAACACATTCTATGGAGATATTGTGTACTGTAGAAGACTAACCGTGGTACATGCTGCATACAATGCAGAGTGTTTGAAACTAGATATGTCATACCTAAACTAAAGGACAACTGCAGTCTATGCAGGATGTTTCCAAATCCCCCTCAAATGCTACCATCAACAAACAGCTCAAATATTTGCAATAAGGCTTTAATACTGAAGTCCTTGTTATTTCAAAGTCCTACAGAGCAGTTTCTGTCATGCATGCTGTGAATCCTCTACCTGCTAAACAGTACGTAGACTGAAACTCTTCTCTCTACTTATAACAGTGTTGTTGCACAGATGTGAAGACAAAGCAAATATGACTCAGAGTATATGATAATGGTCATTTGGTTATTTAAATCTAAACATCCAAGGTGCCCTAAAGTTTAGCCACTGTTAGATAGGAACGGGGTTATATTCTTGATTACATATGCTAAGTTTTTAGCTGTAAACGTGTTCTTCAATAGCTCTCTCTTTTCTTTTGAAGTGATAAATAGCTGTCTTCAGGGTATCAGTGGTATGATGATAATTAAATTTATGATAATATCGTTGATAATGTGAACAGTGTTGATAATTACAACATTGTCGATAATGATGTGTATGTTAACATACATATATTACCACGGCACACAGAAATGATTACTCTTGGACTAAGTCCTGGGCCCTGAGACCCTGGGGTGTACAACCCATGCCCATCCTGGCTTGGGTGGTGGGAGGAGACTGCATGATGAGCTCTCCTCTGCCACTCCAGGTAGGCTGGGAGCTTTGGTATTTGTCAGCACAGGACCCGGGTCCCAAAAATACATCAGAAAGTTCCCTGGCTCCACATTTTAGAATTAGTCTTAGAATACTTTTAGGAGTAAATGCAAATATCTTAGGCCAGACAATACTCACTCACCAGTGTTAAGGAGCAGCTGAGCCAGGAAGCCTCAAAATTTTGACTTATGCTCTCTTATTAGCTGATCTTCTTACTCTGCTCCTCTCCCTCCCATTAGGTGGGGGGTTAACTAACCTAAGACTTCCTTAAATTCCTTAAATGCAGCTTTGGATGTCCAGGTTCAGAGCTCGTGTGAGAAGCCAAGGGATTTATACTGTGGCTGGTGGATGTGAGCCTGAGTGCATCTCAGTGAACATAAATGAAAACTCAGTCTGAGGGAAGCTGGGTCAGTGTAATGCACTCCTGGGAGGAGGGGAGGCGGAAGAAGGTGTAAAATACACCAACACAGACTCCCTCCAGAATTGCAGAACTCAGATTCACATCTGAATTTGGCTTCCATTGCCTGACTCAGAAAAATGAACTCTTTCCAAGTCTGGAGACACCAGTACATTCTGTGCAAAATCCTTAAAGGGATACTTTTAAGCTCGTCTAGCCCACAAATTAACTTAGCCTGACATATCTTAGGTTTTACTCTGGAGGCACAGACTCTGTTCAAAGAATCTCCGCGCAGCAGAAATGAGGAAAACAGAATGTGCTGCTCACAACCTGCCACTGTAGCCTGCAGCCTGTGGCCCTGGTGCCATGGGTATTTATGCTGGGGTTGCATGGGCGTTTTATATTTTAGATGGAGGAAGAGGAAAGAGAATGAGATGATTTGTTGTAGCACAAATACATTGCAGAGAAGTTTCCTAGATCCTTACAGCAAGACATACTGTGAGAACTGCATGTCAAAGTAGTGGCTGGTTGGCTTTTATATGTGACACAGCTACATAAGCGACATGCACAGGTGAGGACCCTGTCCTACCATCTTCATAACAGGAAGTCATTTGACAAAGTCAAATGACGAAGCAAGAGTATTAATGCTGGCATCTGCCCTGGAAAGGAGTGGTGACCTTCAGAGACTGCTGCCTCCTTCTCTTCCATGATCTCTGTGAAAAGCGATAGTATAAATTGTGTTTGTAGTAATTCACATGGCAATATATAGTGGTGACTAACACCCATGACTTGAGGAGATCATGGGTCACAGTTTAATTAAGAGGGTGTCATCATTAGCATTTAGTTAAGAGAGGGTCTTACCTGCACATCTGAGAAAGTCTGGGGAAAGCACTGTGATTTCTCTTCTACCACCAAAATTTGGCTTTACAATGGAAAAGTTACAAAACTAAAAGTAGATAAAATTGGGGAATGGCAATTTTAAAAAATTTTGGGAAGAACTTATGATTTTGCTAATGTAAACCCTCAGATCAAGGAAATGTAGTGTTGGTTACTTTTTAATTCTATTCTTTCCCCACCACTGAACTTAGGGTAAATGTCTGAAGTGCCATACCTTTCCCTCATCTTTCCCTCCTTTCTCCCCAGTGGTAAAGAGATTTTGATAGAATCTGAAGGGCTGTTTACTTTTTGAAGAATTAATGGGTTTTACTATAGCAGTAAACTTCTTAAGGGTTTGGGTTTTTTTTGTTTTAATCTAGAATTGTTAATGCTGGGAACAAATTGCTCAAATTATGACTTATTTCTTATCAAGATCACGATGGATTTCCATATAAAAACAAATTATATCACAGAAGGGCTGTCTCAGAAATTGGCTGAGTGCAGGAGCCCTGCAATCTGTGCTGCTGACACCATGAAGAAGGGCAGGAGAAAAAGCAGAAGGACAACTGCATTTTGGTCCAGCAAGGGAACGCAAGGTAGAAATGCAATGAGGAGGCGAGCAGTGTCAGCAGCCTAAGGCAGCATGAAGTGTCTGTGAGAGAGAGCAGCAGCCCCAGCACAGCTGTGTCCCAGAGACCACATTTGTAATGACTCGGCAGAGCACATGCCAGAAAGCCTGCCTACCCCCGCAACCATCGGAGTTGTGAGTGGATGCTTCGGGCCAAATTAATCCCTGGTGGAAGTTCAGAAAAAGCCAGGGGAGCTAGAGGCACAAAAAAAATGCAGCCCTTTATTAGCATCATAGCTTGGAAGCCAGTTTTTGTACATCAAGAAGCGATAAGCAACCAAAACGATGTCGGAACAGAAGAGGACTTCTCTTTCTAAGAACTTCTGACTCCGGCGTTACTCATCCTTATTTCCTGCTGTCCCTTCTATTCACTCCAGTGTCTGGTGGGAATCCAAAGCCTATTAATTATCCCTCACTAAAGAAACAGACTAAATAACTCTAAGAGAGGACTCCGTGATTTGGTCAGCTTCGTGGACGTGGGCCAAGAGATTAGCACTAGATCGCGCAAGCAAAGGATCAGCCTGAGGTCTGCTGCAAGCCCACACTTCATGCAGGGGAAAGTTTTCCAGACGTAGGAATTGCACCTGAAAACTGTGCACTGTAACATGATAGAGCGGATAACATCTGCCAGGGTTTGAAAGATGTTAAATACACAAACATATGTTTGGGCAACCTCATGCAGATTTTCGTAGCTCATAAAGAAGACACCTAAGGGGGTATGCTTTCAAGGGCTGAGGTCGGTATTTTTGGTTGGGGGTGATTCATATTGGTTGGAAAGTGAGCAGTAATGGTGGTGAAAACTGGGAAAAATAAACTTCAATAAAAGTCTCTGAAAAAAGCAGGCATTCCCAGAAAATGTTTAGACCAAAGCCAATTTTCCTTAGAGAAAAAGTGCTAAAAGAAAGCAATCAGCCCAAACACTGACTAGCTCAGCTTTTTGCTTGCTGCCAGGCATTTCGAGGTGCAAACGCACAGGTTTCCAGCTAGAGCTGAAGTACAGGTGTGGGTTTGATGGCAATTCAATTAGAGTAATATGCAAAGCAGGTATCAGTGTGCAAAATGCAACCACATAAAAACAATTGTTCGTGCTCTTTTCAAATGTTTTGCACAACTCAGTTTAATCCATGTCATGCCTGACCACATAGAGTTAAATCAAAACAGGCTGTTAGGGGAAACAAAGAGGAAATGAAACAATGGCAAAGATAAGTTCAGGCTGAAAATACCAAGTGGTCTTTGAGGAAACAATAGGGATGCTATTAATTGTAAAATACCCTGTAGGCTCCAAGCAGGTTGGCAGCATTCACTTTTCCAAGCCTGGGGCCAGAATCAAAGAGGACACTAAATCATCAAAGCAACCAGGGCCCAGAAAAGCAGAAGAGCTGAATGTGTTGCTGAGGGTTATGGAGAGAGTGTCAGTGAATGCTGGCAGCTGGACAAGACACCCAGACAGAGACCCACAGACCACGCCGCAGCTCAGCAGTCTGCTCTGAGCCCAGCAGTGGAGGTACCAGGGCTGAGGAGCAGCTCGTGCTTGCAGGGGAGGATTAAATTCCTGTCTCACGTTACTCTGGGTCAGGAATAGCTGATGGTACTGATAGTTGTTTAGTATTAGACCTATTATCTGTGATTTAGTAGGTAGAAGCCAATGTGAGTTTCCATAAGAAGTCCTGGGTCTCCATGAAGAATGCATTTACCCATCCAGGCTGAAACCATTCCAAACACCAGTCAGAGAAAGATGATGTCTCCTCACGAATAACATGTATGGGAAACAGGAGTACGGCCTAAGGAATGGAGCGAGGGAAAATGCACACCATCGTCCCGCGTTGAGCATGGCGCAGGTGGGGCAGCCCAGCACACCAGGCTGTGCCATCCAAGCCTTGCTTGCTCAGGGACTCTCCTGGGCGCTGCTTCCAGCCCCAGAGCTTGCACAGCCTATGTCACCTTAAGCACCGCCGCCACGGGCTGCAGCCCACGCTGCTGGCCACACTGGAGTAGTGGGGCAGAGATGGGGTTGTGTATGGAGACTGTCCCAGGGGGACCTCAGGTGCCCCTCCAGGAACCCGCTTCTGGGAGAGGAGTCACTATCTGCAGCCGCAGTGCAGGAGTGACCCCAGGCTTGGCACAAGGTAGCTCCCAGTCCAACTCTGGAACAGGTGCAGTATTTTGGGAAGAGCATCCTGCTCCTCCACAACACTTATTATTAAACCTGAAGTGGGGCAAACAGGGCTTTCTGGGGCTTGCCTTAAGTAAGGATTCAGGTGCCCATATGTGATGGGCTTGGTGTGCATGCCTTACCGGGCTACTGGGCTATATCCAGCCCCTTGGATATAGAGGCTGAATATCATCATGTGGGGCTACACCAAAAAATTATGTGGCTAGATGTAAGAGCTACTATTACTTAAATGATTTCTACTAGAAGTAGCCACTTTAAAATGACAAGTGTAACTCCGTTGTGTGTAGTTTTACATTCTTATTCGGTGATTGCCAGCAATATGAATGAATATCTATATAGAGGCATTTAGACAATAAGAAGTACAAAAGAGAAACAGAATGAAAGGAGTTAATGTTTAAATCAATGCCTATTCACATTCTAGTCAGTCTTGCATAAAGTATGCAAGGTTACTTTAAAAAAACTGTAACAAATGTTTTAGATCAAACCTCTTACTTGAAAATAAATTGTTTTAACATGAATTGCTTTGATTGCACTTTATTTTTAATACATTTTGATATAAAAAAAAAAAGCAAAACAGCAAAATATTGCACTCAGAACACAACTCAACATTTTTAGCTAAAATATGTTGTGTTTTGGTCAAACCTTCATTGGCTTAAAAATTTGCCAAATTCTTGGTCTCACCAAGAGGCCAAAGAACAAAATTCTTAGGAGATTAAGAAAAACTTTTAGGATATAGTGTCATAAAACAAAGATGAAGGAACATCACAAGCCAGGCCCTAGGAAAGTTCCCATAGCTATAAATACAAGGACTGAAATAAGAGCTGAATTTACACATTGCCTAGATTATCCCTGGCCTATATTGTCCCTTGAGTCACCACGTAGACCTAATGGTACCTATATATGGCTGCTCCCACGGTGGAGCAGGCCACCTGCCATGTGCAGGCAGCACGAGCATGCTCAGGGTGATGGAGGCTGTCCCAGTTTGCCTCCATGCTGGGGGAGGAGAGGATGCCACTTACATGAAGATCTGTCTCATTTTCCTTTCTCCTCCTGCCATCTCCTACCTATTTCTTGCTCTTGCCACCTGCCTTTTGCTATAAGGCAGCCGACTAGTGCCCAGCCTGACTTCTGATTTAGTCCTTTCAAATTATGTTTATATAAATAGATTTAATCATTTCAGGATCTGTCCCTACTACCTTGCCACTATTTTGAGGGACAGCAAATTCAACAGCACAGACTCTGGCCATACCAGTCCAGTTGGCCTTGCTACCAGAGAACGTGCCTTGGCACGTTTAACTTTTCCAATATAGATGTGGCCATGAGAACCAGGAAATATCATGCAGAATTAAATAAATACATAAAAGAGAGTATTTTCCAATATCTACAAGGAAATTTTGGAGGAGATTACTGGTGCCAAATATTTTTTTACACTTGATGTGTCAGCAGGGTTCTGGCAGGTGCCCTTAGCAAAAAACAAGCACATATTTGTGCACATTCAACACCCTCTTTGGGAGATGCTGTTTCCTCAAACTGCCATATGGGTTGTATTCAGTATCCAAGGTGTTTTACAGGAAAATAAAACAATTTTTTATCATATACAGAGTGCTTAAGCCTAAACAGATGAGGAGAAATAGTAAAATAACAAGACAAAAGGCTCCAAGCAAATTTGGAAATAACTAGATCTGCTGCAAAGAAATTAAACAAACAGTAACACTAATCTAAGTACTATATAATGAAAATAGCACACCTGGAGGAGAAGTTTTGACAGCATAGCATACAGACAGGTTTCAGTGTAGCTGGGCTGTCACTAACATGCCTGCCCCAGCAAGCAGAGGATAGACAGATTCCTCATAGCAGTGAGCACTGGAAATAAATGTATGGCTGAAATACCTTATCAAAAAACATGGAAAAATGATCTTGTTAGAGGGAGCTCTGTTCTGAGGCAGCCCAGCACTAAATGTCCATCAGACTTGCCAGTGTGTGTGCGAACATGGTGCTGGCGCAGTGCCCTCACAGCAAGCAGGTCCAGACTGGAGGGTGATCAGCTCCGGGCCACGACCACCACCAAACACCATCAGATGTTCGAGGGCCATCATCTTTCATCCCAGGCTCTGGGGTTTCAGATGCTTGCTCGAGGAAGAAGTTGCTCAAAGCAAGAACAATATGCTGCTGTTACAAATTATGCCCTGCCAAGCCCTTCACCAAGAACACACAGAGCTTTTTTTTTTTTTTTCAGCTTCCAAGGACTGTTTTGCAGTTGAGCACAAACCCAGTGAGCCTGGGAATAGTCTGGAGCATTTGACAAAAATGTGGAGGTCCTCAGTCTGAAACAGCCTATGTAATATCCAACCGGATGAGTCAAAGCCTTGTCTCTTTTCAGGGAGACCACGATGGCCAGAACTGCTGCGTGAGAACTGCAGCAGAAGGCACCTGTGAGGCCCTGCTATCAGCATCAGCATGGTCTTGTTTTTCTGGCAGAAAGCACTGGTCACATACAGCAATAATATCATCGGATACCAGTTACTCAGGGTCAGGTGAGACCTGAAAACCACTAGCCTCGAGGAAGTGTAGGGCAAAGGGTTGACAGTCTCGCCCAAGGGAGTCTCGTATAAACAATATCAAAATTGAATTCAGATAGCTGTGTCCCACAGCGTGACATGGTACAGAGGGCTCCACACAACACCACAGTCTCCAAAGGTTAACTAAACCGTGCTGCTTGGTTGGCTGCCTGACATCTTGTGTTGTCTACATTTTGCTTCTTGTAATTTTTACAGTAGGTGGAGGAAGAGGGTGCCTATCTTTATCTACCTTTAATAATCCCTTGCAGAATTCAGTTGGAGCCAGTTTTCTTATTGGGCAGAAGCCCTTGTCACACAGTGCTATCAGCTAGCACTGAAGGAAGCGAACTGTTAGGCTTCTCGGGTCGGAATGATTTCCAGCCAAGACAATGGGTCTGGCCACAGACATCTGCACCCAGACATGCCTCAGACTCCATCTAACCCAGGGCTCCTCTTGGTATGCCAAACGGGACAAGGGTCACTTTTTGAGCACAGTGGAGTAGCAAGTATAGAGTTTCTAATGGGGAGAAATGAGGTTCATTTTGATAGAGAAAAGACCAAAGCAAAAGGATTAAAACATGAGATAATCAGAGCACAATGACCTGCTGTTTAAATCCAGACTGATAATGCAGAGGGAGAAGAAATTAATCAAATAGTGACCCAACTATTCCATTTTTAAAAGTCAGACATTTCCTTTTATAAATAACTGGTATAAAACAATAGCTGGTGGAGCAAAGGGACAGAAGATTATATTGTTTTCATCAAACAATGTTGTATTTGGGGATTAGAGGAACTAGTAATTATGATGTTTTAATAAAGTCTGGTTTTGGCAGCTTTTTCAGCATCCACATACAGAATGAAATGTCACTTCCAAATATCAGATTAACAGTAAATCTAGTTCTTTCATTTCTCCTGAGTTTCATTCCATTGACTTTCAAATCACTGAGTGATTTAGAATACCAGGGTGTTTGAGAAACAGAATATACTTGGTGGCATTTCAAGTCTAACATTTTGCTCAAATGTGCATTCTACAATTCAGCAGATTATTTAACAAAAAGCAGCTACAAGGGTCAACAAACTTGTCTCAGCTATGAAGTTACTGGAAGAAACCAAGCTGATAGATTAAAAAAACAACAACAACAAAGAAAAGATAAACCACATTGTTGGGTTTCAAGTTTTAAATGAATTTCACAAAGAAGTGATGTGATAGAAAAACAGCATCAGAAGGAAAGTTAGCAGAGGACTCAAAATCCCTTACTTGTAACTTTAGTACTTGTTTGATTGTGGGAATAAATCAGAGTATCAATACTGTCAGTGAAATTCTTGCCATTTTCTGTGGGAAGCATATTGCATTAAAGAGACTCTAATCTAGAGATCCCTTGATCATTAAATTTCTCAATAATCAAAAGAGGTCAAAAGGCAAACAAATGAAATAAAATACAGTGATTACAAAAATAAACAACTGAGCAGTAGATGGTAATTTCATGAAGCATATGCAGTAGTTCATATTGCAAGAGTGGGAGGACTGGGAAAAAAAATACTGAATTGGGGGAGAAAAAAAAAAGATATTTGTCTGAAAATGATCTCTTAATTTTTTGGCTACTCTTTCATCCACCACAATTGTGTGGTCTGTTTTTCAGAGAAAGAAGAAGCCAACTGAACTTCCTTTGGCCAGAGTTATATTGTCTCAGGAGTGGAGTCAGGTTACTCTTAAATAACTGAAGGCAAGATTGTTGTCTTATATTATATGTGTTGTTACCAAAGCTATTGTGGATGAAGACCATACCCAAACCATAACAGACTGTACCAAGTCCAGAGAAATATGTCCTTTCCTTCAGAAGAAGAAGAAAAAAAATGTTTTCCATTGTACAACTGAGAAAACATCTGTTGCTAATCCATGTAGTTTTAGAAGACTGACTAGTAGCTGTGTCCCTCTGGACGTAGATTGACTTAACATGCAATAGATTAGTCTTAAGAAAATATCTTCACCAGTGCCTTAGTGCCCTCTCTGCACCCTAAACATACCAAACTGAGGAGAGCAGATGTGCCACACTCCAGCAGGAGGTGATGAAAGATGAGCTGGAGGAATCCCTAGCTGTCCCAGTAAACCCTGAGTTTACCTGCAAGGCTTTGTAATATCTTTTTTCATGCTTTTAAAAATGTTTTGTATGCAAAACCCACATACAAGATGTTGGGAAGAAAATGAAATTTAAAGATGTCTGAGGACCATGACCATAACACAGGAGAACATGCTAGGTAACCTTCAGATCTCAAACCTGTGATGACAGCCAGCTCCCTCCGTATTGTCTAGGAAGTTGTCTTTGGCACTTGCTCATCATTTTAGAGATCCTGTGTATTTTCAGCTCTGTGGCTGCCTCCAGGAGAGGACAGAACAAATTCTGCAAGGGGAAGCAGGGGCAGGAACAGTGTGTGTCAAGGCAGCCAAACCTCTGTACTCCTGGACCAGGAACCTATTCACAGAGCATACTCAAGAAAAAAAATGGTAGGTGATGCTTTTTGCTGTTATCCAATTGGTATCTGGAAATATATTTGTCTATGTCATTTGACCTGAAATTTAAACCAGATCATCTCTGATTTTTTTAAACCAGATCATCTCTATTTTTTTCTCTCTGGCTTCCCTTGGCCAGATCACCCTCCCAACAATGGGAATAGTCCACCCCTCTGAGAAGTCCTTGTGGTGACCCACAGGAGCCAGCAGACTCCAGGGCCAAGCACAAGGCTGGGTGCCTGAAACCACAGTGGTGAACATCAGCCCGCAACATCCATGATACAGCACTCTGTGTATCATCCAGAAATGTAGGTGAACGTTAACTCAGGTGGTCTAGGCACTTCAGCAAACCAAAATGTTTTCATTTGAGAACAGGAACAATGAAACACGTTGACTGAAAGGATCAAAATGAAGCATTTTCTCATTTCAAGCAATACATGTGTGTATGCCATGAACTTTCAATACCATGAAATACTGCCTCTATGAACACCACATCACTGTTTAATCATTTAGAATAAAAGATTAAAAGGTTCTGAAAGCAGTGGGTTTCCTGTAGATTATAGCAGACAGCCTACATTATCTAGAAGTTTGCCATCTTTCAGCAGAGAACTTGGATGGCATTTCTTTATTAATTTTCCCAGCAAGTCACTTTCTTTTAATCCTGTTTCTTGTCTCCTTCAGAAGTTGTTTGACTCAGTTGCCTGGAGTTTTGGTTCTCCTCCATATCCTGCCTGTGACACATCCTGCCCCAGTGGGCAGAGTTTGCTGAACTCAACAGCTGCACAGATGTACGACATCAAAGCAGATGGCATTTGCAGCAAGTCCTAAACACAATTGTATTTCTCCTTGCCCACGGACAGTCAGCACCTCCTAGGACCAAACACATTTTCGTACTGTAAATCCCTCACAGTATTTAAAGACACTTATAAACATATGGAATTCATAAATTACTCAAGAGCAGCCCAACATCCTTCAAGTTTTTTCCTGAAGCTAAATATTCTACAGAAATGCAAGCTATTATTATCATGTCATGTGGCCAATAGCAGCTGGAAGTAGTGAAGAGATCACTGCCACTTTCTCTTGCATTGTGCTACCCTAATATGTACTTAGAGTTTGCTGGACATTTATAATTCAGAAAAACCCATTGCTTAATTTTTTTTTATAAACAAAGAGGTGGAATTCAAAACATATTGAGCAGAATTGAAAAAGCCCATTGTTAATAATCTTAAAATTAGTAAGCTAATTAAGTTAGGACAAGAAAATCATATTCTCCACATTGCCATTAGATTTAAAATAAGGGAAGTTTGAAGAAAATTGATTCAGCTGTTACTCACATATACGCATACAGCTTTCCTTTGGAATGTCTGGGTCAAATTTTGCTGATACAGGCACAGGAACAGCTGGATGTACTGTGATGAAACAAGCAAACAAACAAAAAAGACAGTTTCAGAGGGCATTTTGATATAAAATAATTTGTTTGAGATGGTTATGGTCCATTAGATTAACACCTGACTGAAAGACAGTTGAAGCCAAAGACTCCCTCCTAGCTTTGATGGGCTTTGGATGAGACCATAAAGCAGATTATAATATGAGCTGCAGTTCATCCTTAGCTATTGCAGGTGTTATTCTTCCAGCTACAAATTACTGACAAGTAACAAATACTGATGGACTTTAAGTATTTCTACCAGATGACAGTGATCTGGTCATTGAAAAAAGACTCTTTGCTTCTGATTAATGACTATTTGGTGAGTTTTCTATACGTTGTGGTTACCCTGACCTGCAGCTTTCTGCATCCACTGAATGTTTGTTCCACTGCTGTACTTGGACCGTACAGTCAAAGGTCTCTCTTGTGGTGAAAACTGTAATATTAGACAGTTTTCTGTCTGGGCTTACTGCATAAGTCTGCTCATTAATTCAATCTTTGTTCCACAAGCACAGGTTAAGGGTCTGGAGAACAGTGCACTGAAAAGATGTTAAGGGAGAGGTGAGGTACGGCCGGCAGAGGCTAGTGGAACTGAATGCATGTTTCTGCAAGACACTGAGCTGTTCCAGCTTTCTCCATTCCAGAAGGTGGATTGGTCCCAAGGCAGGATAATGTTGGCATTTCTCCTTTCCCTCTCTCAGCAGACACTTCTTCCAAAGAGCTTGTCCAGCCAGAGTAGAGAATAAGAACATTGTTTTGATCAAGGATAATTTTATCATTTTTCTGGAATGCTGTCTCAGCTAGAGACTGACTCAGAAAGGAGAGTAGTAGAGGGAGTCTATGGATTCCTATTTAGGTGAAAGATGAGACATTGATCTATTCCAGCCCACTAGAAACACTTTGGGACAGAAGCTTTTTCTTTTTCTTTAATTCTTAATGACTAGTTCCTTTAAATAACAATTATAATAAGTCACCCAA
Organism: Anser cygnoides; assembly: GCF_040182565.1. NCBI lineage: Eukaryota > Metazoa > Chordata > Aves > Anseriformes > Anatidae > Anser > Anser cygnoides. The sequence continues at coordinate 139,518,678 of NC_089874.1, read as the reverse complement.
CACTGTCTGGCAGTGTGCAATTTCAGCCCCTCTTTACTTTGCAAGGCACTGATTAAATGCAATAAAATACAGCGGGCAAAATGTCTTGGATTTTCTTTATTAGCAGCACTAGGAATGCTGGCCGCTCCAGAGGAGGCAAGGAGATTGTGGCCCCACTCCAAGAAATGTCAGCAGAGCAGATCTTCTTCATGGGACACAGCTGTGGGTATCGCCCAGCTTCCGTTCAGGGATCATGCTTCCAGCAGCTCTGTCGTTCCCCAAAATCTGGAGGACAGTACATAAACTGCACGGGTGAAGAACTTTGAATTATGTGTGGTTCTGATCATCAACGTCAACACCAATATATTTCTGCAACTGTATCATAGTTGCGCTTTCCTTATTATTCTGTGAGATTGTTCCCAAAAGGCACTAGCACTAGATAGATCACCCAGTTTGTAGGCACTGAAGCCCTCTGGGACACCCCCAAATTGTTCCGGTCATATCTAACCCCAAACCAAATTTTCTGTGGACTCAGCATTATTCCTGAGTGATTGTTGCACCCCCAAAAAGTCCCTTTGTACATGCAACTCATCTCATTCATCTGCATCGTGCAGAGCTCCATCCCAGTGCCTACCACAAAGAGCTTGGCTTGACACATGCTATCAGCATCTCAGAGTAAGTTAGGTAGAGATTAGTTAGGAGTGTTACTGTTGCAAAATCTGAACAGAGATTTCTGGGTTTCAATTTTTCCTACTGGTTCAGTGCTAGCCTAAAAGTTCACCAGCCTTCTAGAGTCCTTGCAAAGCACGGTGTGTAGGAAAGAGAAGGCCCCTTCCTTGGTATGTGTGTGTACTTTGAGGGAATTTGGGAGTGTTCCCTGCAACAGCAAGTTCATAAGGCTTTTCATAAAATGTCTCACATGCTTCATCCTTGACTATTATCCAGAAGAAAGCTCCTTAGGTCTCTCCACTCTCATATGCCATGGGCTTGAATAAGGGAAGACAGACCTTGTGGGTCAACAACTGGTTGAACAGCTGGTGTTGACAACAGAGATCTGTTTTTTACAGTCGTGGAACAATCAAGGAGTTCTAGGACGGGATGGGATACATCTGACGAAATGTAATCAACAAAACAGGTGAAGTGATTCCACCCCAAGTATACGCATGTAAATAAGAAAGCACCTTCAGGACAGCATTAAGTGAAAAGCTCTCATTCCTCTTTTGGGTAATCAGCATGACTGAGCACCTCTCTGAAGTGCACTAGTGCATTGCACTAATGCAAGCAGCATGGAGAACAAGAGGAATTAGCAGTCTGCGTGCAGTTGTTGAGCTACAATCTCAATGGAACCACAAGGACATGGGGGGATAGCTCAAATAACTGGAGCACTGCCATGGCTGGATGCAGGAATTTTAGTAAGGAGTGGCTGGGAGGGTGAGAAGGGGGAGTTGCTCTTTCTGTAAGAAAGCAGCATGGATCACCTGAAGCTCTGGCTGTGGCCAGATGATGATCACCTGGTAGCTGCTGGGTCAGGATTACAAGGCAGACCAACGTGGAATGGGATGGAATGGAATGGAGTGGAATAGTTCAATTGTAAGGGACCTACAAAGATCATCAACTACATCTGCCTGGACACATCTGGGCTAACCAAAAGTGAAAGCACATTAATGAGGGCATTGTCAAAGAGCCTCTTGAACACCAACTGGCATGGGGCATCAACCACCTCGCTAGGAAGCCGGTTCCAGTGTTTGACCACACTCACAGTAAAGAAATTCTACCTAATATCCAATCTGAACCTCCCCTGGCACAGGTTTTTGCTGTTCCCTTGTGTTCTATCATGACTAATCCTAGGTATAGGAGGATCAGGTTAGGGAACATTTAAACAATTTGGACATACACAAGCTCATGGGAGCAAATGGGATGCATCCGTCAGTGCTCATAGAGTTGGCTGGTTATGGCAAGGCCACTGCCAATTACCTCTGAAAGATCATGGTGATCAGAGGAGGTTCCTAAGGACTGAAAGATATCAAATGCTCTTTCCAGAAGAAAGCAGCAGACCAGTTTACCCAGGATATGGAGAAGGCTGAGGTACTCAATGACTTTTTTGCCTCAGTTTTCACCAGCAAGTGTTCTAGCCACAATGACCGAGTCTCAAAAGGTAAATGCAGGGACTGGGAGAATGAAGAACCACCCACTGTAGGAGAAAATCAGGTCTGAGATCATCTAAAGAACCAGAAGGTGCAAAAGTCCATGGAACCTGGTGAGATGCATCCTGAGGATATCATAAAATCATAGAATGGCTTGGGTTGGAAATGTATTGGGTTTACATGGCAAGGTTTTTTTTTTTGGGGGGGGCTGCAGGGGTTGCTTCTGTGAGCAGAGCCCAGCAGCTGCCCCATATCAGATCAGAGCCAGCTCCAGATGGCTCCAAAAGGGACCCAGTCTTGGAGATATTCAAACCTGATTAGACACAGCCCTGAGATACATGCTGTAGCTAATCTCACTTGAAGCATGACATTGGACCAGATGATCTCCAAAGGTGCTTGCCAGCCACAGCTATTTTATTACTCTGTGATTCTGTAAATTGGTCACATATAGCTGAAACAAGAGGTTTCAGGAAAGCCTTCACATCCTTCACACAGGAGTGCAATCCAAGCTACAGCTTCGCCTTTTGGGATCTCACAGCCAAGACACTGGCAGAAAAGAGTCGAATATGGAGGAATCTTTCTGCTCTCTTGAGATTGCTCATGGGCTTGATGACAGCAACACTGAAGGCTATGATCTGACTTCATATTAAAGCCCACTGTTCAAATTGAAATGGAGAAATGGCAGTCAGCATGAAGGGGAGTATTGTCAGAGGCTGTTTTTCTGTGAAATATGCCTACAAACCAGGACTGAAAATCTGGGTAAGGTGGAGGCAGGGTGGAATCCACAGCTGGGAGAAGGAAGGGAGAAGGAGACGATGAGTTTTATTTTAAACATATGTACTAATCATGGCAGAGAAGAGAAATAAGGGTGGGAAACTGCAGCTGGGAGGGGGAGGGCAGACAGAGGCACTGATGATTATTTTAGATATATTTATTAAATCATTGCTCCAAGCAGGGAACCAGGGTGGGAATATGCAGCTGGAAGGTGGAGGGCAAGGGGAAAGCAGCAATTTTATATTCAATGTTTGCACTGAGCATGGCTCGGGATGGGGACCAGGGGTACAGCCTTGCAGCTGGAGGTGGGAGTGCCACAGGAGAACGCTGGTTGCTAGACCTGTCATGTTAAAATATGCACATCTTGCCTCCAAGAAACTGTGGTGCGAAGGCTTTGCAAAGCTTGTGGAATGGGAGAGCTTTTATTTTAAAGGAGTGAGGGAGAAAGCCTGTTCACCTGCTGGGTTTTTGCTAAGCTCTTGCAGCTCTATTACAAAATTACTCCATAAACTTTTACAGCTGGCCCTGTGCCAGCAAAATGTCATTATTAATACTGCTATGGAAAGTGCCAACAGAACTGAAATACTCATGGGGAGACACTGCAAAAGACATACAAAACCCCAGACCTTTGGAGAGTCAGAAGAAGGAAAAGGGGAAGGGGAGGGAAGAAAACTGCCATATGGACCCCGTATGAAATAATGAAGTTTGTAACAGAACAGAGGTCAGTCATCAAGACCGGCCACTGCCAGCATGTTTCCAACTTGGCAGTAGTAAGTGCATCAGCTCTGGCCCATAGAAATAAGAAGGCAAATGTGTTTAAGGCAGGGAAAGGAATTATTGTGTTTTTATATGTGGTAAGAACGACAATCCACAAACAAGCTATGGAAGGGAAAAGGCCTTCTCTTGTGCTGAATATTTTCATCCTCCAAAGCAGGTGCTGGGAGCAGAAGGTACTCAGAAACTTTTGGGGTCTGGATCTTGGCTATGTCGTCTCCTTTTGAGGTCTTTCAGTCAATGGCACAATCTGCTGGAAAAGTGATCACAAAAATGTGCTTTGACTTGGTCCTCTTACAGCTGTGGCAATGCAGCTGAAATTTTCAGAGCTCAAAAGATAAAAATGAGAAAACCTTTAGTAAAAACTCTATAGACATATGCACAGATCCCTACACAGGCCCTAGAATTACAATCAATCGCAACAGCACAGAAGTGTGTGTAGTCATCCAGCTCTTGATTTTGGACTCAGAAGAGCCAACACAAAGTAAGAAGCTCTGCAGTCACAAGTCACTTGGACATTGATTATCCACATCAGGGAAGGCCTCAAGCTGGAGATTTAGAACTGGATCAAGAGAAATAATTGCCAAATTTGCAATAATCTAACCTGAAGTTAGTCCGAGATTTGGTGCAGTTCATAGGTAATGGAAAAATCAGATCCATAAAAGCTTGAACATCTATTCAGGCCCCCAGTTAACCTGTTTTCAATTCCTCCCCGGATAATTCTGAGGGAAGCTGAATGTCAGTCAAAAAAGTCACATTAAAGCATATGTTTTTAGATCTTTTAGTACTGAAAATTTGTCATGTTCTCATCCTCAGGTTGTTGGGATATTCTCTGGCTTAACCACTTTCTTGAATAGGATTGCTTTATTGAATCAGGGCCACAGAAAACATCTGTCTCTGCAGCACAGGGGATGCTCTTCACAAAGTTCATCATCAGGAAGTCCTTCATGAATAAAGCATTAAAGCAACATTAAAGCAAGAATTTTCTCAATTCTTGTCTTTTTGCTACCTATTAGAGAAAAAGCACCATGTAATAAAACAGGGCCTGTATCATTATCTTGTAGCTTATCATGATTGCTGTCTTTTGTGTCCTTTAGATGGAGAAACCACTTAAAATAGCAGAATTAATCACTAGAAAAGAAAAAGTCATCTCCTCCTTTTCCTGCCAGTGAAAGATTGTTTCCTGTACTTTCTATGTCTCATCTAGATCACCTTTAAAAGTCTCAAGAATTCAGCAATTCATTTTTTTTCCTGGGAAAAATCTCCAAAGAGCTCAAAGTTAGAAGCTTATTTTGAATGTCCTCCTCCTAAGCTCTATTTACATTTAGCCTTCTTCCTATACAGTGGCTTGAAGCAATGTTCTCATCACCTTAAAATATATCATTTCACCTTTTTGATATCTGAAACTAAGTCTTATAAATCAAAAGGCAAAGAAGACGAAGAGGAAGAAGAGGAAGAAGAGGAAGAAGAGGAAGAGGAGGAAGAGGAGGAGAGGAGGAGGAGGGAGAGGGAGAGAGGAGAGAGGAGAGGGAGAGGGAGAGGAGAGGGAGAGGGGAGAGGGAGAGGGAGGGAGGGGAGAGGGAGAGGGAGAGGAAGAGAAGAAGAGGAAGAGAAGGAGAAGGAGAAGGAGAAGGAGAAGGAGAAGGAGAAGGAGAAGGAGAAGGAGAAGGAGAAGAAGAAGAAGAAGAAGAAGAAGAAGAAGAAGAAGAAGAAGAAGAAGAAGAAGAAGAAGAAATATGATTTTATGAACAGCTGTGAACTGCTGCTGCTGTCAGTGGTCTCTGGATATTGACAGTTAGAACAGTTAGACATCTTTAGGTTAGTTCTGGTTTACACTTGTCTTTCCTCAATGATTTCATTCTTCTTTAATATGAAGAAACCTGAATCTAGAAGTTAACAAACTAATATACACCATTTTTGTGGAGAAACAATGTCCATTGTTTTTTATTTTAATATTTTTTCTTCATGCATTCAGAAATTGTTTTATGTTAGGTTATGTTACATTGCAAGCATTTTCTGGAATTTTATAACCACTGTAATTTGATTTCATAATAACAAATTGTTCAACGATAGTATAACAATAGTACGAAGACATTTTTGAGTTCCACACATGAAACTATTTTGTAGACAGGAAGACTGAAGAAACACTCAACTGCTTGCCTAAGACTAGATAGTTGTGGCTGCACTGTACACTTTCAGAACAACCAGGTTTCTCTTAGTGGTTCCCTGGGTGAAGGAGACAGCAATGAGGCCCATGCAAACGGGCTGGATGCAGTCACAGTGTTGATGTATGAAACCTCCCTTGTCTTTGGAAAATATGTGAAAAAGCCTCCATGGAGGCAGGGCAGGGCAGGGCAGATCTCAAGTCTTCTAAGTTGTATGTTTTCATTGCATACTCAGACAGGGTTACATGACTGTATATTTGTCTGCATATTTAGATGGGCTTCAGATAAACCTGGGGACCAAATATGACTGAGAAAAGGACCAGATTCAGATATCCAGTGAAGCACAAGTTTTAGGGCTGACTAATTCAGACTTATTTGACTCTTACCGTGGTGGCAGATCAGAATTTAAATTCATAGTGAGTGGAATCAGCCTGTCATTTCAAAGCTCTTGAGTGCAAATTTTGTTCAAATTGTAACTATACTAAAATTAAAAGTCTCATTGTTTCCAACAATATAGCTAGGAATGCTTATCTTAACACTTTTAGATTTTCAAGTTTAAAAATATGATCCACAGCATTAAAGATGTGAATCTCTCCCCACCATCACTTTTTTTTTTCTTTTTGGTGGGGGAGTTTAAGTACATCAGAAAAATATTACTTTAGCCTTGATAAGGCAATAGACAAGGTTCTTCTCCAGTTTGTACTAAGCATATAATGGTATAACAATAATGACATCAGTGAAATCTCTCTTGATCTGCCAGGTGGAAGCAAAAGAAGAATCAGATCATTTTTTATTTCTTTTTTGCAGTTTCCCTATCCAGCCAGACAGGTGTGTTGGCCACGTTATTTTTCCATATGTCAGGAAAAATGTTTTTTAAAACAGCTAGTACTATACTTGGGAAAATTCTACGTAGCATGTGCCATTTAATATATACACATTTTATCCATACAATTATACAATTTTTTATCCATACAATTATACAATTGGGTAAAATATACAAAATCAAGTTGTATTTAAGATGATTTTGAGTTATAAGCCAATGCAAATATTATTCTCCCAAGATTCCAGGAAGAGATTAAGTGTAGAGCAGTGACTTGTGCAGCATCCGCCAACTGCTGACTAATTACATTATTGCATCCACGTATACAATGAGGGTGAAAATTCAGAGCACCACACTGCACAGCATACTTCAAATAGCAATGGCCATTTCAAAACAAATTATCATGTATTTTTCCAGTGTTAATTTCACTCAGTTGTTTTAGGGTCTTGGGGGACTTGGAGCATCATAGCACTGAAAACAAACTAGTGGACATGTGTGTAGTATAAATGAGAAAGCAGAGACAAATGTATGTACATAAGCTGTACGACTTTTTCAACCTTCTTCCTCAACTAAGTATAACAATGGGAGAAAACTACACTACATTGCTCTTTATGTATCCTGTCTATCAGCAAACATTTTATAAGACAGGACCCTGGGAATGTTGTACATTATCACTGGGGAAAATAATTACAGCAACCACAATGTATATATAGTCAGAGAGACATCTTGGAAAAACATTTCCTATAATTGTACTGTGACAAAATGTGCAGTTAAATATTATACACATGGTGAAAATTACACCACAATTAATGGCATGCCTCAAACATAATTCATTCTTAATGTTTTTTATTAGTTTAGAAAAAGAGAGCTATCACTGAGCGTTTCATGTTATCATATTGTTAGACAACAAGTCTCAACAAATGTCATAAGCCAGGCAGTGTTTGTGCTGGTAAAAGCTCACCTACATTCAGGATGTTTCAAGAGTAAAGCTCAAGATACCTCTCTCCAACCCAGTTTAAGTTTGTAGGTAGAACTAAAACATTAAAACAATAGATTAATAACATTCACCGATTTAATTGAATGATTTTGCTGAAAAGTATATCGGTATTTAGGGAAATGGTGTTTGATTTCCCCTCTTTGCTATACTTAGTATCCTGTTGCATGAGAGCAGTGTTGTTGTACGTTTCTTTAATTCTAACAAGTGGGTTACTTTGCTAGCAGTTTGTGTTTTCCAAAGCAATATCTACAAACAAGACATTTTCTACTGCTGAATGAAAGACAAGCTGTGTTATTTTCTGACTCCTCCAAATCTGGGATACAGACAAGGACAGTCAGACATACTCAGCCAGTTGTCACCTAGATGAATGTTAAACCAATATCTCAGCACTATATTAATAGGTGGCATTCAAAAGGACACATCCTCTGAACTTCAGAGAATATTAGTGTATGAAATTCCCAATAATTATAATCTCCTCTACCCCTTAAAGACCTACTGATATTTACAGCCATTAAATGCCTCTTCCATGTCCCGACCACACACAGCATGGTTAATTACTCTCGGGGAACTTAAATTCCCACTTCAATTTCAACAGGACTGCACTTAATTTCTATTCAAATCTCTTCTACAGCAACAGTGTTTGCTGCAGAGGATATCAGAACACAGGGCTCCAAGCAACTTTCTGGGCCATTAAGTTGATTCCCCTGTTACTGCAAACAACCACAATGTATAATTTCTTTCATACAATCTTCAGGCTCCAACATAAAAGAGGTTGTTGGGGTTTGGCCTGTGTTACTCAACTGGAGAATATCCCAAAGCGCACTTGCTCTAAAAATGAAGAGCTGCCTTCTCATTTCCAGCTTAAACTTGTTTCTCCTCATTTTACACCCATTGTACATGTGAAAATATTTTAATTTAGCTTAAATGACTCTTTTTTTTTTCCTGATGCTTTCCCCTATGCTCTTCTTCTTATCTTCACTTTCCCAGAGTAAGCAAGCCAAGCTTTTCTATCATCCTCTTATCAGGACAAAGATACCTTTTTTGAACCTTTTTGAATCCTCACCTGCCTCTGCTAGACTTTCAAATGGCCTTTTTTAACCATGAATGGGCAGACGAGTACATAATGCTTGAGAAGAGGTCTAGTCAGAGCCTTGCATGATGATATTAGCATTTCTTTGTCCCCACTGACAACAATTTCACTGGAGAATTCTGGGACTACATTTGTCTTTTCATGGTTATATCATATTGGTGGCTCTCACACAGTCCTTGATCAATGAGTAAGAGAGGCTCTTTCACAACTTTTTACTAACAGACGAGCTCTGAGATTCTAGCATAATTTTTTATTAATCATATTATTATATTTTATCCCACTTCTATTTGGGCCTTTAGACCCTGCGCTTTTCAAAAGATGTGTATTAGCAATGCTTCCAAACTCCATATATCAGTAAACCTTCTCAGTACTCTATTAATATTTGTGTCAAGTCCCAAAGAAGGTATTAAAGAAAACAACTATTGCACTCTGGTTGATCCATTCCATTTTCACAGGCCCTGCTGCTGTCCACCATCATGTCTCCAGTTACTTCACAATTCTTCTCCTGATTTGTCTCATTATAACAAGTAAAGGCTGCCCATTTGCTTTCAGAGCATGTTTTCCTGAAATCTTGTTGGATGATATTTACCACATCATTTTTGTCCAGAAAATTAGGAATTTCATAGAAATAGTTCAATGTGATCTACCTTTGCTAAAACTATTATTTGCATTTTACTGTTTTTCATTTGTCTCTTTCAAAGACTGCTGTAGAGCCCATTTAGGTTAGACTTACATGTCCATGGCTGTCTGGATATCTTTTCCCACAGTCAGATATAGACATTTTCCTTGCTATCCGCCTGACCTGAAGTGCCAATGCTTGTTTGAACCAATTGGTGACTGCAATTGCTGCCAAGCTTGCAGTTCTCAACAGCAGATCTTCCTGTCTCCTGGGATGGAGATCATCAGCCAGTTGAAATTCTCACTTGGATGCCTCATTCCCATTGATCCCCTCCCCTTTGTCCTCATGGTCACTATTTTCATCCTTGCTGAACAATGAGATAAAGGATTTCTCATGCTTTGTCTCCAAGTCAACAATACCTTTAGTCTCAATTCCATTCTTAATGGACAGAAGTCCTACTTCTGTGTACCTGCAGTGGACAAACTCTGGGGTTTCTTATTTTTCCTTCTAAGCTCAGTTCAGGTTGACATTAGTTAGTCCCCCTTTATTCCCACCCTTTTTGAATTTATACCAAGGATTTCCTTGTAGAGCAATCCTTTTTTTCAGCTTCCATATCCCTACTTATTGCCAATATCCTTCCTGAGGTAGTAGTTTCCCCAGACACATCTGAAACATCTCCCTTTGTTGTTGTCACTATTGCTTGTGATAATTTTATATATCCCTCAGCATCTTTGACCTGAAACAGGTCCATACCTTCTCTACTTGGAAGACCCTGAACTCCTCAGCCCCAGCTGTCTTTCCTAACCAGTTCTCTCAATTTATCAAAGTTAGCCCCACCAAAATCTGAAATCTTAATTAGAGAACTTGACAGCTCTCAACCGCTCATGCCAAGTCCCATCCAAGAGGTGACCGAACTTTATTAGTGGATGAAGTGATTGCTGCACGTAGTATGCCAAGCCAAGTCCTGACACCTTTCCTCTGTCCTCTTTATTCTGGCATAAGTTTCCTGAAATCAATGGGAGTTTTGTTTATATAAGAACTAAAGGATTGGGCCTACACTTTGTAGTCCTCTTTGAAATCCCTTAATATGAAAGGCGCTACGCAAATACATTATTATTTTTACATGCTTTTTATAAAGCACAAAATATTATTGGCCACTGAAGTTTATGGAAACTTGATGCAATTGCAGTTGGCATTGACCTTTTCCCCAGCACAGGAGTCCCTAGGATAACACAGATGTCATGTGCAATGAAATTAATGTTGTGGGCACAGCTGTTTAGTAAAATAAAGTAAGATAAAAAGAAGCAATTACCTAATTTGATATGGGATCTTTTCAAATTTTTTTCTCTACCTTATGCTACAGTTTGCAACTTATTGACTCATCCAGTGCCAGATAGATTTTTTCCCTTCTGTAAAACAAGTTTTCGCTTACATATACTGCTGGGAAGCATTATTTGAAATGATGAAGTGTAGGAAGTAGAGCCGACAAGAACATTTTACATAGCAAGCATGTACACCCTGACTTCTCTTCTGCAATTTACTTATAGACTTAACTTGATTGTTCTCAGGTTAATATGCACAATTTGGAAAATTGAAATAACCTTCTATAATGTTCAAACACAATCCCATAAACTGAATCAGTTGTTAAAGTAAGCTTTACCTCAAGACCCCACAATGAGGTATCTATTACCAGGAGCTCTAAGCAAATGTTCTTTTAATTAGCTACATTTATCTTTAATCCCTGTTTTGACAGAAACTCTAACATAAACATACATTACAAATACAGAAAATCCAGCTCAAAGTATGGTTAATTTTTATGTTTGACAGAGCCATTTGGAAAAAATAACTGTGACCTTTTTGGAGCCTGGAAAAAAAAATCTTAATGTGATGTCATTATAGCACAGTTTCAGAAACCAAGAAGAAACAGTGGCATCTGTAGCTAAAGTACAATAACAATTCTTAAAATGTTCCTTAAAAGTGGCAATAAAACCCTGAAAAGACCTTTGGGCCTTATGATGAGGCAGCTGCAAAATCATGTTAAAAAATTTCTGTAAGGACAAGAGTAATTACAAACCTGATTAAAGTTTACCTACATTTCATTCCTAGAGTGTCTGAAATGAGGACTGTGAAACCAGATGGTTACAGAGCACATGTGATGGATATATTCCATCAAGCATGTCCGTTGCCTTGGAAACAACAAGAATAACATTATCTTTAGTGTCTATTTCTTCACAAAACTGTTCATTTAAGTGTTGCTGCCAATCTAAGCAAAATTCATGTGAATGCTTAAGTATCGGCTCAAAAAAATAGGTCTGCCTCTCCCCACCCTGTGGTAAGTGTGTTGGACGTTGTTGAGTGTTGCAGGAATGATAGCAGTGTGTGTCCTCTCCTCAGTGCATGCCTTATTCAGCTGCTTTTCTACAACCTTTCTTTTTGTTTTGTTTTGTTTTGCTTTGTTTTGTTGGTTGGTTGGTTGGTTGGTTGTTTTTTTTGTTTGTTTTGAGGGAATTCAATTTGGGTTAAAATCTTAAATTATCGTATTCAGAGAGTTCAATTGTTGTTTGAACAAAAACCAAACCATATGATAAATGTTTCTTCCTTTCCCAGTTTCTATACTGATAAAAGGAACCAGAGGCAGAGCAGAAGAGAGTTTGAAAAAGACATGAGACAATACATACGGCTTTTACGGGAAGTCTTAACCTTGCAAACAAGCACATGGATTAGAAAACAGTAAATCTGAAGCTGAATGAGGGAATGTGTATAAACAGAGATGATAGACAGCACTGGCACCGTACTAACTTGAGGTATTCTACCTTCATCCTCTATTATGGCTGTTTCAGGAAGATAATGCTCCAACCTATCTCCTAATATTTCCCTCTCATCCCCTTCCAAAAAAATAAACAGTAGGCAGTGCTATATGTAACAAGCCATCCCCAGCCCTCCAGCAACCACAAAAGGGCATACTTTCTGGTTTGCATTCATTTTAGAAATGTGTGGAACACATCAGTGATCTGAAATGGCTTTATGAATCCAGTGACTGCAGCAAAAAGAGGCAGTTTAAAAAGATCTCGATGTTTGATCTGCTCATTCAAGTCTGATAAAATGACTTGTGAGATGAAGGCTCAACTTGTCCCTAGTAAAGTACATGGCAAAAATCCTATCAATATCACTGGGCAGTGGTTGACCTGATTCTCCATCCCTCCCAAAGTACACCTAGCAGGCCCATCACACAACATGTATAAGCAGGTTAAAGCATTTCAGCCACAAGATTGTCTTACCACCTGTTCCTACAAACAACGAGCTCAATGATGTGTTATGCCACACAGGCACTAGATCAAAAGTCCTGGCCAAAACTTATGGAAGCATTTCTGAGAACACATGAATCAGATCTGCATCTTTGCTCCAGCCAATATCCACATCTATGAAAATATATATATATATTGAGGAGTTAGACATGTCATACTGAGTCCAATCTGCTGCTTAAGAATTTCACACCTCAAAAGCTGTGTGGAATATGCATCACAGTGGCTTGTGGAGGGAAAGTGAGGGAGGGCTGAGAAGCAGAGACATGCCAGTGCAGGCTGGGAGTAAAACATCTAGGGCTCCACTTGTTACAGCCTGGCTTTCCATAAGAATATGCCCAAATCTTTTGTGCTTTATTAGTGTATCAGAAGCATGCTTTATACAGGCAGTAGCTGGGGCTGCTCCTTCAAGTTCACCTGCTCGCACAGGAGCTTGAAGTCTGTGACAGGGGCATGACGGCCACAGACGGCTGAAATTTCTGCTGCTGGAAAGCTGCAGATATGCTCGTCTGAGGGATATCATATTACCTGGGCGCTTTCCATTTTCACGTTCAAAGCTCTGCATACCTGTGCCCTGACCCCTACTTAAGTCCAGTGTCTTATCATATTCCCTCTTCATCCTTCACTGAGACCAGTGTTTTTAAACTAATTCCCTTGCACTCTGCACTTCACAGGGAGCGTTTTATTGTAATGGGTCACTATTTGGGCTCCCTGGTCTTACAAAGAGGGAGTTTTTCCCAACGAAATTTGACTGGTGCTACCAAAACCGAGGGCAGCATATTGTACAACGCACACTGTATTGTTCCTGTCCCCAGTGTACAAAGTAAAATATAGCACATTTTCCCAGGGATGGTGGCTAAATACCCTAGAGCTGGCCAGGCTCTCCCACAATGCACACATTTGTTTTGCTGCCTTGAAGGAAGTTGTCAGGATGCTTATTTGTCTCAGCATTTGCAATTGACATACAGGACAATTACACCTATGCTTTTTTTTTTTTTTTCCAGGATAGCATCTTCTTTGATTCCTCTCATGCCCCATCACCCAGGAGAGGTGAAGGCAAATGTCATGGATGTCTATACTGCAAAAGATGCATCCCACCCAAATACCCCTAAAAAAGCCATATTACTCTTTCATATAACTAGCAAAGGGGGGCACAACACAAACCCTCATTTTTCTTTAAAAAACATGAAATTTGTCCCTTTGCTCCTGTCACCTTGCTTTTATTTCCATACTGTTGAATGAGCAGAGTTGTTTATCTGCTTCCTCATACATAAAAATTGTCTTCATATGTCTGAGTGTGAGTGGCTCCAGAACAACATATAATATTGCATGTATACTCCCCCAATGACTGGCTTTTTTTTCTAAAACATCTGCAACCTGGGGCCCAACTGCCCTATACAGGACAGAAACAACTACCACCAAAGTCAAACTCAGCTTAGCCACTGCCTGAATTTCCCTTCGACAGCTTCAACTTGCCCCTCACTCTTTTGCTTTTCCTCTGACACAAATTCATTGGTGGCTTGGGGTTTTCACTCCTCAGTTGTCCTTGGGGTGACACCAAGTCATGCAGAGACATACAGTGATTTCTTTATCTCTTTCTCTCTTCGTCTCCCCAAAAAGTAGAAACCAAGTGAATTTGTTTTTCAATGTGCTTATACAGCTCTCGTGTAGTATATGCTGTGCTTTCTGCTTTTATTAGAAAAGCAGTTCAAAGAAACAAGCCTTTCCTTGGAACAGAAATTTTGCTGCAAACGACTAGGGAAAATTTTGGTCCCAATAAATATATCCTGCAGTTATTAAGGGGAAGTAAATAGACCAGGCAGAAAAAGACTGGAAACAACAGAGTGGCGCAGCTGCATGCATTGCATTAAAACATGTTTATCATCTGGTCTACTTGGAGTTGTATTTTACATCGCAAATTTATTATTTTTTGGCTTAATAAACTTGAATTCTCACGTTCTTCCAAAGTTATAAGTAAGTCCAGATATGTTTCCCACACATTTCTTCATGATCTCAGGTTGTGTTTTTCAACCTAGTACCTCAAAAATTAATTTCAATATATGAGAACAAATTAGGCCATGTCAGGTGCATTTCTCATATCTGGCTCCTTTTGCTGAGACAAACAAAAAACAAAAGCTGAACTTCATTCTCACTGGAAAATCTTGAGCTGCACAAAACGTAACCACAAGTGAAAAGAACAGGAGAGAGAGATTGTAGAAAGCCATGCCATTATAGAATTTGAGAAAAAATAATTCTAAAATGACTTTAAAATATGCTAACGTGTACATATTGAACAGAACAAATGGCATTTCCCACTGCCTTTGGAAGATCTCCTCTCAAGGTAAGGAAGGAAGGAAGGAAGGAAGGAAGGAAGGAAAAGAAGGAAGGAAGGAAGGAAGGAAGGAAGGAAGGAACATAAGGTGCCTCCCTTCTCAGTGACTGCTGCAAAGCTGAATCCCTGTCATTTTTATCCACTGCATCAACTTGGATGATAAGCATTTAGAGGAAAAGGTCAGGCACTAATGAGTGACTGTGAGTGGGGAGACTGAGCACACCAGTATTCAACCTCGTCTGGTTCTTTTATGCTGCTATGATAAAAAACAGTTAATGATAATATTATTTCTCTGAAGGGAAAATCCTGTTCAGCAAAGTAAAAATATATATGACAATCCTTGTATAATCATTAGTAGAAATTATTTTTAAAGTTAGACATAAATTTTTCTACGAGACCCCGTATGTTTGAAATCACCTTGAAGTTGTTTAATATAATTAGCTTTCAGACATCATTTCTATGTGTTAAAAATGTGCTATGAAGAGGTGGAAACCTGAGAACACACCGAAGTGCAGAGTGGGCTTGAAGAATTAAATGAATGTGGTCAGAGAGGATTAAGTATTACCAAAAGGAAAGGTTCCCAGATCTGGGAACCAGTTTACTGATTCTTGTCAACTGAAATGAGATCTATTTTCTTTCTTTTTTTTCCCTCTCTCTCTCTTTTTTTAAAAAGAAAGAAAGAAAGAAAGAAAGAAAGAAAGAAAGAAAGAAAGAAAGAAAGAAAGAAAGAAAAAGAAAGAAAAAAAAAAGAAAGAAAGAAAGAAAGAAAGAAAGAAAGAAAGAAAGAAAGAAAGAAAGAAAGAAAGAAAGAAAGAAAGAAAGAAAGAAGAAAGAAAGAAAGAAAAAGAAAGAAAGAAAGAAAGAAAGAAAGAAAGAAAGAAAGAAAGAAAGAAAAAGAAAGAAAGAAAGAAAAAGAAAGAAAGAGAGAAAGAAAGAAAGAAAGAAAGAAAGAAAGAAAGAAAGAAAGAAAGAAAGAAAGAAAGAAAGAAAGAAAGAAAGAAAGAAAGAAAGAAAGAAAGCTCTCTAGGAAAGGAATTCTGATTCTGAAGTGTTTGTAGTGTAACTGAGGGAAAGAAGATGAAGCATTACACAATTTTATAAACAATAACACTGTATTTTTCTTTCTAAAGAGGAAAAAAAATTGACAGAATCACTAAAATGCAGAATCACCCATGCTAAGAAATGAGAACGCTCTTTCCAAAGCCCTCTATGACCAGCCAGCTTGCTTGCCAAGGGTCAGCTTACAACTGCCACCCAAGGAACATTTTAATTACATTGTCCAGACCAGCCTCAGAAGTCCCACTTGCCCATTCATTTATCTCAAAGAGTGTCACATAAATTGGCTGGTCACTGAAACCTCCTGTTTTCCTCAGCCTTTCCCAATGAACCCATGGGAGAAAAGAAAGGGGGGGAAACTGTCAAAAACATTCAATTCCTGAAAAAAAAAAAAAAAAAAAAAAAAAAAAAAATGAAAGACAAGAAAGAAAAGAAAGCCTTGAAGGCAGGAAGCTAGCTGGATGCCCCTTGAAGAGAAGATGACAGCAAAGGGGAGAAATGTCTGGGACTGACTGGCTGCTCCAGAGAGGCAGCAGGAGGAGGCTGGGGAGGAGGACCAGTGCCTCCGTCTTGGTCCATCCTTGCCAGTTGCTCTTCTGCTTTCTCCTCCAGGTCCAGGAGGGGCTGAGGGCTCAGAGGGAGCCAGGCTTGTGTACTCCCTCTGGGTGAGAAGGAAATAAAAATTAACAAAGAGCTGATGTGGGCACCTTTAAAATGGGAACTTTGTGCATGCCTCCTACTTCTGTGGGGCAAAGTGCTAAGACATTGTGGTAACTCAAGGGGTTCTCACCCTCAATGTAGGGAATATTCTCAGCTGGCTGGGGCTGGCAAGGGAGACAAACTCCAGGCGCAGCAGGTAACCACAGAGTTCCTAGCATGGTTACTGTTCTGCTCCTTCTTTCCCATGCTACCCCAAACTATAAGCCAGGATAATTTTTCACATATTTTGTGCCCTGTGTTTTGAATTCACAAGAATGACTCAGATAGCCGGCATTCAGCACATTTTTGTTACCCACTGAAGACCCTGCCCTAGCGTTGGCAGTGTGCTGGACCCTTGGTGAGGGCTGGAGAGTTCACGTGGGCCACGCAGTGGTGGCCCTTTCTGGCTCTGGCCTCCTCCTCACCCAGTCTCTAGTCCTCTGAGCCCTGTGGCTCTGCACTACAGAGCACAATCCCACTTTGAAGAGAGATGGATATTGGCACAGATTTATTTTTGCAAAGGTAGGAGTGCTTGGTTGACATCTGCAGGAGAACAAGAGGAGTTTTCTGGAGTGGCTCAGTTCCCCCATCCCAAAAATTCTGTTTTCTTAAAGCCCATCTGCTTAAACTGGTATCTGCAGCTGTGGAAGAACCAACCACCCAGACCATGTAGGATATTTTTCCCCCATATTGTATTTGGGAAGTCAAGCCAGACCTCAAGCAAGGGCTCATAAATGCCCAGACAAGGCACTTGTGCTCCTTCTAGCTCTTCCTTGGCAGCCAAGCCAAGCAGCATCTTTCTTCCTAGGGAAAATGCTCCAGCATTTAGAGGTTAGGCTGCCCATGGACATCTGCATCGGCCCCAGCCCGATAACTCCAGCTCCTTCCACCCACCAGCAGGACCGAGCTGCAGGCTCCTTCACGGCGTGCTAGGGCTGCACAGCTCTGCTCAGGCAAATAAGAGGAAGCAGGTTTTCCAGCGGGGTGATCTAATTTACGTGCCGCTTATGCTGCGTTATACGGGAATACATTTGACTTTTTGATTTCCCGATTGTAAATTTTACTCCTGCTGACAGAAAGAGTAATTGCCGTGACCAGAATCAAACTGATTGCTCAAAATGTTGAAGTTGACTTTTTTGTTCCACTTGTACAATATATACATTCCTGAAGGCTGAGGTTTCGAAGGATAGATATGGTATTGGTGTTTACCAGAAGTATCTTTGAAATGCTTTGTAGTGCCAAAGTATACAGAAGGCTCATTTACTGTGTTGGAAGAGTAAATGCAACAGGGGTGTTTCTGCAGAAGTAAAATATATGTATGTTTTTATTTCCTATTCTCTTACATAACATTGTTATTAGTTTGAAACTCTCCAGGCATTCTGTAGGTGATAAAAAGAGGAGAAAAGTTATTTCTAGAAAGCTGAGCAGTTCTAATTTCTTGTGTTTTTACACTAAACATGCCAGCTTAAGCAGAAAGGTGTAACCACACTCCGCTTTGGGGACAGGATAGCAGTCAGGCCAGCAAATGAAAATAAAGGTCAAAGCAATTTCCATAAGGAGATGCAGCCGAAGGCCGCTGATCCTTTCACAGATACAGCTGCCCGCAAAGGCTCAGGAGGTGCAGCGAGGAGGGCTGCAGTTGGGGAGGGAAAAGCAGCCAGCAGAAGGAATCAGACAAGGGAAGGGGCTGCACCTCAGCTTGCACCAAGCCTTGTACAACTCTCTCACCATCTAATCACATCTAGCCAGATCTGCTTGCTGCCATGCAAAGTCACTCAGATGCCTCAGAAGTGCTTAGCAATCACAGCAAGGATTTGGAAGCATGAAGGCAGTCCCGTGCTTTCAGCTGTCCCCTGATGGTCCGATGCCTGGCTCAGGGCTCATGGTGTGCTCCCAGCCCTTCCCCATGCTCCCATCCGATGACACCGCTATTAACAGATGCTCTGGTGTAGATCAGCACCGCATGCTCTGCACATATTATTTGAATTTACTTAAACTCACTGAAAGATGGAGCCTTTGGGAGATAATCAAGTGCTCAAATGAAAAAAAGGTTATTTTGATTAGTTTTGTAGGCTAAGTTCAGATTAAAATTGCTGTAGATATAGAGAAACAAGGTAATAATCCCATGTGTGTTAAAATACTTCATTTTCCCTGGTCCAGCCCTTTTCTATCTGGCCATGCCTCCCCATCCCTTCCTATACCATACTTGTTGCACAGGACTCCCTGTGGATGATGAGGAAGACCGACACAGTGATGTCTCCTTCTAGCCACTTTCCCAGAAACCAAGTCAGCTGAATAAACATTCCTCTCTGCTCAAGAAATAAGGAATGAGCTCACAATGAGGTTGATAAGGGTGGAATCTTCCTCCCTGACCCCACAATGCCCATAGGTGGGAAACCTGCTTCCAACCCTACCCATGTTCGTCAATGGGCATGGAGCAGGAAAAACCACTGGGACACTAGGTTCGTATCCTCAGCCTTGTGTCACCCAGCCTTAGTGTCACTTGTAGAGCCTGAAGAGATGTTCTGATGTAAAATAACTTAACTTTAGTCGAGGGCCATTACTCCATACTTATCCTACATACCCACATGTCCCGTAGGTGACACAAATGCCTTGGAGGCTTTGCTGAAGATAAATTAACCAGTGCATGGCAGAAAATACAGTATAATTATTATTAAGTCAGTGTAATTTTTAAGGGTGTACTATAATGGATTTGCACCCTTAAGAGCATTAGGAAGGAGCAGGGAGAAATTCAGGTCAGCACTAAGGACTCTCAAAAATCCTTCTCCTCCATCTCTAAAAGCAACCCAAAATGTTAAATATAATAATATTTGGGGAGTTTCTATGGAAAAATCTGGAAGCTTCTGAATAATTCAATATTTAGAATGATGGTCTGAGTATCTTCAAAAATACCCTGTGAACTACATCTAAATGGTATTACACAGCCTTGTAAAAACAAATAAAGCATCACTTCACGGGAATGTGTAAACAAAGAACTGAATTCTGCCTTTCTGTGGGGAAAACTGGCAAAAGGGAAAGTCATTGTAAAAAGTCTGTGTGGCTGAGGAAATTGTGGCATTGCCACAAGGACTCAGTTTAATGGAGATAGGAAAGGGACAGCACGGATGGGCAGAAAGCTGCAGAGACAGGAGGTCTCTGCCGCAGGCTGCAAAGAACCCAGGTCTTGTTTAGCAAATACACTTTGCGCTATTCCTGCACATACCACAGATATAAAGGCTCAATGCCATCCCTTCCTTGATGTTCTCCAGCCCCTTGGAGCAGGATCTGTGACTACTAGTCGGGTTGCAAACCTGACTTCCACAAACGCTGTGCCCTTTATGGAGTCTTCATACAATTAATATTCTCTCGTGTCACTCTGTGTGGCTCACTCTGCAAAAGCTGGTGAGAGAAAAGTGTGCCAAGCTGCTCCACCTGCAGAGGGCTGGAAGCACTAGGGCAAAATACAGCTGTCTTTATTCTGAAATGGGCATCTATTGTGCATTTCAGCTGCCTCCTTACTGTTCTCCATTCGGTTTCACAGGTACGTTGTGAAAGTCTGGTTCAGTCAAAATACTACACAGAGCTGTTTTAACATGCTTTAACTCTGAAGTCCCCAGGCTTAGTTTATTAATTCTTCAGAGACCTATATTAGTGCCAGTCAAGGGAACCTAGTCCGTAAGAGAAAGGTATGTTAATCTTTTTATTGTTACATTAAAATGCATGGCTTATTACACTTGCCTCATAACTGTGCGTGGCTACATGCAAAAACTGATGATAAAAATGAAGTCATGCTTTTTATAATGTGACTACTAGAATAATTTTACATGAGTAACTACTATTTGGGATACATTTGAAATGGTAAGGAATTCCTAGATGGCTGTTTCAGCATACTGTATTAATCAACTCAGGCGTAATTGTATGATGGCCCAAAAGTCAAACTTTTCCTTAAGTTTCCTGACCTTGACCTGAAGAAAATGTTATAACAAAATTTCAGATTGGGTTTCTTCAAGGCAACAGTTCCTCTTACCTAAACATACCTTTGAAATGGAGAGAAAGAGCTTGCTGATAAATGTTTCAACACCATACTTTATTAAAACAAGTTATTCCTGTTGTTTACTATGTGGTTAGGCCATGATGAAAAGCAGATCTTCACCAATACATTTTTGTGCAAATTCCTTACCTTTCTGTTTACAAAAGAAAGTGAAGTACCTTTCAGTGGTATTTGTCACAGAGCACTAGCAGCCAACAATGCGCACTGTCAACTGCTTAAGGTTTCACTTCCTAATTAACTTTCTGAGAAGCTAAAGAACTGTCTAAAAACACAAAGCTCCCCCATTTACCCTCCTGCCACTCCTCCCCATTCATCCATGGGGCGGCTGCAGCCACGAGAGCAACAAAGTCCTACAGGAGGGTCCCCACAGCCCCAACATCAAGGGGAAACCTGAGCAGCCCGACTGCACAGCAAATCACTTATCTGCTTTACTGGGGGGTTTCTCTAAAAGATGCAATTCCAAATGCAATTCCACCAGAAAGAAAAAAAAATCCTCGATGCTAATATTTTTCTGAAACAAAGCTATTTCCTCTCTCTCTTTTGCCTGTGCTCATAGAGATAACTTCCCACTCAAACACTTTCTAGGTTCATGGAGTAAAGAGACTGTCCCCAGGTACAAATCATCTTTTGTTCTACTGAATAGCAAAAATAGTAGACATAGCTGAAATGGTTATGGAGGGTGTTGAGATCTACTTGAATGTGATAAACAGAGAAAAGAGTGTTCCGTGGACCAGCTCACAAGTATTGCTTTGCTTTGCAGTGAGAAAATGGTTTTAATTTGAACAGTCCAAAATGCAGATCAGTACAAAAGGAGGAGCGAATCCTGCCCATTTCAAACACATGCCCCTGTTTCTTCTAATAGTTAACCCCGGGTTCACTTTTGACTATCAGGTGTGTCTTTTAGAGCACGGTTTGTTTACCTGCAGCAAACCTCTGCAATAATTACCACAGCACGAACCAGCTGGAAAGGGCTGAACCCAGATGTTGAACACAAATATGATTTCACCAAGTTTCTACAAACAAGGACTGGCTAAATCTCTGAACAATGTGCCCTGTCTTCTGCAGTTTGCTGACCCTTGGGCTGGCCTGAGCTCTTTTTTCCTTACAGTGATGTAAAAACAAGTTTGGCATGAGGCTGAAAGGCACAGAAAACCAACCTGTTATGATTTTTCTGCTGTTTTTTCCTTGTCAGGTTGATTGTAAAGTACTAATTGCATTATAGGTCGAATGTCTCAAGATGATTACAGGCTGTGAAGCTCTTCCAAATGCAAGCATGCAAGCTTATCGACATCGCACACATCCTGGTAGCTGACTTCCAAAACGACAGACTCATCAGCTGAATGAGCTGCTATCAGATAATATTAGCTGGCAGACATCTCCAAAGAAACAGTCGGCATCTGCAGAGCCCCGGTAATTAACTGTTTACAGGTCCAACACCTGCCTGGCGATAGTATTTATTTCACAAATCATTTTAATGGCCATTGTCTCCAGCAGAAGAAGGTAAAAAGTTCAGCGCCAGCCCACTCTGCGCTGCAGCGAGCGGAGCAGGAAGGGGAGGAAAGGAAACAAAGCGCTGCAGAGCCGGGCGATGAGTGACGGGCCAGCTCCTGCGGCCACCCCACCAGGATGCTCGCCACCCGACGGGAAGGGCTCTGCCGGCTGCACCGCCAGGCACCGGCTCTCTCTCGCAATTAGGGAGTGAGGCCAAAAGTGCAATGTGGATCCCAGCAGCGGACGAGGTGTGCACGGGCAACAGACGCCTTGTTGGCCGCTCGTAACGTTGGTGCTGTTTTTACAGTAGGAAAGACAATGACACTAATAGGCATTAATCCTCCCAAAGGCTTTCTGGTCCCTTGCCAGGTCGGCTCTAATCGGCTGTGGCTGTAAAAAAAGTACAGCTTTCGAGGACCGTGCAGCAGCACAGGTTATATTGCACAGCAAACCTTAGAGATGCATCACATCCAGTCCCACAAGTCAGCCAAGATAGCTGCTTAAATAACCCTCTGCTCATGGTCAGCACTGGTGATCTGCTTAAGAAAATGTGGTAAACAATCATACAAGTAACATGATTTCAAATACTCATGTTTCAGTAATTATCCATTTTTATCATCAGCAAACCCACAGATACAATATTTTAATGGCAAACCATAAAGACTGAGATTCTGAGTGATGTCAAATATTGGGTTGAGGTATTGTGCACTAAGCTCTCTCCCCTCCAGAAGAGCTGCTGACTTGTGAACATACACAGGCCGTAGGTCGCTCAGAGCCAATGCCTTGATGCCACTTAGCAGCAACTTCTGGGCTCAGGCACCTCCAGCGCTGGGAAGTGGCCCTGTTTTCCATGCCTGAATCAACAGTCCAGACACATTGCGAAGATTAATAACGTGATTTCTTTCTATTAAAAAAGCAATATTTATATAAGGAAATACAATAAATGTATTAACAGCAGGAAATCCCATTTGCACTGGGACAAGTCCAGATGTTGCTTCCTAAGTGCAAATGCTAAAGTGCAAAGTGCAGCGGGTACCACTGAAATTGAGCTATCTGAATTAAGTTAATGGAGGCATTTCCTATTCTGAGATTTTGGAAACAACAAGGCATCTGTTAAGATAAACAGGGAAAACTAGAGGATAAACACTTTACACTTTCTGTTCAGGAACTTCCTTCAGATCATTTTTAAAGCAGGCACTTAAAAATTTCCGTACCTGAAGGGTCATAATTTCAAGAACATGTGAGTTATCTGAGAACACGAGAAGTGAGGTATGCCTCCTGTCATGGTAAATAATCTGATAAATACCCACGAGTCCTGTCTCAGCCATTGTGCTCAATCTTCTTGGCAAATCGGTGGAGATTTTTTGTTTTTTCTTTTTTTTTTTTTTGCTGGACTGATTCTCACAGGGGTACTGCTCACATTTGCTCCCATAGCCGCTGCATGTTAGTAACAGCCCAGCCGTGCAACCACACTCCTTATGCAACAGCAGGGTAGAGACATGTAACTCCATGCTAGGATTTCACAAGAAAAAAAAATGGGGTGAAAAAGCTGGGCCTGGCAGACCAGCATGCAAAGATTATTACTGATATCTAGCAGCACACCGGACACCACAGTGCATCCAGAAAAAAAGATTATCCTACAGTTTAAACAGGCATCCTGGCCAAGGAGGGCTGCTTTGTGTCCTGAAACACCTTACTTTCCTTTCCTCGCCCCTGCTGCCATTTGTGTTTTGAAGACCTGGAACTAAATCTGGTTGGTACAGATATCCCCTGTGAAAAATTCCAGGTGTTCAGCAAAAAGATGCAAAGAGCATGATTTTATTGGCTATAACAATGTTCAGAATGGGAAATACACCTCTGTTTGTACAGAAGAGTTGCAGACCCAGAGCCTCACACCCATTTTCTCTGCTGAAAATCAGGCTGTAGCCTTTTGCACATCCTCAAAGGTCCATCCCACCAGGCTGCAACCAGAAACCAAACAGAGCAGCTGGCTGTACCAGTCCTGGACCATCCAAGGAAACCCAAGCCTTGGCATTGATCCAGGATTGTCAATGCAGGGTCACCCTCAGCCAGCATCTCGGCCACCCCTGGCACTGCTCCCCATCCCGCCAAAGGTGAGGGGACATGAGCAGCACTGAGCTCTCACTGCCTGCATCCCAGCTGCTGCATGGCATCAGCATTCTGGTGCATTCTCCCTGCTACATATTGCGGCTTTTCAGAAATTTTAGGTTTTTCGGACTAGCATTCTTGTGTTTCCTAGAGGGTGCTGAGGATGCAGATGGAGGGTGAGTATATCCAGATGCTCATATTGGCTTTTCAAGACACAGCCTTGGGTTTTGCAGTTGCAGGAGTAAGGGAAACTGAACCCAAATATTCTGTTACTTTCGTAAACTCCCCCAGTTCTCCCACTTTCAATGCTTCTAAAATTAGGGCCATGCACCATTGCCTCACTATATCCTTTTCACTCTGCTCTTTACAGATATTCTATATGAGGCCGGGCTACAGTTTCTGTCATCATTAGAGGATTTCATGACAAATAGGCTATAAGCCTGAACCTTTAATCCTTCCTATTCATGCGAGCACACAGACCCCTGGGAGCGCCTGCATTGTATTCTCACGGACGAGACTCCCTCAAAGTGAATCTCTTTCCCCTGAGGATATTCAGCATCCACATCACCAGTGGCACCTTTCTGAAGGGAGTTCCCTATAACTCCTCTGTGTCAATTTTTTCACCAATGCAGTAGTTATGGGTAACAAACGCTTCATTACATAGGACAAAATCCCTGGCCACAAGGAAGTCAAATAGCGAAACTCCTGTTGCCATTAAGCCACGCTGAGCAGATCATACAGTCCAAAGGCTACATATGGAAACGTCATTTGTGCATCCCTGTGTAAAAAGAGCATCCATATTGCTTTTGTTATTCCTATTATTTCCTGGTCCATAACAAGATCCAACAAATCCTAAATCTCCCCTTTCCTAGAGCTCCTGTTAATGAATAGAATCTTACACCCACGTTATTCCTTGACAGCGGAAAGATGGGTCTGCATTCTCAGATATAAAAAAATAATTTAAAAAATAATAAATTAAAAATTAAGTTCATTAAAAGCACACAGAACTTCCAGATCTGGCCAAAAATTTGATATGGCCTTGAACTGGTTACAACTGAAGAGTAAAGTGGACAGAGCTTGCTGGTAATTTTGAATCTTTTTATAGTAAATAGAATTTTATTGTAAATTGAATCTTTTTATTATAAATACAGCGTGTGGTAGGCTGGAGAGGCCAAAATCTCGGTGTCGAAACTTCTGGCTGTGCTCCTGCATCAGCTCTCTGAATGTGGGATGGTGTGGTCCAAGCAAGAGAAACCCCTGGCCCTCCCAGAAGTACTGTACGCAAGTTATCTGCAGATGAAAGGCTGTGAATGGCAGCGTCACCTCTAAGACCCTGAGGATTTTGTAGCTTAAGTCGTCTCTTAACACACACTGCTCCACTGCCAAGAGAATTAACAAGTCTGGTTTTCTACAGCCTCGTGTCCTTTGTGTCCCCTTCCTCCTCACCACAATAACATCAGCCTCTCTCTCTGCTGTGTGGGACACCCCAGTGAGCAAAAAGCAGCAGGGGCTGGCTCTCGGGGCTGGCTGCACACGCTGCTTGAGCAGGCCTTCCAGGCTTTCCTCCTGCAGCAGCATCCATCTGAGCCACCCATTTCAAGTCAAACGTCTTCACGGAGCTTGTAGGCATGCAACAGTGGCGAAGCTGCTATTTCCACCAAATATGGTTAATTTGGCTAAAAATAAGCTAAAATAATGAAGCATTTGATAGTCAGGAAACATCCAAGTCAAATTTGCTTGCATAACTAATATTTAACTAGCTTTTCACTGTTTTGTTTTGCTTCGTTTTGTTTTGTTTTGTTTTTGGTACAGGTATTTTCCCACAGGATCCTTATACCATTCAATTCACAGGGCAGGCATGCTTTAGAAATGGATCCAGATTATGAAATGAAGACTGTTATCTGCAGGGCTTCTCCCTCCTTCCTTGCAGAGTTCGAAAAAGGAATGAGGCAGGGAACTGCAGAAGCAGAATGAAGTTCATGCCTGCAGCTTCTAGCTCACAGCCAGACATTTCACATGTGGTCACTAATTGTGAAGACTTCATTTGTTGAATGCCTGGCAGAAGATCTGGCACTTGACTTCTAAGCATTCCCAGATACAAGTCCCTGGAAGCTGAGTAAGTCTATCTAACATTACATTTCTCTGCAGACCCTTGCCTCCTTAGGAAGGGCAACCAAACTAAATAATCACTTCTGGTCTCTGTTCCTATGGTTTTCACCATCCCACTTCTACAACGGGGCCAATATCCCCTTCATACCACAGAATCCACTGCTTTAATGATGCATGGATTAATATGAAGAAATACATCTGTTTCATGCCCATTGCTACCCCTAGAAAACATCTCTGCAGAAATGGACCTGCCTGCCATCAGAGCTGAGGTGGAATGGGGTGCAATAAATCAGGTGTGGGGCCACTTGCAGAGCAGTGAAGGGATGCAGCAATGTTAAAGACTGCTCAGTAATTAAGAGCTTGCACTTACTGTGTGCACAGAGGGAGGCAGAAAATGGATCATTTGAACAAGAAATTTGGACCTGTATACGGGTAAAAAAAAAGGGGGGCCAAATGAAGGATAAGTGTCCTTAATATTGGTATTTAATAATGGCTATTCAAGGCTTCATTTTATGGTCTTGATAATGGTCCTCTAAGAATTACTTTTAAAAAAAAAAAATCATATAAGACTACACATGGAAAACCTCATGGCAAAATAACACATGACTCCTGAGGTTCTTGCCTCTATTTTGGCTCCCATAGTAGGATTTTATCTGGGGTAAACTTCTCTTTCCTGCACTTCCAGGCTTGTTTCATCCTCCTCTGCTCCCTCAGAGCTACCCTGGCTTGCTTCTGGCTCTTCTCCACCCTTGAATCTTCTTTCCTTTTTTCAACATACATCCCAATCTCTCTCTTTTTGGCTTCTTCTTTCAGCCCCAGCACCTTGCCTGTGCTCCACCATCATTTCCCACCTGTCCTCTGGCCCCAGCCTCTTGCCCTGCTCACAGCTTCTGTCCACGTGTCCTGACCACCTCAGGTCCTGCTGCCCAGCTCTTCACCCATATTCCCTGTCCTAATCCCAGCCACCCCAGCCTCCCATCCCCAATCTGGGGACAGCGATGGAGGGGAAGAGCCTTCTCACTGCTTTAATCCACGACCAGAGAGATGACACAGACCATGGTCTCAGGCTCATCAAAAACATCTTGTGGGAAGGGCGGCTGAAGTCAAAGTATCTTCAGTCAAAAATGAATTTTTAGCTGCTCATGTCAAAGAAGTCTCTCATCGTAACTAAGGATATACAAACCTGTGATTTCTCAAAACTTGGTAATATAAACAAATTTTGTCATGAAGATAACCAAGCATGCAGTCATGAAACAAAGGCCAAATTTCAAATCACGATACTGAAGCCTGGTGGGACTTTGACTTAAGGTTGTTGTTGTTTCTTTTTTATTCTTTTCCCAAAATATCAAAATATGAACAAGCAAATAAATTTATGAACTGATTCCTTAAAGCAGCAAAACAGCTTGGTAAGACAACACTTTCCATACATTATACAAGTAGTCTTCATTTCAGTGGGGAGAAAAAAAAAAAAAAGAAAATAAGAAAATAAAAGAAAAAAATATGAAAAAGGAGTCAAAGTTTAGCAAAATTTTCTGGGAACAAGATTGAAAGTATGTAGCATCAGCAGCGCTGCCTGTAATAGCAGTTAAATGTAACAGTGCATAAAAACTTAATCATAAATTATGTCTTCAAATGTATCCTGTGCAAAATATCATCTTGCACAATGCATTGCAGCTGACCTATAGAGGAAGTATCTTTTTTAAGCAAAAGCATTTAACAGACATAAATGCTAAACTTGTCCAAAGATCACATCTTTAACTGTAGATCCAACTTAAATCTAATTTTAGTTTTGAAACTGGTTGCAGAATTTACTTGTGAAATGCCAGAAAACTTATCCAATGCATAGTGTTGTAAATTGCTAAGGACTGGCTGCACCTTTCATATAAAACCAGAGATTTAATCCCCACAGAGCAAAACTTAGTCTTAAAAATGTCATCATGCTTGGGCCTTCCAGCATGCTTTATCATTTACTATTATTTGTTGATTCTTATATACACAAGCTCAGCTAGCAACAAAAGATCCTTAGCAATATAAACTGGATGAGTATAGAAAGAGGCAGAATCACTAATTCCCAAGGTTACCAGTTAATTGTGTTTTTATTTGAAACCATTACATATGGACTTTTTTTTTTTCATTTTGTACTGTTAATTAGTGCTTTCCTGATCAAATTCACTTGCTTTAAAGCTCCTTGATTATTAAACGGTGCTTGTTAGTTCAAACTAATCTCAAATAAGAAAAAAAAAAAAGTTTAGTTGTGTAGCAGAGATTAAAGGTCTTTGACATGCTCACTGTTAACAGGAAGTAAAGAAAATACATTTCTTCATCAAATCATTTTCACAAAGTCTCATATATTTCATCAAAAATGGCCATTAGTGTTATTTCAAAGACGTTCCTGTGGTTTCTGCTAACTACTTATTACACAACCATCATTTTATAATATAAACCAATGACTTGGTGATAAAGTACACCAGTTGGAAACATAAACAGATGCATTATGGATAACTTAAGTACTGCTTTCTCTTCTACAAAATTCATTCTATGTCACTTAAAAGGAAAAATCAAAGGAACCTTATGTTTAATGATATTTAGATATTCAAGATATGCCTAAACTAAGCATTTACAATAGTCTATGTTGCAGAATACTGAACTCTGGATTCAAAAACTAAATGAGATGGAAAATGCTTATGATCCCTTGATAAGCATAGCTAGGAATGAATTGGCATATGGAGGTGAAAGAAAAGCCAAAAACAGCAAGAGTTGTGCTGTGCAGGGCTTTTGTAATGACTTTGTGGCCCTATTTCCCAGATTATATTTCCAGTTTTGAAAATCAGACAGGCAAGAACTACATTTTGAAAAATCAAATTCTTCTGCAAAACTATTTATATGTTTTTATAACTATCTTGTGGTAAATGCAGGCCCAGTCCTAAAATGCATACACAAACAGGCAACCTCAGCTCCAGGATGCTGCCATTGTCTCTAGCAGTGCCTTCACAGAAAATAACTCTCCAGTTGTA
Source organism: Anser cygnoides (assembly GCF_040182565.1). Taxonomy (NCBI): domain Eukaryota; kingdom Metazoa; phylum Chordata; class Aves; order Anseriformes; family Anatidae; genus Anser; species Anser cygnoides. The sequence goes on along the minus strand of NC_089874.1, from coordinate 139,489,153 downwards.
TGGCAGAGTTTGCGTGTTTGCTGGTTGCCTTTTTGATGGTATGGATGATCTCAGATTCAGGTTCCTTTGATAAGAATTCAAGCCTTTACAACTGTATACTTAAAAAAAATAAATCCAAAAAATTATCACCTTTCACCTTGTATTGCAAAGGATGAGTTGATAAATTTAATCAAAGACAGTGTCTGAGTCTTAGAAGTGTTAAAGCCAACTAATGGGGGATTAAGTTGAAGTTTTGTCATGCAACTTTGAAAGACCCACATCAGAAGCAGAAGCAGCAGAAGTTGCTGATCCCTCACTGCCCCAGAATGATTCTGTGAGTAATGCCCTCCATAGATAGGACACTCCATAGCACTGCACATCTCCAGGACAGAGATTTAGAGGCAGAAGTAGCTTGAAATATTTCCCTATTCTTTCATGTGGTCGTATATTCCCAACTAGCAGCTACACACTGAACTGCTCTCAGAAGGGAATTTCAAAACACCATCTCATTTTTAAAAGGAAAAGCCCTAGGAAGCTGCAGAGCAATTTCCATTTCTCTGTACAATTTCCAGTAGCTGTCTTACAATTTGTCCTCTTAAGTGTAGCCCCAAGAAGAGCACCTCTCCAGTGAGTTATTTCCCAATGGAGGAAACGTTTCCTTTAGCAAGGCTTTCAGTGTGACATCCTGTAGCATCTTTATATCCAAGATGAGCCATTGCAGTCCTGATGGATGTACTACAAATTTGATGCAAAACTGGCTGGATTATCAGTCAAAGGGTAGAGATTACTGAGTAGTACCCTACATAGTAGCTGGTGACAAGAGTTCCTCAGGGATCTGTCCTGGGACAACGATGTTCTGGGCTGCATTAACAGGAGTCAGCAGATTGTGGCAGTGATTATCCCCCTCTACTAAGCACTTCTTGGACCACATCTGGAGTACTGTGTCCAGTTTTGTCCCACTCCCCCAGTACAGGAAAGACACTGATGATATAGAGCAATCTCAGCAAATGGCCAATAAGGTCTATAGGGATCACTCTTAAGAGGGAGGGAGGAAATCAGGACTTTTTCAGCATTTTTAATTGAAACAAGATCATGATTATGGAATTTAAGAATGCTTTTTTTTTTTTAACTAAATTTTGCTATTGCTTTTTCTGTGTCAAAAAGTTTGGGGAAGGTCTTTTTTTTCTTTTGAGAAAATTGAAAATGTCATCAAAATCCTATTTTTGATGGAAATATATTTTGAAAATATTCCAAGTAACTGTAGTGGATAAATAAACAATAATAGCAAAACTGGCAAAGCCAGCTGACTTTAAACATCACATAGCTGTATTTTTTCTACTGCATCCTGGTTGAAAGTGCCAGAGGAAAAATATCAAGGAAGCTTGAGGACTTCAGTTGTTGCCAGTGCTGTCCTGTCTCCCTTTCTTCGTACATATATTTTTTTTCTTAAATAATTTTCTTCTTATGTGAATTTTGGCTAATATCTTAACCAAAAGGAGACAATTAAAGTGAAGAGTGCTAATTAACCATAAAACAACCATAAGGCAGTTTCTTGCACTACATTTCAAGAACCATGGTTATGAAGGAAATTATCTGACTCAACACAACAGTCAGGGAAGGAAAGAAGGAAGCTCTGCATCATACAGAAAATTTGGTACCAAGCACTGAAAGAACATGAGAGTATACATGAGTATAATGCACCTGGTTAATTTTTAAATCAAAGAAGTTTTAAAAAAAATGCTAATTTTAAGCTCTTATGGTAATTGCTTAATGAAGAGCAGCAACAGCCGATGTAATGGGGTCATTGTATATTAAGAACAAACAGTGCCCTCTGTGGTTTAACAGAAAATGTGGTGTTGGTTTCTTCTGCATTGTATTTTTAAACACAGAAGCTAGCAACACCCAAAATTGCCCTATTTAGTATAATCACTTAGCTCGATGAAAATCCTCAGTCTTTTTAACATGCTTACCTCAGGAATGCAGATTACAAGTAGCAAACAGAAAGTAATCCACAAATAGCTTTAGAATCCTGTTTGAAAAATTGGCCTGCAAGCTGTGTAGGTCTAAAAGCCAAGTGAGTACATTATGATCCAAAAAAGTGAACGATTTTTTAAAATGATTTATGTAAACTAAGAAAGAAAAACTCACTTTAAAACAAACTAGACCATGTATTGTTGATACGATCACATTTTAGAATACACTAAGTGTTCCAAATGGCCCTCAGATCAATTTTGGGAAGTAAACAAAGCTCAGCTTTCAATGAGATTTAGGTTTTAAAACACAAGAAATTAGGTATAGGTTAATTCAAACATTCATTAAATCCAGACTGCCATGAGTTATATCCCATGGTCTAAAGTGATGACTAATGCAGATAACAGTCATGCTTATGCAATCTGTTACAGATAATATGTTAAGTAAAATAGTTTGCACAAACTCCAAAATAAAGGACCTTTCCAGTTAAGAAAAAAGACAAAATGAAAGCATCGTTTAAAACACATATTTTGTTCTGTATTTGAAATCAGAGAGTGCGTCCACGTTTTATATACACACACAGGCGTTCGCGCACACACATTATTTTAATAGATGCCAGATGGGAAATGTATCTGACATCCAGTTTTCTGTCGGGATACAAACGCCGTGCTCACGAGGCGCAGAGCGGCTCAGCAGCCGCTATGGAGCACGGCGCTCCTGGGGCAGGCCGCACGATGGCCCTAGGACATGGGGGGACATGGGGCAGGCCGCACAGTGGCCCCAGGACCTGGTGGGACACGGTTGGCCACAGAGGAGTAGTGCCCATGGGGGCCGTATCCTCAGGGTGCCTGTGGACCTCAGGAGGAGGAAGCAGTTGAGATCGGTTCCCATCCCATGTGAGTAGATGCTTCTCCTGTGGCTGGGAGGAGGACGTAGCCCATGGAACAGCACTGGAAGACGCAGCTCAGCCTCACCTTCAGGAAGGGAGCGTTGGGGAATTGAGGGGGGTGCTGCTCACTTCCCACCCCAGTTGCCTTTCCCCAGCTCCAGCTGCCCTTTGCCTATCTCATCCATGGCACAGATATCAGGACAGGGGGACACCTCTGCAAGCCAGTGTTTCTGTGAGCAGCTGAGCCCCAAAATGGGGTCAAATCATGTGAGTATCCCCCACAGTGTAAGGCACTATGATTTTTGCCACTGTTAACAGCTAGGAAAGTCTTCCTTGACAGCAATTTACGGTAACTCATGTTCACGCTCCTATGAGATCCTGACCATTGGCCAAGACAGCTGTGGACACTCTAGCAATCTGGAAGACACTGGTCGGCACCCAAAGACCTCATAGTCCAAGTGGAGGTGAGAGTGGGTGCAGGAGGGGACCGGGGGTGCCTGGGGACAGCCACGGCCCCGTGGGGATGCAGCACCTCACTGCACCAAGCACCCATCCACTCTCAGAGTCACTACAGAGTCACAGTGAGCCTTCTTTCAAAAATTTTATTACACAATGTCTAATCTGCTCTTGGGGGAGCCCCAGGGAAACCCACAATTGTCTGCAGCTCAGTTTCAGTGGTTCGCCATCTGGAACATCATCGTGTTATTCTCACAGGCACCAAGACCAGATTTGCTGAAGCAGCCAGAGAAATATCAAGGCAGGTTTACTATACAATAAAGCTATTACCATACTTCATTGATGGTTGTTTGTAAAAGACTCTGAAGATGTAAAGAGTAATATAAGCACTGAGTGATAATATTAGTGTTTCAAAAGCTACTTTGGCTTTTAGGCTTGATACATCTGCAGCATGCAAAAAAAGCCATCTCCCCATACTTTGTCCTGTAGCTGGAAAGCCATCAGTGGGCAGAGAGTGAAAAATGAACCCACAAGTATCTATCAAAACACTTACATTAATTTAGCATACTCGTATTAGTGAAGTATTGTAGTGCAAAGTATTATTAGAGTTAGCTGGATGTCTGGGGTGGATATGGGAAGATGAAGAAATTAAATATTTATTTTACTACCCTGGGTGTCACTTTTGTTATGATATCTGGGTGTAGAGTGCTTTTCTGGCTGGGCCCTTGTGTAAACTCAGCACTGCAGGGCACACCACAGACCTGTCTAAATAATCTCCAAAGGCAGTTTCACTTTGCTGATTACTGGTGGTGTCAGTGCGCTTACGTGGGACCTCCTGCTCTACTTTCCGAGCACCTCTTTATCCACTGGCATGAAACTTCAGCACATCAGTTGTGTGGCACCCAGGAGCATTTCCCATTTCCCAAGGAATGCAACCCAGCGCCCATGACTGCATTATAGACATAGCTGCAGATGCTCCCCTAGCCCCACGCTGATGGACAAGTTGGTACGCAAGCCAGAAGAGAGCACGAGTGGCCTGAAAAGTCCAGGTAAGATATTTTTAAATTACTGTTCCAGGCTCATGGTTTTGTAACAAGGTTCTGCAGTCAAACCTTTTCAGCATTCCCCTCCCTTTCACAAGTGGGCAACTGATTTTTGCAGAAAGTCTGGGGGTTGTGTCTAAAAGAGCATTCACATAAAAAGGGCATTTTAATCATAGAAAAAAAGCATTAGAAAAAGAGGTGGTCAAGAGGACACTGAGTCAAAACAAAGAAAATTAACAAATTTATTGCATATAAAATATATATTAAAAACACTTTGAACTGTTGTCACAGGGTCTCATGGGAGATGTAGGCAAATTGCTTCCTGTCTTCACTTTCATCTGTGGCTGCATTTCTTGGCAAGACCTCATCTCCTGGGGTGCCAGAATGGCTCCCAGGATGCACTGCCGTGCACTCACCATGAATAGGATCCACTGAGAATATTTTTCTGTGAAAGATATAGGGGAGGAAAGGAACTCACACTAGAAGAAAGACAAAAGACTCTTAAATTATTGTTCCATGTTTTTGCAGTGATCAAAGGAAAAACATCTAAGGTATAGAAATATATAAGCAACCTATTTTGAATGGCTTGGATAAAATTTGAACACTCTACCACAAAGGGAAGAAAGGAGACACCATTAACAAATCTATTATTTACAGGATTAGATTACATCTTGTTGAAGCCTCAGGCATCCTAGTGAAAAACAATATCATAGGCCTAGTGGGAGTATAAAGGCACCTCAGCCTGAGGCTCCCATTTTTCCCTCATTAATATCCAAATATACGTCCCTAACAGCTGATTTCCATTTTTCTCACCCACATGTTCGAAGTATGGCTGGTGACATGGTTGGTTTCCCAGGGATGCCAAGAGCTGTAGATTAAAGTGCTCTTTGATACATCCTCTTCATATAAAATCATATGTTCATCCATACACGAGGAGAGCCACTTCATGTCACAGAGGAAAAAATATCAAATCACTACGCACAGAAAGAGCTATTAATTCATCTGCTCTATCTTGCTGACAGCACAAGATGCTCCTACAACAGAGCTTTTTCTCCTCTAATTGGTTGGCTGTCACAGCAGACTCAAGAGGAAATCTTCAACCAAGTGACAGTCTTCAACTGTTTCCCTACAGATGCAATTCTGCAGCTTAACTTGTTTCATAGATATCTGATGCTTCATAGCCTGATGCTTGGCTGAGAATCATTCTATTTCTTCTTGGTGTATTCCAGTGTAGATTATGAACCATCACTCACCAGAACTCCACTGAAGTTGGATGAAGATTGCAAAAGACTTAAGTTAGAAAGTCTCCCGCAGAAAACGAAAGGTAGAAAGCAGTTCTTCAGAGCAGCACTCATCTGTGTTCACCAAAGGACTATCCTTTCTCCTCCTATAATCATCTGTAACCTTTACCCTACAACTCTTCTAACTTCTGCATCCAGAGAAGCTGGTGCCCTACAGACCAGAGGCCCTTCATTGAAAAACCCCAATCCATATCAAGGACATGATGATACTGTGCCCTGACCACTGCACTGTTCCATGGGAAACAATAAATGAATACAGGTTGATTCCTTCCATTCCTACATATTTAAGGGAGGAAAATTATCCCTAGTACTTTCAAGATTTGGAGTGATTGGTTTTTAAGCATTAGGTGAAGTTATTTCGATAACACTTGGTTGAGAAATTAGGGGTTGGGGGGAGGCTGAATGGTTGTTTACTAGCCTGGATTTTCAAGAGAGAGAAAAAGATAAGTAACATGGTATCAGTAGCCTTACTTGCTACCATCTAGGAATGAAAGCTTCAGAGCAAGTGCTCTACCTCTTGACATGAAGGATAACAAACCAGAGCAAGAATCAGATGTACCTGTTCCACTAGGATTGCACCAAAAGGCAATCAGGCATGACTAGCACACCTCACAGATTTTTTTTTTTTTTCAACAGGGAATGGTGAGCAAAAAGTAGAAAGCACGGGTCGATTCGTAGCTTCACAGCATACTCTGGTGGTCACCAGTACTCAGCATAACCTCATTTGACCCAACACCTTTTGTCCAGTCTCTCTTCAGCTCAAAAAAGATATGCTCCGATTGCTTCTCCAGATCCCTTAGCTTTTTGTCCCAGTCCCCAAATCCTTCCCATCAGTCCTAGCCTCCCAAACAGTGCTTTAACTTCAACTATTCATCCAATAGATTTATACATTTATTACACCATTAGGGATTGTTATGCTCTTCTGCTTTGATCTTCTCTATAAAATAACACACAAAATTTCACTGTAATAATTATTTGAATAAGGACAACACCTTTTTCTAAAAATCCTAATTTTAAAGTGTCTATTGAAGGTAATGTGCCACGAGTGTGTTATGTGGCTCAGATGGTTAACAGCACTCTGTCAAAATATTTGTCCCAATTTCTGCTCGAAATTTTCAAGCTGCAACCCTCAGGCCTTCGATTGCATCACTTTTTTTGTATGTTTGTTTGTTTGTTTGTGCCATACCAAACCAGAGCACTAACTCTTAGCATTCATTAACTGGAAACTCCATCCAACATAACCACCAATGCTAAGTAGCAAGAGTACTTTAAAGATTTACCTCCCCTTTAAATCTAAATTCTCCTTTGATTAAAATAATCATATTGACCCCTCTGAGTCTTTCAGCAGAAGGCATGTTCTTTCATGAACATGTTCTTTCTGACCACATGTCCTCTAACATGTGGTCTTTCACCCACTCTGGTCTCCTTGTAACCACCTACCATATACTCTGCGCACTGAAGGATCTGATCAGCCTTTTTAATAGAATACGTTGCCTGACAGCATCCTTTTTAGAGTTACTTCTGACAAGTCAGAGCTACCTATCTCACAAACAAGGCTCATTCTCTGTGTTAATAGAAGTGTGATGTTACTTTTACCAGCACACTTGAGTCAGAAGACTGACTTCTTCAGTAGCCACCTGCCTTTGTTACTTACTCCTCTCCAGTCTCTGCAGCAGTTGCAAACCTACGCAGCAATTATTTCCTTTCAGGTCTCCAATTAGAAAAACAGGAGGGGAAAAAAAAATAAAAACATCAATACCAAGAACTACAAGACACCAATAAAAATATAGATATTCCGTTATGATTATCTATTCATTTTGACATTATGGCATCTAATGCAGCTAGAATACTCCTGGGACTGAATTACGTTGTTCTTTATTAAAACGTTGCATGGTACTAAATGAAACATTTTACAAGCCTTGCTTTTCAACCAACTTGTAAGTCATTCCAAATATATAGATATTAGTTTCATTTTTTTTTCCAAAAAAAAACCTATGTTTTGGGTATTAATTATATTAACTTCCTTCATTTTTTATTAATTGAGCTTTTCATCAACAATTCTGTTTTTTCACATGATTAGTGTAAAGTTAACAGGTTTAAAATTACCTGGGTTGCAATATTACCCTTTTTAGTATAGTGTAACTTTAATTTTTGCTCTGTCCTCTAAAACCTTGTGCTGTTCCAAGACTTACTGAAAAGTACCATTAATCAGCCAGAGAGCTCTTCGGCAAGCTCTTATAAAACTCTCAGATGCAAATTATCTACACCGCCTGATTTTAAATTGTCTAGTTTAGTAGCTGCTGTTTAACATCCTCCGAGTAACTGCTGGACTGGAAAGTGTTTCAGTATCAGGATCAGCATGTAATATGACTAATTCACATGGCTTTTTCCCAAACACATAACAGAAGTATTTACTTAACACTCGTGTTATTTCTCCATTATAATTGACACTTCTTCCATTTCTTCTTTCAATAGCCAATATTCTTTTTGTTCCTCGGATTCCAAAACTTGTTCTTATTGTCTTTGGTGGTTGCAAACATTGATTTATTCTTGTGATTTTTATTTCTATTACCAAGCTTTCAGACTTCTTATTTCTTACTTAAAATCAAGCTTGTTTGTACACTGCACTATAAGAATTTTAGAGTTTATTCTGTCTTCAAATCGTAATCTGGTTATAACACACTTATGATCCAATCATGGCATGTGACTATTTATTTTCTATTCAATAATATTAAATTTGATTTACTATTCAGTTCCGAAAGATGCTAAATCATTTAAAATTCAGTGCCTCTTGAAAAGTGTACAGTATTTTAATGTAGACAGAATGAGACAGCCAGTTTATCATTCAGACTGAAATTTCCAGCAATTTATGGGTCTTTTTTGTTCCAACACACAGTACCAGCATGCACTGAAGAAATTCACTATTGTGATTTTTTGATTTCTTTTGAAAACTAATTAGAAGCATCTCATGTTTTCTCTCAGAATAGCATTCAATGCCATTTTCATGACCTCATGTGAACCACCCCAGGAATGCAGGACTGCAAGAGACATACCCAGACTCTTTCCCATGTGCATCCACATCATAAAATACCTTGGCAGGCTCAGATTTTTGCTTCTCTTGATGTAAGGTGTTTTCTTACAACACTCGAATGGTTTAAATGGATTTTTTTCTATGTCCTCTCCAGGCTTCAACATCCCTTTCTGATGACGAGCATCAGAGCTGGATGCCATATCCCCATCAATGCCACTCTTCTACATATGAATGTACAAGGACAAGCAACACACACAAGCTCCTTTCTGAAAGTGTCCATAGCTGGTAAGGATAAAAATGCCATCCATCCATCCATCCATCCATCCATCCATCCGTCCATCCATCCACCCATCCACCCATTCCTTCTCCACAATGCAGAAATGTTGAGCCCAGCTCCCACCAGCTGTGTCAGCCAGGAGCTCCCTTCTGCTGGGACGATATCTTACCAGTACCTGGGAGAAGGACATTTTGTGTTGCACAACCATAGTGTGCATGCAGCAGGGGAACTGCCAGCTGCCAGGTCCAGTCTGTGCCGTCATGCTCTGCTCCCTGCATTGTTTTCTCCATGGCACCATGTCCTCCGACTACGACTCCCCCGAAACTGGAGTGCAAACATGGGAGGAGCAGAGGGATGTCCAGTGACTCAGAGAGAGATAACAGCCTGTCTTATGTAGCTTACCATTCCCTTTCCCCTCTTGGCTCTTCCTAAATAGGTTGCATTCAGAGACTTTTGCATTCCAGGCATGTGAGTCCCACAGGCAGCATCCAGTGATGGCAAGGCAGCTAGATTTATTACCAGGTTCAGAGGACTGCTATATGGACAATTAAATGCTCTTTCTCCTCACATTTCTTTGTGCCTTGATTAATTTTAGCTTGATATATTGATTGGATGAAAACAAGCATTCGTTTGTTCGCACTTCTGCCCTGGTTATCAGCTGGATCTGCTGCCCTGCTCCTTTACAAAGTTGGGAGGGATGCCCCCGCTCCTGGGGCCAGCCCAGTCCCCAGACGGTGTCTCTGGAGTCCCTCTGTGCCCCCAGCTCCTCACTGTGCTGCATGCCCTGCAGGGTAGGGGCAGCATCCACAGGAAAAAGGCTTTCTGAAATCACCTATAATCTGTATGCATATAAAATAAAAGGGTTGTTTGGGCTTGGTGCATAGAGGTCTGTTAGGTTTGCAGGCTCCCTGTTCCCCTGTCTCATGCAGAAAGGAGTAAGAACTTTTTGATGTGGCCCCAAACCCCAAGCTGGGATGGCTCAAAGGAATTTCCTAACTAGCCTGCTTGGCTGCTTTGTCTGTGGAGCCAGTCATTATTTGCAGAACTCTAAATTTTTGAAAACATGGCTAACAATGGGAAAATAGACACTGTCTGCTCATCATAGGTAATTTGAAGGAACAAGTTAAAGGCCATATTCTATCCAGGTGACTATTTTATCATTTAATTTCAAAAAGGTGCTGACACACTTCTGAAAACTGCACCAAGAAAAGGACTTTTAATAACCATCAATGTCAGGAAACGTCAGTGGCCAGGGTCCCCGTCCAGCTGCCCGTGTTGCGTATTCATACTGATGCAGAGCACACCGTGCCCTTCTTCGTCCGCTCTGCCAGGCACAAACAGGAGGGGTTTAACATGAAACGTTCCTTCACTTAATCACAGCACCTGAAGGGTGGCTGTAGGGAAACACAGCTACCAATACCGTGAAGTCATTTTAGGTGGATAAATAAATAAATAAATAATGTGCATAGCCCAGGGATGATTTTCAGTTTGGCTCCAATTTTAATCAGGATAATAACACCCAAGAGCAGCATGGCAGTGCTTTTCCTTTCATTTTGTGCCACGTTCAAGTGATGTTGTTTCACAGCTTTAATAGTCCTGTCAGCATTCATCAGCAAATCAAGACAGCCTCCAGAATACCGCCATAAAAACACAGTGGATTTTTAATTAGAACAGGGCAGCCTTTAGCACACCAAATACATGTTAAATTGATATTTCTCACTGCAAGCTCTAGATTACCCAGTTTCAGCTGTTTCCAAATGAAGCAAATCAAGCTTAATGTGGGCTCAGCTGAACAAATGTATTTTCTTAGGTTTACGGCAGCTTTTAACTTTTAATACCGTGTCTTTTTTTTCCCCTTTTTTTTAAGATGATGTTATGGTAGGAAAATGTTACACTTGCCTATGTAAGATTTACAGATGACCTTTTTACTGGACAAAAGTTCTGTGGGACATGGGACAGAATATAAATCCCAGTCTCTGCTCCATCAAAAGCTGATAAATAAGTGAGGAAGATTAAGAGTGCAGTTTAATGAGGCAGTATGTTTTCCATTACAGTTGTAACTATTTGCCAAAAAGTGTTCTTTCCACATTCATTTTGTTTTGAAAAATAATGTCCTTCATGAAGCCATCTAGTAGGTTTTCTGGATTCACCACTTTTTAGGAGATGGGTGGTTTGTGGTCACGTTGGTGTGGATCAGAAGAAATCAGTCTTTTGTTGCTTTTCCTGCAACCTGAAGCACCACAGGCTGCTGGATCATTTGTTATTACTATCTGGGAAATATTAAACTGTACTCAGGATTCTCATCCAGTCCCATTTTACAGTAACAGAAAGCACAGAAAAAAATGTGATGTTTGTTACTCCTGTGTTAGTTTCCCATTAATTATGTGAAATATATTCCCCTGTTGTTTTTCTATTTAGCTAGTCAATACTCAGAAGTCATGACTTCAGGAAAAAAAATATATATATGTTTTCAAAGGTTAGCTTAAAACAGTGGAAGAGGAAAAATTATCCTGGTGACAGTACCCACCTCCTCCTGATCTGCACATCTACCACAGCAGCTGGTTGGATCCCCTGATATCAGACAACCTGTACTTCACTGGTTCCATGTCCTAAAAAGCAAGAGAAAGGACTGTGCCCACCTGCAGGAGAAAGCATCTTCAGGCACTTTTAACACAGCAGTCTCACCTCCTGGGCACAAGGCTTCACCTAAGGCAGCATTAGGAAACCAGGAGTCAAGCACATTGTTCCTTTCCTTGTCTTAACACTCACTGGAGAATTTTTGCTGGTGCACGCAGCTGTATTTTCCACAATAATTCATGAGCAATTTGTGTTGACCCACTTGTGGAGATGCTTAGTGTTGGAATATGTGCTTCAGCCTAGCAAGAGGTAAAAGTACAACAGCTGAAAGGAAAAAGCATAGTTAGACAACTAAGTTGTTTGTATTCTGGTGCCCATGTGGGTGCTGCAACTCTCCAGCTCATTTTGAGCTTTACCTAAGGGTCCCCAAATCTCAAAAATAATGTAAGAGAGTTAAATCCCTCAGAAAGGGATTGAATTTGCAATGTCTAGAGCAGGGAGACCACTACACTGCCCGGTGGGAAACTGGTGGGAGTGCAGAGGCTACGCTGCTCTCTGCCTTGCTCCAGTGTTGGGCTGCGAGACAAGACCTGCGGATGTCAGAGGATGCACCCTCACTGCTTGCTGTACAGCAACCTCCTCACATCTCTGTGCCCTGCCTTGCTGTAGAGGTCTGGAGGAGAGCAGGGAGCTGCACCAGGGTCATCCAAGCAAACCACACGTGCTGCCTCTCCCAGAGCTTGAGCCCCCTTCTTACGAAGGTCTCTCTGGTGCCAATCCTCCTGGCAGCGAATCACTCTGTATATATTTTTCCTTGGTCTCTCAGGAAACCTGCAGGACTTGCAGGCTGTTCAACCAGCTTATTCCACATGGGGAATGATGCACTCTGGCAGGCTGATGGGACAAAATCTCCCTCCAAGCATATCTCACGTGTCTTATTATTGGTTTTGGGTGTAGTCCTAAATGTCCCGTCGTCCCCCCCTCTCCTCCCCCCCCCAAATAAACATATACATCACAGTTAGACATTCCACCTCAATCATTTTTCTCACTGCTCAACCCAAAACAGCCAGAAAGAGAAATACCTTTAAGTCAATCATCAAAGCTAAATTAAATAAGCACAAACCTTCACTTAAGTTTTAAATGGCAATGAAGCTTTGAAAAAGGGTTCTGTACCTGAAACTTCATGTGTAAATTATGACTTCACTTTCAAAATTTATCTTGGCCAAATTTCTGGAGTAAATCCATCAAATGCAATCTTCTGTGGGAAGCTTACTTCCGAGAAACAATTTCCTACACCGAGATGCAAAGAATAAGTCGAATGACAAATGCATCCCTTTGCGTGTGACTGGTAGAAATAGGCAGACATCATGATAATGCACAACTCAGAGGGACTGGGACAATGTCTGCATTTCACCATCTACCTTCTGCTTCAGCTCCATGCTAAGGCTCAGAGCGGGAAGGTGCTGAGTGTCCCCAGTTCAGCAGACACCGAAGGGCACAATTTACTTCAAGCCTACAAAGAGGCCTTCACAACTAATGGGGAACCAAACAGATTAAAAAGCAGTGGAGCAAGAAAGCACACTCTATCATAATACGAGCGGACAAAATTAATCACACATTAGTCTGATTAGACCTCAGCTGAGCTGGAATCCCTGTTAGAGAAGGCAAAAGTCCATTTCCATCCCCATGAGTTTCCCCAGGCCAGTTTAGCAAGCTGTTTCTTCACAAGCCCTTACTTTTGTCTCTGTATGTCTTCCCTCAGGGTGAGGCATCGGCCTTCTGAGAAACATCATGCCATTGAGCCAGGGTGTGACAGGGAACATGACTTTTGCCCAGAGAAGCTGTGGATGCCCCATCCCTGAAAGTATTCAAGACCAGGTTGGAGGGGGCTTTGGGCAACCTGGTCTGGTGGGAGGTGTCCCTGCCCATGGCAGGGGGGGTGGAACTGGGTGGGATTTAAGGCCCCTTCCAACCTGAATCATTCTATGATTCCATGATTTTATGATTCTTTCAAGAGCAGGTAACAGCAGTAGTTTTCCAGGTGGCACTTGAGATGCTAGCTTTGAACCTGGGACTTGCCTGACTTCTTGCTCACAGAGATTGAATTAATAATGCCAGCTAGAGCATTCTTTCCGTCTGTCATCATGTACAGAGACAGACTGGGCTTGTATCCTGCTCAAGGCACCTCCACCTTATGTCTGGGAAAAGAGCATCTCTGGTATGAAAAAATACCTGGAGAAAATAAGGAGGTTGGTTCTGTTTGTGCTGGTGCCCCCTTTAACACATGATGTTAGTTACATGTTTAGTAAAATCATACATTCTGTACATAAGGGAAAGACAGCAGCACTCAGCAGCTAGAATGATTTACTTCAATATGGATCTAGACCATGTATGGCAAAGCACACACAAAAACCTGGCACAAAGGTTCAAGAAGCAGCATCTTCCTTTTTATTCGGCACTTGGCAGAGTACGCCTCACCTACTCTGTGGCAGTCAGGTTCAATTACCTCAGCTAGCAGAAGGAACTTATGCCCCAAGTTTATTTCCCCTGGAAAAAAGTTCTTCTGGTGGGGAAAGACCCAGACCTCCTTCTACAGCTGTCCTAGCCTGGCCCAGGCCCAGAGGAGATCTGAAGTGAAGTTTGCTGCTGTTGGATGGGTACCTTATCCCAGCTGTCCCAGCCACATCACAGGCAAGCCTGCCACACTGCAGCCCCAGTGCGTTCACCTTTCTTCTGTTCAAACCATCATAATGTGCAGCACGGGAATGACTCGGTCATCTCATCTTTCCATTAGGAAAATATCCAGACTCCAGTCCCTGCTCCAGCAAAGTGTGGTTGTAGATAAAATGTCCCTGTCATGGACTAGCAAAAGCCTAAATCTTGTTGCTGGGGACAGCAGCTGAGAGATGTGGCATAACGCTCCCGGTGCCCTTGTCCAGAGGGTGCCCAAATCTCTGCAGTTTTAGGAGAAAGCTGGCCAGTGCCTTCTCTTCTAATAGACTCATCTCAGAGGGAATGCCTCAAACCATCTTTCAAAGAGAAACAGTTAAGGAGAAATATGTGAGAAATACTACTGGAAATCCATTAGTGCAAGAAAGGATTTGTTTTCAAAGTTTAAATAATTCAGCTAAAGCAGTACTAGCCAGCAGAGTGGATCTCACATAAACATTTCACAAGTGGGTGGCAGGGAGCAAAGAACCAGAAAGGAGTAAATAAATTACTCCTCTCTGCCAAATAAATCATGTGAATGGTAAGCTTTCTGGGGCATATACTTTCGATACTTTCTTTTCTCTCTATGTTTGTACAGCATACCTCAACACAGACCCCCAAATTATTTAAGGCGACCTCTAGACACTGCAGGGATATAAATGGAAAATTGGATAAAAATCAGTCCATGATAAGGCAGACATGGTCCCAGTCTGAAGGGAAGGAAGGGCCAGGGAACCATGTCTGCATCACTTCATTGCATGCGTGACTGAGCTCTCGCACCTCCCTGCACTGATGAAATTGGGGCAGCCCCAAGCTGAGGACACCCCAAAGGCTGCCCTGATCCCCTGCTGCCCACACAGGTTTATCACCTCCTGTGGCATTTTCTTCCCATGCCTCTCCACTTAGGGAAGAAATCAGGAGAGTTTTCTGGAAACACTCCCCACATTAAAAAGACCCGATCAAACATCACATGGTGACTTCAAGGCAGGGCTCTACGGAGTACACGCAGCGTTTAGGTTACGTTTGGGTAGATGCACATCAGCACGGCTTCAAAGAAGTGGCAAACAGCTCCTTGAGGCAAGCATGAGGAAATGTTCCCATTGGAAACCTTAGATTGATTATTTTGTATGTATGCCCCCCCTCAAAAAAATTATGCTGGGTAATCCATGTGTGCTTAACCTTTGGGCTCTTGACTAATTAATTAAAGTTGCACATAGTACATGCAGTGTTAGTGAGGTAATATTTCATCATGTTTAAAGTAGTGAAGGTTTTGGCACAGTGCAGTCTTTTCTTAGTCCAGATTGGAATAACAGGGGTTATATAAATGCAAATTACACAATTTGACAGCTGTGTAACATCAGCATGTTATGACTTAAAGAGCTAAATCCCAAGACCCTTACTGACCGGTGAAATCAGGCTCCCATTGATTTCTGCCTGTGCAGGGGCCTGCAGAAGACAACCCTGGCTGTACCTTCTTGCTCTCCTGAGCAGCCCTTCTTGCCACCCTGCTCCACTCACTCATGGTTTTTTTGTGTATGCTTCCCCCCCTTTACACAATGCCAGCTATTCCAGAGTTTCTTCCATCTCACACCCACCACATCTTCTTTCTTCTCTTTCTCTGACTTTAACTTCTTGCCTTTTTTTCTGCCTTCCTCCATCTTGCTATATTTCTGTCTAATTTTTCTTTATTTACTTCTTCTCAGTGCTTCTTCCCACTCGTCAGAAGAGTTTGGTGATATTTTAATTGTTTGTTATTACTTTGCTGCTTTCTGAGCATTTCTGGTGTCTTCTTCCATTCCTCTGGCCATTTGTCCTTCCAGCTCAGCACATTTGTCCTTTTGGCCCATTTCTCCTTCCCTGGCTCTTTCTTTGCCTTCTCCCCACCCAGCACTGCCCTTTCACCCCACTTTTCCACAGTGCCCAAGCAGTGCTGTGGGTGCTGGTGTGAGGCTGGGTTTGCAGGGTCCTGCACATGTCCCACACACAGGATGGAGGAGGATGGATTTGTTGGCCAACAACAAGGTAGGGTATCTAGAGGTCCTCTATAACAACAGTGACTCCACCAGCTGCTGATATTTCTGCTCTGGGAAACAAAACAAAGTCAAGTTGTTCCTTGTTATCTAATGCACATTCCAAACACTCTTCACTGGGGTGAAAGGACAAATCAAGATGAATGTATGCCTAGAGAAACATGAGAAAAGTGCATCCGCTTGCAAGGCCCTCATCTCAGGATTCATTAAGGATTCATTCATCAATTCCTCTTCAGTTTCTGATCAATACCTTGCCCAAAGTAGGATACGGCTTGGTTTGGCCTGGACCACCCAAAACTTGGCTATATGCAGGTGACACCCCACCACGACCTTGTTTTCTCTGTCACAGCTTCTCCTGCTTTTTCAGTGTGCCTCTTGTCCCAGTGACCGGCATACCCTGAAGGCGCTGTAGCAAACGCCTGCGCTGGCTCCTCTGCAAGTCCTACGGCAGAGCCAGCCTGTCAGAGCTGTTTCTGTTTTTGTTGGCTCCAACCACTTCTCAGAAGAACCTGATTCCTAGATCTGGCAGAAACAAGGACTCTCCAAGTATTTTCCCCAGAAACAAGGCATTCATAGCGTTAGCATATTTGTCCTCTTGCTTGCTTTCCTCTTTCTGCTGTGTCCAGAGCCTAACCTGGACACGCAAGACAGGTGTTTGTCCTTCCCCTGGGACATACCTAATATTAATTCTGGTTTTGCTACACTAAAAAAAATAAAAAATAAATGTTTTTTAACTCATAAACTTAAACAAATGTGAATGAAAATGATTGAAACTTTTATACTTAGCAACAAAATGCAAATGAAACATGACCCATCAGGCATCAACAGATTGTCTCTAAACCTGTATCAGTCAGTGGGCTTTATCACACACAGGGATAAACCTGAGGGCTCACCAGCTTTCATGGAAAAAGGCTTGAATCAACATGTAATTTTCACGTGCATTACAGTGTGATCTGAAATACAGCAGAGGCCAGAACCTCATTGCAGGAGGCATTGCACAGACACAGAATTAGGCAGCAGTCCTCCTCCCATGGATCTTACAACCAAGTACCATGTAAGAGACAGCAAAGAGTAGGAAAAGCCCAGGGAAATACAATTTCTAATCTTTTCAGACAATGTCTGTAACATCAAAGTAATCTGATTGTTGTAGTGCTGTTTCACACAAAGGACATGCCCGGGGACACCTGGATGGAAGACCCGTATCTACACTGCTCTTCTGGGGCTCCCCTGGGGACCAGATCAATGTTGACTCCTGTCTGTTTCAAAACTGCTGGCCCTCAGGGTCTGCCTGCTCTCAGTGCACACCATCATACACACCAAGATCACAGTTTGGACACGAAAGGGTTTGCATCGCATTTTTCTGTCTCACCCCTGTAAGGAGCTCTCCCAGCTCCATCCCCTACATCCAGGCATGTCCCAAGTCAGTGGTGCAGAAGGGGAGCAGGTAGGTTGTGGGGAAGGCCCATGAGGAGAGCTCACAGAGGAAAGTGCTATACAAGTCCTGCTCCATCAGCATCCTTGGTCGAAGCTGTGCCTTACTCCCTGGTTCACAACAAGTTTTATTCCACACCCTGCTCATCAT
Source organism: Anser cygnoides (assembly GCF_040182565.1). Lineage (NCBI taxonomy): Eukaryota > Metazoa > Chordata > Aves > Anseriformes > Anatidae > Anser > Anser cygnoides. The sequence goes on along the minus strand of NC_089874.1, from coordinate 139,471,308 downwards.
TGCGCCCCGAGCAGAGAAAGGGGCACAAAGTGTAGGAGGGAGGGACAGCTCTTCATATGAAATACACAATAAGAGGGATCACTCGGGACGTGGAAGGAATCAAGGAAGGTGAAGTTCTGCCAAAAGCTAAAGAGCATCTGCCTTTACCAAAGAAAACATCTCTGAGGATATTTTCCAAAATAAATAAACTACATAAATACTCTTTTTTTCCTAGAGTTTTCGAAGAAAGAAAACCCTGCTGACCCTGGTGTCTGTGCTCTTTATATTACAAGATCCAGCAGTAATTTATAAAAATTGATAATTCCTCCCTTTGTCGCAGACAGCAATTACCCCCATCTACAGATGAGGAACAGAAGTTAAATGAGTTACTTGAGGTCACACAAAGCTAGAGCTGAACACAGCTCTTTTGGCTTCCAGGACTGTGACCTAAAACATAATCTTTCCTTTTTCTCTACCAGCATTGCAGCTTCCACTTCATTGAAGACTCAGCACAGTGGTAATCACAAGTTTACACTAATTTTAACTCATTTTCTACATCAGTGCTCTGCATTTAATTACTTCAAAATGTATCTCTGAATCATTTAATATACTGTAACTGCTTTTCTGTGTTAAATAGAAGCATCAAGTGGTCTGGCAAAGCTCAGCATTAAATAAACAGACCTCAAGGGAAAAATATGATTGAGATGGGGGGGATATTTCTTTCCCCCCAAAAAAGCTGTGGCTAACCTTATCCATGTTTCCTAAGCCTGTTAGAAAGCTCCATAGAGTGGAACTGAGAAAATAACTGGGGGAAAAAAAATATATATATATATATATATTTGATTGATGCAGCCTTCTTTTCAGTCTTTGTAGCATTCAAAAGAAGATTTCTGATTTTTTTATATGCTAATTATTTATACTTATTCAATCATGAAAAGCGACATGCCGGTTAGGTAGGGAAAGGAAAGCAACAAACAGAAAAGGAAGAAGTTACTGGCAATGAGCATTTAGTTTGCCAAAATACTTGTTACAAAGCAAGAAGAGTTGACAAGGCAAGCTCAGTGTCTCAGCCGATATTCAGCAATATGGTAATGGTACAGTGCAGAAAAACACGGCCAAGATGCAGACTGACCTCTGCTCTTTGCAGGAGATACAGTCATTTTGGGAGAGTGGACCACTGGGGAGGACAAAACCACAGATCCCCAGAGGCACTGAAATTGTAGTGATTATTGTGGCCTGAAAATAACATTTTAATCCAATTTTCTTAACAGGATATTCTGCATCTTTTCCAGTGGATTTTTTTTTTTTTAACAAAGAATAAATTTGATAAAATGATACAGAAAATGACGAAACGTTTGATAAGCACTTCTTTTCCAAATCTGAGAAAAACTATTCATGGAAGTCACATTTTATAGTGGCAATGTGTAGCTGGTAATGTAGACTAATGTGAAAGAAAATATATTAAAAATTAAAAAAAAAAAATGCTGGCAGCATTTTCTAATCCTTAGGACAGAATTTCTGGCAATGTACACATCCAGAGGAACTGGCTGAAACATCTGAAGACACTCACGCACTAAATCAATGGGGAAACTTCAGCAGATGAGCACAAGATTATCCCAGCCTGGCAGTGGACACCTGGGTGCCCCTGGGCTCAGGCCAGCTCTGCACAGGTACATCTCAGGCCATAACCTCGAGGATGAGCAACCTCCACAGCACCAGTGGTGTAGTGGTATCATGCAAGATTCCCATTCTTGCGACCCGGGTTCGATTCCCGGCTGGTGCACTTAATTCCTGCAGCTGTTTCCAGAGCCAGTCACCAAGGAGGGGGCTCTTCAGCACCTTTTACGTCTCTTCGATAGCCCAGCTGGTAGAGCGGAGGACTGTAGGGACCCACCTTGTGAGAATCCTTAGATCGAAGGAGACAACACAGAATTTTTAAGTGCCTAGGAGAACAATGCTGAAGCTGGGGGTGAGGCAGATGTCTCATCTGAAGTGCATCTCTACCAATGCACGCAGCATGGGCAATAAACAGGAGGAGCTGGAAGCAATTGTGTGACAGGCTAACTGTGACCTAGGTGCTATAACTGAAACATGGTGGGATCACTCCCACAACTGGAGTATTGTGATGGATGGCTACAAGCTCTTCAGAAGGGATAGACAAGGAAGAAAGGGTGGTGGTGTGGCTCTTTATATTAAAGAGTGTTTTGATATTGAAGAGCTTGGGGTTGGGAATGATAAACTTGGGTATCTATGGATAAGGATCAAGGGGAAGACCTGTAGGGGTGACATCTTGGTGGGGGTCTGTTATAGACCGCCTAATCAGGATGAAGAGATGGATGAGGCATTCTATGAGCAGCTCGCTAAAGTTACACGATCGCCAGCACTCATTCTCATGGGAGTCTTCAACTTCTCTGGTATATGCTGGAAATATAATGCTGCACAGAGGAACCAGTCCAGGAGGTTTCTAGAGTGTGTGGAAGATAGCTTCCTGACACAGTTGATTCAAGAGCCTACCAGGGGAGGTGCCCCATGAGACCTGCTCTTCACTAACAGAGAAGGACTGGGGGGAGATGTGAAAGCTGGGGACTGTCTTGGGCAGAGCAACCATGAAATTGTAGAGTTTTCCCTTCTTGGTGATGTCAGATGGGTAACTAGCAAAACTGCTGTCTTGAACTTCCAGAGGGCGGATATTGACCTGTTCAGGACACTTGTTGAAGGGGTCCCTTGGGAGTCACTTCTGAAGGGCAAAGGAGTCCAGAAAACCTGGATGCTCCTCAAGATGGAAATCTCAAAGGCACAGGAGCAGGCTGTTCTTGAGTCCCGTAAAGTGAGCCGCAGGGGAAGAAGGCCGGCGTGGATGAACTGGGAACTTTTGTTGAGATTCCGGGGGAAAAAAAAGAGTCTACATCTGCTGGAGGAAGGGACAGGCTACTTGGTGAGACTACAAGGAAGTTGCTAAGATATGCAGGCAGGAAGTTAGAAAGGCAAAAGCCCACCTTGAACTTGGATTGGACACTGCAGTAAAAGAGAACAAGAAATCCTTTTACAAATATATTAACAGCAAGAGAAGAACCAAGGAAAATTTCCATCTTTTACTTGATGCAGCAGGGAATGTGATCACTGAGGATAAGGCTGAGGTTCTCAGCGCCTTCTTTACATCTGTCTTTAATAGTTGGATCAGTTATCCTCAGAGTACCTTATGTCCTGACCTGGAAGTCCCCTGTGATTCAGGTAGAGCATCACCCCTGTGATTCAGGAAGAGACAGTTAGAGCCCTGCTCCTCCATCTGCAATGTCACAAGTCCTTGGGACCAGAGGGGCTCCACCCTAGGGTGCTGAGGGAGCTGGTGGAGGTGATTGCCAAGCTGCTTTCCACCATCTATCAGCATTCCTGGTTGTCTGGAGAGGTCCCAGAGGATTGGAGGCTTGCCGATGTGACTCCCATCTACAAGAAGGGCCGTAAGGAGGGCCTGGGGAACTAAAGGCCTGTCAGCCTGACCACGGTTCCAGGGAAAGTTATGGAGCTCATCTTGGGCGAGATTACATGGTACGTGCGTGGCATCCAGGCGATCAGGCCCAGCCAGAATGGGCTGAAGCTGCCCCGTCAGCAGCCCCAACCCACTGCTATTGATGTCAAGCCATGGAACTGGTTGCCTATTCCAACCTGCTTGCCTGGGCTTGGACAGTGGCAGAAGGAGGACATCTCCATAAGGAGATTCATCCCACTGACGTGAAACTTATTTTAGGAAGGAATGAGCCACCTTCTAGATGCATCAGGTTAGAGAGCAAAAAGAAGTCGCCCAGAGGGAGCCCTCTCGCAGGAAGCAAAGTGAGTGCATTAGCACCAAGGGCCGTAAGGTATGGCCCAGCAAACACAGAAGCCTGCAGGCTGGTTGCATACCACAGCAGGCACGTGTGCTCCAGCACACCTGAGAAAGGCTGGAGCAGGTGGTGACCAGCAGCCGTGCAGGGCAGAAGTAGAGTCACATTTTTCAGATATATTTTTAATCCCAAATTTCCCAAGGTTATTCCTGGGGAGCAGTGTGGTTTATACAACAACATTTCTGTTGGACTAAGCCAAAAGCTACAGTCTACTCCTTATTTTTTTATATTACTCAACCAGTTCCACCAAAAACCCACACCTTCTCTGGACATTGCTTACATGGTGCAGAAGGGGAACTTTTAAATCACGTGTATTGTATACAGAATATAATTTAATACAGAATATACTTTAATTACTTCCTGAAGTCTGTGATTTGGTAAAACATATCTCCAGCGGCATGCAAATCTGGATTTTATTATTATAACCTGAGGTGTGATTGAAACTGATTTGTAAATGAATTCATTTCTAAAAATATGAAGTCATACAAAATTGCCTACTATTAGTTCAAGTTTTTATCTGGCACAATAAATAAATCCCAGTTCTTCTCAGTGAGGAACAGGGAGAAAAGTACTAAACTGTGGAAAACACCTTTTGAGCAAAAAATGTTCAGTAATTGTTCCTACCTGTACCTTCTTTGCTTTTAATTGACTTATAGAGAAAAGAACAAACAAAACTCTAACTAAAATATTCCTGAATTTATGTATTGCACATTTTTTAAAATATTCTTTTCTATATGGTGTTGTGAAAAAAAAAAAAAACAAAAAAGATAAAATACTTTATACTTCCATACCCTCAGTTTGCATTCTACATTATTAGAAAAATACTACAAACACAACTTCGCTTGTATTGCTCTGTATCTAGGGCTCAGAAAGAAGGTTGCTTCTGTCAGTGTTATTATTTCCCAGTGCTCTTTACAGGCCATATTTCTCTTCTATTTTCTGCTCATTCAAAGCTAAAAATGACAACCACTGACTTTCATTTTTCAGTGTCTTTCAGCCAAAATATTTTTCAGTCTCTTTTGTTATCAAATACCCATCAAACCTGTAAGCCCTTGGAGCAAGATTTGGAGACTGTCACATTCATGATTTCAAGGACTAAAGGCAATACCAAATTCACAACGATTCCAAATCGAGGCTTCTTGGCAAGGATCAAACTGCCAAACCCCACTCTGTTCCAAGGCAGAGCAGCTGACAGGGACCTGCAGGGACCCGTTCTGCTGGTGGGGACATCGGTCCAGGTGCTGGAGCCAGGCAGGAGGTGCGGAGGTGGCTGCAGCCACACAGCTTGACCAAGCAGTAGCTGCAGCATGCTCTGTGCACCTCTGTGCACGGGCATGGAAAATTTTCCATGCATTGAAAACCTTTGTGATGTGCAGTAACTGGCAGTTCTTTGAAGGCCATGGCAGCTTCTTCTGGGGTCTCCCCACATATTCCTTACCTGGTGCCCAGTGCTGGGTATGCTCCTGGCTGGGCTGATGTGACAGGCCCTGGTTGTGAGGTCCTGTACTGGCAATAACCACCTGAGTCCTGGAAAGTTAATTAAATTTGAAATTGTGCCTCATAATTAGCTGAATGCTAAAAATTAGAATAGTGTCAATTAAAATAGTGCAACTATTTCCACAATGCAAACTATTAGCAGTAACTGTACTTTTACTGCATAATGGTGCTCTACATCCAGAAACCTCATCAGTGGAGTATGGCCTACAAAATGTGTCGTGGGGGACAGCAGTGAGGATAGGAGATGTCAGTACAGTTCAAATAACATTGAATAACTACAAGAAACTTCTATATATATTTTAATAGGTAATATAAATAAATAAGTCCAGCTTAAGAAACAAAGAAATGACTGACTGTTCTGTTGTAATAAAATTATATATACAAAGCAGTTTCTTTATGGTTTTATTTTCTTTTTCCATTAGATCCGAGAGAATCACAGAGATTTCACTTCCATCATTATGCAATGGTTATGCAGTTTGTTGCCATCTTTGAGTGCAGTCACTGAAAAGACAGAGCTAAAATTAGGGAAAAAACAAGCTCTGTATAACCATCAGTTGTTGTCTATGCTCTGTCTCCTGTTAAATCTGCCCTGCAGGTGGTTAACACTCTTGCAAACTTATTTTCTTTTCTACTCATATTTCTAAAGACCAGAAGTATAATGCAGCATAATGCCATTTGATTTTTTTTTTCTGAGATTTGTAACTATTTGGTTTGCATGTATTCTCCAAAAGGTCTTTATTGGTATGAAGTTTTCAGGAGACGCAGAACTCAGTTTTTCCCTTGGTAGCTCAATATTTTTCTAGGATAGCTTAAACTTTTGTCTCATCACTCTGCTGTTTTGGTCTAGTGCTAACTTGTATCCAAGACCTTGTTCTGCCTTTCTCTGTAAGGACAGAGTCCTTTCCTACTCATTATTTTCACCAAGTGAAATATCTTACACATTGATTAAATAGTTGCACAAACTTTCTTTTTTTTTTCCTGATAAGCTACACAGATCAAGTTTTTTTTTACATTTTCAGGTTTCAAATCATGCTAATGGCTCTATACAGTTTCTAAGTGTTCCAGTACAGGGATGTAATGTCCCAGTATTACAAACAGTATGTTGAGAGGGGAAATCGTCTCCCTATATTGACTTTGTATACATTAACTTTTTTCATAGTATCACACTGAAAGCTAACCTTCAGCTGTGTGTCCACTATGAATCCTAAATCCTCACGTGGTTTCAAGCAGCAGACAAACTAATGCTGTATTGTTTTACAATACGATGGCATATAGCACCCTGAAAGATAAATAAGAATTTAAGCATTACAATGAAGATAAGGCACCAGAAAATGTGAGTCTGTCCCAGAACATGTATAAAATATCATCATACCGCTATCACCATAATTCCTGAGTACTTGCCAGCAGCACATTAAGCAATGGGATTGCTATCTGTTTTGGGTGTTTCATTCACTCCTTCACCTGCTTCCTGAGGGTGGAGAGCTGACTGTGCACTACTGGGTTTTCCTTTTGCTGGGTTTCTCATTCAGATATATTTTTCATAAACGCTTCATCTGCTGTACATCTACTCAGGGAGAACAAAGCTGGGCGACAAGCCTCCTGCATATGGTGTGGAAAGCACTGAAGCTCGGGATGCTCATTATTCCCGTAGGAGTCAGATCCACCGTCTCCAACTGGCTGCCCAGAAACCTCTGGCTATACTACAAGGCCAAAGTTTGTCTGTAGAGCTGTCTGAAGACTACTGCTAGCTGGCTGTTTGCTGGATGCTAGCATCTGTTTAAGAATATTGAGCAACATTGTGCAACAGTTGGGGTGAAAATGTCAAGTTACATTAATAGACACTTCAAGACGAGTGCAAAATGTTAAGTACTCTAATTGCAATGTGGGAAAAAGACTAATATTCTTCTGATTCACATGAAAAACACCTTTCATAACCACCTGAGGTTCAGTGTTTTAGTTCCATATCATGTCTAAAACAGGATCCCTCTTTTAGCAAAGTGGACACAATGCTGAATCACAAGAACTCCAATTGCTGAATCAAAACTACCGCTCAAAAACTTGTTTGCTCCAAATATCATGTAACTGAATGTAGAACCTGGGAAAATGATTACAGATGAGAAATAAATAAATAAAATAAAAAATAAATAAATAAAATAAAAAATAAAAATAAATAAAATAAAAAATAAATAAATAAATAAATAAAACACAGATGAACTAAAGTTGCTTCTCATTGCTCACTGGTTTCCAGGGAAAATTCAAGTATTACCTACTGCAAGAGACATCGCTACTCCCATGAATACACAGGTAGAGCTTTTTTAGCTGATGGCTATAAATGGCACCCCCATTCTCTGTCTGTCTTTCTCCAGCAGTCTCCCTTTCTGTTCACTATTCCAGTCTGTGGAAGTCCCAATGGACTAATATAAAGTAGACAATTTTTAAAAGCCCCAAGTCCCCTTTAAATAAAACACTTTCCCTAGCTGAAGAGTAACACCAGAAACTTTTATTTTACCCCAGGTCTCACTCCATATGACACCTATAAACAATAAAACAAAGCACCAGCATCAGCCTTTTAACCTCCACCACTACTCATTTCTGGCTAATTAAAAAGGCTTTTTTAACTTTCTTGGATAAATATGAAATGGCCGAATATGATGGGCTGGTATAGGCTGCATTTGGTATCATTGTAAAATGAAGTTCATAAGGTTAATCAAGTCACCAGCATTTTAGAAGTTGGGAAACTTTCTGTCCCAGATGGCTTAACAGGTGACTCCTATAAATTACACAGTACATTACAGCGGCATCCGCTAGCCTTGTTAGGATAAGGAGTCAGTCAGCATTTCCATTATAAACCCCTATTTTCAAAGTTTATTAGACAGCCATAAAAAACATTCTCCAACCTGAATCTTGGCACAGTGGGTTTTCACCTTATGAACAAACCTTCTGTGTTACAGAAAGCAAGATAATCATCTTCAAGTCACATTTCAAATTAGATAAAAATTTTCAAAGTTAATTAAAAACAAAACCCCTGAAATTTTTAGAACCCTTCTTACCATTTCTGTGTTGTTACTGAGGATATTAAGTTTAACAAGGTTTTGTTCCTTTATGGCCTATAATTTCTTGCTAACTGATCCTGAAGGCAGGTTATTGAACTTGCAACATGATAATTCTTTTCACAGCAACACACCAGAACATCATAAAGGGAATCTTATACTAACTTCTAGCAGAATGACATCTTGGGCTTTGGTGGAAAAAAAAAAAAACAATGTAAATGAAAAAATAATCTGTGAAAAACTCTTTAAGTTTGTTTGATTCCCTGTGGCTAGGTGCAATAAGCGCTTCTAGCAAATATCCTGTGAACAGATGGATGAGTTTCACCCAAGGCTGGGTAAATTCCTAGAAAAAGATCACACAGTAAGACGGTGGCAAAATTTAGGCAATGGTTTGATGCTCAGAAAATGTATGGAATTCAATATTAACCAAAAACAAAGGGGAGACAACTTCAAATACACAAAAAACATTATTTAGCATACTTAAGAGGCCATAAGTAGAGATGAACTAGTTATAGGTAAAAGAGATGAGAGATGTGCCTCTCACTGTGCATGCTAGGAAAAACCACGGCCACATCTTCCTATAGTGCATCGTGTCCTGTTCTACATGACTAACACCCTGAGGTTCCCGTTTCAGCTCAGTCCTTCAAACACAGACTTTCTCTGAACAAATAAAAGGTCTCCCTGATTTCTAAAAGACAGTCCACATGCAGACAGGCTGGCTCAGGTACAAGTGTTGGCAAGGTCAGGGTTCTTTCCACGCTGTCAGTCAGGCTGCACATATCCTATTTCTTCCTCTCACCCAACTGCACAGTCAGCTGAAGCCTCTCTGGCCTTTGGGGGCCCTTTGCTTTATGCCTTTGGTTCACCTCACTCTTATGCAAGGAGGTGTGGGGATTCAGGACTTTGCGTCCACTTCTAGCTGCTATAATTGCTTACAGGAGTACAAAGCAGTTTTAGCTGGTCACACATTAACACCACAAATTATTCCAGTCAATATGATGCATTTATTTATTGTAAGATGAATAACAAAATAATAAATCTGAAGTTTGGATGAGAATTGTCTTGTTCATAGCCTCCCTGGCAGGCTTCCACATGCAAGACAAGAGAAACTCATTTAACTCACTCACTGCTTCTTCAGCTCCCCCCCTGCCCATGCTCAGCCACTCTTTTTACTGGGCTTTTGCTTCCAAATTGCAACTTTATTAACACTAATTTACTGTGTTTAAGTGTCCTTGGAAGAATGTAAGTCAAACTAGTTTCTGTTTACATTTTGGCTTCTTCTCTGAGAAATCCTACCTCAGTGGTGTCTTCTCGTCTTCATTATGGCCTTCCTCGTGCCTTTGCTTTGTGTTGCCTGACACCTACTAGCGTGCAGCATCTCACACACAGATCGAATTTATATCTCTCCACAGTAACAACAGAGGGATAAGAAAGAAAAAGAGAATGTGGTACACGACCATCCAAGTTCCTGTATAACAACGAAATTGCTATCTTCTTACAAGTGGCCTGGGAGCAACATAGTCCAGGTCTAGTTTAACCAAGGAAATGTTTTAAGTTCTTGCTGGCCCAGAAAGCTTTCCTCTGTCAAAAAGATCCACAGACAAAAGAAACTCTTTCACATGTAACTTCCAAGCTTTTGTTTGCCTTTGTTTTCTTCACATAAGTACAGAAACAGGAGATTGTACTCGAACTTTACAGTGAGAAGAGCTTTGACAGTCTCAGCAGACAGAAGGAAGCTTGCTCAATATCTGCCACATTTAGAGAGAGCTATTTTCCTCTTGAGATTATACCTTTGCTTTGGTTTTATCTCGGAGATGTGAGAAGGGTAATTAAAAGGACATACTTGTCTGCAGCAACTCCCTAAACCCTAGCTACTACATCTATACTTGTCTCTCTTGATCCACGCTATTTTTCACTGTTACTTTTGTTGACACTATCTAGGCGATTTTAAGTCCTCTAGCTTTACTGATTTCCTGCAGAAGACAACATACTGGTTTAAACAGCCTGATGCAGTTTGGATTTCCTGTTCTGCAGCCTTTTTCATAGCTATTGTAGGGATACATACTTTGGTTGTTGCATTAACTGCACCCCATTCTTTCCAGCTACCAAATCCTTCTGATTCCTAAGTTTTCCCATCTCAGTTTCCAGAGGAGGTAGAACAACATTATAATTGGCTTTTTTTTTTTTCATATTAAATGATTTGTTTCCATCTTTTCGCAATAGACTTGGGAAAAAAAAACGAAAAAGAAAAAAAAAGACTAGTTCCAATTATGCACTTGTAAGCACAGTGTGTATGGGACTCGGTCCATTCAGTGCTCACCCCATTGTCCCTGCAATGGGTCAACGTTCCCCAAGGGCCGCAGAAAAGAAACGGTACATTTATTACAGACATGATGTGGTTTTGCACCCTAAGATATGTGGGTTAGTTTTGAAGGGAAATTTTGCCCTGGGTTATTTTGGAGCAGCAAGCCACTCATCCTCAGATCATTTCAGCTGTCTTTTGGGAAGAAAAGGGGAGCATAAAGATTCCTGAACTTGATCGGGTTTCCTCGTTTTGCAGAATTTCATCAGTGGAGTGTTCTCTGTTTAAGAGGAATGTAACCCTGATCTTAAAATGCAACCCAGGTCTGTGATTCTGTGAAAAACTTCATGAACTAAAAATAAAATGGCAAAGAGAAGGACCTTTAAAGAACCGTAATTACCAACAGTCAAATGGCTGTTACACTGCTCACCTAGAATAAAATCTAAGTCCAATTTTTTTTTCCTTGTTTCTGAGATGTTTTCCACACAAGTAACACCTCAGCAATTAATAAAGCTTAAAACAGATTCATTAAAAGAAGGAATTTGCCAGGTTGTGGACATCAGACAGGAATGTGATTCAGGAGACAGTAATAAAACTCCAACCTAACTGCATCCTACCCTGATTTTAAGAAGTCCCAAAAAATAGTTGTGGTGGAGGGATATTCAGATTAATTTTTTTGCCATCATGAATTTTTTGGCTTCTTAAAAAGAAGCCTTAAACCTGTAAGAGCTTAGCATTATTTTCTTGATGGCAGTACCTTATTGCACGTTTGTTTATTCACAGTTTCCATCCAGAATTGAAGAAATTCCTGTTTATCAATTAGAAAATTAGAAATCTTCTTTTTTTTTTTTTTTTTTTTTTTGTGAGGTGAAATGAGACGAAGTGAAGAGAGGAACCAAACAGATGCCTCTTTTTTTTCCTAAATATAAGTGGTGATTTCTGGGGTCTCTTGTGGTGTAGGGTCTTATTTAAAACACTGGTTGACCCCAAAAGTTATGAACCATAACAGTCTGGAGCCACTGGGAAGCAACATGGATGGTTCTGTTACTGAGGTCTTGAATCCATAAAGAGGTCTCTTTATCTACCTGGTCCTTCATGCAGTGATTGTTTAGCAAACTGCAGTCCTCCCAATAGACTTTAAAAAAAGAATGATTGCATATGTATTTATTTTTTACATAAGTGAGTAACACAGAACATGAGGTGCCTCCAAGCTTTGGCAGAAGCTCACAAGTACAGAGCAGGTAATGATCGAGGCAGGACATCTCGAGCCTCTGAGCTATGAGTTGTCTCTATCAGAAGATCAAGCTCTTGATAAATGCAAATGGCTTGGCTTCGCTCCATGAAAGAAGCCACCTGCATGCCCTTTTATCTTCTGCTTGTCCCATGGTACGTGAAAACAGTGGCACCTTTGGATACCTTTGTGTATCTGAGCACATATGTACAAATACATACAGATATGCATAGGGTAAGTGGATGTAACTTGTTTGTACAAGCAAAATACTTAAAATACCAAATAAATAGAGGATATCTAACTCCTGTTGCAAAGACAAAGTTGCATAAAGTCAGTTAAAGGATAACACAGAAACAAAATAATTCAACGTCTTGCAAATATTTCCCTCATTATTCACTTGTTTATTGTGATTCTTATCCTAGTTTTCCACAACTGTGCTTACCCTGTCTGTCCTATCCATCAGCTTATCCTAATTGTATTTGGCAGACAGTAGACAACTTAGAGGATATTCACACATATTTGCTGAAAATCAGAAATGTCTGATGGAAACTGCAAAGCGGACTCAGCTGTTGTTCAATCTGTTTGGCAGCAGCTGGCCAGTCCACAGGCGTGTGCTCTCTAGAAAATGCATACATATGTATCTCTGCGCTAGATATTGTGCACGGTGCCCAACAGCACAAACCTGCAGGAGCTTAGAGCACTGTGGAAGGGGAATAGGACCAGAGGGAGAACAGATTGTGCTGTCGTAGGGGAGGCTGGCAGCGTGGGTAGTGTTCAGGAATAGAGGTTACTGCGTTGCGCTAAGGAATGTAAGACACAGGACAACAAACCTAGAGGAAATCACTAGCTCTGCTGCTCAGGGAACTTCTATTTCAGCAGAAAACACTAAATCCCTTCCCCCAGACCAGGCTTCCTCCAGTGCTCAAACCCCTCATCCTCTCACCATGGAAGGCCACAGCTTCCACACCTGCTTCCCCAGGAAAAAAATTTTGTTTGAGAGCTGCCAGAAGTCTAGGATGCTGCTTGCACCAGGAGAGAGAGCACTTGGCAGACTCTCGCTCGGCTCAGATATCTCAGACTGAGATATGTCTGGGTTACACCAGCTCCTGGGACTAAATCCGCGAAGTCACTCCCACACTTGAGCTCCTTCCACGGCAGTGGAGTGCATCGCCTCCAAGCCACTTGCCCGGCCCCTCCAAAATATCCCTTCGTTTAATTGGGCTTGGCTAAGGAAGGAGTGCAAATAAATCCATTGATATTGCAACTTAATGCACAGCATCTTCCTTAACGCGCTGAATCGTAATATGACCAAGCTTAAATGCTCAGGGATACAATGTAAAGCTAGTCAGCATACATAAATCCAGTGCTTGTAATGAAAACAATGTAGTAGAGAAAGACTTTTAACCACATACAGGATAGCTGAAATTAATTCATGCTGTCTGTCCAACTACCTGCCAGAGAGGTTGTAATTCAGCTGACAGTGTTCTCAACAGATGTTGTCTGACTGTCAAAAAAATAAAATGTCTGGGTTCACTTCCAATATAGAAATGGAATGGAAATAAATATGAAATATTTTGCCATCTGTTACATTGCTGAGTCACTGGAGAATATCATCCCCAAATGTGCATACTTGTAGATTAATTGGTCTATAGCTGTCTGGCAGCTAGAATAAAAAAAAAAAAAATCCTCCAAGGCACTGATCTGACCACATTACAGAAGATGTATGGAGACTGTTGTAAGGAGGAACATTAAACCCGAGCACTAGGAGAAGGTTACAAGAAAGCCTTTTAGACATTGAACAATCTCATCACATGTTAATTAATAACCAGATCCTTCTAATGATCCTCCCAAGAGCCTGTGGGTATTGTGCCTTCCAGCAAGTCACTTATAGCCATGCTTGGAGGGTGCTCCACATGATGCACAGGGGGGTGGGCCCAGGACTGGAGAAAGAAGGAGGGATTTCTCCCCAAGGAGACAGGGATTTCCTGGGGGTGATTTTCCTTTGCATTTATGTGTTGTTTGAATGCAAACCTATCGTGGAAACAGCATGAGGCTTCAAGCGGTGTGATGTGCCCAGCAGCAATAGGTTGTGCCAAGATAATACATCTAATTTAAGTGGCTGTGAGGGTACCAAGAAGAGCACTGAGCCTCCTTACCTTTGTGTCCTTTTGTTCCAGGGTGTTAGCACACCTTGTCTCACCTGGACATAGGTCCCTGGCCTCTAAACAGAGTTGACTGGTAGAACCCATGGCCAGAGGCCAAGCAGGATTACTGCAGACCATGGCAAGACCATGCCTATGTTTAGGCAACTGAACCCTTCCTACAACACCTCTCAGTTCACCAGTGCATCATCTCATGGTTCACAAATGGCTTTATTTACCAGCAGCACCAGGTTATGTAAAGTCAATTCTACTCATTTTTCTGTCTTTGAGGTTGAACCATGGGCTTGAGCACAAAGCTGAATTCATAGATATGACAGCTATCTGGTGCCATAGAGAGGTCCCTTCTGGGGACCAATCCAGGCTCACTGGGTGGATTTCAGTCCCACCCATTCCTGTCCCCCAGCACCATGAGAGTTAACGTGAAATCCCTCTGCACGGAGTATGCTTATGAGTGGTACCATGGGACTGTTTTCAGGGTACAACTGGGAGGATTGTAAAAGGGAAAAGGGATTCTCCCTTTTCACTTTCTCTAAAGTCAGATCCAAAAAAATATTAAAAATGACAACTCACTGGAAGAATCCCCCCCAGCAGAGTCCAAAGAAATACCAGGACCAGCACCTCAGCATGAGCCAAGTCAATACTGACATTCAAAAGCAGAAAGAGGATATGCAGCAAGATTTAAGGATGCTACCAGGTGGTGTGTTTAAACCTACCTCAGCTTCTCCCTCTACACTGAATAGGTGATGAAAGAGAAGAAGGCAGAAAAGCTGAAGAACAAAGTCTCCTAGTTCAGCAGAAAACACTAGAAATTGTCTTCACATTCTACATGGAGGGGAAGAGACACAGGTCACATCAGCAGAAAAGGGTGATCTTAGCAGGAATTTGGTTTTATTTTTCACCAAATATCAGGGTGGCTTACAAATTATTTCTTTCACAGCATCCTACCCACCTCAGGGAGAAAAGGTCCTGATGAACAATGTGTTTCACAGAACATCTTGCCAAGACTGGCTTTTCTGCCTCCATCCCTGAGCCACCTCCCAGTGAGCTCACCCCCAGCAAGGCTCCCTGCCATCCCCTACAGATCTTCAGCAATGTGAGCAAGATGGGCTGGTGAAGCAGTGCTGGTAGCACAAAATGCAGCAAGCATGGCAGCCTGTTGGCAGCACCTGACCACAGCAGTTCAGCCCATCAAGTTTTCTCCATGATGAGGAGCTTGCTAACAGCGACACCACTGGCAGCACGAGTGGAGGGTTATAACTTCTTCAGCTTTCACTTACTCCTCACTCAGTATGTTTTTGGTACAGAAAAGCCCACTGGAGGAATTTGGTGATGGCAATGCCACTTATGCATGAGCTGTGCTACCAGCCCTGCGGAGCAGTGGCTCTGGCAGCCCAGGAGGGCCAGCCAGGCTCTGCCATGTGCCCTCCCATCCTGGTGCAAGGCTGGAGGCAGCCCCACTACCTCCTCATTTGCTGATGATTCCCTCTCACTGGGGAAGGATTTGCCTTCCAGTCACTTGCAGCCAGAGTATCTAGCTTCCGGAGTACTTGAGTGACACTTAGGATTCAGCTGCTCAAGGGTTAATTCACCTTCTCAGAGCATGGCAAAGCTCCCTTAATTGTTTCAGGAGAGATAATGGATGCTTTTAGACACTGGCTTAACATGAAAGAAACCGCAGCACCAAGAGATCGGTTCCTTTGCAACTCACGTGAGACCGGTCATGAAGTACTTGGCCATACTCTACTCCAGTACATGGGGGCACTTCTTTCAAATCTGTGGCTTTAGGCCAAGGTTACAGCTGTGCTGCTGAGATTGAAATCAATTCCTTCAGTCAAGTAGATCTCAGAGCATGTCCACTATTTACCTACGCATGCTTTACCCCATTCAAACAAAGAAGTGTGTAGGACAGAAAAGCAACCTGGGTGCAGAAGAACAGACCCTCTAGAAACCCTGTCTCCTGCTTCATAATATTTTTATAGGATTATTTTTTGATTGCTGTCTAATTGTTAAGTATGGTACCCATCATCTACCAAAGGAGAAGCCAGAGAGACCAAGTGAGCTGGGACTACAAACTCACACCTGGACAGCATCAGGGGTGAGAGAAAATAAACCCAAGTGGGAAAGGGACACATTCCCAACCAAACCCACCAAAGAAATAATGCATTCCTATCCCTGGAAGAGCAATTAATTATCTGCCAGGATGAACCAGAAATGTAATGCAAGAAGTCACTCCTCCCAGACTTTGTGCAACTTTGGTGCACTTTGAAATCAAAGGGAAATGTGATGGCCAAATGAGCCTCTCATCTGAGCTCATACCTGTATTTTAGATAACGTCTGTAAAGACTCTATGCTTATGGAGTCAATAAGTTAAAAACTTTTCTGAATTCTGTAGGATGATTGAGGACTTAAAATAATTCCAACCCATCTTACACAATTTGTGAAGCAATGTTAGATTTAAAGTCATAAAACCCAAAATTGAGAAACGGCCATTTCAGAGTGATGCTATTTCATTAGTTGTATTTGGATTAGGTGAACTCACTAAAAGAAACAATAATTGTTTTGTAGACTGAGATTGTTCAGTTCTAATTGACATTGGAGAATAATTAAAAATGCCCTTACAGTTTGCTTTGTAAATGAGGCAGATATAGGCACCCGCTCAGTTACCAGAATCCTGAATTATTGAGGATGGTGAGAGAGTCCTGAGACCAGGCAATGGAAGAAGCAAAGACAGGCAGAACTTGGTCTATTCTGTTTGCTTGAAGCACATAATCCCACTGAATTCAACAGAAAGAGCAGAAAAAAGCCAGAAGACAAGAAAGATATGGCCAAAAACAAGCCATGCAGATTGCAGCAGGAATTAAAACCATTAAACAGCAGAAAAGGATCACATTAGGCCAAGGGAGAAGAGGTGAGACAGGGAAGAACAACAAATCTTCAGGAACAAACTCAGGAAATCAGACCAACTCCCCGGAAAGTAATGAGAGCTCACAAAAATTTTCTAAGGTATCTGTAGACAAATCCAAAAACAAATAAGAAATCAAAGGCTGTAGACACAAGAGCATGGAATAAAGGGGGAGGGGGGGCAGGAAGAAAAAGAAAAGAAAAAAAAAAGAAAAAAAAAGAAAAAGAAAAAGAAAAAGAAAAAGAAAAAGAAAAAGAAAAAGAAAAAGAAAAAGAAAAAGAAAAAGAAAAAGAAAAAGAAAAAGAAAAAGAAAAAGAAAAAGAAAAAGAAAAAGAAAAAGAAAAAGAAAAAGAAAAAGAAAAAGAAAAAGAAAAAGAAAAAGAAAAAGAAAAAGAAAAAGAAAAAGAAAAAGAAAAAGAAAAAGAAAAAGAAAAAGAAAAAGAAAAAGAAAAAGAAAAAGAAAAAGAAAAAGAAAAAGAAAAAGAAAAAGAAAAAGAAAAAGAAAAAGAAAAAGAAAAAGAAAAAGAAAAAGAAAAAGAAAAAGAAAAAGAAAAAGAAAAAGAAAAAGAAAAAAAGAAAAAGAAAAAGAAAAAGAAAAAGAAAAAGAAAAAGAAAAAGAAAAAGAAAAAGAAAAAGAAAAAGAAAAAGAAAAAGAAAAAGAAAAAGGGGGAAGGGGAAGGGGAAGGGGAAGGGGAAGCTACAACAGAAAAGCAAAGAGCTCTGTAAAGACTAAATAGGAAGGATGGTGTTAGAGAACAGCCTGAATTCACTGGGGATTTGCAAGAGAACTCAGTTTAAGTCAGGTATCCCATGTGAGTCTTATTTTCCTGATTTGTGATTTGTATGTTTGATACCTCTTGGAACCGAAGTGAACCTTTATTTCCCCAGGTCATGAGTATAATATTCAGCAGCACGAACTCCACTCATCACATCTGTCTGATCTAGCAGACCAGGTTTGCTTTTTGGCATAGACTTAAAATTGTAGCCTTCTCATGCCATCATTTCCTTGCATTTTAAGCCAAAATAGATCAAGATTATCAGTTTCATAAGGGTGAACATGATTGCCATTTCTGCTTAATATCTTCAAATAGAAGGTTTCATCATATTATCTCATCTTACTCTAAAGAGAACTTCTTCAAGGATCTAGTCGGAGTTCCTGCCTCCTCTCCCCCATGAAGGTCCTGAGCTCCATTTTTGTGTTCCATGTGGTCATCACATCGTCCAAGACATCTGATCTCTTTTGGACCCTCATGGCTGCTACCTCTTTCAGCACTTTCTGTCAAGACAAGGTTGCGTTTAGATGACCGTGTCCCCCCAAATTTTACCCACTTTATTATGAGGGAGATATCTAAGAGGGTAATTTTCATATTTTCCCCCTTAAGATGCAGATGTCCAAGGCAAGATCTATGTTCCTGAGTAGCAGACAGGTATTGTCTTTTCCTACAAACCAACTCTCCAGGACATACTAGGGATGCTCCCTGGCAAGGTGACCTATGGAAACCTTCACATCTCTGTGTCCACAGCTGAGAGGTCCAGAAGAAGCCACCCACACAGAGATTCTCATTGGGTAACTCATTGAATAGGTGAGAGCTCAGGAACTGTTTTTTTGTTTGGTTGGTTTTGCTTTGGCTTTGTTTTCAGACAATAAAATTCATGATTATGATATCTCTCTTCTCCTTTCCTTTTTTTTTTTTTTTTCCAGACCTTTCCTTTATGAAACATCATTTGTGGCACCCATACAATTTATTTGTCTTGAGAGTAGTCTGAAGTACTTCTGTTTGTGTTATTGGTAATGAGTGATTTTCCCCTATTTTGCAGAAAGGGAAGCATCTGAATTCCTTTTCTAACCACAGCCACTCTATGTATACCCTCTTCTTCCACTCTCCCCAAAACATTCACTGCAGCTATTGATGGATGCTGTCCCTGTGGTCAAATCCAGTGTGGTTCTTGTGTTCCTGCCTCCTCACACCAAATGTTCTTCTAAGAGTGGACACAGAAGCTTTCCAAATGTTTCCAGCCAGGTGTCCATGTGCTGTTTCTGCCAGTTAGAAAGGGTCAGCTTGACTCATATTGGCCTGAATACGTACAAACCAAAAATATTAAGCAGAATGAGACCTTAAAAAATTGCAGTGACATTTTATTCACCAAGAGGGAGACGCAGCACTGTAATAGATACCTAGCAATGGACTGTAATTAGAGGGTTTCTGATCAGGTCTACCCTGATCTAGATGGTGACAGACCTCCTTTCGTCAGGCAGCTTCCACCGATGTCCAACTCAGCCATGTTCCCATGATTTCAAACAGGACGTTTAAAGAAGGACAGCCCTAATGTGGATGGGTCAGAACAGCTGCATAAACGTGTAAACCAGGTAAAATGGTTAAAAGCAAAATAAGGCTGCAAGCTTCATCTCCTTTTTAAATGTGTTCCCCTAGGAAAGTCAGTATTCATTGTAATTCAGAATGATTGTTTAACATTGGATTATTTTTTTTCCAAGAATAGTGAATGTTTTTATTAGTGGAGCAAGCAAAAGTGCACTTGGTAACAGGCTAAGTGAGAACAAGACTTACCTACTTATGCCACAATGATGGTCTTCTGCTCTTAGATATGTGGATGATATCTCTATATGACTGATTTCCAGGCCTTCTTTTGCAAATATGTCCAGGAGGAAAGAGGGAGAGAAAAACAAGGCAGTGAAAAAAAAAAAAAAGAGTAAATCTGCGCAGCTTGTTTTACTTCCCTGGTGAAATAACCATTTGCTTCCAAATAGACCCATAGCTCCCAATAGCCCTGACTGGCTATTACTCCACTGTTCTGGCAAGTTGCTAATGGCTTTGCATTTTCTCTCATTGTCAGCAAGAGCGGCTGGAATTCATTAAGAATTATATGAATAGCCTCAGTGCTTTCATACTAGAT
This sequence comes from Anser cygnoides, assembly GCF_040182565.1. Lineage (NCBI taxonomy): Eukaryota > Metazoa > Chordata > Aves > Anseriformes > Anatidae > Anser > Anser cygnoides. The sequence continues at coordinate 139,451,391 of NC_089874.1, read as the reverse complement.
TTGGGAATACACTTAGAAGTGATCAGTGATTTCAGACTTCTGTTAATTCTATGGTAGCCCATCATAATTACTGAAGGATTGAATAAAAAAAATAATAAACTTGGTAAATGGAGAAAAGCTGTATGGATGTCTAATAAAGTGGTATGTAAGTGTAACAGAGAACATCAATTACTTTAGAGAAGTTGTTATTAAGTAACCATAGCATTGCATTTAAAAGTTCTAGCAAGAGTTAAAAATGAAAACAAAGATAACATTTGCAATGGCTATGAATTAAAAAAAAAAAAAAAAAAAAAAGGTTCCCTGAAATTTAAATCAAATACTTGCACAAATTTACATACTTTTAACTGACCATAAAGAACTAATTGTGGCAACATTCACTTGCAACAGCTTATCAGGGAACAGCAGAGACACCAGGCCCAATATTTTTTTTAAAGTACAAAGAATGCGTGCTGAAAACCCAGAGGACAATTCGGGGGGCTGCTTGGAGAGAGATTAGATGCAACATGAACACATTACACTGCCTCACATATAGGGACAAAAGTAGAAAATATGGCCATTTATTTTTTATCTTCTATTATTTCTCAGCGTGAAATATGTTTTTAAAGAGACAGGAATGTGAGGAAACATTTATTTTAGACTCTCATGGAAATTAAAGTCTTCGCATGCAACAATCTTGATACCTTCCTTTCATTTTTCCTTATCTTTGAGTATTATTTACAACGAGACATTGAAGTAAATACTCCTACCCCACACACATGAAATGCTGACTGAAATGAGACTGTCTCAGTTAGGACTATTAAACTATGAAATAATCTCCCAAAGGAAATGATGCAGGGTAAAGTGCTTCAAAAACTGAAAACTAGACCAGACAAGATACTACAAAATATAACAAAGAAAAAAAAAAGAAAAAAAAAAAAACAGCAGAGACAGCATCTGGCCAGCCTGAGAGGGTCCTGTAATTGCTTTTGTGGCATTATGTACTTTGTAAACCTTAGTGATACACAGGAAAGCACCTGAAAATTTTAGACCTGCTCACCTGGTCAAACACACAGCATGGGCAGAGTTACTGACAGGTGCTGGTCTTCTATGGATGATGCAATTCACTTAATTGACTTTTCTGCCACCTGGCAGAGAACAGCATGTACAACACAGTAGTAAAGTGTTAGCCAACAAAAGTCAACACTGCAGAAAAAGAAAACAGGCATTGAACTCAGGGTGGTGCAATGCTTCTCCCGCCATCCCTTCATCCAGCTCCCCCTCGCCCTGCTTAACCAACCCCCCTCCTCACCATCACACCCCTTGGTGGTGCCACCACCTCCACTGCTGCTGCAGAGGATGGAGAGAGAAGACCACAGCCCACTGCTCCAGGAGAAATTTTCCCTGGAGTTTACTACAGGAGAAAACAATGCTCTAAAAACACTGGGGATTTCTATTTGCAGTAGAAACTGGAGCCCAAGGGGACTGGGACCCAACAGACAAACCTTAGGGAAAACACTTGTTGAACTGAACACGACCAGACGACACCGGAGGCTTAACCTGTGGCTGGCTGACCTGAACACAGCCTGGGAGGCGAGGACATGGCCATTACTACAATAAGTCTACACGTTTTGATCTATACTATAAGGATGAGCATTATCAGCAGCGGTGATCAGGGCACACGCATTCCCCTGGAGATTAATCACTGTTTGGAAAGAGCTGATGGACAGAGGGCCTTAGGGCATTAACCCCAAATGGCCATTAATCCCCAAAAACACCATCTACTGAGGCATTTACCACTATTAAAAGATAAAAACCACAGAAAGGGAGGGGAACAGAAGGACTGCATGAAAACCAGCATTTTCTTCTTCTTTTCTGCGGTATGGTTCAGATCTGTATAATGATTCACATCAATCAACTGTTCTGAGTTACTCTTCTTGACTGGGACAGAAACAATTCTCCTTTTTCCTCCTTCTCTCTCGATTAAGAATAAAAATAAATACGGTGCCTAAAAGAAAATGAGGAGGGGAAAGGGAGGGAGGCAAGGAAGATACAGTGCTGCACTTTAAGCTGATGTGTTTTATTAGCTGAAAGGCCACGTCTAGCTGAATGCCGTGATCAGTTGTGGAAATTCAAAACAGAAAAAATGATCTTCGTACTAAGTGCAACTGACTCCCAAGATATCCGTATACACATAAAGTGAAATAATTACACCTTGGATGAAAAATCTTGACAGTACAAAGAAAGACCATGATCTAATATCAGAACAAAGTTAACAGATGTCATTAAGTGAGACGATTAGCCGATGACAGAAGGTCGCACCCAGTTTACTTTTCACAGTTGACAGATCAAAGTTATTTGTTCAGTTTGAGCAAAGACTGAATACAGTTACCCTAGGAAAATCCTTTCACATAACATTAAGTCCCTCTGTGTCTTGTGTTTCTTAGACGTGAATTGTCAGGAAAAATACCGATGAAATAGTACAGAGCAAGGGCAACCAGCTCGTATAGTCCTGAATGGAAATTCCCTTAGTGGTAGGTAAAAATAAATGTGTAATTGTATCCAGTGGCCCTTACACTTGTGCGAATCACATGCCTGAGATGTTACGAACTAGACCCCACTGCGAGTGACACAGCTGTGAGCCAGGAGAAGCCACTACACCACGTCCCACACCAGGACACGATAGTGTCCAGCAGGCACTGGATCCAGCCCTGCCACCTCCCTTCAGTGCCAACCCTCACAGGCCACTGCACATCTCCCATTGCCCACATCCCACTCCTGTGCCAGCCCCAGCAATGAATGAAAGGGGATTATGGAACTGGGGGTGTTGTGTGATGCCTGGGAGGAATGCCCAGGGTCCATCCCTGCCCCTGAGCCTCCATGGTGCCCTGGAGTTGGGCAGCATCAGCAGAGCCATGCAGCATCACCATCGTGTCCCTCTTGCCCAGGTGGGCATCCAGCCCGGCAAGTGCATGTCACAAATAGCAAGCAGGGACATTGCAATTCCTTTTTTATTATTGAATTTTTACATAGTGTCCACCCGGGTTTGGGATAGCTGTTGTTAGTGCTGGGTTTTGCTCTTGTTTTTTCTTGTTTGCTCTCCTGAGTTGGAATGAAGGAGAATATTTAAAACTCAGATTTTAAACCTTACTTCCTTCATACCTTTTCTACAACAAAAATGTTATTCATTTTATACTGGATTTCATTTAGAAGGACACTGGAAGTATTCATTTGTAATCTTGAAACCTACAGTGAAAAGCATACAGGAGAAATTCTCAACTTCAGTAAGTTCACTTTACTCCAAGCATGCATCCAACACTTGTCCATTTACTTAGTTACACCATCAAATAATATCTCTTAGAGAACTGCATTTCATTTATTCTCCAGAGACTGAATAAGGTTGATTTTAAAAACTCTGAGCCTTTACCTCAATGTTGCCCATTTTGTACCAAGAAAAAAATGAAGCTGCATCCTCCAAATAATCCACAGAGCAAGTATTAAAAATATGTTTGTACCATAATAAAATAAAGGAAAAATAACACATTTATACTGTAATAAAAATATTCACAAATGCAGTGGAGTAGAGTTTCAACAGGCTGCAGTTCAAATATTCTACAAAACTCTGTGTCAGCTAAAGTTACCATTTGAATGCAGAGAGCCTAACATTAAAGAATGTTTTAAAATGCAGAAAGATTATGCTGGCCACTGCCCTTTGCAAGCTGGGGAATTTGTTCCCTGCCAAACCTGCTGCGGGATGAGAATCAAGACATTCAGACCCTGCCGGGGAAGAATGATTGCTTCATTGTGTGAAGGTATTTCTGTTACATGCAGCACAATAGCGGGGTTCTTCATCAGGGAAGCGCACAGTGGATTATAAAAACTCTTAACTCTGTGGTCATCAGGAATTTTAGCAGTATCAAAGTAAGAGGACCAAAGAAAGTGGCGACTAACAGAGAAAAGAAAGGGAGGGCTTAACCTTTGTCCTGAGGGTGATAAAATAGCATCACATGGCTGAAAATCAGTCTAACTTCAGCCATGTGATGCAGTTGACACAGTCACTTTTGTGAAAGTTACAGGATGGCATCAGTAGTCAAAAGGTCATATTTGAAAGGACTTTCTAATTATGCCATCACAATACTGGCTGCAAGACTGTGAGGTTTTATTCCATAGCTACAACTCTGGGTATGTGCTTTTCCTTGCATTAAAGGCCAGAGCAACAGGCAGACCACAGGAACTACGGCATGCAGTTGACGCGTTTATTTGTGGGTAGGGGTAACACACCAAATCTCACATCTCACTGCGCAGAGCCCATCTCCACTTGTCTCAGCTTTTTCACAGCAACAATTACAGTGGTATTTGGGAGGGATTATAAGTGGACTTAATTGGCAGAAGACAACTTCTGAAGGGATCATTGAAGACACGGACTGAATGCTCTGCCCTACTTGTTGATGTGGTTGAGAGTGCAAAAATGTGTTTCTGTGTTTCAATTTTCTTTTGAGAGAAGACAAATTCCTTAAAGCAGCAGGAGCTTATTGTTCTCCACTGCTGGTGAGCTTTCAAACAGACCTTCTTCGACTGCCTTTAACTGCAGACTCAAGAACAGTTCCTTATTTTCTCTTCCCAGGTCTGTTCTGCTCTCATTCACGAAGTTGATCAGAGGGATGAAGCACCTCCCCTATGAAGACAGGCTGAGGGAGTTGTGCATGGTCAGTGGGACCCCATTACTTAAACGGGGCTTGTAAAAAAGATGGAGAGCAACTTTTTGATTGGGCAGATAATGATAGGACATGGGGGAATGGTTTTAAACTAAAAGAGGGTAGGTTTAGATTAGGTGTTAGGAGGACATTCTTTACTCAGAGGGTGGTGAGGCCCTGGCACAGGCTGCCCAGAGAAGCTGTGGATGCCCCATCCCTTGAGGTGCTCAGGGCCAGGTTGGATGGGGCTTTGAGCAAACTTGATCTAGTGGGTGGCGTCCCTGCCCATGGCAGGGGGGTTGGAACTAGATGGGGGGTTGGAACTTCCAACCCAAGCCATTCTACGATTTTATGATTCTAGGAAAATTGTCCACTGTGCAATGTCCTCCTTCTGCAAGTTTCATGAGCATTCCTTCTCAATCTCCTACCCAAATAATGAACCCAACCATGGCTTTCTTGGAAAACCCAGCTCCACACCACTTGCCTGTGTGTGATTACAAAGGTCCTCTGCTATGCCTTTTCTTGCAGTAACTTCACCCACTTGTAGGCAATATGGCCTTTTCTCTGTCCTGATAACTTTGTCTCTCCAGACTGCTTGTCTCCCACTACGTAATCCCCTGAACCCCTCTAGCTCTGACATTTCAGCCTGCTTAGCCTTCTGTTGTAATCAGTGTGACCAGAACTTAATTCGTGAACATTTTTTTTGAAATTTTCCTGCTCTACCACCCCCACTGGCAACACCGAGAGGTTCTTCGTGATATACCGCACACCTTTAGAGACACTGACTCTTCAGAAATAGATGATAAACCTGTCTTTCACCTCTTTCAAATAAACATTGAGTTTCATTTTAAAACTGACTTCTCATATTTATTGCAGTTACTTGGACAGATCTGAAATTTTCTCTATGGTTTTGTGATCATATTCCTCCACACTGAGTGATGTAACATCAGATGAGAGTTCAAGATCCTAGAGCATAAACTGCCATAAAAATCTGTAAACCAACACAACATAAATTTCTCACACATCTCTTAGATGATTTCCCCAAAGGCCCCTAAATGGGAACAGGCAGACATCCCAAGTTGAACAGCCTTAAGCACAGATCTTGCAAAAGAGCAGTTTGCCAGCCTGTGAAGAGTACTGATCTTCAGCATCATCCTTATCCCACTGTAACCTTCTGGAAGGCAGATGAGTGATTCCAGTAAATCTTTCCCCAATTTGCCTACAAAAGTAAGAAGAAAAGACTGAAAGACAGGTCCAAATCGGTTTATTCCAAAAAATAACTTGAAAAAGTACAGAAATATACAGAGGAAAGGAAGTCCCCTGTATTGTTTTGCAATTATCCTTTGGTTCCCCAGAAATCTCAGGTTTAATCAGTCACCTTATTAAGAAAGAAAGAAGCCAAATTTGCCTGCTTAAACGTGAGGCACAACCTTCCCACGCCTGTGACCAGACCTGGGGAGAGGACCCCATCTGCAGCTAGCAGCACAGCCCTGCTGGCTGCTGCTCTGTGGTGGCTGTTCAGTAATTCCAGTGATGACAACCAGCTCCTGAGCTACAGATGCTTCTCCCAAATTGCTGCTTGCTGGGGAGCAACTGTCAGCTATTAAACTGCTGTGGCACAGGCCACCCAGGCCTTGCTGGGTGGCATTTACCTTCTGTCATCGCTCTTTTTCCTAGATGAGGCAGACAAAGTCAGAGGCTTTGCCCAGGTGATGCCTCCCAAGAGCACTCGCATCCCTGTCCAGGGCACTGGTGTCAGTGCCTGCCACAGCTCTCACCACCAGAGCATGTGTCCTCATTTTTCAGAAGATAGGCAAGGAAATTGCTAGATGTTTCAAGCACCTGGGCCATCCCATCCAACCTCTGAAGCCATCGTGTCTTACCAAGTCAATGTGCCTTCAGCCTATTTACAAAGCACATGCACGTAACATCACTTAATGTTGTTTCCAGCAAGCAGCACAAGCTAGGTTGTCACCACTGCTGGCGGACTTTCTGACAAACCTGCTTCATCTGCCTTTACCTGCAGAGACAATAATGGGTCTTTATTTGCTCATCCCAAAACAAATCTGCTCATCACAAGATTTTATAATACAGTCAGCTAACCCCAAATTGTTTTCTCCAAAAAAAATCATCTCTCTCCAGTTTTAACATGAAGCCTGCGTTTTCCAGTTTTACTTTTTAAGAGGAAGAGCACGCAATGCATCACAGAACACATCACTGTGTTTGAAAGACAGAGAGGGAGTTATGAACCACAGCAGTGATTCAAAACTAATAAACACATCGTTGTGCCCAACATTTACAGAAAGACTTCCTGTTTGAGGGAAAATCAATGACCAGTTTAACACACAGTATTCTTTTTCTATTTTTCTTTTTTTTTCTTTTTAAGGAAAAATTATATTCTCTTGGGTATCAAAAATTGCTGTTTATAGCCAGGTTCTAAATTCCTGAAACCTAAGATGTATTATGGGAACTTTTAATATTAACTATATTTAGTGGGCATTTTATTGTCCATACAGGCAATGCTATAAAAAATATTTCTTTCATAACCTATATATATATGTGTATGTGCATTTGTGCTCTTGAAGAAATTCATATGGTCAGCAAAAAGGCTTTGGGTTTTATTTTTAAATGAATAGAAAGTCTCACTAGATCTTAAACTAAATGCAAAGGAAACCAGAAATGGACAAAGCATTTGTGAGTACAAGCAGCCAAAACAGTTTGCAATCTGAGTATCAGCAGAATCAGTCATATATGTTATAACAAAGTTATTGTTAGTTTTTGCCCACACACCAAGAAAATGTTTCAAAGGCCTGTGTCTCTTCAGACTTCCAGCTCAGGAAATAGTTAGTGTTTCTTTTTTTTTTTTTTTTTTCCATACAAAAGAGCAAGCAGATATATTCATATTTTAAATGAGGGGAACAAAAGTAGGGGAAAAGCAATGTTTCTGCGTGAACACGTGTTTCCCTCTGTGACAGTCTGCACCGAGCAAAATAACAGCCTGTGTCTGCGGGCACCAGGGGATTGGGAAATGTAAGAGTGCAGCACGCAGAAAGCAGAGATGACAGCTGCCCAGAAAAGCTGCACACAAGAAGGTGAATGAGGTGCCTCCAGCCGCCTCCTCCGGCAGACACTGAATCCGCAGCTGAAGTGCTAGGAGGTGCTGTGCCCTCCTTCTTCCCTCTGCTACCCATGACCTGGGAGGTTAGCCACACAAGAGCAGCTCTCCCATAGCCATCTCATGTTCAGCAACACGTGTTCAATGGCAGTGAGAAGGGAATGTGGGAGGAACAAGCCCACCTTATGCTACAACCCCTTCAGCCATCCTTGCTGCAAAAGTGGTCGCTGGCTGAGGGGAGGCCTCATGGCGGCCTGCAGCTCCCTCACGAGGGGAGCGGAGGGGCAGGCGCTGAGCTCTGCTCTCTGGGGACAGCGACAGGACCCGAGGGGACGGCATGGAGCTGGGACAGGGGAGGGTCAGGCTGGGGGTTAGGGAAAGGTTCTGCACCCAGAGGTGGTCGGGCACTGGGACAGGCTCCCTGGGGCAGTGGTCACAGCACTGAGCCTGCGGGGGTTCAAAAAGTGTTTGGACAATGGTATCGACACATGGGCTGGTTTTTTGGTGGTGCTGTGTGGAGCCAGGAGTTGGACTCAATGATCCTTGTGGACCCCTTCCAGCTTGGGTATTCTGTGGTTCTATATGATATGCCGTGGGTTCATCCCACTTAGGCTATACTGAGCAAAGAAATGTTTGCCAGTAACTACTGCTTTTAACTGGTAGGTGTCCGAGTACAGAGAGATGTCTTGAGATTTAAGGACTGCAGAACTGGCGGTATGCTCAACCCCAAAAGAGAATCCAAATATTGAGTCTCGAAATGAAACTCTTGGTGCGATCGCATTGACCTGACTCCTTACAGGGGTTCCAGCAAAGTTCAGAACTGAAAGGACAGAAAACTGTGCCTGGTATTGCACCATGGTATAAGCCTACTTGGGTTGCTCTGGTGAGCGCTTCTCATCTGATCAGCCAGCCACACAACCCAGTGCCCAACACGTTGTACTGCTCAGAGGAGAAGTTGCTGCTGAGCTCGGTGGCTTTAATGCAGTTTTTAGGGTCCATCAGAGGCGCAGCCCTTCCTACAGGCTTCGTGTTCTTTGACTCACCAGCTCAGCTTAGAAGTCCTCTCTCTTCTGCTAGGGACAAACAGACCAGCGCTGCTCAGCACTGGTTGCCGTTTTTCTGTAGAAAACTAAAGAAAATCTGTATTTTTTCTTCTCCTTGGTACAATACCCTTTCTCGCCTGTCCACGCACAGGTATACACCCTAAGACCAGGCTGCTGCAGCTCTTCTGACATGGGCATTCAAACTGCTGAGTCCTGCAGTTGCCATAGTCCTGGGAGAGAACGCTGCCTTGCAGCTAACATGAATGGAAGGCTCAAGTTAAATCTGTCTTTCATAACAAGATTTAATCCAATTTATAGCTGGACTTAATGTGAAACTGAAGATGTGTTATGGCTTAGAAGGAATATCAGCAGCATCTCAGACAGAACAGGCCTTGACTATAAAGGTAAGTCTCCTGAGAGCGAGGTGTTTGATTCAGATGGACAAGCAGAGCCGGGTTTATTATCCAAACTTCTCGAGCTTGCAACACTGTGCTGGAAATCTCATGAAAACATGATTTATTGGAAGATTTCTAATACTTCCTGCTTCTGCCTGGGCTGGAAGTACCACAAGAACTACATTTCTGTGGTATTTTGGTATTTCCAGTTGCAGTCCCAGCTGGAACTGAAAAGGGAAAAGGCACACACACTTGGAAATGATCATTTTTTGGTCATCTGCATTTTTTTTTTAATCTTGGGAAAGATTTCTGCTAGGTCCACTTTAAGGCAACATGTTTTGGGGAGGCATTCTCATTCTAAATGCTACATAAAGTCATGACTTTTCAGTTACATAAAATTTGCACTTTAGTTTGGAATTTTATGAAAAATGCCTCTCTGGCTTACTGTTTTATATTAACTCTACATAGTTTTGTAACATAAGAATTTCACGATGTCAGTCATGCATAATAATAATATAACAATCTAAAATAATAATGTAATAAATCCACTCACTAGTCATCATGGGCCAAACTCTGGCAACCCTTTGTGAAAATGTGCTGCAAACACATGTACAAAAAGTCTCTTAGCTCAGTCCTGGATGGCTTCAAGCCAAGAAGTTATCTAACTGCAAATCAACAGACAAGTGTCACCAAAAATGTCTAATAGCTATGCAGTTCTGCTGTGAGCATAAGTTATTCCATTTTAGATGTGGAAAGGTTTAATTGGGTTCGATGCAATTAACAAACCTTAATTATGAGTAATTTGTTAGTCATGCTTACTTTTGGCTAAGCTTTGCTTTTTTCCTTCTCTCAACTTTCCCTCTTGAAACACCTGCAAGTAGATTTGCAGGGGGAGCTAGGCAAGAGGGTAGGGGGGGGATCTGGCTTGAATTCTGATAAAATGTCTCGTTGGTACAGTTTTTTATCGTTTTTTATGAAAACAGCTGCTCTCCTTAGAGAATGTGCCCATGGGCAAAGCCGTTTTCACTTCTAACAAGGGTCTGAGGAGCAGCACTGGCAAAAATCACCTGCTGGAAAGAGTGAATCAGTGTGTCTGCAATCCAACGCAGGGCTGCTCCCTGTCTCATTAACCTGGTCACCCTGTGTCTGTGCCAGGCAGGTCTTGGTCATTTCTGGTGCAGAAACAGCCCGGACTGGTCCCCGTTTGGACGTAATAAGAGCCGGGGGCAGCATCCAAGGGGGGCAGATGCCTTTGAATCACCTGATGGAGTGTGCCTCCATGCTGTGCTAAATACCTCGCTTCCGCTGGGAGTGTAACTTGTGCTCTCCCTCCAGCTCTCCTGTTACATGGTGCATATCTTGAACCATCATTTAGGTCCTCAAACTTGAACCATATCAGCTTTCTAAATACAGGCTGGTCTCATATTACCGCTCAACTGAGGTCTTTGGAATCAACAAAGAGGATGAATTTTACCCATCTGTTTCAATCTTTATATGAAGATAATTAGAAAGAAACAAAGCAATTTTGACTATGAAGAAAGAAGCCTGAGATTGAAACACGGGTTTACTGGAGAAAAGGTCTTAAGGATGCTGATTGTGCTCCTGGTGGGACAAAGAAACAGCAGTTCCTCCCAGAACAAGCTCAAATTATTCATTCTCCACAGCCAACTGTCCTGGAGACTATGCACACTCGTGTTCCACTTCACTGCTGTTTTGCAAAGTGGTGTGCTTTCAATAGAGGGAAATTTTACTCTGTCTACCCCATTCAGCAGAGCATGGCTCAAAGACTCCCAAGCGAATGGGAAAAAATGTTAGTCCAGAGGTGGAAGCAGTATAGCATGACAAAAGGTAATCCTCTTTAGCGTTGGCGTGGAGGCAGGCTAACACAGCGATATTATTTTCAGGGCCACCCCAAGACGCCTGCACGTATCAGTGCTGATGGGCACTGACTCGGGTGTCTCCACTCTACCCTGCTCTGCTCAGCACGGCTGGACAGACGCTGTGCCATTGCAGTCCTCAGCCTCTTACCTTGCCTGAGGGATCTTGTTTAAGGCAAACACAAGGTCTAGTGGTACAAAAACATAACCATGGGAATGCCATATAGCTATCTAAAATGTAAAAATCTATGGTTTGTCTTCTTTGGGCTTGTCTGCGATTTTCAGCTATATATAACTCTTCCATCAGCTTTTGACTACATGCTCCTTATGGTGGTAGCATCTTCTTTAAGTCCCGTAGGTGCCTAGGACACCACTGAGAGCAGGTTCTCATCACCACAGTAATGATAAACAACAGGCTCCACCATAACCCAAAAGTTCACTTTTTGCAAACTCTCCAGGCTCAGACAAACGCCGTGGAAACCTGCAGCCCTTTTCCTCGAGGACATGAAAGAGAGGGGCAGATAGCCTAAAAAGCCAAAGTCTTATCAGGTTTTATATCAAAGCTAACTTAACCTTTAACGGCAAAACCTCTGATGATTTTGTGCTTGATAGACCAGATGCTTTCTAATCAAAAAGGAACTTTGTGGCAAAAATATACAGTTACCAAGGCCCCTCAGAAATATTTAAAGCTCTCATGAACATAACCAGAGAGTAATTAAGCTTTGGAAAAGAAATCTCTGCGGCAGCAGTGGTTATGTGCTATGTGTTCATTCACGAGGGTGGAAGCTAAAACCTAACAAGACAAGTTGCAGATTTAACATAAAATAACAGCAAGGGAATATAAATAAAATGTAATATAGCAAATGGGGAATAATTATTTTGTGGATTTATGACACCTGCTTCCCCATTCCATATTCAGAAGTGGTAAGGGAAAAGAAAAAGGTAAGCACTGAGGTGAAAAGTTCTCCTAATTTTTTGTTATTATTATTTTTCAATTAATTTCTAAGTACATAGTACAATATTGTGAAGAAAAAAGAGGTTAGCCCATAAATAGTATTTCCACTCATGGGAGTTTCTCTAAACTGCAGATTTTTTGCTGTTGTCAGAAATGGGAAAACCCAGAAAAGATGCAGGTTTTAGATTTGACCTTCACGTGACATTTTCAGGTTCTTGCTTTTATTAGAGCCTTTTGAAATACTGATAGTGGTCTTGAAAAAAAAAAAAAAAGTTTTCACATTTATTCTCTATTTGCAGTAGATTCAGGTGCATAAGGTTTCATACCAATTACTGTGCACTTGTTAAAGGGATTAGCAGCTTCTGCCTTACTGTCCCTTCCCTCAAAGTGTTTTCCAAAGCGTTTTCTCATATCGCAGCAAGCCAAATATTGTTATGACCACCCCACCTCCACAGCCAGGCGAGGCTACCAGCAGCAACGCCTCCAGCAGCACATTCAGCACCAGTTCAGCTGGTGATGGGTGAGCTCCCGGGCAGCAGCAATAAACCCCTGGGACCTTTCCCTGCCTCCCGAGGAATGCGGCGGGGTCACGGCTTGAGTGGCCTCAGATACTACAGTGACGGGCACCCTGGAAGGGCTTATCAATAAATAAAGCCGTGACTTTCGGTCCTTCATTAAACCTGAGGGGCAAAATCCTCCCACCGCTAACAAGCAGGGGAAAGGGATAAGCACTTCGTTTGTGAATGCGGGAAAAATACTGTATTGATAAAAGGGTCTGCAGGTCTGGCACAACGATTGTGACTTTTTCCATGTTTTTGAGATCCTGTACTATTTTTTATGCACCATGAAGTCTTTGCAGAAGTACAAAGATTTTCAGAATAGGTGCCAGGGTGTGGACAGACAGCAGGACTGAGGGCTGTAGCCTGTATTTGCTGCCCAAATACTTGCCCCTGAACTCCCAGCAGTCAAGAAACTTTGCGAATGACTTTAACCTTTGCTTCTCACAAAATGCACTTTACTTTGATCCTTGAACCATGATCAATAGAAGGTGCAGAATGGCAGGGAAGAATTTTTCTGCTCAGGGGGAAACAATGTAGTTCAAAATGCTCAAATAGCCTTAAAAATCTCCGACTAGAATGTGTCTGGAGATTGCAGACCAGTTATTTACTTCTTCCTGCTGGTTTCAAATAATATCATGAAGTCAACTCCCTGTCTTCATTCTGCAGGAGGAGAACAAGGCCTGTGTGTGACATGGACATTTTCCTGCAGCAACAAAATTGCTTGCTTGCACCGAGGCTGAATTTGATACCCTGTCCTGCAGTTATAATAAAGTGGATGCAGGTGCCATAGAGCTACATTGCTTATTGCACTACGCCAGAAGTTCCTACACACGAGGAAAGGACGTTCAGCAAACAGCTACATCAGCTGAGCAGCGCTTCCAAGATGAGTTGGTCTGCCACAGGAAAAATGTACTTTTTTGCAGCAGAAATAGCAGCATTTCACAGTCACCCAGGGAGCTTGTTTCCAAGAATAAGAGCCACAGGCATGTGTACAAATTAACTGGCAATAAACATTCTAACTTTGGTTACAGAAACTGGTCCAAATTTTGTTTGACAGTATATCTGAACCATCTTCAGAGCGGTTTGCTGTAACAGGATGCTGTGATCCTGAAAATTACAGGCTAGACCCACAGGTGGTTTGAACAGATGCAGTTCATTCTAGTCTAATGTCAGAAGCATGCTGCTGTCATGGGTTAGAGAACGAGTTCCTCTATTTTTCTCCATGAAAACACCAGGGTAGCCACACTGCCACCAAACATTGGCTTGACCCCACTAAAAGGCCCTCAGGTTGCAGCCGCTGGAAGTCACTCTTCAGAAGAGCCACAGCTCCCGAGACATTCACTGCGCTTAAGGTTGAGCCCAGTGCTCGTCACCTCACTCCTGCCCGGTGGTCAGAGGATGTCGGAGATGCTGCTACAGTTCAGCAGGAGTGACAATACTGGGTGGTGTCCCCTACATGCACATTATCAAGTTTACAAGCTATCGGTTCTGCTGAGGGGCATGCCAAAAGTTAAGACCTTGCAGCAGGTGCTTGGACTTCTGCACCTTTCCTCCCTATCTAATACACCAGCCAGTTCTGGAGGAAATGAAGAGCTCTGGTATTTACCACAAATCAAGCAACAAAGACTTGAAAGGAATTGTTGTGCCTCCAGTTAGAGCCTTGTGATGAGCAGCAGAGTCCATCTGAAGGACTGTGACAGTGAATTGTGCCTGTGGCCCAGGTGAACACACTGGCTCGCTTTTTCTGTAACCCATCAGTGGACAGTCCTCCCAAATATGAAAAACAGGAACTCAAACACGCCTGTGGTGTTTATGTGTGCAAGTGCCAGATCCACGAGCGAGGCTCGTGCTGTGCCAGTTCTCACTGTTTTGGGATGGTGTGAGAATGACCCAACAGCACAGGGAGGAGGCAGTCAATGAAACCAAGAGTTAACTACTTCAGGGCAGGAGGGGTGGCACAGAGCTGCACTTCTGCTCTGCACAAATATCGAGGAAAAGGACAGCATTAAAACAATTAAGAAACAGTCCTCACAGCCTGCTACTCACTGTTCAGCTTCTACAAGTGATAAATGTAAAGCAAAGCTTATCAGATGAGTATCTCATTGCAATTCCCAGGTTTATCAGCCCACGTCTTTCAAGGGATAAGAAATGCAGAAGAGTTTTATGTCACCATGCCTCTGCTGAGCTACAATAGCTGCTGAAGTTAAGCTAACTTTTTTCTCTTCTGTTTGACCAGCCTGTAGGCATGCATGGGGACAGTACCCACAGCTCACCTAAGCTGTAATATGGGTGCTCCAGACCCAGGTGGTGTCCAAATCTTATGCCATGTTGAATGACAGCAGGACATATCTGGTGTTGAAAAGCAGGTATTTCAGAGATTTTGAATCGGAGTGTTCTATTTGCCTACTTTTAGGTACAATCAGGGAATGATGAAGATGATAAAAAAAAATACAAGCAATGATTTTATGGAGAGTCCAAGAACTCATGAAACCTAAAAAAGGTTAAAGAATATCCCGCTGAGGATATGTCAGGATGCAGGTTTTCTTTTCACAGCCCAAAGGTGGAACAAAGCATTCCTCTTCCCTGTATTGCAATCAGACCTACGATTTTTTTGCATCATACACAATAATTATGCATCTCACAAGATTATTGTGAAACTATTACTCTGTCTTTGCATAACTGGACACCACCAGAATGTCATTTCAATTTCATTCTTTCAATGGACATTAGAAGATGGCTCTCTCTGATCTGATCTGGTGTTCATAACAGCCCAGCTCCAAGAGAAGGTTGGACTCAATGACTGCCAGTGGTCCCTTACAGAAAATATTTATGCAGTTCTGTGACTTGGGTGTTGCATTGAACCGTTCAGAAATGAAGAAGAGATATGTACCCAGATGAATTCCATTATGTTGCTGTTTAGTATTGCTTACAAACATATGAAATATTTTTGATTCTATGATTTTCTTCAAGTCTTAAGACAGTGCAAACACATTGTCATTTTTGCAACTACAGTGGAGCCATTTTTCAGAGTTAAATTTTTGCTATCACAGATATTAAATGGTTGATATCGAATATAAATATTATAGATATTAAAAAATCATTGACTCACTAGATTATTCAGCAGAGTGGTACACCTGTTCTTCCCAAATGAAAATGCGTGGAAGGAGTTATTTTAATTTTATTTTGTCCCAAAGCTAAGATACAGCTGCAACTTGGGAAAAAAATGACTACTTGCACACTTCCACAAAGGATGTAGAATCAACAAATCCCTAAGCTAAACCAAGCAGGTGTTTTCAGACAAGAGCTTTCTAGTAACCGGTTTTATTAGACAGATTTAAACTAGATGTGGTTTTACGTTGTTATGTTTAAAGATTTCACACACTACTTGGTTTAAAAAGTAACACCTACTCTGCTGCTTCCTGCTTAGCTCTTTCTAATTGTCTTTACTCTTTGTATCTCTTATGCAAAAAATAAACAGATTCTCCCTTCTGTGTCCTGAAAACTGTAGCAAAAAAAAAAAAAAAAAAGAAAGAAAAAAAAAGGAGTGCTACATCCCAGCTGAGATTAGAGGCTCTGCTGCTAGCTGGCTTTCCTGGTAGAAGTCGACATGCCAGAAAGTTTGAAGGTAGAGCTAAATAGAAAAGGTCTGGTTTGGCTGGCATGACTAGAAAGCTCGCCAAGTCATTGAGGTGACTGTATACATATAGAAAAATAAATACAGAAAATGATATATAGGGTCACTTTGACCACGGGGAAGTCATGCCAAAATATTGTCACTGTCTTGGCTCTGCCATTTTAATGGGTTTTGTAGCCCAGCCAAAACCTGGCACTCCATTAGCAGCTGCGTTGCTTGCTCTTCTCTGCACAGGCAAAAGGAGTAATATTTATTGACTATTGTAGCTAGACTGTATGAGTGTACAATGTGCTTACTAATAAGGATGAGTCAAACATTTGTACTGTGGATAAAGCTAGCTAATACAAGGAAGTCACAGGAGGAATCAGTGACCACGCACATGAAAAAATAGCGGTAATTCATGATCTGAAACACTCTTCACAAAGTCTGCTTCCAGTTCTTAATCACTTTTGACATTTTTAGACATAATCAGTTATTTGTAGCTTTGAAAATTAAAATAGTTCTTCATTCTATTCAAGGGATTATTTTGGAAAACCATTTCATAGCTGAAAATAATTATGATTATCAAAAGGCCAGTGAAACCACTAATTCCCTGCTGAGAACATTAAGACAAAATGAGAGAAATGCCAGGCTTCGCTCACAGGGCTCGCTTTCCACCAGAGAGGATGCTAATTTACTATCCCTATGCTTACACGACCCATGTGGATTTTTTAAGCACAGCAGTAATTGCTACAGTTTTCTGTGTCTTTATCTTGTATTTAGTGGGGCAACAAGAGGTGTGGTTTTGGTTTTACTAAACCTCACTGTGTGGGTTTGGATTTAAAATCCCTAACCAGCAGTGGTTTGCATCTAGGTCCCATTCATCTGAATCATAAGAGCCAGGGGGAAGGAAATAAAGCTGTCTGGTTTCATACAAAAATAACCAAAATTACAGTTGGTTTTTGTTTGAGCAAAGTAAAATCAGGGTAGTTCAGATCAGAGTTTTATCTTGTATTTACATCCTAAAACAGATGGTTAACAAAATCGCGTTTAAGATTTATCCACAGCCAGCAACAAAATGAGCAAAATCTTCTGGTCACTAACCAGACCTAACCCAGCTGCCAAATCTGCTGGGGCAGTGTCACTGCAAACCACATGCATGCCATACAACCACACTGATTCACGGCAAACCCCATCCCCGCACACCGCAGCACCCTCGGCAGAGCCCTGCCCCATCCCACAGCCTCCACGGGACTCGGAGGGGGACACCAAGCAGGGCAATGCCACCCCATTTAATATTGCACCTATTAAATGTGTAAGAATGTCTCTGCAAACTGTAGGAAGTGACTTCTGTAGCTGATTAAATACTTCCTGATGAACTCAGAATCCCATCATGAGCACAGAGCTGCCCACTGACACATCTACAGTCAAAAGCCCTGTCCTCCTCAACAACCTTAACGAAGAGGGAAGGCTTTGGAGAGCACCCACAGGAAAAGCAGAATAGCTTTCTTCACTGTGTTTGCAGTGAGCAGGAGAGCAAAACACACTTCATGATCAGTTTCCACCTATTCTTACTCATCCCCACTAAGATGTGGTCTCCAGATATGTGCAAGGTGGTGCTTATTTACTCTTTTCCCAAATATTCCCTACTACCAGGATTATTCCCTATTCCTTGCGATGTGACATGCCTCACGGGCCTAGGCACAATCTCTTCAGCAAGGCTACATCTTATGAGCTTTTGCTATGTCCATCAACAATAATAGCTCAGCCTTTACTATAATATTTATTATTTGTGTTGCTATTACAGTACAGCAGCAGTAGCTTCATTGGCATAGCAGATGTGTTCGCACATATGGCTGCATTTTTCTCTGAGAACACATACTTGGTTCCCCATTGCCAGTTTCTAAACACCTTATGCTCTTTCTACTTCCTTGTTTTACTATTGCAAAGTAATGAATCTTTCTTCCTAACCTGCATCTTGAAGAAGCATATTTAAGTTGACACCTGAAGCTGTGGGCTAATGGTATAGTTTCTACATTTCCAGGTGAGTGATAGACCCTGTTAACAGCTCAGAAACAAAACTGAATCTAAGGATATGAATTTAAGAGTTCATAAACTCTTAAATTGTTTGTAGCAAAAATATAGGAACGTTAAGAAAAAATAAATATCTTATAGTTTGATTAACAGGGACAAAAACTAAACTAAACTAGACCATAGCTTCTAATTTAACATTTGAACATATCGACTGTGTAGTCCATAAGTATGTCTGTTACTGCAAGCAGATTTTCTTTCATGCTATAGAAAAAAAAAATAAAAATCAAGAAATCTTTTCTTAAGAGATCAGCCAGAAAAAGTTGTCTACGGGGGATACCTACAAAGGGATCCGCTTTGACTAGAAACACAACATCCAGCCTACAAGCAATGGAGAGTAATGGTTACCTTCTGAGGGCAACTTATCCTAATGTCTAAGACAGTTCTAACAAATCAGCCCGGAGGTACCCATTTGTCTCTGCTGAGGCCAAGCAACAAATGAGATGCCTGACTTCAAGGTGTCAATAACCAGGTGGCATGAGTCCCTCCCCAGAGCCTACGAAGCCATTACACTGAGTGAATATCATTATCAGGGCATTCACATCGAGTACATGAAGGACACGGAGAGCCCAAACTTCTTGCTGAGAGCTGCTGGAAAATCAATAGAGGGAGCTGCAGCACACCCTACACAGTAACCCTCCAGGGCAAGATGCTGCTACTGCACTTCTACCCTCAGAGCTAGCTATAAGGCCTCCTCAAACCTGCTTCTATATACTATTGGAAAAATAAAGGGAAAACCGGAAAAATAAAGGACTGGAAAAATAAAGGACTTTAAGAGAGAGCAAATCAGCCCTCCACTTTTCCTGAGAGCCAGGGAAAGGCTGTGGAAGTAATACCCAATAAACTCTGGAGCTGGGTTCAGCAATCCCTAAACCAACCTCAGGCCAACAAAGCCCTTCGAGGCTCTGCAGCAGGGTGGAGAGCTGACTACCCCTCAGCTCCCTTCACTTCCTCAGAGAATCGGAAAGCTCACTGTATTGAGCCTGCAGTCAGATGTATACAGACTTGGGATATTCGGACAATCAGCTTACTTTTGGCAGGCTATTCTTGTCTAATATCCCTTCAAGGATTGTGATGGAAACACGTATGAGCTGTGCAAGATTGGTGTGGGGCTTGGTAAGTGTCTTCATTCGTGGCTTGTGAACAGAAGGAAATGATTCTCATGAAGATCTGCTAAGTCTTGTTTGGCTGCCAGAATAGGGAACTATGCTGACAGTCCTGAAACACTTCATGACAGGGTGACGCTTCTCCATGGGGAAGAGGCTTCTCACATTGAAGACACATCACAGAAAGTCTAACAGCTGCAATGGCTGCTTGGAACAGGTTAACAGATCCCAGATCCCTTGATTCCTCACACTTAGGTTGGGAGGAGTAAGATGGATAGATGTGTAAAAGGAAAAAAAAAAAAAAGATACTGAGCTTTTATAAGGCAGACAGATGGGAAAGGAACAACAGCAGTCCTCCAGGGTCCTCAAAGAAAGGAGCTCAGAGCATGAAGACCGAGATTTGTTAGGTCAGAAGGTTGTGCTGGAGACCTTTAGGAGACATATATCCTCAGGGCTCACGTACAGAGCAACCCAGAGGGACCAAGACCAGCAGAAATGGACTCTTAAGTTCAGCTAAACTCCAAAAGCCACTTCAATGGGAAAAATAAAAACAAATAAATAAATGAAAACAATAGCAACAACAACAAAAACACTTCATAATTCCTAATAAAGCCTTTTTGAGAAGAAATGATCATTAAGACAAAGTTCAGTAAATTTTACTCTCTTTTTTTTTTGCCTAAGACCTCTGGAGGTTTGATAAGAAAATCTAGACCCCTGAAGTGCAAAATGAAATCTTCCTCTGCACCAAGATGTTCTGCGCTGCATGACACAGGAGGCCCAACAGACTGCATGAAGCTGTTTTGTTCCCATCACGTGAGGGCTGACACAGGCTCTGCTGAAGGCAGTCTGTCCTGTTTACCTCACTGTCCACCTAAAACTTTCAATTTTCAAGTAATTACACAGCAGAAGCATTCTCTTGAGTAGTGGTTGGCCCCTGTGGGAGCTTCCTTCACCACCATGATGTGCAATTTATATAGGGAGATATCACAGCTTCCACTCTGTGGGAGAACAACGAGGTCTGAGAACCTTAACAGCATGTTCGACATTTTTAACTCATGACCTCTATCGCTTGTTTGTTTTTTTATTCCAAATTGAAAGTACTTGACAGCTATTCTGATCTCAGGCTACTGATAATGTGCCTGCGGCTGAAATGTCACCCATTCTAAGGGAAAGGGTAGGGGGTTAGATATCAAAAGCAAAACAGTCACTTCTCTCTTTGACTTGATCTCTGGGGCATCCGACCCAGATTTAGCATCATCTGAAGTACTCGGCGAGTGCTTCCACAGATGTGCAGCTCCTTTTGAAGAACTGTCTCAAGCATCGTTTTAAGCCTTGGGTATAAAATAAACTTCAAATCTGTTACAGCTTGAACAAAAAGCAAAGCTGGCAGCCATTCTTTCCTGTAAAGACCTCTGTTTACTGTAGAGAGTTTTAGCCATGTTTGAATTTCAGAATTTTTAAATATGTATTTTCTGAGAAATAAACATAGATGACTTAACTGTAAATTAAACCTGAGTCCCCTGGCTGATAGCCCAGGCATCTACCAAGGAGGCCAACCCTCTGGCAAGTTCATCTGCATCTCCCTGGCTGCCCTATAGCCAGGACAAGCTCTGTTTATGTTCCCCTTATAATGCATATACTCGCTGGTACAGGAATCAGCAAACCAGAGCTTACTCTGTTAGACTTTCTGCTCCCAAGGAGTTGCATATGGCTGCTGGCCGGCGTGGTTATGCCCATGCAGGTACAGTATAGAAAAACACTTCCATCAGTATGGAAAAACACACACTTCAGCACTGACGCTCAGTACTGCCACTGCTCTTTCAACAGAGGCTGGTAATTAGGTGCTGTGTAGTTGCTTATGTTCTGGAGAGGCAAAAGAAGAGCACAAAGTGAAATTAGCTGGTAAAGCTGCAGCGGTGGCTGGAGAGGGAGTGAGATGGGCAAAACTGGAAGCTGGTCATGGACAGCAGAGGGAGCAGCCCAAACACTGGGGGTAAGGTAGGAGGTGAAAGAGGAAACAGGAACCAGCTCTCAGAAGCATCCTGGCTGGCTGCAGGTATGGCCATGCATGGCACGGGCTGGTCACTCCTGGGGATACACTCCTAAGCTCCACACTGCTAGTTTCCAGTCACTGCACGGACAGTCAGTGGTGCAGATATCTCTGGTGACTCAGGCATGGGTCAATACCTGAAGCTGGTCTCTGCATTGGATGGGGTATCGATATCTGGAAAATAAATCCGAGCTAAAAAAAATCAAATTTATGTGTAGGTAGCCAAGCACAGGAATTAGGTTCTGCAGGCAATTCAGTAGCCATTGCAAATAAAATCACTGGGATACCATAGACACTGTAGACAACTGGCTTTATCTGTATTCTGTGTCTGTCTCCTGATATAAAACAATCAGCCACAATACCGCATACTGCACCACACAATGTGTTTGCTACTGCTTCTACACTTACTGTTTTACGTTCCCCTAGGCCCAAGACCTTGTGCAGAGAATAACTATTTAACCTAGTATGATACAAAGACAAAATATATACATATATATATATGTATATATATGCTTGCCACTGTGGTAAGAGAGACCTGTAGCAGAAGAGATTAAGAAAATGAGCTTGAAACAGTGGTGCTGAGATATTCAAAAGCTGTCTGGACATGGTCCTGGGCAACTCCAGGTAACCAAATAACCTCCAGAGGTCTACGATTCTGTGACCAGATGCAGTACTGAAATGGGTTTCACCAATAATCATAGGAAAAAACAAGGCTGAAAATATTGATCTCTGCATGACCTTAAGGAGGCCAGAGGAAGCCATGGTGACAGATATCCAGTAACCTCATCACTGCTGAACAGGTATTTGCTCGGATGGACAAAGATGTTTTATATTTCTGCTGTACAGAGCGTCTCACCAACTAAAGCTGCAGGCAGAGACCACATGGCATGTGTTACACACAACAATTTCCCATTTTAAATATTTGCCCTAAAGCATTCATATCAGCAGCCACATGGTTTTTCAGAAAATGTTGCTCATGACTTTCAGTAAGAAGCCTAGCTGTCCAATATGATCTGGATGATGCTCTAAAAGACTTCTGAACCACACTGAAAAGACTTCTGCAATGCATCAACACAACAGGACTGAAAACGAACTTTAACAAATACCAATTTCTGTGCACAGAGTCAGCTTTTATCAGGCAAGTACCTCTGCCAATTGAAATGAAATTTGACCCAGTTTTTACAAAAGTCTCATCTCTGAAAAAAATGCAAACATTATGTTTGTTTTTTCAGAAATAAATGACGGTATGCAAAGCTTATCCCTATCTTTGCTTCAGCTGTAAAACTATTACGAATATTATTTTGAGGAACCCCAAATTTGCCCCAGCTGGATGCTGCAGAAATGTCTGAAATGATAAGGAGGTCCCTGATCATGAACAGCCCAGGACTTACACTGGTTGATCCTGGATTATCTACAATTTACTGATGATGGACCGGAACTGGATGGGCTCAGTTTCATCAGGACAGCGTGGAGAAAGACAATGCATTCATTCAAGAATTCTCAGAGAAGAAAAGAGTGAGCAGTCTCTTGTAGAAAAAGAAGCTCGTCCTTAGGTCTCAGAAAGCCACGGAGCCGTGGATTCCTGCTGCATACAGACCACAGCCCTCTGACCACACTGTGAACAATGAACAGGTCCATTGCGTGCAGATATGAATTGGCCTACAGTCAATGATGAATATGTTTATATATGACACCGATCCAGAAGAGATGTAAAAGCTGGCTGCTTGTCTCGCCTGCTCATGTTCTTTGACACCTACTCTGATGGATGATGACAGTGCACTTATTGCACAAACATACAGACTGACTGCAGCTGCAGGAAAGCAATATAAGGAGCTTTGCTTAGCATGTCTGATTCAATAAAAACAATGTGGTTTTCTGACACCAAAATGGCTTAACAGTTCCAAGCCCTGAGCCAGCTCCACTGTCGCACTTCTGTAAATTCCAGAGTAAATTGTCCCTACAGGACAAATGTGTGATAGAAGCTATTTATCAACTTCTTATTTAGGGGAGCATATTGGAGAGCATGCCTACATGGCTCATGATGATTTCAAGGGGCCATCAGTACAAAAAAAAATGTTTATCCAATCTGTGCTGCTGCTCAGGACTAGATTCTCAACTAAAAGCTCCTATGAAAGCTTGTGTTACTTGCCAGCCCCACGACAGGGCAGTAGCTGTTCATGTATCTTTTCAATCACTGGAAGAGGCTCCCCAGGGCAGTGGTCACGGCACCGAGCCTGCTGGAGTTCAAGAAGCATTTGGACAATGCTGTCAGACACATGGTCTGCTTTTTGGGTGGTCCTGTGTGGCGCCAGGAGATGAACACGATGATCCTTGTGGGTGTCTTCCAGTTCAGGATATTCTACGATACTGTGATTCAATCTTCTGTTCATCTAGAGGTATCTGTATGGGGAAAAAAAAAAAAAAAAAGAAAAAAACACTATTAACTGCATGATTCTGTTAGATCATGCATCACTTAATTGTCACAGTGATGTCCGTATCATTTCGTTCCATAGATGGAAGCATTTCTATACACATTTACGAACATATATGTAGGTGTATATATATACATATGTATGTATATGTATAGTGTTAATATGTTTCTTTAAAAACAAAAAACAGAGAGAGGAGGTCATGTCAGACAACAGGCTAAATTTCTCCTCTTTAGAATTTGATTTTTTTTGAGGGAGAAAAATACCATGTACAAAGATCATCCAAATACTACCTTTAAGCCAATGGAAAAAAGCAAACATTACAGCAGGGCTTTGAAAAGATATTTACAGATTCTCCTCGGAAGAGGGGGCTTGAAGAGTTTTGGTTACAGGTGCTCTACAAGCATACTAAGCCACATACTCTTTAACAACTTACTTTCTGAATTACATCAAGGTAAGGCAGGTGCATTATATGCTACATGTTGCTGATACCAGAACCTTAAATCTGATGCAAAATGACATTCAGATAACATTCAAATAGGACCAGCAAAAATCAAAACATACCCACTGATGTATTAAGGAGTTACAATTTGAATAGAGTTCACTTGCAACAATCCATTGAAAAGTAGAAAAAAATATCTTCCTATTTCATCTTATTTCGCTTCTCTTGTTTCTCACTTTGTACCTTGCCAGAGACAGCATCAAGATACCTGGTCTTCCTACCAATATAGATACCTTCCGATTTTACACCAGCTTCTCCAATACAAATGCACACAGGAGTGTGAGCCAGCTCAGCACCTTATGACATGCCAGCCATCACCTGCATGAATGGGAAACTAAGAAAGTTCTGGAATTAGATTAAGTTTCAATTATTTTAGCCCAAATCTCAGTTTGTCTTTTTGTTCCTAGGTTATTGGCAGCCTCGTAAGTGATGGCCCGATCCCTGACCACTGCAATAACAGAAACACCTTGCAGAATGAACCAGGTCTTCTTCCAGGAAAAGAGGGGAGCACTGTTGCCTGACCAATGTCAGCAGCAGAAAGTGCCAATCTGATGTTCCCAAAGAGAAGTGCTGGGACCCTCTGCTGTGATGAGCGTCCTCTCCTCATGCATCCCTTGCAATCCTCAGGCTGATGAGGGCACAGCTGAGCACACACAGTGTGCATTGCTCCTGCTGGAAGTGTGTTAAAAGACACTTCTGTTTCTGTTCCACCACAGGAGAGCAGAGCTAAAAGAAAAGGGAAAAAACAAAAAGTCTGAAATAGTTAAAAAATGAAGCACATGAAGAACTGAAGTCACTGCTGGGAAAGCGTTCCCTCATTTGTCTGTGACTAAATATTTTGGGTGGAAAAAAGAAGACATCACGCCATAATATTGCTGAAGCAGGGGATGCGTGGAGCACCCTGGATCTTGCCATGCTCCTTCTACCACTGGGACAAGAGCAATGAAATGTTCAGCCTCAGTGGCAAACACGTTTGTGATGGGGGAAAGCTTGTTCTGCTGGAAACCAGCTGGACTGTCTCGGTCTCTGGATCCTGCTCATGACAGTCAGTTAATTTCTCACTAGAGATCCCTCTCAGAGCTGTTTGTGCTGCAGGATGCGGAGAAGTCCTGAAAGTGATCTCAGATCAAACACAGACGATATTGGCTGTGATGGAGAGGCATTTTCTTCTTCCTTATGTGGCTGAATCCTAAAAACCTCATTCCATTAAAAAAAAAAAAAAAAAAGAGAGAAAGAGGGAAAGCTATCAAGATATCAAGATATCCTACACAAAGTACTGAACATTTACATAGCAGACTGATAAGAAAGGCAATATACACAGAACTCCAAGAGGTCTCTGAAGATCCAAACTCTCAGTGGTGATGAGAAGGAGCCAAGAAGAGGTTATGATGTCTCCAAGCTTTATATCCCTGGCTGGGAGCATCAGGACATCCTGGTACTGTGCCTGAGCAGGTGGAGCAGCCAAGGGGTGACTGGAGTATGTGTGTGTTTGTCATTAATCAGGTGAAAAAGAAATCCCTGCCAGAAGAAAAAATATATTTTTCTTTTTAGCAACAGCAGTTTTCGAAACTCTTACCTTCAGTGCAGTCACCTAGAGAAGGGCCTGGCGTTCAGTCGGGTTGCGTACCTTGTTCCTGGCAGCAGGACACAGCAGGTGCCTCAGACCCGTGGGTAGCTGCAGCCTGCGGTGATGGGACTGGTGATACCTTCAAGGTGTAGGTGAGAGAAACTGAGGCTGGGGGATCCCAGAGACATGTTCATCTCTCTGCACTGATATTTAACATGGTTTGGTCTCTGTCTTGCGTGTTGCAACCTCTTTACCTATTCTCCCACCTTGCCTGTTTAGACTGTGGCAGGAACTGCTGTTGCAATTCCCAAGCCTAGTGCCATTCCACTGTTCCCTAGGGCCTCTGATAACAGAAAATAATAACAACCATAATCTTAGAAACCAGAGTTTGAAAAAAAAAATTGATTTCTAGAGCTGCTCTGGTCAGCTTTTTACTTTCTCTGCATATGCAGCTCTCTCAGTGCTGGCACCAATTTTACATTTGCCCTGGCTGGTAGGAGACAGAACTCTGTGTATAATAAAGGACTCTTTAAGGACTTTTTTTTTTATCACTCTCTTTTTTTGTGTGTGTGGTGTGTATTAGTGAAGTTTTAAAAACTTTTAAAACCATCAGAGAGAAAAAAAGAAGAACTTATTCACCAGGATATGAAAAACTGCTTTTTGTAGACATCCTGGTTGACTTCCAAGCTGCATCTGACAGCTAGAGAAGTGCCGTCCATCATGGCTCTTTTTCCATTTCCAATCCTTTCCCTGAAGCCCTTCATTTCTGTAAAAAGTTCCCTCTCGGTGTCCCCCACACTTCATCCCAGTCACAACTGCCTTAAGTGATGCATCTGAAAGATCTGAGCTGTGTGAAACAAGTCTGACACCAGGGATGGATGGAAGGAATCAAACAACCTTTTTTTCCTGCAGGTGTGGTAATTTGGGAAACTCACAGATGCTGAATCTGTCACACCAGCTCCATTAGTCTCTGCAAAAAGTACTGAGTGTACTTGTATGCACACACATTCATATAGAAACGTATGCACATGCAGGAGAAAAATCATGAAAAATTATAGTTTTCCTTTCCATGAACTTGATCTTTCAGCTGTACCTTACTAACCTGAGAGCTGTGAACACCCTAGAGCTTATAGAAAGCACCAGTTTGAGGGTGGGGGAGTATTTTCCTCTTTGAAACCAACGTATTCATCTTTGATTAATTCATCCTGTTCAAGCTTTGGCAATAGCCTGTACCATGTCAGGCTTTAGTGAAGATCTCCCATTGGTACAAGAATTGCTCTCCACCAACAAGCCACAATCCTCCTAGTCTAATACCTCTTTTGAGACTTTCCAATGTGTTTCAAAAGAAATTCTTGAAAATCCCAGTGATACTCAAGTAATGGAATAATGTTTGTAAGAGGCTTCTTTCTTTTTAGTGGTTTGCTTATACCTTTCTTATTTCTTCTCTCTACTGTCAGTAATTATGTAAGTAAACAAGGTCAGGCCCTCACTAGTTGACTGAAGAGAACATTGCTCCACCAATTCCAGTTCAGATTCGTCATTTCATACATAATGAAGATACGGTTCCTTCTACTTATTGTGCCCATCATTACTATAATATAAAAGCGTCCTCTTTTGAAACAGTCGGATTTTTCATATGGTTGGTGTGGGACACTGGGAATTTAGTCAAGGACATCATAGACCTGTCTTCTGGGATCTGATTTATGAACTATCAAAAGTCATTTTAAATGTAGCGTAAGTGGTCCATGTGCTGTGTGCAGAGTAACTCTGCTCACATCCAAGACCTCCCCTCACTGATCACCTCTTTCTGCAGCATCATAAGCAATAATACTCTACAGACAACACCTACGTCTCTTCCAGCCTGTCTAAAATCAGCCATTTTTCTTACGGCACTTTTCTTCTTGCTCCGTGACTTCTGAGTTTCTTCAATATCCTCTTTTGGGGGATTTTGTCAGAGACTTTTTGAAAGCTTTGGTGATCTTCTCATGAACAGAAGGCATGATGCCACTTCAGAGTCCAACCCTTCCCTTCTCCCCGTCCCTGGAAAATCTGCTGAGGTGAGAAGGGAGGAGGGGACTGAACAGCCATTGTGTGCATGCTGGCTGGCACAGCCTCCTCCACCCGATGGTGCTTTCCATGGAAATTGTGGCTGCATGCGCTTTGGCTGAGTTTTGAAGGCTATTTTTGGAAAGTTTAAAAACCTCCATGGAGTGACTTTTATTCTTGTAAAGGGTCTTGACTGACATTTATTAAAGAAATAAGAGCATGCCCCCTCTGCTTAGCTTTAGCTGGCTTTCCTAGGATATAAAAAAATGGGGATGACGGGGGTGGCAGCCAGGTGGGTATAGGATGGTTTCTGTGAGCCAGGAAGGAACCAAACAGCCTGAGAGAGAGTAAGGGGAGGAAGAGGAGCCAATGCTACCTGTACCCAAAGGATTGTCAGCTGATGATGACAGCTTGGAACAGTGAATTCAAGTCCTTGGGATGTTCTGCAAGACTTCCCTCCAGGTGAGGAAAGAGGCCAGGAAGAAGGAAGAAGGAAAAGGAAGAAGGAAAAGGAAGAAGGTTGGGGTAGAGGTGGACTGAGAAAGGAAGAAGGTTGGGGTAGAGGTGGACTGAGGACAAAGAGGGCACTTGTGGGGTATTTCCATGCACACCAGTGATCGAGCTGTAAGCATAGTCCATACACTGAAGGCACATCTCAGAGACTTTTAGACAGTGGGGTGACTATAATTTGCCTATACTCTGCATACACTTTTCTGCTGCGTGACATGTAGTAATGCAGGAATTTCACCTACTGCCCTAATTTCTTGCAGCAGAGGCCTTTGGTCACAGATGGTGCCTTATCTTTTTCAACAAACACAAGTGTTGGAATGTAGGAGATGATACTGCCTTAGGGGGCTAGGAAACTTTTGAGGAATGAAAATTAAACACCCTTTGACCATAGGTGAGAAGTCTCTGTTTAAATAATTGTCTAGCTAGATGAATATGATTGCTTGGGTGCATATCTGAGTATAATAACAAGGCAGTCAAAAAATGCTAATGCCACTGTTTTTCCAGTTAAGAGATGTGGCTGGAGGTGAAAACCTCGGGGAAAAAAACAGCATCAATGGGACTGAGGGATTTAACTGCCATTTACCACTTTAGATGTCCTTTCTATACTAAAACTAAGACACATTGGCCATGAGTTCATTTTTCACCTACTCTTCAAACAGCGGATTTCTATCTCCAGCACTGTCAATCTGGCACTTTTCAAGAATCATTAAGTCTTTTATTTTAAACTATACAAGAAAAAGAAATGGTCATTCCAGGAACAACTAATCCGGCATCGTCTCATGAAATGGATAAGCATCTCCTATAATAAACCTTAAATAAGAACTTGTTACCAAAACAGATGGGGCAAGTCATACTTGATCCAGAAAAATGCTTTCTCCTCTCTATCTTAATAGCCTCGTTTAGTGTTGTGGTATTTCCTGACTACACCATTTGGCTCATTGCAAGAGCAAACGATTCAGTGTAGCTGCAAGAACTCCAGCAGGCTCTCACTTCTATCAACAGACAGGCAATTTGAGGGGCTTGGCAGATGGATAAGCTGCAGACCATGCTTTTGCCTCAGGATATCAGCACCCCTTCCAGCCCAGGTAACAGTAAACTCCAGGATTAAGCTAGGAAATAAATAGTAATGTAAATAGATAGGAGCTTTGAACCAAATTAATTATGTATTTGTTGAATGCAACATTTTATTTCCTCTTGATCATTGATAATGTACAGCACTCTGCGCTAATTTGTTACCTTTTCAGATTCCCCATTTTCCTCCTTTTCTTCCCTTCTCCATCCAGCAAGCACTGTTATCCCCTACATTTTCAACACCACCATTATGCCGCATTGCCCTCCCCTACACCACTGATCATCTTGAGCTGCCCCTTCGATGTGTCTTTAAGAGCTGCCTACCTCAGCTCAGTGCTGCTCAACAGGGAGCACTCCCCGGTAGGCAAATGGACAAACAGGCAGAACAAGGGGGGCAGAGCTGGAAATACCCCTCGACAGGTTTGCCTTCACCATTAGGGCTGGAGTAATAGAAGCAAGTTCTGGATTTTATACCAGAGGAGTGAGCTGTGGAGCCCTGACCAAATGGCGCCATACCAGATCCATAAAGCAGTCATCATCAGGGAAGGTGCAGACCTCACCTCTACCAATGAATGGCACGTAGAGCATACCTAAGATATGCTGGTAACATTAAGGCAGGCAGGTATCACGAGATTATAGCTATACCAGTAATTTAAGCATCCCTAGTTTTAAATACCTAGCCCAGTGAAGCAACTGGAACATCACTCCCTCGTTCTTCAAGGGGGTAGTCTTATGATGGGTACAAGTACCTGAAGGGAGGGTGCAGTGAGGATGGAGCCAGGCTGTGCTCAGTGGTGCCCAGTGCCAGGACAGGAGGCCCTGGGCACAAACTGGCCCCCAGGAGGCTCCCCCTGAGCACCAGGAGCACTTCTGTGCTGTGCGGGTGACGGAGCCCTGGCACAGGCTGCCCAGAGGCTGTGGGGTCTCCTCCTTGGAGCCCTTCAGAAGCCGCCTGGACGTGGTGCTGGGCACCCTGCTCTGGGTGTCCCTGCTTGGGCACGGCTGGCACCGGGTGGCTCCAGAGGGCCCTGCCGGCCTCAGGCACTCTGGGAGTCTGACATCCCTGACCAAGTCCAGGAGCTGTCTGGTAGAATGTTGTCAAAAGAATGCCTGAAACTATATAACAGTACAGGTGATTATAGTCTTTGTCCACAAACGTCCCCACCATTTAATTTTCTAGTACAGACTTAGCCTGGATGTCCTTTGTACTGGCTAGCAAATACCAAACTCCATTGAATCGGTGGTGTGCCTGTTGGGGTGGTCAGTACTAAAGATATTGGCATTGTCTGCTCTAATAAGAGATATAGAAGATAATTGTGTCACATTTTCATCCCCCAGGATCTCAGAGACTGAGGATTTTTCCAGTAAAATACCTTCAGGTGTTTGTGGTGTTTGACCAGTGTTTTGTGGTGGTTTTGGGAACTCCAGACGAACACTTCTGCAGAGCAGTGCCATTTACTCGGATGCAGGCCACAGCCAGAACACACCAAAGCAAAGCAGAGCTGCAAGCCAATGGGGAGGAAAAATGGGGAAAATCTGATAAAAGATATAAAAATATTACTTTGTTTTTAGAGACAGTAAAGACCTTGGAGCAAACAAGGTGATTAAGAGATAGCATTAATACAAGAATGAGCTGGTACAAAATTAGCCCTGAACACACTAATGAAGATAATTGAAAGGCTTTAGCTATCAGATGGCAGTGAGGTTCTGGCACACACTTCTGAAGAATGCAAACTGCTTTAAAATAGAGCTGATTCAGATTGAGAAAGTGATTGCCTGGCGTGACTGTGGGAGCCTCCAGGCTGCAGGCCCAGGAACGGCACATTTTTAATGCCAGTACACCCGATCTGCTGTAGCAGGCAGAACAGACAGGTTCTCAGGGAAGGCGCAGGGAGTGAACAACAGAAGAAAATGTTTTCTGCACAGTTTGCAAATGCTGAAAAGACCTTTGCATTCTGCAGGGTTAATGAAAACACATCAGGGCCTTTCACGTGGAATACAAGACCGGCCCAATCAACATTGGCCAAGATGAGTGCCCAGGGTAAACAGATGTCACCTGTATAGACACCTGGAAAAGTAACGTAAGAAGATACGATTTCCTGTATATGGCCATATCCCTTGACCTGTTGTCTTGATGCATTCAGGCACATGGACTGCAAGTACTCCCTGAACACCTTTCCTTTAGAGGTAATGGACCTGGACTCATGTTGGCATCTCAGCCTTTTAGTTGGGTTTAGTTGGGTGATACGTTAATCAAGTTAGTTCATGACCTACTTACACTTTCTATAAAAGAAGGTCATGTATCTCTGATTATAGGTACAAAGCAAGACTATCGAGTCTGTGTGCTTCCAGGGATTGACCATTTGATGCCAGGAAGCAAAACATGGAGCAGCAAAATTGTTGTTGATTTGGAGCTACGTTAGAGATGTCACTGCAATTTGTCTGTCTTGCAATGTCTTCCATGAAGCAACCACATTGCTGAGAGTAATAAACCAGGAGGCAATAATATCCTCAAGCAAGACCACCTGAAGTCGCCTGCCAGAGAAGTGAACAGCCAGCTGCATTGCAGAGCCATCTTCTTCTTACAGAACAGTTTCTTCTGGCTCAGGAGATGTCCAAACATCACTCATCCTACTCACTTTCTAATGAACTTTAATTATTATACAATAGTCCATACATGTAGACAGAAGATCAATAAATCCTTACTTAAGTCTGAATTAAAAAAAATAAAAATCTGATAAACTAAGTTATGTAAGCACCACTGTTATATTATTTGATCAGTTCTTAATCTAAAGACAACTGACCGGAATGCTCTATTGGCATGCGGATGCTATTCCCATGTGTACAACCATGATCAGCTTGGGTCCAGCCAGCTTCACTAAGCCACTCCTTAGTAACACTAATCCTGGTGTTATACATTCCCTCTGGGACCAGCAAGGAGAACCTGTCCTTTCCCCAGAAGGCCAGTATTTTCTCCCAACTGTTTTCATTTCTGTGTTTTAAAGCCCACGTGGGGAAAGATGAGATTAATGTGGCCTAATCCTGTGGCACTCCACCACAAGTAGACTTTGCTAAAGCTAATGGGAATCGCCCGTAGCTGGAAATGCAACCTTTTGTCTCTAAGGGAGCAGTCAGTTCTCCCGTCACAATCCCACATTAATGCAACAAAGCAGAAGCAAACCCAAATGTGAAAGAAAGGTGGAAAGTTTGTTCATGAGATCCCACCCCAGCATCCTTCGTGCAGCTCCCTGCCTGCTAAGGACAGCTCGCTGTGGCCTCAGGTGGCCACTGCACCAGTGTGGTCAGAGAGACATCCACCTGCAGACAAACACACGGAGGTAAAAATGCTTGAGCACCCCCAGCTCCTGCTGTGGTAGAAGTCAGGGTTCAGGGAGAAAGAGGGAAAAATGAGGCAGAGCAGTCAGAGACTGACCCCAGTGGTGAGGGAACTGTGCCCCAGTGGGCAGCAGGGCTTTTGCCCACTGTGAGCTGGCCTCACCAATGCCCCAGGCCGGTCCAAAACTCACCCCTTTGTTAATCCTGCCCTCTTCCCACATCCCCCATCCAGTCGCAGGAGGACACGAGCAGGACGTGATTCAGCACAGCAACAACCTCCCAGCCGACCAACAAAGGCTGCAGAGAGGAGTGGAGAACCGCAGTGTCCTGCAGCACGCATTTTTCCTCCAAAACACCGTAAAATGGATACAAGTCCACATGACACACATGTCTCGGTATGTGTTTGTTTTCTTAACTACATGCTCCGAATAGCTGTAGCGCTCTGTGCAGACATGGGGTAGGGTCGTAGTGGTAAATGGGGTCCTTGGGATTGAACACTTCACTCTCCCCAGGGTGATGCTATAGTGCACTCCTTCTCTCTGAGCTGGTTTCAACTGGCTTTCAGTTCTTTGGCACAACATGCCACTACTAAGGCAAGAGTGAGCATATTTGGCATTTTAAATCTTTTTCTGAGTGGAAGCTATACTATGGCTTGTGACAACATAGTGAAGTTTATCTTCTTAAATAAATTTACCTTTCGGCAGAGATTGCTGGGAAGGAGGCTTCCTACAGGTGGCTTACTTGCTGCAAAGACCACGCGATGTTTCATTTCCTCTGAATTTCCCACAGTGTTTTTTGTTTCTGTAATAAAATTCTCAATAGCAGATGAGTGAGGGTCTCTTTCTCTCTGCTTTTAGCCAGCAATCTCATTCTGGTTGAATCTAGTTTGAGCAGCCTGGCAGAAATCCAGATTTCAGCAGATTGGTATTTGCGTACAAAACCCAAGCTTGTTGTCCAACCTACTCTGCATCGTACCCACTGAGGATCTGGCCTGCTTTTTGCTCAGGAAATGTTAGTTGGTCATCCTCTAACTGTTAAAGGCAGGCCTACAATCTGTTTCTGACTGTGGTTTCTGATAAATCCCTTGATAAAACATCAGAATTTTTGCAGAGAAATATACTTTATTTGCAACAGATTTCAATGACACTCCTCATGTCAAGAGTGGAGGCAACTGGAGCAAAATTTTTTCAGAAAGTTCTGATTCGCGAGAATTAAAACTCTGTGCAGGAAAAGCTGCATTCAAACAGATTTCTTAACATGTTCAAGTTTTGAATTACTCAAATAAAAAGCCTCGGGAGTTTGAACATTCAAAGTTCTGGTTCTCCAGCTCAGCACTACTTTGTTTCCAAATATAAACAAACTGAATTAAAAAATCTAGACTAATTAAAGGCTTTATTCAGGGAGGAGAAAATGCTGCCACATCGGATAACAAAATTTTCATGAGCATCAATTACACCACAAGGCAAAGAAAAGTCAGTGCCTGTAAGCAAAATTCATCACTTCTCTGTGTCTCGGGCAGTCAGTTAAAACGGTGCAAAGTGGGCCTAAGTCTCTAGCATTATTTGTTTACTAGTATCATTGTTCGGCAGAGAGCCATTATTTAAATAGAAATACGTTTTAAGGAACAGTTGTAGAGAGCTGCTTTTCTGCCATCTGGAAAAAATAAAGGAGTCTGATTCTAAGACATGTTTGTGACATTTGTAATGTAGATGTGATGCTGTACGCATGCAGAAAACGTGCAGGTAATGATTTTTCCTTGTGAGCGTATGAGGCATTTTCTTGTGATTTATTGAATTGCTTTTCTGCAAAGGTAAGGAAAAAATATTTATGAGGGTCTAAGTAGGGGAGTAAATCTCCCAAAGGTGCTCTCCTCCTCCCCGTGCAGCCCAGCCCCGATGTCCCACCAAGGCGGCCGCTGGCCCCAGAGCACGGCTGGATGCCACGAATCCCCTACTCGCGGTGGTGCTGCCCCGCTCCATGCCCAACAAGACGGGGCTGAGGCTGCAGGAGGGGTTGCAAAGAAACCAAAGCCCTGTTTTCTGACCATGCTCCTATCAGCCCGAGCGGGTGATGGTTGAGAACCAGAAATAAGCACACTGAGGTGTATGTAGAGACACAGCGAGTGACTCTCACTCAGGCAAGATCTGGGCAAGTCTGGGAAGCAGGCATTTTTTCCCTGAGTAAGCCCAAAATCTTCACTCTCCCTTGGTTTTCCTCTGGCTACAGTCAGGCATTTATGTCCAAAAGAACACCAAAGCCATGAGGAAGAGGGGCTCTCTCCTCTTGCCTCCCCCATCCCTGCTCAGAAGCGGAGCAGAGGAGAGGGAACGCCACACACTGCACACATCAGGACCAGCGTGCAACCAACAACAAGGCAGGAGTGGTGGGAGTGGGTCTTGCCGTGACTTTCACCATTGCTTCTGCCCACCCACCTCTCCTTTAGGAAGGCTGTAGGAGCTCACAGTCTTCCTAAAACACCACACTGGCATTTCGGTACCTGGCCATGGGGATAAGTGTCTGTAATTGTAGGTGCCAAATGGTGCCTGACATATTCGGCACGTTTAGCATAAAAATACATTTCTGTCCCTAATCAGCGGCAAATTTTGTCAGCAGCATGCTCAAGGTTGGGGGCCTGTCCCGCTGCTCTAAGCAATGAGTGTAGGCTTCACCATGCCTATACGTCTCTGAGTGTATTTTCAACTGCTTACACACTTACTTGCAATACAGCATCATAAAATGAAAAGAAAACACCCACGCGTTCTGTGAGAGTAGACAGAGACAGGCATTATCAAATAATCTGGCTGCAGTTATAAATATATAATAATATTTAAATTTACAGATCTGACCACTTATATCTAAAAGCCATTATTTACTTTTTGCATAAAAGCGCTTTACGTCATGCACACATAATAAAGAAATGGAAAGTCTGAATTGCTTTACAAACGTGGGACCTCATCACCTTCTAAGATTTAAGGAAGAAAAAGTTCACATGGAAAATGTAAACTTGGGCTACCAGGGTGGATTAGAAAGATCTAGTGATATGTATCAGAAATCTGAACTCTTTTTTATTAACAGTACTCTCTGTATATTGTGTTTTAATTCACCCGAATTAAATGATACTTGTCACTGTATTCTTTCGAGTGCAATTCCCAGATATCTTGCAATAGTTAATCTCAGTGTGAAAAAAAATCCTCTCATTTACTGCAAGATTCATGTTTCAGAGATATAATATATAAATGATGAAAGTCAAAATGTGATGCACATAATCAATTTCTACACCTACTGATCAATACCTTTGACCTTCAAGAATCATCATTTACTTCCGAAATAAAATATTTATAATTCTTAGTATTTGCCTTAATGCTTATCTCATCTCTGAGGTTTAATTTATTAAAATAAATTTTGCAAACAGGCAGCTATTAGCAGGAAAGTATCAGCATACACTCACGTAAGAGCCAACTTACTGATGCCATGAGGGACAGAAACGGCAGAGAAAGAAGCATTTCTGTAGAAACTGGATCAACTGAAGCTTTGCTATCATGTGGATTTCTCTCTCTCATCCATCTCCGCTTAAAAAACATACAAGGACTTCCTGTGCTTGAACCCTTCACGTTTGCCAGGTTTGGTTGCTCTACATTCACAAGGGCAGGAATTATAGTAATTATACATTCACAAGTAAAGGATTATATTCCCCTCAGTGCCTAAACAATGGTATGGATGGGGGAAAAAATAATCCTACTTTATAGTTCACCATTATTTTCGTAAACCACCTCTCCTGTGTTTAATAATGACCTCTGCTTCTCTTCAGGGAGAAGGTTGGTCTTTTACTTAAAGTACATGACTGGCAAACCAGGGCACTCAGGTTCTGGTCTGAGCTTTCACACATCTGTTCTTTGGCTTTGGGAAAATTACATCATTCCCAGTTACCATCATTTTCACAATGACACTCCATCCTCCTTGTATGCAGACTGGGAGCAGAAGCCCATCTTCAGAGCTGCTAGTTGCCTTCACTCTCTCTCCCCAGTGACCACAGAGAAAATGTAGACCCTTAAGTAGGCAGCTAGCTTTAGATGCCCACGGAGGAAAACGTGCCCAGCCTCCAACACACACAGGCAGAGAAATGCCTGTATGTGCACATTTTCACATGCAATTGGGAAGAGATTTAGACCTTGAGATTAATCACAGACACACGTTTTGACATTTTCAGATAAATATGATAATGCAAAGTACGCTTAATATTCTAACAATCAATTGTAATCACTCTCAAAATAACCATCTTCCCCTCGTTGCTAAATCAGTTTTACATGTTTATGGGCCTT
This sequence comes from Anser cygnoides, assembly GCF_040182565.1. Classification (NCBI taxonomy): domain Eukaryota; kingdom Metazoa; phylum Chordata; class Aves; order Anseriformes; family Anatidae; genus Anser; species Anser cygnoides. Next base: position 139,414,136 of record NC_089874.1, on the reverse strand, counting down.
AGTGAAAAGATGTGAATAGCTGATGTGCATATTGAAACAGTTATGTAAGACAAGGTTTTGATTTCTATACTGCATATTTTTACATATACCGCTGTCCACTAGTTTAAAAATTGGATGCAATTTTGTACTGGGGTGTACACATTACAGTCCCTTCACATAACCTTCACTCAACAGTGAAGGCCTTGGATTTTCTGCTTCTAAAAGTTGACCTTAAACCAACATACATGCTTAAGTTTCCCATCACAATCAACTGTCACTGATTTAAGTGGCAATGATCATGGTAGTAAAAGTACACCTATTATTTAAGCAAGATAACATATTACATCTATTGATCCTTAAGAAGAGGGAGCTAAATGAGAATTTAATTAATCCCTTGCTTAGAAAGCCCTGCGTGTTTCAGAAGCACACAGACTTTTAGTATCTCAAATGTGAAGTGAAAGATCCACTGTATGGCACACTCAGCCTTCTCGACACAAAACGGAATAACGATCTTATTACTTCCCCTTTGGTTGCTGGTGGTTCGACCAACAAAGCGGACATGCAATTCTGAAATACATGAAAAGTTAAGACATGATAAATTGTGGGAACAAGTGAGATAGCATAGATTTCAACTTGTAATTGCTTTGTTTAACCTTTTGCGGTCCTGTAACTTGGCCCCCATATTAAAAAACATGATGTATTTCCTCCTATTTATTATTTGCACTGGGCTACTGAAGAAAAAAAAAAAAAAAGGTGAAGTATGCCTCTGAGTCGAAATGGTCTCTGCCAGGAATAACACTGAAGCTCTTGCACCAGTGCCTCATTAGTTTATGGAAAACAGTTCCCTAAGGAAATGGTGGGGTGTAAATAAATTTAAAACAGTTCAGCCTTGCAAGTAAAGGGGATGCCAGATTTTTAAAACATTGGTGGTTCAATGATGCCTTAGTACTGTGTTGCATATACCATAAATTTCAGCTGGGCTCTGCAGGATGTTTATAAGCACCCTAGAGTGATGATATTACAGACACACTTTTTTAACCTGCAAAGTGCACGTGTGCTCTTTGTCATCTCTAAGTAGTATTTTTTACCTGTGGCAAAAATCCCTGTTAGAAGATCTGTCTACATCTTGACACACTCCTCCCCCGCTCTGCTCTGCCAAACAGCCTTGCTTCATGTTCCTGCAGCATCCACCTGGCTGAGCACAAACACCACAGGGTCACGGAATCATAGAATCATCTAGGTTGGAAAAAACCCTCAAGATCATCAAGTCCAACCATCAACCTGACCTACTGAGTCCCATCACTAAACCATGGCCACTAGTGCCATGTCCACACATCCAAACATCTCTTAAATACCCCAGGGATGGGGACTCCACCACATCCCTGGGCAGCCCATTCCAATGCTTGGCCATCCTCTCCTTGAAAAAATACTTCCCAGTATCCAATCAAATCCTCCCCTGGGGCAACTTGAGGCCATTTTGTCTCATACTATCACTTGTCACCCGATAAAAGAGACCGGCACCCTCCTCGCTGCAACCTCCTCTCAGGTAGCTGTAGAGAGCAATAAGGTCTCCCCTGAGACTCCTCATCTCCAGACTAAACAACCCCAGCTCCCCTCAGTTGCTCCTCATAAGTCTTGTGCAGTCAGCACAGAGTACACTTGATAAATATCTCTCTGGATGACCAATGAAGTTCAAACTTCTGGACAAAATCTTGCTGCTCACATGTAGGTAGTTCATCCAGGTATCTGAAGATCCTATACCTGGAAACAGCCTAGGAACAATATTTACCAACTTTGTGGATTCCAACTGCAGATCTAGATCATGATGGGTTTTCACATCTGAAAAGCTCCCAGACTTGGACCTGCCACTTGGAAAGTCTATCAAGACATCCAGCAGAGTCTTCAGAAAAACAGGTGTAAATCCCAGTCTAGGCAGTGAGGATTATTCATATATACGCAAGGGTCCTTACGCATTTTGAGCATATCGTCATCTCTCAAACTACAGATATCTGAAGGCAGACGCAAAGAATGAATTATTCATCCAAGTTCCCTTACTGCTTGCCAAAGACACATTGATTCATTATTGATCTTTAGCCCACATAAAATGTTGTCTAAAATCAGTTCAAGGTCACGTGAAGTGTTTATATTTGTTTAGGAAAGTAATTTAACAAAAGATAAGCAAAATTGGTGCCCAGAGGATTAGATGAGGAAATGTCCAATGCTATAAAAGACTGAATATACTTCCAGTACTAGGTCCTTCGCTGCTTTTGCATCTAGTGGCAAATAAGTGTCCCCTGTTACAAACCCCAGCCAGGTCAGCAAAAACACAGGAGAATACACCTTTCTTACGTTTCATATCACTGGGAAAATGCATCACGCAGCATCACTTAAATGAGCTACCTTAGGCAGAAACAAGTCTGTGGTATGCAACCTCACGGGCCGCGGCTGCAGTAACCACCCTCCTGTACTCTGGTGAAGCAATAAACCTGGCTTATGTTACACTATATAGGCAGGAGGTAGTGCTTTATTCAAAGGTGATACTCAGGCACGTTTTAAATCCTTCGTCTCAGAAGATAATAAATGGCAAGTGTATTTTTGTGGCCATTAATAAGATACGCCTTATTGCTCAAGGCTTCTAGTCTAGTGGTCTGACAGCAACAGGCCCTGTTTTTACTTAACACATAGGAGCAAGATTACATCCATCCTGAGCTGCCAAAAATTTATGAAGCAAAAATTCTCCAAGGAAAGCCATAGCTTTACATAACATTACTGGGTATTTACAGTGGGACGTGGGGCTTCTCCCTTAGCAGATACGTGTGAGAAAATATATGAATCCAGCCATCCTCCTCATGCCTGTACATCTGGGAAAGCTACTGCATATCAGTTATTTCATCTGAAGGCTGCAATAACTGTTTTTGTTGGCTCTGGCCTTCATCAAAGCCAATATCAGCACTGAAGGTTTGATTTTACGATATATTTCCCTCTTTTGGAGATGGGAAGGGGTTAATCCCTACCACCTCCACCAGGAATAAACTCATTAATAGGTATGTGAATATCTGGAGAAAACAGCCATTCAGATGACCATGCAGACCTCCCATGTTTCATTTTTGACCCTCAAAATGAAAAAAATCCTCAAAAGAGTACGTGGGGCTGTGAAAATTTGGCACCTTTGCGCAGGCCACATTTTTTTAGGTGCCACTTTGAGCAAGACAATTTGATACCAGAGTATTTTCTTGTGACCATGGGCAAATTTCTCCCTGCCTTTGCTTGACAGGGCATGCAAGCAGGGAAACTTCCTCCAGGACAGGGTGTCTGGCCATGTCCCAGCAGGAGCTATGCAGGTTGTCCAACATCACCTGCAGGGTGAGGAGGACACCTGGGGAAGCTCTGCTGGACCTGGCACGGTGGGACCACATCAGATCAGAGAGCCTGGGAGCAGGGAGGAGCAGGGTGCTCTGGTGGCTACCAGAGGAGAGGATGCAGAGGGTGAGCCCAAGCTACCTGTGGCATTCAAGGTATGGTTGAATGCTCTTTTTCTCTCCTCAGTGGAGTGAGACTACTTATTGAACAGTCAGGGATAGCTACAGGCTTACAAATGAGTGGAAACACCACTGCAGGGAAGATCTTTCTGCAGGTGTAGGCATAGGTGACACTAGTGTTTCTGCAAAACTTAAGAGGAAAGCACCACCAAAAAAAAAGAAAAAACAGAGTCCTGAAATTTGTCCAGAGACAGTTCTTCAGCGTAAATGCTTATCTTTTACTGTTCTCACTAGGCACTGCCACACCACAACAAAGGTAGCACTAGGTAAAGGTTGGCCATCAGTTTTTCCTTAAACTTTTTTTCTCTAGCTTGAGTCTGTGACAATCAGCAGGAAGATTACTGTGCCTTCCTTTCAGAAAATCAGTGAGCAGATCCCACTGCAAATGACTTGCCTGCTAACAAAGTAGCAGAAAGCAGCTAGAGGGCTAAGTAAGGCTTCACCAATGCAGAGGAGGTCATTTAGTGAGGGAAATGATACACGGCATGTTTCCCAAATGTGGTTTGTTTCCTCCACAATAAAGAGAGATTTATTTCTGATTCTGCTGAAAGACAACAGTCCAGCCTGATTCTAAATCCCAGGCCCAAGAGCCTGAGATCACAAGTGATCCTTAAAATTGTAATTCAAACTTAATTCAACTGCACTTCATGTCTAAACAATAGCTCGAACCTTCATTTAATAGGACTGGGATAGCCTAGCGTATTCCAAGCCTCAGTGGGCTTCCAGTGTCTAAACTGTAAAATAAAATTGAATGAAACGTGTTAAAGAGGTAGAACTCATGCAGTATTTATTCCCCTACTTTTGCTTTTGTGTATAACTTGGATTTAGCTGTAACAACACTACATAAAGAACTGGGGTATGTTCAGCAATGCCTTTGGAACAAAAAGGGATGATGATAGGAGATCTTGCTACAGCTTCTGCTATTAAGTTCTTGGGAGAGCTGGGAAGAGATTGCTCATTAAATAAGTGTTATAAAGCATTCAGCACTGAGAGAATAGTTCAGAAGCAGAAAGTGAAAGGTCAACCGTTCCCGCTAGAAAAGTATCCATCCCAGCCAAGCAGTTATTATTGCCTGTTGTCACAGGGCCCTTCCCCAAAACGTGGAGGAGGTCTTGGAGAAGTGAAGGAGACTAAAATGACAGTGATTAAACAGGACAGCGGTACATCTGGGAGTCAAGATGACAAGGCAATCCTGACAGCAGTCCCGTGCCACAGAGAGGGAAATATCTGGAAAGTGCTTGCAGTTACTGTATGCGTGTGTCATTCACTAGTGAGCAAACAGATGTGGGCTGAGGACGAAAGCAGTCTCTGGGTCTGTGTCAGCTGATGAAACAGCCCATTAAAAATCAGTATAATTTTTAATTGCTTCTTGAAGGTAACCAAGAAAGCAAATTTCCCACATTTTCATCTTTAAAGTATCTACTGTGGTCTACATCAGAGCACACTGTAAATATTACTGAAAACCAGAATCTAACTCATAAATTACTGGCATTCTGTGCCAGACAAGCTTGTACTAATGTTTAGAGAAGCAGATCACCTGGGAGAAATATGCTCTACAGGTTGCAGGAGAAACTAAAGAGACAATTAATGGGCATTGGCTGTGCTGCACATATTGTTCCCATGTTGTTAGGGCCAAAGTTGACTGCCTGCCAATAGATATAGAAGTAATTGTCAACAAGATTTACAGTTACTTTTTCATTTGCACAGTTAAAGTAGAAAGGTTGAAAGAGTTATGTGATTTGTTGAAGGTCTGTGCTAACAACTGATAGACCATAGCATCCTGCACCAGTGGTCGGTAAAGAACACAGAACACAGACTTCACATTTTTCTCGATTCTGGAAGCTATTCTTCATGGCAGAAGGCTGAAGTGCCTTGCTATCATCGGCAACTGCTTTTTATTTCAAACATCCGTCCGAAAAGCCATCCTTCCTGCTGCCAAACAAGACACCAAGCAAGTTCTAATCCTACAAGTTGAGGGGGGGAAAAAAAGAAAAAGTATTTTTTTAACAAGTTGCACTGTAATGTAATGAAATGACAGATGTTGTGTTTCAGCTTGTAGCAAAACTGCTACCAGCTCTTGATTTGGCCATTCTTACATGTGGGCATGGACAGCATTACTTAATTAGCTGTGTTAGACTGAAGCCTGATGATTTGCATCTCCACTCTGCAAAAATATAAAATGGGAAAATAAAAGCCCTATGAATGACCAGGAAATTGGTAAAAATAATCAGGTAGTAGCAGGTTAGAAAGATCTCTGCAGATTTTAGGGCGCCCTGTTACCCACAACGTTACATGGGTACAACTACGTTGTGTCTGTCACTCAAACATAGAAAATACAAGAGAGAAGTTACTTTGAAGGAACAACCTGCTCCAGAAAGCCTATTTGGGATCAATCTGGAGATCGCGGCTGTCGGTTTGTGGATGTAGCCAGGAGGTGCCGGACTGAAGAGGGATTCATAAGGCCATCGCTTTGGTGGATATCTGGCATATCTCTAGTGCCTTGAGGGATTCCCGAGTAAATTTCCTTCTGCACTAGAAATATGGAAGCCAATGAAATGCGATCGTCCCCTCAAGGTCAAATGCTGTTCCTTGCTAGGCTGTCTTTCGAAGAAATGGTGAGCTAGGCTCACCTCTGGTCAGCCCCACAGGCCTCTCCCCTCAGCAAATCCTCCCTCTGGGGCCCGTGGGCAGGGCAGAGGCAGCGTCCATGCTTTACTTATCCCAGCTAACGCAGCTTCCAGCAGGCTTCGGCTGGCTTGTAGCTGCACCCTGCTAGCTAGTGTTTGTCTTCGGCTCTGGCAGTGCAAACTATGACACAAGTGGCTCTTTCAGCCTTTTCTGAGCCGGCTCTGCAGTCCCTGAAGGAGAACGCGGTTTGTAAGTGTGGCCCTGACACCGTTTGGTGCTATCCGCACAGGTTTCAGAAAACATTTCATAAGCTGTCTCAGCTGGAAGTAGGCTTAACTCTGTCCTCTGGCAGAGGTGAAGTCCTTTGTCATGGCCAGTGTAAACAGGGCCTAAGCTCAGCAGAAATTAATTGGGCTAATTAAGAGGTAAACCTAGATTTGTAGGATGAATCTAAAAGGATTTGTATTCCCATCAGCTTTTAAGACTGTGGCAAACATTCCTTGTTACAGTAGTGCTGTGAGATTGTCACAGAAATGCTGCTGGCCAGAATCCATAGGCTGCAGCCACTCGGCGATGCCAGACTCAGAAAGGATGGAAAATGTTATGTATCAATTTAGGGGTGATAAGTGATGATGATGCTGAATAAGCACAGTAACGGCTTGGGGGGATTTGGAGATACTTTTCAGTCTTCCACCCCAGTGGAAAGGAAATGTGAAATTGCTAATATAACCTCCCACATTATTTTGACTAGCCATGGGGCTAGGGATCCCTTGCTTTGTAACAAAATAAATCCTGGGCTTCAGGAGGCTTTTCATCATCCTTGCATTTTTCTTGGTGTATTTCATTAAAATGAGAAATGGAGGAAAGAGAGATTCAAGCTTCAGGTACAAAAAAATAGTAGAACACAGAACAATTCCTGCATGTCAAGCTAGAGCTGAGTCAAGTTAATTCTCAAATCTTGGGTCAAGCCTCAACAGTTCTTCCTCCAGAAATACCACTGGCATGTGGTTAGAAGGAGAAAAAGTCAGGGAGAGTAAATGCAATTTATTTTTAATCCACCGCAGAGAAAGCTTTCCCCCCAGCAATGCAAACGTCAATTCTCAGTCCAGATCATCAGATCTGACACCCCATGACTCCATTGCATCCACCCTCCAGGGTCTCCCAAGAAGGGTATCATCTAACTTCCCTCTTTAAGGAGGCATTTCTAGAGATGGGCTTCTTGGAAACCATGATATCTATAGACTTCTCAATCAATCTGTCATCTGTATTCTAAATCTATACAACTTAGCACATATTACCCCTACCCCTAATGCTTCCTCACCCTTCTGATCTCATTTTCCACACCACACAGTGGTCACACAGCTTGACAACTGATAACATGAGGCCTTGAGGATAGCATTAACTCAAAGGTGGGTAATGCTCTCTCTCTGGGAAGAAAGAAACCATCTCACAGCAGGGATCCCCGATGGCCAAATGCTGGGGAAATAATTTTCCCAGCACAACTGTCTTTGCTTTTACACAGAAAAAAAAATGTTAAGAGGTTTAGAAAACATGACCTATGAGGGAAAAGCTGAAGGAACTAGGTTTGTTTAGTCTAGAAAAGAGAAGATTGAAGGGGCACACAATAACAGTCTTCCAATATGAAAAAGGCAGTTGGAGACAGTGATGAAGAACTATGCTCTGTGGCCATGGAGAGAAGGATGAAAAACTAATTTGCAGTAAAGAAGGTTTCAGCTGGGTACAAGGAAAGAGGAAAAGAATTATCAGTCTGTGAGGTGGTCAGAGTGAGCAATAGACCAGAGCTGCAAGCTATCGGGGAAGAAAGCGCAGATTTTTAAGAGCAGACCAGACATATGTGCCTATCACTGAATCCTGCTGTGGTATCAAGGGCAGGACACCTTGTGATCCCTTCCAGACCTATAGCTTTGTGACTGAACAAGACCTTCTTTCAGCGTAACTCTGGCAAGTTCAGAAGAATTTAGAAGTCCTTCTTGCACCAAAAGCATGCTACTTCTAGAAGCTGTCACAGATAAACAAACCCAAGCAAGAAGAGCCCAGATGCCACCAGCCCAGCTGGGACAAGTTGCCCATACACTCAAATGCTACTTACCCCGAAGTACCAAAAATCTTAGGGAGGCAGAAGCTGGAGCTTATTTCAGGCCCTATGTCAGGTAAGACTATTTTCAGCCATGAGATCACAAAGACTTGTATGACCTAGAAATTTAGAAAAGTTACTAGAAAATTCAGAACTATCTCAAAGATAAAGAATTGCGTTGATTTTTTTGACAACTTTTTACTCCTTTTTTGAAGTTAAAAAGAATGTGATCCAACCTTGTGGGTGCGACCAGTGTAAATTGAACATGTAACCTTACAAGCATTGAAAGGGTGGGATTTTCACCTGTACTTAGGGCTCATTTTATTGTATTCCCACTGAAGTTATGGGAGTTATCGCATCCATTTCAAATGGAGGTAATGGTAGTCACAATAAGTCTTTTGGAGAATAACATAGATTCGACTGTTTGGAAAGAAATTTCACTTATCTGCTTAATAGGGATTCAATACCTGCCATTCTTTTCCTTAAGAAATTAGCCAGCTAATTTCTTTTCAGATTCATTACATTCAGACCCAATTAGTTTGCAAGGCGCATGGTTTTTGCAAAGAGACAGAATTCTGTATAGCTGTTATAAAAATAATTTATTCACAATGGGTTGAGGTAGCATACGGACCAGCATGTGAAGTTTCAGACTCTTCTAGGAAATACATCGAGTAAAAACATGCAATCTCCAAGTTCATAGATTCTACGATCATTCCCAGATGGTGTCAGACGTCTGTGCAGTACTACTAAACAAGGAGTTGATCTCTTTTCCATGTACTGAAGAAAGAAGTACTGCGTGTTCAGAAGTAATATCAAAAGAATCTCAAACTTCCCCGTGTGTTTGGGTAGTCAGATCCATTGTGTATACATGGAAGTATATGCTGGAAAAAGATAAGCAGGAGGGATTTTCTTCCAATTATGAAACTTGTGATAAAAGAAATCACCACATACAGCCCAATTTTATACAACGCAACACACTCAACCCTGTGAGTATGTTAACAAACAAGTAGGTATGTTTCAGGTAAATTAAAATTTGAACATACTTTCAATGTGGTCTACTCTGGAAGGACCAAGAGGAGAAAAATGCCTTACAATTACTTTAAATAAATCAAGTGGTTTTGCCAGGAAAACATCCTTGTATTCCTTAGCCTTGCTGAAGTGAAGGCATCAAATAGCAAACCTGTTGCAACTCACACAATTTTTAGACAAACAATAAATGTATCAAACAACTGAACATAAACCTATAAATGACTTTTAGTCACCTTTGGAAAAATTGTTTTGGCTGGGATAAAGAATGGGGGTATTCTTTTTTGTGTTGAAACTTTTCATTTAGGAAAAGAAATGTTTGTTTTGAGGAAAGTGAACGTGTTGGTTTTTAACATTTCCAAGTGGAAACTCAACAGCTCTTGCTTTTAAACTGGTGTTGCTCTCTTTAAAAATTAACTTGTAAGCTTGTGTGAGCGAGAAAAAGGAGCAGAGGTAAAGACCACTTGACTCACATCCACCAGGAAAAAAATCATGATGTGTAGATATGACCAGGGAGCTGTAAGTTGAGAACTGCCCAGTAAAGGAGAAAATGTGGTCATTTTGGCCAAAGAGTTTTACAAAGCCCTTCTTTCGGTATCCACACGCATCCCATGATCCAGCCCAGATTCCAAAGGCTCCTTAATTTTTGAATAGTCTCAAACGTGTGTTAAAAGCTTAACAAAGATGACAAATGTTGCATTGAAGGTTTTACAGGCCTTAGTCACACAAACTGTTGCACAGAAATGGGCCTTCCTATGCTCTTCAGCAATAATACACATTCATATAGTAATAAGTACAAAAGTAGCCTTAATAATTTCATACCTATTGGTGAACGTGGGTGAAATTCTTTATCGCTAGGAATGCAGGAATTCATATTAATTTATCATAATTGTTTTTTTGACGTCTGAATCTCTGATATTTTCCCAGCTACCTCATTTCTGAGTTACAGTTCTTTTCACCGTATTGCTCTTCGTACACTTTTTTGCCATGCATAAAAGCCAGGTAAGAAAGATCCCAGAGAACGCCATAAAGACACTCAAAAGGATGTTATATGGTTAGGTCCCGATCCTACAGTGTCCTTGTACCCCCAGGAGAGCTCCCTGGATTTCAGCGGCATTTCTTGTCTGCCAATGTCCTCCTAAGTTCCTCAAACTACAGGACCAGGACCTTGGTCAAAGGAGAGGTTCATGGGCTTTTAAGGGATCTGCACCAAAATTTTTGTCATACTTTTTATGTCTCCAATGCAAGCGTGGTTAAATAACTCATGGCCTACAGCCACTGAACATTTCACTTAACTATCCAGGGGTGAATATTACCATTTATTTGGGGACTTGTCAAAGTATTATTTTCATTACACTAATAAATACTGTAAAAGTCAAAATAAAAAATGTTATAAGTTCTGGAACATGTCTTATCTAAATCTATATGATCTGGAAATATTTAGCAAGGGAGTTCAGTAATACAAAACAGAAACAGAAAGGGTCCTCAGTAAGCCTTAGGGAAATGCCAAACTATTAATTACACATTAAGTGGATGGTTTTTATTTTTCTGTTGAAACAGCAAGTCGATGCTACAGTGCAACAACAATTATTCTCTGGTATAACTTAGTATAGAAGTTGAAGTTATTTTGATCCCTACAGTCAAAGTGCTTAAAAAGATGAAATAAAATTGTGTTGGAATTTTTTTTAAATTAGGAAATAGGAGAGACAAATTCTGACCCATTAGCACAGAACTTGGCAAACACTGATGATAAATCAAAGCTACGCTCTGCAAATATTCTTGCAGATTTAACTTGCAGATTTTACTTGCAAATTCTTTTCCTCACCTAAATGATTTTCCCAACTTGAATATCAGTAAATGTCTCTAATACTGCAAACAGTTCTGATAAAGTCAAAACTAGTGCTCACATGTGTAACACTTCCCATATATGAGAACATTCGTCCAACCAAGCTCAACAGAGGTTACATCTTGTTGCTTGCAGTGCTGGCCATTCCTTTATATTAATTACAAATAATGAGGAATATCTAATAAAAAGTCCAAAAATACTTCACAAGACATGGCCATAAGCCTGCTGACATTTTGTACAAGCACAGGAATCTTCCATTTGTGTTCAAAGCCCCTTGCAATACCCAGGTCTTTCTTTGTACACTTACGTGTATATTTACACAAAGACTCAAGTGGCACACGCTGCATAGGTGAAACGCAGACACTTCCAGGATGAAGAAGAGCCCCTAATCAAAGCATGGTATTCTCTTTTGCTCCCAGAAAAAGGTTACATTTTCATCAGGACACGGGGGTAAATCTTTCCCCAGTATGTAAAGCACCACGGGATCTTTAACGTCTAGGCAGAGCAGACATGACCTCAGTTTTCTAAGGTTTCCTTAATTCCTCAACTCCCACCTGTGAATGGTCACAGAACAGTTGCAGTGCTTTTGAATTTGTGCTTTGCTCTGGAATTTTGGGAGGACTGTTTCAGGTTGTGGGTTTTTTCTTTTTCAGTTTACCAACCTGTTTCTTCCCCGGACTTGTTTGGTCCTCAGAACCATGAAGTCAGTTCTCATCGGTGCCTTGGATGCAGGGTAGAGGAGAAGAGGCAATCTGGGACACATCATTCCTTTAATCCGTGCTCACCCGTGTCCTTGTCAGCCTCTAATGGGAGCAGCCTGGAAGATGCAAAGATACCATAATATAACCGTGGGTCACTTGGAGACTATGGGGGGAACTGAAGAAACCAATGCTCAAGTTACCCACAAAATCAAGGGAAAAAGAAAAAAAACTCCATTAGAGCAAAAAGATTTCCCACACTAACACTAGTCCTTCATGTATCCCACTGTGAATGAAGCCCTGTGTGTTGTTAAACTCCCCATCCATCACTGGAGGGAACTCAGAAACTCCTGAATGAGCAAGAAAGTAGAAGAAAACTGGGGACAAAATCATAAAAGAAATCCTCAGAGATCCCTGTTCCATGGAGTCCCTTCTCCTTCTGAGGATTCTCACCCCAGAAAAGGGGATGGGATCTCTATGTTCATGGTGATTTCTGCCAGCTGTTACTAGTGAGCAACTGCCTTTCACGAGGCACTATTATTAACCTACCTAAGCACCTGGGACCCTTAGCACTGTTCAGGGACTGCTCCACAGATGTGTCAACAGATTGGGAAAGATGTATGAAATTTAAATGACTACAAATCAATAAAGCTCCAATTTCAAAGGACTGCAATTTTCAGGATGAGCCTATGATCCCTCCCCAGTTATGTCCTGCAACCCACAGGACTGCTGTGTGTGAAAGAACTGCAAAGCATAAAGTCCTGCTCAGCAGAGGATGCCTTGTAATTCATTGATGTGGACTTGCATGCAAAGCTAACGTGACTCTAACATCCTGCGAGTCTTCCTGTACCCATCAGAAAGTAACACGCTGGTGATGAATACTCCTTCCAAACGCACATTCTTACTTTTGTGTGTGTGTGAGAGCATTCTTCTTTGTGGTCTCCCAAGGAACCTGAGAGAGGATTTTAATTATCCACCCTCACAAAGTCCTCCCTCCCCACCAGGATATTATCCACTTGATTCATAAGCTAAGGTCAACATAACCTTGAGGAAGTTATCACAGCTAAAGCCACATGCATTTGCCTACAGCAGGGGGAACACACCAGCACTCTGCAGAAGCAGGGGGTTGCTCTGAGGAATCTCACAGGCCTGAATCAGGCGATGTCTCCTGAAGTGCCAGGGCCAGCTTATATTTATGGATATGCATTCGCTGACACAGAGGGCTAGCAATGTAAAATGGGGTGGAAGTCATTGCATAATGGTGGAAGGGAGGGACTGTCCACAGCAGCTCTCCCTTCCAGTTTAAAAAGTCAAAATAAGCTCGCCAAAAGATGGTTTATCTTTTTTGCAGTCTAATTTTATGTTGACTTTCCTTTGCTTGCCTCCTCCCCCGAGTTCGGCTGGTTATATCCTCTTCTTGTTAGACTAGTCATAAAAAACGTAAAAATACCTTCATTTCACCTATTGACCACTCTTAGATATCAAAGTCCACAGCTCCTTTAATGAAGTCCACAGGCAGCATTTCCTTGTATCCTTATCTGAGTTTGGCAATAAAACATATCTTAAGCCAACCTTCTTTTACAACATACGAACTAGAGCTGGGCAAGCTTTTCATAGCAAATGTTTTATTTAGTGGATTAAGCCTTTTGTTCTCTTTGTGAGTTATTATGGACAAACTTTGACTTTAATTCATCTGGTTGTTATTCACAATTGTTCCAATAACTGTGTCAGTGAACATATTTCAGCTGTTTAGATTGTTCTCAAGTGATTCACTTCAGTTCTTTCTTTTGCTATTTGTTATACATTATTTACTATTCAAGGGTTGTATTTGGTTTTACCCACCCCACCTGGTGACAGTATTACCTGATCCTTACATCAGTGGAAGGTCACCTATGTAGAGGAGCAAAATCAAAGAGATTTCATAATACTCACTCTTCCTACTGTCCTCTGTTCACAACACACATTTCTTATAAAATCTTATAAGCTTCTCTGATGAGGTCAATTTTCTGTGAATGGGCTTTCAGTACAGATAATTAGGTAACCACATGTTAACAGAAACCATTAAAAGGTCTGAGAATACCACCTAACTGGACTGATAGCTTCAGTCAAGTATCTTGAGATTCCACCTAGAAGTAACAAGGCAATGGGATACCAGACTCCAATAGTTCTACAATTCACTGAGATCCTTCTTTTCATGAAACAAACATTTCTAAATATTTTTGTACAATACCCACTTGGCTTTAATATAAACTAAATAATCTTCAGATTTCCAGCAGTGCCCAGAAGCATAAACCGGCAGCACTCCAGTATAACCACCGGAAATACACAGTATGTTCCTAAAAGTATAATTCCAGAGACAGAATCCATCCAACTAAATCTAGTTGAAATTATTTTGATTTTCATAACTTCATATAATAATCTATTTTTTTTTCATTTAAAGAGATTCCCAGAAAGTACAACACTTTTATTTAAACCTAGATTTGACTTGCAGTAAAATTAGTGTATCAGTTCAGGCTTTTAGTTTTGGTCCATACCATCTCTGTTATATGCCTTGGGGCTCTGAAAATAGTTTCTAAGACAGTTTTCTCCAAGAGACAAGAAAATAGACTAAAAGAACTACAGTGGGCCAAACTCTATCCTGAACTCAACATTGGGGCTTACTTTTTTGTAGGCAGAGTTCAGTCTCTCAGTTCTCACATTTGAACAGAATAACTCGTAAACTTTTTCTACAATTCAAAGCTGTTGTTTAGAATACTAATGAACTGTGATTCAGTGAACCCAGTAGAAATGCTTTGCCAAAACCTCTTCAAGTTACTGTAGACATTTGAACCTGCATCACTCATCTATCAGTTCTTACTTATTGACTGTTATGTATCACGTGTTTTCCCTTCAATCTGTTAAAGTTATCAGCCATGAGAATAAGTTCTTCAGATTTCTTCTGAAAAATTATGTTAGTTTTAACATTTACTACATTTTTGCAATTTATCACTCTTTCTACCCTAGTATAACATGAGCTCTTCGATTTGCTTAAGTAAATATTGGCAACAAATCAAAGAAAGTACTGTAAGTCCATGGAACACAATTTTAAACTAACTACAGAAAGCATGCCAGGGATAGCCACGATGTTAAATGTGTTAGGCTCACTAATTTTCCTATGTGGTATGTTCTTCCTTGACTATATGCACACAAAGGGGAAAACACAACTTTGAAATGTTATATTGTCTAGTTCCTACACTGTCTTCAGCAATACTCTATTCATTTTTCTTCAAGTGTCGCTATGGCACTATCTAGACAGAGCTGGCAACCTGACTAATGACATTTGTTAACCTTAGAATCACATTTCTGTAATATTTTCATTAGTTAGTTTTTTCTCTTATGTCTGTATTTTCTAGAGTAGTACTAAAGCTCTCTGTATTATGCTTCTTTGGTTACCAAGAACTCCAGTAGAGCACTAGAAAGCAGCAGTATAAAAGACAATTGGTATCCTGCTTGTGAACTTGCCTGGACTTGTATACATCCACCAGAAGATATTAACATCAATGGGTGGCTTGGAACACACTAGGCACGAGCTGTGTTTAATTCAGCAGCATTGTGGTCAGGACCCTTATTGAGAAACCCTGCGTAGTTACTCTGGATTTATACCAGCATGGTTGTGATTAAGACTTAACCCAGACTGTGAGATCTAGCTGCAAAAATTTCTCTCCCTCCAGTTTTCAGTGGCTGTAGAGTCCAGTCTTCTCAAACACTTATCTTCTTTCCATAAATTGCATGTAAACTACATGCAGGTATCCCAGAGCATATGAACTCAAGAATCCAATGTTGTCCTAAAGGAATTGTTAGAAATAATGGAAAACCCAAAACTTATAATGAAAAAAATGTAATAATCCATGAATCATGTTTTCCATCAGAGCTATACAGAAAATACTGCCTTGCTGCAGGAACAGTTTTACAGATATTGTCATTTCTTGCCTGGAAAACAATCACAATTCATCATGATTATAAAATGCGTGACTATATAAAACTCAATTTTATCTTCATCAGGCAAGTTCACTTTTGCAGCGCTCAGCTTTCATTTGCTAGTCTTGGTTTTCCCATGCTAGATATAGCAAAGCCATTGGTAAGAGAAAATCACAGAAGCCTATTTAAAACCAGTAAAACTGATAACCTGCCTTCAGAATCATACAGAAGCCTGGTGCTCGGGTGATAGTCACATACAACTTCTCACACCGTGGTCTCCAACAGACATCAAATCCTCCCACTTTTTCTCACGGAGGAAACTTTTTTTTTTTTTTGGGGGGGGGGGGGGGTGAGGGCAGTTCTTTTGGGGTTTCTTCTTTCTCCCGGAAGAACCCCAAGGTACTGCCAGGTCTCAAGGTTGGGAGGTGACACACTAAGGATACAGGAATGTGAGGTGGGCATCAGAAGATGCCCTACGTGTGTGCCAGGGTGGGTGAAGATAACGGCAGGATGAATGACAGGTGTGCACGAGAAGGGAACAGGCACCCAGCAGTGCCACAGACCTGTGACCAAGGAGGTACAGAGCCTTAGGGCTCAAGGCAGGCTCGGGGTAGCGAGTAGGTACGTGTGCCTCAATAGGCCCTGAATTCAGGCCACTGTTTGGCTGGTGGGGTGGCAGAGGACACAAAAAGAAGGAACATTTCAGTACTGACAGCCAGGAATGTAATTGGGAAAAGGAAGAAAATGAGAGAAGGAAGAAATCAATGGGGAAGAAAATAGACAAGGAAGTTAAAATCAAGACCACAGGTAGACAGATATCCTAGGAGCATTTTAGCTGCCTGGAAACCACTTACAAAGGACACAGTTTTTGAACCTGGTTGGTCTGCCCTACCCAGAATGCTTTACCTTTGTAAAATTAGTATCTCTTGAGGCAAGTTATTTTCTTTCCTGAACAGTTGTTCAACTCACTACTTTTTGCCTCAGGGGCTCTGCAGAGCACGTGCCAAAACACTGAATAAAAGATCATTGCTCATCATTAAGATCCTTGATTGACACAGAGAAGCTGTGGCTGAAAGTACAACTGTAGCTAAAAATAATGAATCCATGAAAATCTTTTCCTCAGTCTTGGACTATGTCGCATTTATTTATCCCTTTGGCCAATTCTGTTCTAGATTCCTACTGTGCTCTGTGCCGGGGCCATCCTGGAGAGGACTCACAGAAGCCTGGGTGAAGAAAATGGATGCCTCTTTCAGGGTTGGCTGTAGCAGTACCAACAGAGTGAGTAGATGGATATGCCTTGCAGGCAACCAACAGTTACTGCTTGGATTGTCTGCAAATAAAAATACTATGGAGCTGGACCTTCTCTCAGACACATTCTCCTGTTAAGTGGTTTAAAGAAAAGTGCTTCATGAATCCTAACCCATTGAGATAAACAACAACAGCTGCATATGTGAACTCTAGTCTCCACACAGCTGAAGCTCCTTAATTTGTGCTGCAGAGCACACCATCAGCCTTGAGATCAAGAGCCCCAGAGCTCCTTCTGAAGCTCTGTCTTTCAACTAGCTGCCGATCATTCTGGTCAGAGATCCTACCACCAGCGTTTTATACAGTAGCCTACTGGATAGAGCATGTCAGCAGTTCTTTCCTCTGCCTGAATAGCTCACAGTTCGTACCCTAACCACAAAACACCCCCCCGGCCTCTCAGGCCAAAGCCACACAAGCATGGCTGCGTGTCCTGGGACACCCACTGAGGATAAGTAGAACTCAAGTTCCAGTCTGTGGTCCAAGGCCTACAGAAATGCTTTCCTCTCCATTAATTATTCAATGGGAAATGCAAAATCACTCAAAACACTCTTGAAGAAGTGCATCCCTAAAACACCCCAAAGCTAACAACTAACAAACATTAAATGGTAGCTATTGAGTCTTGATTTCTATTTTGCACCGCAAGAGGAACAGAGAACGCCTCTCCAAACACGAGAGGTTAAAGCCTTTTCCTGAAATGGGTGAGGAAGATAGTTCTGGATTTTTTGTTTCAAGCAGGGAATCAAACTGGACCTGGATTTTCCACATCCTGGGTAAGGGTTTTCTCTAGGCTTTTTGGGGAGGAGGGATGGTATGAAGGAAGATGTAGCTATAACCTGTCTTTGAAAGAACATAAACTCTGTTGCATCCTTTTCAGGACTTATTGATGTTGTTCTTGCCACCTGAGCTCTGAGAAGTTGTTGAAGATTTGCCCCAAAGACCTTGGACTAGATCCCTACCTGGCTTGGATGTCAAGCAGATCTATGTGGCTATGAGCCTGCCAAGCAGCAGAACTGCAGACAACTGAAGAAACATTAAATTAAATTAGGTACTACTCGCAAAATTCCCAATACTGCTCTGACGGTGCTGCCTCCCTGAGATGCTTAAAACCCATTTAAGTTTTAGGTACCTAAATCTAACTGGAATGTGTCCTTCAGCTGCATACATCCCGATTTGTTTGTGTTATTGAGAAGCAGAAGCATTTAGTTGAGTGAAGGTGATGGGCTCTGTCATGTTCACCGTAAGATAATTCATGTCAGTGCTCACATGCAGCCCTTATGTAAAGGCTGGGTGGGTGACTTTACCCAACAACAGGAAAATACATACTACCTCATCCTAGCTACCAGCAAGTGTTTGGGAGAACTGTCCAGTTTCCATGTTTCGTAGAACTATCATTGGGATTGCTACTTCAAAGATGTGTATCATGTCTGCAATTCCCCTTACTCAGAAGAGAGAAACGGAGATTAGTTCTGTAAGGATTATTACTGTTTATTTCTCTGCATGTGGCTTTTTCAGGTCATTATTTAAATGAAATTACGGTGTATTTGTGCTTTTTTTGTCCTGTAGACTTTTTCAGACTGCTGACAAACCCACAGAAGTCAAGAAGAAAAAAGAAAACCCTTAAAAATATATACCCTAGAGAAAACAAAACTGTCATCAAACAAGAAAAAGACATGAATTCATTTGGAATCAGAATATTCATTTAGTTTTAAAACAACAGCTTGCTCTTGTCTGGACACAAGCAAGTACCAAAAATGTAAAACAGGTTTGGAAGGCGTCATTCACTTCAGGTGGCATTAAACAAGGGAGAACAAGGAGCAATGGAGTAGAATCAAAACTGACATAGATCAGGAGCACTTAGAACTTGCTATCTATAGAAACGTGTGCTTTATTTCCACTACAGATTAATGAAACACCTTGCAAGTGCTGTGCATTTGTGGAGCGCATGCAGGTCTGTAGGCAGCATGCATATTACATAGTGTGCACCACTCCTGTGCATTGCTTTCGAGCATCATCACCAGAGGCTTTTTAAGACTTTGCAGCCATGGAATTAGCTGTGGTATTGCCAGCCAGCTGTGTATCCTCTATGGACTTTGGAACAAGCTATAAAAGTAAAAAGAAAAACATACTTTGCCAGCTCCTTACAAAACAGAGCCAGCACTTTAAAACCAAGTGGGTCCTTTTCCGCCCAGCAAATCTTGAGGTCGGCCTCTCAGGTCACCATTCGGGATTACGTCAGGGACCAACCAGTTGGGTTCAGGCAGGCTCAGGTTGGTCTGGCAGGCTGCGTGAAGTGAACAAAAGCCAGACCAAGACAAAAAGTTGAGGGAGTGGGATAGGAGGAAATGAAGAAGACTGTTCCAAAGGCTTTTAAATTACGATGGCCATGTTGTTGCAATACTATTGGAAAACTAAACGAATTGCTCCCTTCCTTAGCCCCCTGCTGCTGTGGCTATATTTCTTTTAGCTAAGGGCCTGAGTCAGTAAAGACGCATCCAATTTCCATGCTGTCCAAATGTTTATAATCACTGCAGAAGCCAGATAGAGATTTCAGTAAAACGTATTCTCATGCTAAAGAAGGCTGTCCTTTAGGTGTCTGATAGCCTTCAAAGTTCTCAAGACCACAGAATTACTAAGAGAAGGTCACAAATTTACCTTAGAAAGGACTGATTTCCTGAAAATTCTGCTCACCTGTCTTCTTAAAAGCAGAGGTGTTTCAAGAGTTTCTGTTCAGGAACCTAAAAGCTGAGGCAACTTGACTCTATAGTCACTACTGAAAAAAGCAGAGGCAACTTGACTCTATAGTTACTACTGAAAAAAGCAGACTATCTTTATTATGTCTTAGTTCACAGTTACATTACTGGAAAGCCAGAGGTCTTCTACATGCTGTAAAACCACATAATAAATGCAGTGCACATTTTCTGGAGAAGCCAGGAGCTCTGTCACTTCACAGTCCATAATACAACTTGCAAGGACCCAGCTACAAAGAAAACAAGATTTTCTAGTACAATCACAGCAAAAAAAAAATCTAAATTTTGCAAAACTTTAGGGCTTCACCTGGCACAGATTGACAAAATCTCATCAGTAGCTTTCCAAGGAAGCACTACTCCTTACATACAAGATCTATCACCTTTTCTTCAGTTGTTCCGTAGCCATTAAACACCCCCTGAGTGCAATCATGACCATGTAGGCTAGCAAGTTCCCTGTACAGAACAAAGATCTATGTCAAAAGAAATTGAAATTGTAGAGCATGATAAGTTGTGAATTTCATGGTGGATTCCCCTTCCCTTTTTTTGCCCTTCTTTTCTCCTTAAACACCCAATGTGTCTGTTTAAAGAGAGAAGGTTGCTTTCTATTTTGTGTTTTGTTTCCTCTTACTTTACTCACATAATTCATTGCAGACTTCAGGACAGTAACCCCTGTAGAATTTGCTAGTGGCCCACAGAGCTGGCATAAAATAAAAAGTTACAAGTCCACATAACCTTAATTTTATGGTTATAAGCTATATTTATAGCCATATCATAAGTCTGAAAAGACTGCTAAGTGTTCAGTGTGGGAATGCAGGGAATTTCTCCTAAGTTAGTTTTATGGAGAAATGTGTTGTTAAACTGTAGGAAAGGTTACGGTCCTTTCAAGTCTTCCAGAGCAGAATGCCTATTAGGTATTTTTAGGGTATTTATAAAATACCCCAACCACTCCCTCAGTATCATTCATTGAAATTCAAATGCAGGACCTTTGCTCTCTTCAAGTCCCTTTGGTTTTAACACTGTAAACTATCCTTGGTGAGAACACTATCAAAAATCAAGGTAGGAGAATTTGCTTTTTAACTCTTGCCCACCTGCATATTTCTTTTAATATTTGCAAGTTTTTCTCACTGCAGCACATAAGTGTGACACAGACTAGTGAGTATATGATGTACCAGGCTGAAACTTCACCAACAGGAGTGGTTGGAGTGGTCTTAGTACTTTTTGTGATTTTACTTGATGACCCTGAGCAGGATACACCTTCCTGTGTGCCTCGGTTTTTCCACCTGTAAAACTACAATGATGCTAGTAACTTCTGAACATGCTAAAGTCCCCTTGTGACCAGCCAAACAAATACTAGACAAGATAAAGTACTATTGCTTCACATACCTCTCAGCCTGTCCTTCTCTCCTCAGCCTTTCACTCCCCTCTTTCAAGGCACGTGCCCACTCAGCTTGCTGGACGGCCACACAATAAACTGGACTAACAGACAGAGACATAACAGGATGCCCATGTTGTGGAGCCAGCCTGAACACGTACAGGAAATCCACTGCCTCCAGGACATGGATTGGCTCTACAGTTACGGGCAGATGGACAGGATGGGCCAGGCTGCGGGGATTGATTCAGAGGACCACATCATCTGCTCTGCGTGGTAGCTACCTCCCTGTCTTCCCCCTGGATGTGCTGCTGCCATGTATGCCATGTAATGTGGGGGGACGCCTTTGGGGCAGAGCTGGCAAAAAAAAAAAAAAAAAAAAAAGCTGGCACTGAAAGCTACACACTGCCAATGGGTACGTGGGTACCCCACAGCTTCTTGGTTTGATACAAAGCACACCTCTGTCTTTTTAAAAATCAACTTCTTTCCTATGTCTACTTTTTGAAATTGTGTTTGTCATTCGCCACATCTACCACGAATTATGAAGTTTCTCTCTTCCCCTTGTTGCTCACATCATTTTTACTTAAATTCTGCATTTCACTTGTAAAGCGAACAGTTTATTATTTTTTACAGAATGTCAGGAGGGTCTGAGCCTGAAACAAGCCTTTGCAGTTCAGCCTACAGTGTCATTTAAGAGAGGAAAATAAATTGTGTGATAGAGACACTGAAGAGCAAACACTTTCTGGCACTAGTTTTCTCTTTCTGGCATAAAGGTTTTTTAGAATGCAAGGAAAAATTCCTTTTATCTTCCAACTACACAGTTCACTAGCGGCATCTTTGGTTTTAAATGACTGATAATCTACTCTCCCAGTGGAGGTCATTAAAATAAATTTTAGACCAGTCAAACAGCTCCTTGAAATTCACTTTACCTTCTGCCAGCTTGTTCTAAAAACAGTAATGTCACCCTGCAATGCCCTCTGCTGGGAGACATGACTTGGAGCTGGAAGCAAAGCCACCAGTTCGTGTCCTCAAGCAAAAAGCAATGAAACTTCCAATTAGATGGACTGGATTTTCACCTTCAATGTGAAACCCTGACACCACTGAAATCAGTGGGGTTCTAGCTTTTATTTTCTATGACTTCACCTTTAAGCATTCTCCCTTTAGAAAACTACACTGTTCAGTATCTGAACTGGAACAAAACTGTTTATTTCAAGTCCAAAATTAAAAGCTCATTACTGACTTACAGAGATGAAGGTTTCTTTTTAGCATTTATCAAGCTCCAAGAGAGAAGTGTTAAAAGGAAACTGCAAAAGACATTGCTCCTCTTGACTTTCTTCTAAGTCATTTTAGCTGAAGAGTGTACGTATACGAAGTCACACATGCAAACAGCATTCGTGTAATACATGATTCTGTCTAACATGTATTTTCCACTGACTAGCATTCTTGTACCAGAAACCAGGTACATATTATGCAGTAAAACAAAGGAATGTATCCAGAACCTCCTATGTGAGAACACCAACCCTGTTAAGTGCCACCTCCGGCTCCCCCTGAGATGCAGCATCCTGGGGACTAAGGAAGAAATGTCTGTTCTGCTGAGGGCTCTGAAACTAGAATATCTCAAACTGCTAGTTTTACCACACACACGATGCTTGCCAAAATAAAATAAATAAATAAATAAAATATTGCAAGACCTACTTAGATCCATAAAGCATTTAAAACAAGCTCCAAAACTCCTTAGGTAAAACCATGCTGAATGGCTGGACCAAGAAAACACCGTTCTAGTCCATAGAAATTACCTACAGGTAAAGTTTTACTGTCTTCTCAAGGCAAGAGCAAACTTTGGCCAAAGAACTGACTGGCTAAGTGAAAGACAAGGCAAGAGAGCACCCATTTCTAGATGCCATAGAAGAAGAGACAGACCCTGGTACTTACCACAGTTATAGGTGGACAGAGAAGCCACACAGCACTTAGATTCAGATTTGACCACATAACCTTCCTTAAATTCCTCTCCTCTGTGCCTCAAGACATAGCCTTTGGGCTGGGTTGCCAAAAAAAGCAGATATTAGCCTACCCCGACACTGCTCCCCACACCAAGATTCAACCACCCGAGAGGCCTGCAGAGAAGCCTGATCAGCACAGATGTGGACATTCAGGCAGCAGGAAAGCAATGTGGGAAAGACAGAGCAGACTTCAGCAGATAGAGAAATCTCAGAGAACTTGCAGTTGCTTTACACATTGCTGGCCCTAACTATAGCCAGTGCCCATCGCATGGCTCGGCCTCTTGCTGGGCACTGTTCTGGAAGGGCAACCGGTGCACCTAGCCTTTGCCTAACTGCCTTCACCAAGGCCAGAGCCCATCAGTAGTAGCTCCACAGCCAGTGCAGAGAGAGGATCCAGGTTTGCCAGCAGCACTGGCAGTTTCCCTAGGCACAGTTAAGTGTCCACAGCTCAGCCTTTCTGTCCAGGTCCCCTCCTGCTATGCGTTCAGCTGCACTGGTACAGCTGGGTTCTCCTGTGGTGGTTGTTGATGCACAGCATCATCCTGACAGAAAGCACATGCTAAGGCAGTGCTGTGGCAAAAGATGGTAAGATTTCTCGACTTCAGTTCTTCTAGTATAGCAAGCTGCTTAAGGAGTGTATGAAAGCTACATCCATTCACAGGATTAGCCACAAATGTACCCAAAGCCAAAATAATACAAAATCAGCTAGAGTTCATACAAACAGCAAACTTCCCTTTCACGTGCATACTCACGCCACAACCCCATAGCTTACAGGCTCATTATTCCCAGCTCACAATTCATCTGGAGAATCATCCCTTAAAAATATTTTCCAGCCTTGGCAAGGGTGATGTAATACTATCACTGCTTTGGTTTCGACTCCCGTGTCCCTCGGCTAGGATGGCCTTGCATGCTGTTTGTCTCTCGCCGCAGCTGTGCAATGGGCAGCAAGTAGGAAGGATTTTTCCACAATAGCCCCCGGTCCTCTCTGCTGGACGCTTGCTCCTTACTACTCATGTTCCACAGCTTAGGTCCTTCCTGGCCTGCCCGTTATTTTATATTTACTACTAATTATTATTTCTGTCTTTTAGATGGAAACATTTTTTTCCGTGTGATGAGATGCTTCCCCTGCATTAACCTGCTTTATCACTGTGCCTCCCTCTGCCCTACTTTACAGGGACAGACACCCTCGGTGCCAGAGAATGCAGGTGCAGCAAAGCCACGCAGCGCCTGGCAACACCATTTTTATTTGAAGTTACACATAATTATCATTGATTTGCAAGTGTGACTTTCTTGATACACTGCCGTGGAAGCTAACAGTTTGGGGTTGTTTTTTATTTTTCCAGAAATGACTTTCCAAAGTTTGTTATGCCCTCTTGGAGATCAAAATGTCATGTTTATAGGCAGTTTTCAAGACTACATCAGGTTCATTAAAAGGCTCATAGACAAGTGTTTTCTTGCTTTGCATAGTGTCCTGAAAACTTTATCCTTCCCTAGGTAAATGCCACACTGTTACACTCATCTGCAAATGGGCATGTGTGGCTACAAACATCCAAAAGTCCGTATAGTCCTGACAACAAGGGCTCAGGTTGCCACTGTGGACACATAGCTGCTCTCCTCAGGAATATGTCCCTATGCAAAGAGAAGTGGATAGCCAGGAAACAGGTGATGGCTGCTCACGTACCCTAAGCCTGAAATGATTAATTTGAGGAAAGGCTGGAAGTAACTGAAAGTTGTTCCAGTCCCAATGCCAGTCTGGTCCTCACGGCTGAGGCAGCAGTGCCAGAAAACAAAGCTGAAAATCCACGCTCTGAGCTGGCACCTTTGATGGAAGGATCAACAGTGAAGTCCAAGACTGAATTGGCCTCCAGCTTATACGGTCCTCTGATCCAAGGCTGTCTCTCAACATCACAAATGAATAACATTACGCTAGGAATCTTGCACACAGTGCTACTTTTGCTGCCAAGCAGTCTTTCAAGAAGTTGTCTCCCAATCTGATATCTTTACAGAGAATAATTTCATCCACAGAAATGCTTACTACTGGTTAAATTATGGCCAAGAATCTACATTCGGCCTGAATTTACTCGTGTTAATGCACTGCACCACTACTGGAAAATAAGCGTGGTGTCGCTCAAAATGATATTATACTGGAGTGTGACCAGGAACAGGATTAGAGCAGTAACTTGTGACTGGATGCAAGAAGTTGGACTGGTTGTAAAATGGGGCATGACCCATTTACATTTGGTGAAGGCAGCACACCTTGGTGACAGGCAGCTGCTGTGCTCCTGCCTCCACCCCAGCTTCTGGGGCAAGAGCTGGAAATGCAAAAAGGGCTGCAACATGTCACCACCACATCAAGAAGGCCTCCCTGCATTCATTTCCCTCCTGGCTGGCAGCAGGTAGCACAGCACAGAGGAAATGGCGGCTTTGGTACTTCCCAGCTCTGCCAGCCTTTATCATCGCCTGAGCACTGGAGATTGATCATTCAGAGAAGGGAGCTGAGGAAAGCTCTGATCGACTTCAGTTAAGGCTCTCTTTGTTTTCCCAGAGAAAGCACAGGAGGTAAATTACCATCCTGCCCTAAGAAGTTATTTTGTCCTCATCACTGTGGTGGCAAAAGCTAGTTTTATCAACACAACTAAGAAGGCTTGCAGTGGCTTGTGGTTTAGAGACCATGATGGCTTCTACTCAGGCCAGCCTTCCAGCTTTCTGTCCTCTCTTCCTGAGGATACACTATGAAGAGTCTTTTTTAAATAAAATTTAAAAAAAAAAAAAAAGTGTTGCCAGACAAAATGATTGTTCTGCACTTGAGATAGACACTTTTCCAGACCTCAGCAGTCAGTAACCATTCTGTTTGCACCGATACAAGCCCCATGCAGTCAGCAAGAGACATGATTTGCGCAAATTAATTCACTCATCTCCTAAGAGAGGGCAAAATTCAGGATGTGACCTCAACTCCTGTCTCCTATACTTCTCCTGGCCACAGCTTAGCTGAAGGCCCAGTATGTCAGCTTCACCTCAGTGTGATTCCAGGGACTGGTCTGGAATTAATTTGACCCAGTCTCTTTGATTGCTTTGGGCTTTTCAGAAGTTTTGAACAACAAGGATCTAAACAGCAGGCAGTAATCTGCACAAAAATAATCTCTGCAGTTTTTTTAATTCCTTTGCAGAGGAATTTTAAAGATCTGTGCCTCTTTTTTTTTTTTTTTTCTTTTTTGTTTCAAATGCTTTCCAACTGAGCAAATGCACCAGTGGGTTCATGGGAGAAGGCCTTTAGGCACCCCAACTTTGGCACCGTTATCCCGTAGACACTCCATACATTTTTGGCACCTTACAGCAGACACATTGACAGCCACAGTATTGATGGAAAAGGAAAGAAGCTGTTTTGCAGTCAAAAGAGAATGTACTCGGATTTCTAAGGCCATTTGAAAGAATGCCAGAATGATACTGGATTTCGGCATTCTTAAGCTCCTTTAAGATGATGCAGCAAGTGGTCTTTTCCACATGTGATGATGTATTTCAGGACAAGAGTTTCTTCAAGATTTTCCAAGCCTGTGGGCTCCTGATCCTTTTTCAAATTACAGAGATGATAGCATACCAGGGAGAATTGTGATTAGTTTAAACTCTCCACAGCTGTGAGAGATGAATGTACAAATTCCACCAAAAAATCCGCTTCTTCTGGATTGAATTTACCTACATGACACTGAGTCCCGACCAAGGGACCACTTAAAAGAGCTGGAGCAGCATCAACGCTATTTAGTTTCTTCCATCACATCAACCCAGGGAAGGCTCACAACTGCTCTACCCAACACATCCCCTGGCAGCGCTGCCATTGCACCGGCTGGGGTATTGAAGGAGCCCTGAGATGCGTGGGGAGGAAAATGGAACAAATAAATAAAAGCTTAAGTACAAGTGAATTCAAACAGGGCTTGCAGCTCATTACAGGGAATGCCAGGAGGATTGTAAAACACCTTGTAACCGAGAGGCTTTGCTTGGAGCTGTTAAGGACTGCAGCCCCCACTTCATCACAAATTTTGAACGGTCCTGGTGAGGGGGGTGAGTGCTGAGCTTTCTGTCAGCCGACCAGATATGGCAGTACCATGTTTTGTGTTTAACACAGGCGAGATGCTGCTTTTATAGGGGTTTGCTTAAAAATCCTAAATAAAGCACACTCAATGAAAAAAATGCTTGATTAAGATAGCTCCTAGAACCCTTTAAACAAACTGTGTATGGCTGGAGCACTCAGTGCTGATTGAGAACCTTTTAATCACCAGGTCACAGCCTGGCCACAGCCACTTTGCTTGGCGTGCCAGCTGGAACTGGCTGAGGCTGGATGGAACTGGTCAGAACTGGCTGGAACTGGCTGGAACCGGCTGGAACCAGCTGCAACCAGCTGAGACCAGCCAGAACCAGCCAGACCTGGCTGAAACCAGCCAGAACTGGGTGAGACAAGCTGGAACCAGCTAGACCTGGCTGGAACTAGCTGGAACCGGCCAGAACTGGCTGAGACTGGCTTGAACCGGCTGAAACTGGCCAGAACTGGATGAAACCAGCTGGAACCAGCCAGACCCGGAAGAAACCGGCCAGAACTGGTTGAGACTGGCCAAAAGCAGCCAGAAGCCCCAGTCCGGCACCACCAGCATCCTTCCAGCCACGCCAAAGCCTGCCCATGAGTTTCCTACAGGCTGACTGGGATGTGTACATAGGAATGTACCTGTTTTTAGGTACTGAGTCCCTTCTCCTGACAAGTGCATCTAAACTAAGAAATAAATAAAGAAAGAAAGGGGCATTTATTGGGGGACGTAGTGAAGTTGGGCCATTTCCTCAGACTCACAGCAATCTGTGAAAATCCTTTTTTTGTTTTAAGCAGACCAATACACAACAGACCGAGCTACACTAAGAATGCAGTAAGCATTTAAATGCACCTCTATTTTATATCTTTCAGTTCGCCCATACAGACGAAGTCCATACCCCCGCAGTTTTAATCCGAAAACGCCCACCCCCGTCCCGAGAGGCGGCTGGCGGCGCACAGACCTACTGCGGCGGGAGGCGAGCACACAGCGTGCGTAGTCGTGGCCGAGTGGTTAAGGCGATGGACTAGAAATCCATTGGGGTCTCCCCGCGCAGGTTCGAATCCTGCCGACTACGGCCGGAGCTCTAAGGGCTCCGCGGAAGTTTTAAATCCCCGATTTATTTATTTTTTTTAATTCCCGCACAGCCGTACAGGCGGCACGGCAGGCGAAGGCGTGAAGGCTCCCGGCCGCCCCCCGTGCTCCCCGTACCCCGGCGGGCTCGGAGGCTCCTCCCCTGCCGGCGGAGGCGGTGCGGGGCCGCCGTGGCAACGGGTGGCGGCGGCAAGATGGCGGACGACTTGGAGGTGCTGCTGGACGAGGTGGAGGCGCGGCTCTGCCGCCTGTCGGCGCGGGGGGCGGCCCGCGGCCCGCTGCACGGCGGCCGGGAGGATGAGGAGGGCGAAGAGGAGGAGGAAGGGGCGGCGGCGAAGGGCAGGTTAGCGGTCCTGCGTGGGTATTCCCCCTCACGCATCCATCGCCCGGTGGCGCAGTGCCCGCCCGGCAGGAAGGGGTCGGGGCCGTCCCGGGGCTCAGAGCACCGCGGTGATGGACCCTGAGCACCGCTCAGAGTTTGCGGTGGTATGTTTATAAACACCCGAGTCGTGTGCCCGCAAGCCCTGTTGCTTCGGCTAATCTTTGTCCCTCAGGAGAATCGGAATAAAAGCGGCGTTAAACCCACATCAGCTTGCTTGTGAGTTGCAAACGGGTGGTGGTTAGCTCTGTAGCTGAGCCTCTGACAAATAAAATATGTGCAAGTTCTGCAATTCGTAATAGGAAGAACTTTATCAGTAGTGTTTTCAAATATTTCCTTCCGTTGATTATGTGTATTACTTACGTGTTCTGTTAACGCTCTTTCTACTAATCCTCTACAGTAAGTCCCTGCCTTGCACTGTACGCCTTTACGGATCCACTTCAAACTTGGTGATGTTCAGAATGACAGCCTCCGTGCCGACATCTTCGGGCACTGCAGGGCACGTCTGGTGGCACTGCCACCACTGCCTGCCCTCAGGCTCCTGGGTTGTCACCTGTCCCCCTCCAGAGCTCAGCAGCAGATGTAGATGTCCCAGACTCCCAGGCTGGAACATCTTGAAGATGTTCCCATCTTGAACATCTTCCCAGTCTTGAAGAGCCAAGTGACTAGTACAGGACAAACAAGGCCACTACCATCAGGCCACACGGCTGTACTTCCTCCTTGTTTGCTTAATGAGCATCTAAATTTAGTCAATCTTACTAGAACTTTTAAAAAGCACAGTTTTCTTTCTCAAGAGTGACTTTGCTGATGGCTGGCTGATGCAGTGGTACTGGAAGCCTCTCTTTCTCTGACAAAGAACTAGTCAAGAGCAGGTTCAAGAGACGTGACTTCGCACTTGAGTGAAAACAAAGTGCCAGTGATTTCTCTAAATGCATACAGGTTGGCAGGAATTTCTTCAGAACCCCTTTTCAGAATGTTTAGATTGTGTTAAAGCACTGTTGCTCCACCACCAGCACACTTTCTGTGAACTTAAACTTTATAAAATTACTGCCCATTGCAGTGTTTTGGCTAAGGAGTCCTTTTCCATGGATCTGCCAGTTGCTTTACAAAATTGAAGGTGATGCTTCCTTTCAGTACCCAAGCAGTTGGCAAAATACTCCTCTTTTTTTCTGGGATCGCAGTGTTGTAGAATTACTGTATGCAAGTATTTTCATATTGAATTTCCTAGTTTTATTTGTGAGAGACTGTTATTCACCCGTGTTGCAGCTAAACAGTTGTCAGCACTGAGTTGACTGGATTATGCCAAGTATTCAAATTCAAAACATCTCTGCTGTAGCTATATCTTTTTTAATATTTTTTCACTTTTATCCCAGCTTTTACAGTCATAATGTATTACAGTCAAAATGGCAATGTGTCCTTCACTAATTCAGTCACAACTCTTATGACTTGTGTACTGTGCTGAGGAGGAAATCAGTAAGTGCAAACATGTTTCAAACCCATTTTTCTAACAGATGCTGTTTGTAAGAGAGGCACAGATTCTCCATGAGCCTGAATTCTGCCTGTGCATTTATTCATTGTGTAGAACATATATATATACACTGTCTGATTTCATAAATGTAAAGAAAGCTAGCATTGCCCGTGAAGCAGCTTTCTGCCAGTACATTAGCAGCCTGGCATTGACTTCGCTGGATTCTTTCACTGACTGTAGGTCCACAATGGAGTATGTTTCTTATTATCCTTTGAGGCTTCTAAGAAGGAGATTGATCCTCACTGCTTCCTCAGTTAAGTCTACTCTTACTGAAGTGTTCAAACCGTGATCTGTGCAGTTCTCATTGTCACTTCAGATTCTTCAGATCCACGAAAATACTCATTGAATCATCTTTTTGAAGCAGGAGAGAGAGCACAACTTCTTGTGGACAGCTGTGTGAAATGGCCCATTTTTTTATATGATGACAGTCATATGGTATGACAATACATTTGCACAGAACGTGAGCACCCCATTTCAAACAGGCCAAGAAAGGTGAACTTTACAAATGTGTCCAGCCTCATGCATCTAGCTTGTAAGGATTAATGTGCAATTAATCCTATAATAGTATGTGTGAGTAGCCTTGCTCTCTATTCTAATTTCAACTCAGCTTGTAATTTTGAACTGCTAACAAAAGCTCTGAGGTTTATAAATTATAAATTATGGATTATAAAATAAATTCAAACACTGCTGCTCCACTTGAATAGAGTAAATAAAAAGCCTTTTTTTTTTTTTAAGGGAAACTCTGTGCGTTGCCATGTTGGAGGCATGGGCTTTAGTAAGCAGATTTACTGTTTCAAAAACAAGTTGCCCTGGTTCCAAACGCAATACTGAGGAACGAGTTCAAATTTGCATACAGCAAAAACAGACATCCCTCCAAACACAGCTGTCACTTTTGCTGTGTATTAGTGCTGTATTTTAGCACCATCTGCTTTTGAGATTGACTTATGTTATGCAGCTTTGTCAACCCTTCCATAGGGACAGTAATAGTACCACTTTCAGTGGTGATAGACCACCAGTGAAAGTCTGCTGAAAGTCTACATTTCCATCAGGGGCATCTGGAACAATGTCTATTACCTGAGCCCATTAGAAGGGATGAGTGAGGCATAAAGCCTGCCAATTTCAGAACGTTATTTCAGTGTTTTAGAGATTTCTGTGAAAATCAGGGCTGTACAATAACCCAATAACCCTCAGTATGTGCAGGATGGGGTATATTATCAGTGTTTTATTCAAGCTTTCTCTATTTTGCTTGTTTCTTTATTTCCAAATAAAAGAAAATAAAGAAACAAGCAAAAAGAAGGCTTATGATGGGACAGGACAGTTCAACAGGAACTGAAAGTCATGATCTGGACGGCCTACCTTGGATAGTACAGTAATTTTCGAGGAAAAATGTAACCAATTTATGTTTTTAACTTGCAGTTCTTTATAGCGGCTCTGATCACGTTACAAAAAGGAGGTTGATGTGTTTGTTTTTCAGATCAGCTAAAATGTTCATGAGTCCTGGCAGCAGTGAAGAAGATATAGATGACGTTATTGATGAAATCTGTAACGACAGCTTTGCCAAAATGCCTCTGGTGAGTATGAGTCTGGAAAAGTGCAGAAATTCAACAATGGAAAGAAAAGCACCACTAACTAAAACTGGTTTAAACCAAAATTGAATTAAAGTAAGCTGTGGGATAAACTTGGAGAATAAAACAGGAAGGAAAGCACAACAGTTCTATAGTGAAGAACAGGAGAGATATAAAGAGATATTCTTATGCAGGCGGTAGCAGGCAATTAAAGGAAATGCTAAGTCAGGATAGAGCATAGTGGCAAATGTCAAAGCATTATCTAAGTAAACACTGTTTTGAAATAAAGGATGCAGTTTTGTCTTTTTTCTTTTCTGGGATAAGCACTTAGAACCATAGAATACAAAACAGTTGACATTGGAAAGACCTTGGTGAATTGTCTCGTTCAATCCTTCTGCTTAAAGCAGGGTCAACTCAGGCAAGTTGCTCAGTTAGGTTTTGAATTTTGAATTAAATTTTCAAGAGTAGAGACTCCACAACCTCTCTAGTTAACCTGTTGCAGTGATAGCTCATCCTCACAAGAAGTTTTTTCTTATGTTTAAGTAAAATTCCTTGTATGTCAATTTGTGTACATTGCCCCTCCTCTTGTCAGTGGGCACCACAGAGAATAGTCTGAATACGTCTTCATTACTTCTCCCCAAAATACATTTTTATACATTGATGAGATTGTCCTGACCTTTGTCTTCTACAGGCTAAACAATGCCAGCTCTCTTGGCCTCTGTCAGTATGTCAGGTGGTCTAAAGATCTTAATCACCTTCAAGTTCCTTTGCTGGACCCATTCCATTATGTCCACATCTCTTTTGTATTGAGCACAGCACTCCAGACACGTCCAGGAGGCCAAACCTGGAGTACTGCGTCTGGTTCTGGGCTCCCCGCTGCAAGAGAGAGATGGAGCGACTGGAGACACCAGCAAAATGCCGTAGAGATGATTGAGAGACTGGAGCTTTTTGGGAGAGGCTAAGAGAGCTGGGACTGTTCAGCCCAGGGAGGAGAGGGCTTGGGGCAGTCTTACTAATGTGTAAATACTTGATGGGGGTGGTAAACAAGGAGCCAGACTCTCCTCTGTAGTGACCGCTGACAGGAAAAGAGGCAATAGGCACTAATTAAAATACATGAAATTCCACTTGAACGCAAGAAAATACATTCCTACTGTGAGGATGGTCAAACACTGGCACAGGTTGCCCCGAGTGTTTGTGGAGACTGTCTGGTGTTATTTTCAAAACCCAACTGGGCACAGTCCTGGACAAGCAGCTGATGCAGACCCTGCTTTGAGCTGGAGGTTGACCTGGATGATCTCAAGAAGTCCTGTCGAACCTAAATGATTATGTGATTCTCTCTCACTGGTGCTGAGTATCAAGGAAGGATCACCTCCCTCAACCTGCTGGCAACATTCTTCTTCCTAACGCAGTCCAGGATGCTGTCGGCCTTTGTTGCTGCAAAGGCACGCTGCTCACGATCAGTTTGTCACCAACCAAGATTCCCAGGGCCTTTTCTGCAAAGCTGCTTTCCAGCTGGTCAGCCCTCAGTGTACACGAGTGCACGAGGGTTCTTTCTTCCCAGGTGCACTAGTCTGCATTTTCCCTTGTTGAATTTAAAGATACTTCTCTCGGCCCATTTCTGCAAACTGTTCAGGTCCCTCTGACTGGCAGCCATACCAACCACTCCTCCCAGTTCTGTGTCATCTGCAAATGACTTCTGGTGTTTGGCGGCAGGAGATGGAGATGAAGCCACCAATTTACATAGTCAAGACAGTCTGAAAAAGAGAGTGATAGAAGGCATTGAAAATTGGTTTTCTTTTAGATATCATCAGTAGAAAGTTGTGTGATTTATACTTCCTATATATACAACTCCCAGTGCAGATTCTCTTTATTTTTGTAACATGTTTGTTTTCATTTTGTTTGGCCTTGTTCCTTACAGGATGACTTAATATGAGCCAACAAAAAATGCTTGTATACCACAATAAGTTTCTCTTAGTGAGAGCAAATTACACCCGTCAGTAAATGAGTATAATTTTATCATTTTATATCCCTCGGGTTTCCAATTTAGGATATATAATTGTAGCATTCTAGAATTGTGATAACCTGTCTTATGTGCAACAAATAAACTTCTCAAAAACACTGTCCATCTGATAATATAAGACCTTGATATGTTTTCAATAAAACCTCAGAAACTCTGAGGGAGAAGATTCCTAAATTAAATACGTTTTTAGAGGCAAAATTATTAGAAAGAGGGTGTGAAGCCAAAGTGATCGTGTAGTGTTCCTTCAAGCAGAGATGGGAATTCATTATAGGGAGAGAAGCCTCGTTAACAATCCGTCTGTAACTTCAGCAGATTTTGTCTAAAAGAGCCTTACAAATTCTTAGTCCCCAACTTCTGTTACAGAGATTTTTTGGCTCTTGCTTTTTAAGTAAAACAGAATATTGTTTTACTGCTGAAATGCTGCCTTTTATTCTTTGATTGCTTTTTAAACAGAAATTGAAGTCTAACTCTGCAAGACTCACACCTGAAAACAACAGTGCTGCTGTACAGACTCATAAGAGACGGTAAGTGATAAATGTTTGGCTAGTTGAACGCACCTTGATTATAGCTCGTTTTCAGCCTGGTGGTATTACTGATGATTAATTTGTATTGACATCAACTAAGAAATAAACTGAGTACTTAGAGAAGCTTTCTTTAAAAATAAAGATAAATAGCAAGTTAATTTTGAAGAATTACGAATGTGTTTTCATGTAGTCAAAATTATTTACAATTTAAGTAATTATTGAACAACAGCATCCTATCAAAACCTGCAATATGTAATCACATGTATTTGGCATAGAGAGTGGTTATCATAGAGATTTTCTTTGAACATCTTATCAATGGAATTTTTAAAATTCAATAGTTTGTAAGCATTTGGATGTTTTGCTTGTATTCAATAAATACTATCTTAGAAATACCACGACTTTAAAAAACTAGAAGGAAATCTTGCTGAAAAGGCAATGCTTGAAGTAGTGTAACACATAACTGTTAAGGAAGCTATATTACTTTCTCCAACATGGTTTGCTATAATGTAAATTTTTTTTTTTATGAAATCCATATAGGTGCTGTCCAGTGTACCTGGGTGGAAGCTCTTCACCG
Source organism: Anser cygnoides (assembly GCF_040182565.1). Classification (NCBI taxonomy): domain Eukaryota; kingdom Metazoa; phylum Chordata; class Aves; order Anseriformes; family Anatidae; genus Anser; species Anser cygnoides. Next base: position 139,379,195 of record NC_089874.1, on the reverse strand, counting down.
AATGGCATAGGAACAAATATTTCAAAAAGGTAAAAAAAAAAAGAGTTCTACTTGCTTTATCATTATTTTTAATCACAGCTGTGTTGCTGTGGTGGTGCAGAGTTCTGAGTTTGAACTGTACAGGACAGCCCTGTATTCGTTTGAATATATGGCTGCCTGTAAGTGCAGTCTGAGTCAGCTCATCCCTTCCAGTCCTTTGTTCTGGATCACAAAATCTTTAGTTCATCTGAGGAGTTGAAAAATGTGTGCATATGAGACAAGAGACTACTTCTGCTGTATAGCATTGCATTTTTTCTGCTGCTTATCAGCTTTCTGTGTGATGCTGCGTATGACACTTAAATCGTTAGGCTGGTTTAAATCATCCCAGAGCCTGAACTGAAGATAGGCAGCCCAGAACCTCAACTGAAGACAGGCAGAGTGCTTTGTAACTGCAGGAAAGGTACTTTAACTGTAGGGAAGGTACTTTAAATACGCGTGTCCAGTATCCAATAGAACATCATTGCATTTATATCTGGGATTTTTTGTAGTAAGTAATTATGCACTTGATGAATATGTGGATGGTGGTCAGGTGCCATAGCAGTGAGGAGGACGAAAGAGGATTTATCTGGAGAACATCAGTTTATTTGATATATTCAGTGGAGTTAGGAACCTGTAAAATTAATACATGATCATATAGTTTGAACATGTACATAATGAATGTACCAGATATGTAAAAAATTAAGATTATAGGTTAACCTTGCTTCTAGTATTTTTGATTGTGTCTGGTTTTAAAACAGTAATGATCTGTGTAGCCTCTCTAATTATAATAAGCTCTTGGAGATTTCTGTTCTTTTTTTGTCTTTGACCAGAACATGTGATCAGCTACGTTGTACTGCTTGCGACTTCCGCGTGTCACTTTTCAATGACTACATCTGGGATCAGTCCTGTGATTATCTTTTTTTCAGGTATGTCTCAGGTGGGTTTGGTATTAGTATTGTGTTACTGTGCTTCAGGGCTAGATGGGAACAGGAAATGTGCAAAGTCGTTAGCAGCCCTGTGTTAACTAATAAGGAACTGTTTGGTAATCAGTTAGGAAAGTCTGCAGGGAGAGGGATGCAACATCTTCCACAATCTGTTTTCGTGCCTTTCCATTTGTTCCCCATTACAGTCCCTCTCAGTTTTTAAAAATAATTCAGGTTTGATAGATCAAGAGGCAACTTTACTGCTGAAATAAGAAAATAGTCTGTATGATGTGTTGGCCTTTGGTGTGCCATTGCAGGATGCCAAAAAATTAATGAAGTACCAGCATGTACTTCTCACCATATTCTCATACATACACGAACTACAATTGTTTTAAGTCAGCTTTTCTTTTTTCCAGTATCAAGCATTATGCTGTCATGTTCAGTAAAAATCAGATAGTTTGGTTTCTTAACAGGCTTCTTTTTGAAACAACTGGAGAGGTGGGATTTTTGTTTTCTTCTTATATAGTGAAGTCTTTAATCATTTCATTTTTGGGGTAAGACTTATAATTAAGGGGTTTTTCTCTCCAGCTTCTCTAAAACTATCTAACGCCAAGACTTAGTGACGTGTAGCATAGAAGGCATGCTCCAAATACAGACATCAAGTTTAATTTCTCCTTATTTTGGTGCATTCTCTTTATGTGCCTCTTCACACAGGGAGGTAGTGGATGTGTTCAGAGTATGTTCTTGGCCACCAGGGGGTGTAACATCTGGAACAGAACAGTAATGGATAAATCATCTCATTTTCCATTATTTTTCTTATACTACATTATAGGTAGCTAGAAAGGTTAAATAAAAATATAGTTCTTCTGTTTATTTAAAGTCTAAATTTCCCTGGTTCTGAGATCTTGAGTTAATAACTTAATGACACGAAAGGCTTTAATGTCAGATAATTGTAATATTGATTAAAACTTTTAATCTTTAGCAAAATGTTTATTTTGGCTAATCTGAATTTTAAAAAGTAAAGTTGATGATTAAATGCTCACCTCCAATTAATAGATGTATGACCTCTTTTGTTAAAAATTCTTTCTTTGTTGTTTGTTTATTTGTTTGTTTTTATATAACTGAGCTTACCAGTGTTGCTTTTAAGCATTTCAGTGACCAGTAATTGATGGCAGGAAGGACGTCATGAGAGGAGGGATAGTTAAAATACTAAATTTTCACCTGCTTTTTGAAACAACTTGGGTTTGTAATAGCCATACCAACTCTTTATTTGTTGTGCTGGATGCTTGCACAGGAATAATTTTTGGTTTGATGTACATTCTTCTCTTTTATGGACATTTCAGTCACTTAATGACCATCTTGAGAAACAGCTACAGATAACATTTTTAACTCTGTAGTTATATCCCTTCTGTATAGGGATTTTTACAGTAAGCTTGATAAGACTAATATATTTTTGGATAATTTCTTGGTACGACAGTTGACTTTACCTGGTTTTCTTCCAAAACTCTTTCTTTGGAGGCTGAAGGAGCATCTCTGAACCAAATAGAGGACATTGCTTACAAAAAGATTGCACTTCAGCTGATCTGAGAATACAGAAACTACGCACTGAGTTCCTGTCTCAAGAAATGATTGTGTTCAAAACAGAATTTAGGCATCTCTCTAAATTCGTTCATGACACTGGTACTCAGAAATATTCTTAAGAGCTTTTCTAAATTAAAATGGCCTCATGTCTTTTTTCTTTAAAAAAAATGATTCTAAACTGAACTCATTTGATTGACAGGAATAACATGCCTGAGCTCAGTAAACTAAGAGCGAAGATGATAAAGAAGAAAGGGTCACGAGCATATGCTTGTCAGTGCAGCTGGAGATCCATTGATGAATTAACTGACCTCCAAACAGACCAGCAGCTTCGGTGGGTTTGTGGTAAACATGCAGAATGAAGTCTTCTTGTGTGTGGTACCTAATTCTGTATGGAAACAGGTCACAGGCTCCATTTGTTTCCTACACTGTTTTCTGACAACAGAGGGAAACCTGGATATTTGTACCTAGAAATAGATGGCAACACCCAGAGTTCAATCCAAAAGCATTTTTTCACTTTGTCTTTCAAGCAATATGAGGAGTTGGACTAATAAATGAAGCAACCTATTTGGAGGCTTTCTGGAGACTAAATGAGTGAGGTTAAAGCTCACATTCAACAGTGTTAAAGGAAGGAAGAAGAAATCAACAGGTTAAGGCACAAGGCAAAGGGTGTGCTCCTCTTATCCAGAAGAGAGCCTTATTTCCCCTGTCTGCAAAATGGTGGACTCAAAGAAAACAGTGGGCCACGATCTAGCCATTTCACACAAGCATTTGAATTTCTACACAGAAATTAATGCTGTTCTGCTTTTCTCGTAGCTGGTAATGAGCAAGTGGTTGTAGATCTCTTTAAAAGTATGCTGCAAGATCAGCTCTGTTGTCAAAGGTTTCATTCAGCACACCCCAAAACTTTATTTTAGCCAACAACAGCCAAAAACTGCAGGTGTTGGAAATTTCCTTCCAGTTTGTACTGCTTTCTTCAAAGCGCTTTCTGCTGACTCGGGACTTTTACTACAGTGAATTTCTTGGACTTCCCTTCAGCCTTCACTGCAAGAGATGAACAGGTTATTGTGCAATTATTAAATATTTTGTAATTTTAAAGATATTCTGAAGAGTATATGACACATCAATATTTTCAAGGGAAAAAAGGTTCAGGCTTTGAAGAGTGAGAAAAAATATATATCTCCACTGAATTTCAAATTTGTTTTTTTGTTAAGTTTCACTTAGCTTTCACTTCAGCTTCACTTCAAAATATTACATATTCAGAAAGTGTAACTGTCCTGTTGCGACACACTCCCTTCCCCCAGTAACTTCATAAAACTACTTCCAATATGTCGTTACTTGGTGAATTGTCTTGATTACAATTCATATTATGTAGCTTATGAGCTTGTTCTTTTCACTATGTATAAATAACACAGGAGATGGATTTAGGTTTGGGGAGAGGAGAAAGAAGGCGAGGATTACCAGTCCTGGCAATCATTACATTGAAAAGTGTCCCAAAATGGGAAGTCTGTTTGTGTTTTTGCTATGTGGTATGTGAAACTGTACCAATAAATTCAAAATTGCTTGCTTTGAGCAAATTGTAGGCATACAGATCATTTCAGCTTTTGTGAAGTTTTGCTCATGGCCCTAATCCATTCATGATCAATCTGATCTTTTTCTGAGCTTTTTCAAAACAATTGCATGGTCTTTCTTCCAGAAGTCATCTCTTGAATCTATAGCCTTGTCTGTATCCCTCTGAAAGAGCAGATCCTGGTAGTGACAAGAGGCATAATGTACTCTGCATCCTGCTCACCTTCCACTTTCGTGAGTGTTTTTTAGAGCCTGTGGAGGACCTGCAGTGTGCCTGGGAGGCCTAGCAGTGTTTACGTACACAGTGCTTTGGTGCTCTAAAGTCCATGTTCCAGTGCCACATGTGGCCTTGCTAGTAGGCTGAGAAGAGTTGGGTTTGGAGAGGTACTTCAGCCTCTCTTGGCATAATAGAGTACGCACATTTGGGGGTCATGTATCGTTTTCAATGCAATTGCTGTTTCAGACAGCAATTTCAACTGCTTAAATTCTAAAACCACAGGTTCAGGAGACAGGCAGACCAGAGACCATTTTGTTAATGTCCAATCTGCTATTGGAAGAGATCAGCTGAGCTTTCTCTCCTTTCTGATGAGATAGCCCCAATGTTAGAAGTAAGTGTTCCTGAGTTTTCTTCAGGTGTGTCTGAGCGATTTGTGCTACTGGAGAACACCAGTGCTCATGGTAAGAGAAGAATGCAGCAGTAGCACTTAATTTACTAGCAAGCTCTGGAAAAGAAGAAACCCCATTCTTCTTCCTGAAGAGTAATGTATTTCAAAAAGTGCTAAGTTGCCTTGGCTCACCTGTCCCAAGACCATTTGAGGCTGATGACCAAGTAGCCCCATAGGATGCTGTTTTGGCCTGGATTTCCACTGGAAGTTGTGCCATAATGTGGGGAACAAGTTAGGCTTGCAACTTGTGAGCAGGAATCAGGGGAAGTCCTAACAGGCATCTGAGTTCATGAGACCCAGTCTCATGTGACTTGGAAAAGAAGCATTTCTCCTCTAGCCTGTTTTAAACAAACAAACAGAAATAGTCACCCCCCTCTGGAACAGTTTGCACTACCAAGCATGTGGAGCAAGCCAGGCAGAAACAAAGTTCAAGGCATCCTTCTTAGTGATTTTTACGACAAGAAGATGGCCTGCAGTACTTGAAAAAGGGAGGCTAGGAAGGAATTGAGACAAAAGGACTGAGAGTGTAAGAGAATTAGCACAAATATCAGTTGATACCATTAGTCAGTAATACTCCTGGGTCATCTCATCCCCCATTCTTCTGTTAGCCTAGAGAGTTGCAGAATTGTTATCAAGCAATCATATCCCTAACACCATTAAGACCACTCCAAGCCCCGAAAATGTTAGAAGATAGTCTTTATTGGTAAGTGTGTATGGAAACTTGAGCATTCCCTGAAATCATCATGTTTATTCAAGTGTACTTGGTTCTGGCCTTGATCAGAGTGGTGGGATATGACAACACTTTGTCCAGGTGAAGTTTTAAATGTGCAGAAATGGTGCTTATTGTATTGTTTTCCATTACAGAATTCAGCATATTCCAAGATCTGAGAATAGTTAGTGTGTCATTAAATATAATTATTTTGTTGGAAAGAAGAGTGGTTTTTGGTATTTGATTTCCCTACTTTTGCTTTCTTCGGTGTTAGATGTTACAAACCACTCCAAAGCCTTCAAATGAAAAGAATGTAAAGGAATGTAAATTCGGAGCTTGCACGTTTATTTGATGGTATTATAAGATTGCAAAAAGGTTCTCAAGATGTAGCCCAGACCTTATATGATACTTCCGTGTCAGTTATCTGAGATAGCAGGGATTATATAAACAATTTTGTTGAAGAATGCCATTCAGCTGTTGTCAAACGGAAGTACTGGGGAACAGTTTTCCCAAGTATAAATGTGACCATTGTTTTCCTCCAGTTTTGGCTTTGGAAGAAATAATACCATTTCTGTTTGTGAAGCGGGCAAGGTGAAAACTTGAGACTTTCATTGGGCTTGGGTGGTATGCTTGGAAATTTTCTAGCCTGCAGCTTTAGTCTGTAGCAGATCCCTCAACAAAACAGAAGCAATGAAGTATGACAAAAGGAGAATCGACGCAAAAGCTTGCACTTGGAAATGTAGCTGGTGGTTTAATGTCATACCAACTTTTCCAAATCAGTGTTCCTGCAGTACTTCTGGATAGGAATCAAATTCTGATGTACCTAATACATTTTTATAGCTTTCCTTTATGAAATTTTAATGTGCTGTTCTATCTCACTTGTTCTATGTGCAAACATAGATGTATGTTATGTAGGGTGTCCAACCCAGACTCTGAATATAGCTCAGAAGAGCAGTTATTAAGGATATTAGCCTGCCATAAAATTTAACTTGCAGACGTGTAATAGCATTACATATGGCAAGCTCTGCATTGTATAAAATTGAATATATACATTTCTTATTAGCCATTTCAGTTTTGTACAGAAAGTATTCTGTAAATGCCAGGCACTAGATGCTTCCACGTGTTAGAAGACTGCTCACTTCTCTTGTTTCCTGACATGTGAGTCTTTGGGCCAGGTCATGTAACCAGCACATGTGGGAGTCACACAGTAGGCTATGTTGGGAGCTGCATAGGCAAATTCTTCTTCCCGACAGGCTTTTTTTGCACAGGGCCTGACCAATTTTGCCTGTTGTGTGACACCCGATAACCACAGACAGATAACTGACCTGTGGGGGATGGAAATAAAGGATTGTCAGGTGTTGCTCATTTGTGAGAGCCACATGTGATGCCTGGGACTGGTCATGTGTGCATTAAGTATTTTTTGAATGTAGACACATCAATAAAATGCAAAGTTGGAACAAATCTGAATTGTGTTTCTTGTAAACTGTGACTCTAATGTGTTGTTCCTAGCCAAGAGAAGACTTAGGAAAATGGTGCAGGGCCCTGTTTTCTCTGTTGGAAGGGTTATGAAATCTCCCTACTAAAAAAACATTGTCCAAATCATAGGAAACAAGTTAAGTATGTGGTTGTTTTCCTCACATCAGTGGGGATGTAGCAAATACCCAAGAAGTAAATAAGCTTTATCATTCTTTACCAGATAACATGTGGACAGCACATTAAATTAGAGCGAGTTCATAAAAGTGCACTTACCACATTTCTTGGACATTTATCCAGGATAAATGGCAGAGCCATTGCTGTGGGAGGTGGCACACAGCTAAAGCTGCGGACTGGGATGCTGGTACCTTGGTGTATCAGTCAGGGCAGGTTACCACTAGTTTCATGCTGGTCCCTTAAAATTGCAGTGTCAGTCCAGGAATCACAGCATTTGCAGTCCCCTGGATCTTGCTGTAGAAAACTTTTCTTAGTACCAGCAAGAAGTTGCTCTGTGTACAACAGTTAGAATAAATCTTCTTTCTCCAGCATGAAGAAATGGTGTATAGCACACAATAGAGCAACAGACATAAATATCTCCTATAAGACACTTTCCATTTGGACTGTAGGTGTTGGTGCTATTCAGGCAATAATTACTTCACAGACTGAGTGGGCACTGTGGACGTGGTAAGAACACAGGAAACACTGGCTCACGAGTACTCCTGACTTATCTTACGACTTGTAGTGTCACAGGGTGTGCTTAGAAGGTAGCTCCTATGTTGAATTCACATTAATTCACTAATTCTGCTGTGTTAGACGTGCTTTAAAAGATGTCATTGGGGGTAAAATGTGATTATACAATCTAGTCTGTAGAGGGCAGAGCAACACCGCTGAGCATTACAGGTCAGGCTTCTGCTTCGTTAATACAACCTCATACTTGTGTTTTTTTTTCCTAGAATAATGAAGGTTTACGTTCAACCAATCTAGGCTTTTTGTACTTGTTTTCTATTGATGTAATTATAAATTGGGCAGCTAGATCTCTGGCAACTCCACTTGATTTTTGTGTGATTTCATCCAAATTACTCAAGTGGTCCTTAACTAATACGGAAGCAGTTAATTTTTTTTAGCCCTTAGCTAAGGAAGCATATTAAAGAATATGTGTGTATATGTCTATAAGTATATGTATTTTTGTTTATCTTCTAGCAGCCTGAGTGGAAGAACTAAGCCACCGTCATAGAATCATCACAGAATCACAGAATGGTTTGGGTTGGAAGGGACCTTAAAGCCCACCCAGTTCCAGCCCCCTGCCATGGGCAGGGACACCTCCCACCAGCCCAGGCTGCCCAAAGCCCCATCCAGCCTGGCCTTGAGCACCTCCAGGGATGGGGCACCCACAGCTTCTCTGGGCAGCCTGTGCCAGGGCCTCACCACCCTCTGAGTGAAGAACTTCTAACATCTAATCTAAACCTCCCCTCTTTCAGTTTAAAGCCATTCCCCCTTGCCCTATCCCTACACCCCCAGACAAAGAGTCCCTCCACAGCTTTCCTGTAGCCCCCTTTAGGCACTGGAAGGCTGCTGTAAGGTCTCCTCAGAGCCTTCTCTTCTCCAGGCCGAACAACCCCAGCTCCCTCAGCCTGGCTTCATAGGAGAGGTGCTCCAGCCCCTTGGATCATCTTTGCGGCCCTCCTCTGGCCTCTCTCCAACAGGTCCACGTCCTTCTTGTGCTGGGGGCCCCAGAGCTGAACGCAGGCTCCAGGTGGGGTCTCACAAGAGCAGAGCAGAGGGGGACAATAACCCCCCTCACCCTGCTGGCCACGCTGCTTTTGGTGCAGCCCAGGACACGGTTGGCTTTCTGGGCTGCAAGCACACATTGCTGGCTTGTGTTGAGCTTCTCATCAACCAGCACCCCCAAGGTCCTTCTCCTCAGGGCTGCCCCCAACCCATTCTCCACCCACCCTGTATTTGTGCTTGGGATTGCCCTGGCCCAGATGCAGGACCTTGCACTTGTTGAACCTCACGAGGCTTACAGAGGCCTACCTCTGAGGCCTGCCCAGGTCCCTCTGGATGGCAGCCCTTCCCTCCTGCGTGTCGACCACACCACACAGCTTGGTGTCATCAGCAGACTTGCTGAGGGTGCACTCAATTTCACTGTCCATGTCACTGACAAAGATGTTAGACAGTTCTGGTCCCCATAGTGACCCCTGAGGAACACCACTCGTTACAGATCTCCACCTGGACACTGAGCCACTGACCATAACTCTTTGAGTGCGACCATCCAGCCAATTCCTTACCCACCAAGTGGTCCATCCGTCACATCCATGTCTCTCCAATTTAGATACAAGGATATCATGGGGGACAGTGTCAAGTGCTTTGCACAAGTCCAGGTAAATGATGTCAGTTGTTCTTCCCCTACCCACCAATGCTGTAACCCCATCGTAGAAGGCCACCAGATTTGTAAGGCACGATCTGCCCTTAGTGAAGCCGTGTTGGCTGTCACCAATCACCTCCTTATTTTCCATGTGCCTTCACATAGTTTCCAGGAGGATCTACTCTGTGATCTTACCAGGCTCAGAGATGAGACCGACCGGCCTACAGTCAGTTCCCTGGCTCTTCCTTTTTTTCCCTTTTTAAAAATGAGGGTTATCTTTCCCTTCTTCCAGTCAGAGGGGACTTTACTGGACTGTCACAATTTCTCCAATATGATGGAGGACCTCCAGGATTTACCTTTCATTCAGACCAAATTAATTTTCCCTGAAAATGTCGTTAAGCAATTTTGGTAAGCAGAGCTTGTGTAATTTAGAATCTCATAATGTCCAATACAAAATTCATATAGCACATTGCCCAAGATGTGAAAAGACGGCAGGTCGTATAAAGAAAATAGTAAAAGGCCTAGATTCAGAAATGCCAAAAGGTTGTTTCTGTCTGTGTAGGAAAGCGATGTGGAACATGGGAGATGCTGCACAGCATCTGACTAATGGCAGCGAGAATCTTCCAAACACCCGCATCTTGCGGTTCATCAGCCATTAACCATGGATAACGTCTTAGTGAAGAGTGAGTTTTAAAAGGCTGTGTCAGCTTGAACTCTCGTCAGATTCTTTGGTAGGTCAGTAGATGGAAGTAAATATGATCGCCATGATCTCCATTAGCCTGTGAAGTTAGGACTATTTCTGTAGTTAAAAAGTTAGCGTCGGTGTCTGAAGCATTGAGGTGCTTTTGAGTAGAGCACAGATATATATAAAACATAAAATTAGAACTTGCTTATTTTGCTGGCAGAGAGTATCATCTAAATTTAGCCTAGTTACACCATAGGTGAGTGATCTCTCTCACATTTTTTTACTTCCTTCCTTCCTTATAGGAGAAACAGTTGAACGAGAAGTTTTGGTAGAGAATGTAGTAACAAGCAAGGCTGAGTGGCATACTGTGAAAAGCTGCATGTAGAAAAGTTTTGTGGAGACATTTTTTCAGGCAAGAAATAAGTATTGTTTTGTGGGTGGGGTATTTTTTGATTTGTTAGTTTTTGTTGGTTTGTTTAGTTCTAAATTAAAGCGGACACACCTAAATAGAAGAGATAAAAATGGTGTGCTGCAGGAGGAAGTTCAAATGACTGCAAAACATTTGCCAACAGGAAGGACAAAACCTCATTTGGGAGGTGTCCCCTTCTGGAGACTTGTGGGATGACTTACCTGCAGTCCTAGGGGTCTGGCCCAGAAAACGGGGGTGAATCCACCCCCATCCCCTGCCCTCGGTCACTTCCACACTGGGACCCTGAGCTGCACAGTGAACCAATGTGCAGAGGAGAGGAACTACATCCTCAGAGAGTATCGGTTTGTTTGCACGAGGATGCTGTGCTACAAGGACAAGTGAGCTGAACACGACTCGCTTGAGTTTGGGGGTTTTCCTCTAAAAATTGAGAGATGGGCTTCCTGCAGTTTAAAGCTGTTTACCAGTGATAAGTTTTAGGTATGAGCTACATTCATTCAGGGCTGCTAAAATCCTCTTAGCCAGTGGTTTATAACTGTTATTCAAATATAAGCAAATGAGCTTGAAGTTTTTCATGAGAGTTTAGTGAAACTGAAACCCTTATAACTTTGGAGCTTGCACTAAAGAACTGGGAGGCAAAGAGGAAGACATTTTCATATTGGTCAAACAAACGCATAATATTCTTGCCCCAAGTACCCTAAATACATCTACTTTAAAATGTGGTTGTCTACAGAGAGGGAAAAAATGCTAACTAGGTGGTAGGATAGTCATAAAGTGTCTACTGAATTTTTCAATCTCTATTTAAAGGCAAGCAATATGGCCTTACTATGAGATAATTAAATGTACGTGGTAGTAATTAAATTCAGTCTTTCAGCTGAGGCAGAGAAGCTTTGGGATAGTCAGCACTCTGACTGCTCAGAGGACTCTCTCCTGACTGTGCTGATGTAAACAGCGTTCACAGGAAGGGGGAAGCAGCTAGCCCAGACAGGAAGATTGAATTTAGTATCAAACTCCTTATCTTGGCAGAGCGGACTGCTCAGGATGCCGGTAAGAAAAAGCATGTAGATAGCTTCAGCAGAACAAACTGATGTGAGTGCTGCCTGTGATAGCTGCTTGCCCCTTCCTGTGAAGACCTTCACATCAATGTAATCAGAGTATGATCTTGCGCATGCAGAAGGATTTAGGAAGAGATTATATCCGGAGGCTGGTTATCCAAAATAATGCTTACCATGGTGTATTATGGTCTCCTGGAAGTGACATGTTACTCTCACTTGCAGGAAGAGATTGACTTGGACACTGAAGTAGGAGGGCGTGTGTCTTTTAAAAATAAAAGCTTCTTCATAGTAAGAGTCATTATTAGTCTTATTACCCCTACAGAAGTATGAGCCTTTCCTGAATCCTAATGCTATTCCGCACTGCAATATCTGGTTTAATTTTTCGATGAGGGGTTTTGTAACAGAGCTGGCACAGACCAGTTCCACCACTTTGGGGGTAAGAACTGTTGAAGCATTGGTTTACATGCTTTGAATCAGTGAAACATCTGGTTTACAAATGTAAGATAGAAATATTTTTTTGTGGTGTAATGAGTTAGTCTTTAACATATGATGGCTGTTTCTTTCTGATTTCTGTGTATATCTTGGGAAATTCATCTGCCCTGAGCCTACAGCACAGCAAGGCACCTTCAATACAATACATGTTCCTCGGTGGCTGAAATGAAGAGTTAACAGAAAATTGTAGCATCCTCTGCATTGATTTTTCTATGAATTATGGCTTTTGTTCCTCCCTTCTTCCCCAAAGTATACTGCAAAGTCATTTCAGATTTTCTCAAAACTTTATTCAAACTAAAATTGAGAATTGGAACCACTTTAAAGCAGTCTTTCAGTTGCATCTTCCTACATATGTCTGAAACACCTTTTTTCGCTTTTTTTTTTCCATGCAAGATATATATTTAGTTCAATTCCAGTAAGGAAGGCTGGAAACAATTAAACTATGAAAAATGAGAGTGGTATAAAAGAATCTAACAATGTTTCTGAAGAGCAATAAAACATATCTGTCCTGGGCAATTGCGAAGAGAACATTCTGGAACTGAATTACCGAGACAATTCAAGCCAAGAAGATACGGGGGTCCATCTGTTCAGCAAACCGGGGGTGGGTGCAGCACGTCCCCTGCCTGGCGAGCCCGGGAGGATTCGCTGACACAGCTGGCAGCAGTCGGAGCGCCCGCGGTACCCAGCCAGGTGCTGCACGCAAGGGCTGCTGGTGTAAGCGAAAATCCTCAGTCGCTCTGTTTTTGCAAAAGATTGCTTTTCCCCCTGCAGTATATTGGAAATCGCTCCCAAAACCTGGGGAGTATTACTTCTTTATAAAGGATATGTTTGTAAAGCGGATAATTTCCAGATGTCAAATGGTTTCTCAGACCTTACAATAACAATTCGCTACCGAGGGTTCCCAGCCAGCTCCAGGCATTTGGTTACCCAGGGTATTTTCAGGATCCATCATAAGACAAACGACACCTTTAAATAGGGGAAAAACAAACAGCCTAATAGCACGGGACAGCAGGAGCACCTCATCAGGCCTGCCCCAGCACATTCTCACTTCATTGTCCGATACCTGACAGGCCATAAAAGAACTGAGCAGCTACTTTCCTTTTCTGTCAGATGCTGCGAGTTACACATTTCCTGTTCTGCTATTTTAGGGACCAAGGCCTGAAAAAGGGGGTTCATTAGCTTGTCTGAAATGACACATTTTCCTATCTTCCTACAGCCGTGTTCAAACGAGCTGCGTAAAAGCGGCCCTGGAAGGCATCGCCGAGGGCAGGCCGCACGCTCCGCTGGGCCCAGCACAGGTGGCACGGTTGCCACCAGAGCTCTCCCTCTGGTCTGAGGGGCTGCTGTGGATATAGTCTATGGCCAACGAAGAGCAGCAAGGGTTTCTGTGCCCACGAGGAGCAGGAGGAACATCCCTCTCTCCCTGCTACCTGAAAGCTGGGGCTGTAGTCTGCCCAAGAACACTGTGGGAGAAGATGGGAGGATCTCAGTAGGCTAACAGCGCTCCCAGTCCCTCTCTGTACTTATAAACAGTCTCCCCTTAACTGAGCACATTCACACTTAAACCATTTTAAAATAAAACATTGCTTCCCACACTTTCTTTTTCTTTCCTGTTTGCTGTTTTCTTTACAGACTTGAAGCTACGTGAAGCTACTTCCTTCCAAAAAAAAAAAAAAATCTTATCTCGGTCTGGGAAAAGCTCAGGGCACGCTTGCAATGCAAGCTTCAAGGCAGTAAATTTAGCTTCTCAGTGAATCTCAACAACTTAACTGTTGTGTTTTACAGCCATCCCACTCAGCTTCTGACAGAGAAGGAGCCTGCTGCTCTTGGAGTGCAGTCTTCTGCTGCGGGCCCTGATCAGCTTTGGGCCCCAGGAGGTCACAGACCACATCTGAGAGGCCCAGGAAGAGTAACTAAGCAAAACAAGCCTGTTGTCAGCAGCCTTCAATTTGCTTTGCAGGAATCTGCACTGGGGAAAAAAAAATAAAAATAAATAAGTAAGAGTTTGCAGATTGAAAGCAAGGTCTGCAAGCAAGGCCACAAGCTTGGCAGCAACAGCTGCTGTGGCTTTCAAAATCCAGAGGCAAATTCTTAGTGAAATGCAAAGATGTTTGCAGGGAAATCTTTTCACTGTAATGTACTCTGACTCAGCACCAGTACGTAAATTATGGCTCATTAGCATACTCGTGTACAAACATCCTCACTCGAGTCCCTGCCATCCAGCGAGGTGTAGATGAGCGCTGAGTTCACCCTGAACATCCCTGCCTGCGCTGCCCATCCCTCGAGAAGCTCCCCTGCATGGATGGCACTCTGCCATCCTGCCAGCCACTGGCCTCACATTTCCTTTCATGCACCACGACCTGGACCCAAATGCAAAGTAAAAGGCTCCCAACAGGAGCTTTTATTTTTTTAAAGGTTTAAGAATTCAGACAGTCAGTAGCCACTTGCATTGCTTGAAGTGCCTAAAATAAAGGCGATCTCTGTTAACTGCCAAGTCTTAAAAGACCCTACAGATCACATCTGTGAGGAAAGCACAGAAAGATAAAGAAAATAAGAAGTAGAATAAGCTACAGGCAAAGGCTTAAATAACTGTGAATAGAACATGGCCCTGGCACAGAGATTTTTACGTCTTACAACACTGAGAAATTGTCTCCCTTTAATTCATAAAATAAATCAATACGATGACACCAGGAATTTAATAGTTGCGACAGCAGCTGATGCTAAAATAAGGTCTGCAGGCACCGAAACGTCCCCGGGCAGCACAGTCTGAAGTGTGGTTATGCAATGGGGATAAGCACAGCATTTCTTTGGAGCATTAACCTGAATTAAAGGATGAAACGGCTGGGCAGGGATCAAGTGACCCCCCTGGGCACTGCGGAGGGCTCGGTAAGTGCTGGATGACGCTCGACGATGATGCTGATGCTCAATAACAGCAAGAAGAGCACTTAAACAGGGTAACTCACCGAGGAGCACAGCAGTGCCTGCACAAGAGGTTTCTCCTCCCCGCAGCACCAAGCACTTTCCAGCTTGGGGAAGCTTTAGGGGCTGATGCAAAACCGGTTTCTTCTCACTGTGCAGCTGCAGCTGAAAATGGAGGTATCCCTGTGTATCATTATTAAGTGTATATTTTGGAACCAAGGGAAGAGTGAGAGTCAGAGGACTCACCCACTAGATGAAGATTTTAAGGCTCCTAAGTGTTTGCTTACTGTTTACTTGCTTTAAGCACCCCACGGGCCTCACTGGCTCCCTGTGATGCTGACATTGATACAGCTCAATGTTTTTGGTGATTTTCATGGTTATAACTTATGGGTGGGAGGAACAGAGCAGCACACATGTACACCCTCCACCACCAGCACTGCTGATAGCTCCCTGGGGACTTCTGCTCCCCAAAACAGCCTCCCCTTGCAGCAGAATAAGTCATGAGATAAATGGTGTTAGCCTATAACTGCAAACCCATGAAATCTTCCTTTGCCACTGATTAAAGGCAAAATAAAGACATGTGGCTGGTGCATTCCTCTAAACTGAGCCTGCGACTGAGCTCTGGAACATCCTTTAACTACATCCTATAACTACATCCTATAACTAGGCAAGGTGTGCTGGCTCTAGGACAGCTTCCCACTAGGACCAGTTTGGTGTTTTGCAGCCTGCTGGTTACATCAAACCAGCTGGGGTGGTTTTGCATCATCCCTTTAAGCTCTGTCTAGGGTTAGGAAGCCAGAAATTAGAGCAGTCTTCCAGACTTTGATACAATCCGAAGGAAACCAGTTTAAAAATGATACCTCAAGAGCTTATCTAACTGCAGAATTGCATTAGTTCAACACAAGCAATTAAATTCATTTAATCTTTCGCAAAATGCTGTGCCCATACTCTCACTGGCATTTTAAGCAGGTTTACTTCATAACTGCATCTGAAATCGCTTGCTGCAGTGACTTTTGGTGTGTGCTTCCTACACCTCCAGAAAAGTCACAAGAAATAAATGAGAGATTCTGTCACCCTCCCCAAAATGACGTCGGGTCCCTCTTTCTAGTTACGAAATGTTACATGCCAGATCCTCCCTCAGGCAAATTCTGGGGCAGTGACACACCACAGGAGGGAGGAAGGCTGACTGGGGGCTCGTCCCCTTTCATTTTTTTTAAACCACGTTTTCAAAATTACTGAAATATCGCATACCTTGATGGCTGCCAGGTTGGCAGAAGCACTGCAAACAAAGCTGCTCTCCTTGAAGTGCCTAGCATTTAGAAATGACTAAAGAACATTACAGGCATCTTCTGTGTACTTAAACATCCATTCATGTACTGCATACTCACCACTTTTGCAGTGTGACAAAGCTTTTTTAGGAACCCTTTTCTGCAGATGCAAAAAAAGGTAGCATAAATGATCAAGTAGACTGGCTTTGTCTTTAGCTCCTTGTAAATTCTGGGCGTTCAACTACATGTGTTGCAGCCAGCACCTCTAGATACATCAGTTACAGCTGAACTAATTGATATGCTAACTATAGATAAGGAGTACAGGAAATCGAGATGGAAAAATCTACCAAGAAGGAGAAACTTTGGTGGGGTTGTCTCTAAATGCCCTTTTACCAAACTGGTATTTAGGTAGCTCATAAATGGGAGACACTGGAGTAAGGAGCACACCTACTACTGCAGCTGTTTAACATATGTGTAAACATGGTGCATTTAAACTGCAAGGGGATCACCTCTGGAGCTGCAAACATCAACATGCAGATGTTTCCTCTGGTTGGTGAAAGCAGCTGAAGCTCACAAACGTGACCGTCACAGGCTGTTGCCGTCAGAGCAGAAGACAGCTAGGAGACTGCTTATTTGACACGGAGCTGGGGTTTTGACAGCTGTACTGTCACTGCCACCCCCATGTCGCTGGCAGGCACTTGCTGGGGGAAACAGTGGATGCTGCGGTGAGGAGAGGTGACAGTGAGGAGCACGGGGCACAAAGGGCTATGCACAAGCTCTCTCCATCCTGCCAGAGAGGGTAAAACAAAGATACATTAAAATGTTGTGGTTAAAATCTGCAGGCATTTCTTTTTCTTGCAGACAAATTAGGGAGGATTCGTTCTGGCTTTGCCTCCTGTCCCAGAAGTGATGCTGTTCCTCTTGGCTCAGGGCTGTATCTCTCCTGCCTTCAGTCCTTGCCTCTGGACGGTGACTTCTCCATGAGACCTGTAGCCACGTGGCTGGCACAGGGAGGTCCTCACTAAAAATGACTGATAGCCTTGCTGAAGCGGGCAATTGCTGTCATTTGGACAGTCTGTAGAGAGCAAAAGAAATGTCTTGTTGGTCTAGCTACAGCCCACCACATGCTTGTTGAAGCCAGGAAAAGGCCCTCCCTCACCCGTGATGGAGCAGGGCCTGGAGGGATGCGCACCCCATGGGATGCTCGCCCGCCAGCCCAGGACACGGCCACTTTACAGACAGGCCACGTGAGTTATTTGCAGGTGTGAGCAAATGCCGATTCCCCTGGGGAATACTGTGCTTGCAGAAAGCTCAGGTAGCGCAGGAATGAGAAAAGCCAAAAGTCCTAAGAAGCTACGGCTCATGGCTTTGGTGCTCCAAGCAGGTTGTACACTTGTCTAAACCTGGTTTCATTCCTATTTTTTTTTAGGAAACGCCTATCAGCAAGCAAGAGAAGACAATAATTCCTTTGTTTGTCTTCCCCGCTCAAGAAGACTTTCAAAAAGCAGTTTCTGTGGCTTCAGTCTGAAACCTGTCTGAGGCATCTTTCGACCGCAGCTCCTGAAACTGCAGGTGTGTGCCACCGGCAGCTGGTGGGCGCAGAGGGAAGGCATGAGGCTGTGCTCAGGCTCCTGTCTTCAGGTGAGAGAGGCTGTGGCCAGCAAAAGGCCTTCCTCTGAGCTTGCAGGACAGAGATCTGAGTGCTACGCTGGAGCATACACGAGGCTTTGTTCTGCTTATTTTGCACTGTGTGCTTTATTGCACCGCTGTAAAGCTTGGTGTTCCCATGTTTTACTGGCGCTCTCCGGGAGCTAATATCACTTGGAATAGGGGTAATGCTGCATTTGGAGAGGACAGGTGAAACTCTCAGACGTGCCTTTGACTGGTGCCCAAAGTGAGTTTGGACCAGAGAGACCCAAGCAAGAAAGCCTGGCCCCAATATCTCACATGCCTGGTTCAATGGCTGTGATACTTAAAACGAAGGCAGCCTTCTTGCTGAGGGCACAAGACCTTCCTTGTGACCCAGCAGTGTCCCCCGCCTTCAGGTCTGGCTGAACATGAGCTCCAACAAGCCCACGCGGTGCCAATTAGCGCTAATCAGTGCTTGCTCCCACATCCGTTCCCGCCTGCCCTCTTGCAACAGGTTGAAACAAATGAGTAATATTTAAATGGAGAGAGCGTTTGTGATTTCCAGTCATTTCCCTCGGAGCGAGCAGGTTAACCGGTACTCATCCACCAGGCTCCCTGTAATTCAGCGGGCCTAGCAGCTCGCCAATGCCTGTTCACGGCCGCTCTGCTCCTCCCTAAGGCAGGAGCCGCCGGTGGCTGATCCCCTCAGCCCAGGCCCTTGGCAGGAACGAGGACACAGCCTGGGCAGGGCAGGCTGGCTGTGACTCAGCCCTAAGCACCCCAAGCAGGTTTTCTGGTTCATGCGGGAGGGAGCTGGTGGAGCACAACCCGCCCGACGCCGCGCGGCCCCCGCGGATCCAGCAGCGCCCGGCACCCGCGGGTGTTTCCGCAGGCCTTGCCCCAAACCCGAGCGTGTGCCTCAGGAACTGGGTGACGGCAGGACCGTGCTAACAGATACGTCCCTGTTCCAAATCCTGGCAGGCAGCTGTGCAAAACAGGCCGCAGGCACCCAGGGGGGTGCTGTGAGGCTGGTATTTGGCCAGGCACCAGCTCGGCCTTGAAAATCCCGTGCGACCGGTCGCCTGCCGGTGGTGGCTAAGTCAGACCTGCGTGTTGGGAGCAGTGTTTTGGTTCCCTGCGTGCTTCGTCACACCGCCAGAAACCACGTCCTTATTTAAAAATAAGTAAATAAACCAAATGCAAGCCACAAACATGACTGCTGCATTTTAACGTGGGTGTGGGTGGTTATCACCCAGCAGTAAGAGCTCAGATTTGGGCCTCCAAAATTAACTACGCTTGGACATCCTCCCCCTTTCCAGGTGCAGCCCCATTTAAAGCCGTTTTCTCTGTCAGCAGCGAGGTGCAAAGCTGAGGGGTGAGAAGGATTTTGGGGGGGGGAAGAGGCATTTGGGGACGTTGCAGAGACACAGCAGAGAATGCCCCAGCCCTGGCCCCAGAGGAGCAGCAGACCCTCCCTTTCAGTAGAATAAATCAGCAGTAAGTGCTCCTTGCTGGATCCACTTCAGCCTCCCTCCCAGACAGCATTTTTATTAGTCAATCACTACTAATTTTTACATCATCACTCTGCAAAACTATGGCTTTGTATCCACCTGTCCTGGGGAGAGACACCCCCCACCAAGAGTAACATCCAGCAGCCCCAGAGTCAGCCCAAGCAAATCACATCTCAAATCCTGGTTCTTCACTGCTGTTTGCCCATTTTAACTTCATGTTCTCCAATCTATCCTCCTTCCTCTTTCTGGTCCTACTTCCAGGCCTGTCTCTCCATGCATATCATTGTTTTTTACCTGTGCAACCCCTCCCCTGGCTGTCATCCCCTTTATTTTTTTTTTTGCATCTCTTCATCTCAGCATTGTAGCATCTCATCAGCCCTAAATATGCCCACTGGCTGCTGGCACTGGGCAACACAGACGATGCTCCCTTGCCGCCCACATAACATTTAATCCAGCTGTATCACAGGCTCTCAGCTCTTCCCTGCTTGCACAGGAGCAGGAAGCAGTGAAAAAAAAAATCCTGGTCCTCCCCTGAGGCAGCTTGTGCCCCCCAGGGCTGGTACTTGAAGATGCTCTTAAATTATTAATCATGAGGGGCCTGCCTTGCTTAAAAGGTTTGTGCTTTCAGGCCATTATGCCATTTACTGTGGAAGCCAAGGGAGCGATTGATGCAAGGAGGAGAAGTAGAGGCGAGGAGAGCATGGAGATGCACTCAAGACATCAGGATTCAGCTTTGGAAAGGGCTTCAAAGCCATCAGCTACACCGTGGCTTAGCCAGGACAGGCACCAAAGCTGTCAAATAGCAAATAAAAAGCAGGAGCACCGCAGCACCTTTCGCAGAGCTGCCATCTCCCAGCCACTCAAAGATCAGAAGCCAACACTTAAAAAGCGAGCATTTGCATATAATGCAAAGAGCGCTAGGGCTCTTCATTTCTTTTACAGTCTGGGAGCCTTTAGGGTTCATGTTTTCCGTTTTCCTCCCAAACCACCTGCTGCATAATGAAACCTGACATTACTGTGGGGTGGTGAAGCTGTAGAAGAACACCCAGTACATCCAGAGCCAGCTGTTTCCGTTGCCCTCTGCAGCCTTTGCACAACAAAAACACCCCGACACCACTCGCCAAAATCAGGGGCACACAGGCAGGGCGCTGGGGGGGCGCTTTGAGTGAGATTTTGGCCATGAAAAGAGCGGCAGGGCCGGGGGTTCCCTGCTGCCAGGCTCCCCTGCTGCTGCTCTCCGTGCCCCGCCTCGAGGTGCCCGCTCGGTTTGAATCATGAGCCTCCTCTCCGATTTCCTTCTGCGATAAGGCTTTTGATAAACTAACCGTGTACACAACAGAGCAAATGTTCAGCCACCTCAGAGCGCGGCTGCAGATCAAATGGCTGCTGTATCTTCAGATCTTTCTTCTCTCCCTCCTAAAAACAAAAGCCCACACATGCAGCCTGCAGGGGAGAAGATTGCTCACTTAGCACTTCCCTCACATCATCAGATAAATAATCAAGTACGAGTTCTGCATTTTACACAGAGCAGAAGAGTCAGTCGCTTCACAGCACACTGCAGTAACGCTACGGCAAAGAGCTGGATGCCTGCCGAAGCCTGGCTCCTCTCCCGCGATGGGTTTTGGGCTCCATCCTACAACCCTGTGCACTGGTGCGCTGGCACAGCTGCCATGGGCAGTCCCTGGTCTGGGCAGGAGGTGGGAGCCATCTCCTGCGTCCTTCCACACCGAGCAGCAGGGATGTATTCATATGGACTTGGTCTAAAGAAGAGCCCCAGAGAAATGCTCTGGAGAGATCGTGGCACAAAGCACAGGGTCAGAGCAGGAGAAAAGAGGCAACTGAAGACTTCTTTCCTGGCTCTGGATCCTGGACAAGCAGGTGACATCCTCATGTGGGACCTATCCAGGAACACCATCAAGAACCTGATGTCCACACATCTCTACAGACCACCAGCCCTTCCCCATGTGCACATCCAGACACAGCCCTCATACCTTTACCATGGGTATCAGTGCTCTTGCTCATGGGAGAGTAAACAGGACCTGTTGGGGTGGTTTTACCCAGCCGAGCTCCACCACAACTGCTCTCTCACTCCCCCTCCTCAAAGGGACAGGGGGAGAAAATACAATGGAAAGGGCTCAAAGGCTGAGATAAGGATGGGGAGATCACTCAACAATTATTGTCACAGACAAAACAGACTCAGCATTGGGAGATTAATATACTTTATTACATACTATTAACAGGTTAGAGCAGTGAGAAACTAAAAACAAGCCAAAAACACCTTCCCCCCTATCCACTCTCTTCCACCTCCTCCCCCCAAGCCATGCAGGGGAACAGGGGCTGTGGTCATTCCCTACCACTTCATCTCCGCCACTCCTTCATGGTCCCTCTCTGCCCCTGCTCCCCGTGGGGTCCCTCCCACGGGATGCCGTCCTTCCTGATCTGAGCCTGCGGGGGCTGCCCACAGGCAGCAGCTCTTCAAGAACTGCTCCCACACGGCTCCGTACCACGGGGTCCATCCCCCAGGAGCAAACTGCTCCAGCACGGGTCCCCCACGGGCGGCAGCTCCCCCCAGACCCCTGCTCCTGCGTGGGCTCCTCTCCACGGGCTGCAGCTCCGGCCCGGGGCCTGCTCCTGAGGGGGCTCTCCATGGGCCGCAGCCTCCTCCAGGCCACATCCACCTGGTAGCCTGGGCTGCATCAGGCAGAGCTTTGCCAGCAGGCCAAGGGAGGTGACCCCTCCCCTCTGCTGAGCCCTCGTGAGGCCACACCTGGAGCATGTCCAGTACAAGAGCGACACGGACATACTGGAGAGAGTCCAGCAAAGGGCCATGAATATTAAAAAGGCCCGAAGAGCAATACAATCTCAGATGCAATCCCCACCTTTGTGGGTCAGGCTCTGCAGTGCAGCTCCTGCTCCAAGCCTACCACTGACCATGAGGAGCTGAGGTGCCTCTCCCAGAGAGCCAACAGCTCTGAAATAACAACACCCCCCCATCTGGGGTGGTACTTTATTGCCAAAGCAGCTGGCATTCATTGAACCAAAATGGGATGAAAGTTTTATAGCTTCTTGTCTGTAGAGAGCTGAACTTGAAGGGAGAGGAACCCCATGCTGCTTGTGCACAGCTTTGGCTGGCCATGACTAACACTGGTGGTTCCTCCGTCCCTTATTCTGGCCAAGTGGCACCACTGGGTCTCACTGACAGTTTGGTGTTTGCTCTTGCACCGGGTACCCAACCATTCCCCAATGGTTTTCCACACCAAGCAAATTGTGAATCTGCTCTCACATCAGCTTTGCTGCTCCATGGGGAATCGCATCCCACCAGCTAAGCTGGGGCACTGAGACCAAGCCAACTGGGAGCCACACAGATGCCATTTTGGGGCAGGCGGGCTCTGGCACAGCAGGGGCTTAGACCACAGAGAGCTTTACAGGCCAGAAGCTGCTCCTTGCAGGAACAGCCCCGAACCTCCTTTTTCTCCCCACTGTCGCTCCTTCCCCCATGGCTTCCTGCAGCTCCAGCACAGGCACTTACACGGATTACAGCAGGAAAATCCCACCCGCGGTGCTACTTCACATTTTAAACAAAACCTTGGTCTGGCTACCAGGCACCAGCAAAACACGCCTGTAATTCTCCTTCGGCATCTGTGTGCATCAACAGAGCCGCGGTTGCTTAGCCACTGACAGGAGTTTGCTCCGAACTGTCACTGGGTGTGCACACCGTGTTCTCCCTTACCCCAGCACCCAAGAAACGCAGCTCTTAACATCCAGATCTGCAGCTCTGGGCATCCAGACCGGCGCACCAGCCACGCACGCTGCAGAGCAGAAGACTTGGACAAGGAGGAGCCTGGTGCAGCCTGCCTGGAGCCGCAGCACCACCAAAGGTGCTCCCCTTGCCCCAGCACGGCACGGGTGGGACAGGTTCCCACTGGCTGCGGGGAGAGGCAGGCGGCAGGAAGGAGCACGCCACAGCTCCAAACCCTGCCCCGAACCAGTCGCTCCTCTGTGAGTCACCTCCCCTACTCCTTTACCTGTTTGTTTTTTTCCTTTCAGGCCTGTTGCAGAAGGCAGGTCCGGACATCTACAGAGAGCGAAGCAACAAAGGAGCCCTTATCTCAGCGGGGACGTGCAGCAGTTTCTGTAATAAGCAGGGTGGTGCCTGGCAGAGGCCTTACAAACCGCGTGCTTTCCCTCCACGGTAAACACGGAGTGACCTCACACCAAGGCAAACTCCTGCCCGATTTGGTAGGAGGTTACATGCCCGGAGAGCATCTGGCACACGGCAGGACCAAGAAAGTCAGCAACAGCAGTGGGCAGAGCGTTCTTCTGCCTCGAGCGCTTTGGGCATCAAGGACAAGCGGGTCCAGCACGGCATGGGATGCCCGCTTCCCCCTGCGGTGAGCTGGGCTGGCAGCAGCGCTGGCGGTGGGTGTGAGATTTTGGCAGGAGTTGGACCCAAACCAGGGTGATGCACGGCGGGTGGTGTGTCATCTGGGGTGACACCACCACAGGCACGTCAGCCCACGCCGGGACGTTTGGCGCAGGAACGATGGGCAAATGAAACCATCGCACCGTGCTAGCAAGCCGAATCTAACCCACGTCAGCACTTCTGCTAGGAAGCAGAAAACAAAGTGTTTAGGAGGTTGGATGATAGATCTCCTACCTTGCACCTACGTATGGGTGGGAACGCATGAGAGCAAAGGGATGACAACAGAAGAAGGGGAACATCTCGTGTGAAACATCTGGGTGAAAATAAAATACCAGCAACTCTCCGATTCTTATTCCTCTATTTTCCCCAAATCAAAACATTTAAGCTTTCCCTTTCTTCTTTGTGGAGAGGCTGGGAAACAAAAAGAATCAAGTTGCCAAAAATAAAATAGCATCTTATGATCTGATACTTACTCAGACACATGGGCCTGAAGTAACAGGACAAGGTGCAGTGGTTTTAAACTAAAAGAGGATAGGTTTTGGTTGGATGTAAGGAGGACATTTCTCACAGTGAGGGTGGTGAGAGCCTGGAACAGGTTGCCCAGAGCTGTTGATGGCCCATCATTGGAAGCATTCAAAGTAGGGTTGGATGGGGCTTTGAGCAACCTCATCTGGTGGGAGGTGTCCCTGCCAATGACAGGGGGCTTGGAACTAGATGATATTCAAGGGTCTTTTCCAACACAAACCGTTCTGTGATTCTGTACAGGTTCTGTGCCCCAAGCTCTCCTCTAGCCTCCTGCAGAGTTGTAACGCATGGCATCCACCACCAAACCGGCAGGTGCAGAAGCCTGGCACACCGGTCATTTGTACACTGGCACTGATGCTTGCACAAGCAGGAGGACAAGTAAGGACACCTCCGACACAGCCTCCTAACACGCAGACTGCCAGATAGCACCAGATCCGACACAGAAACTGCAGATAAAGCCTCGCAGGCGGCAGCGTTGGTGTCAGGAGCTTGTTGCTGAGCCCCACCTACCAGACCAAAACCAGGCGACGCGCACGAGACGTGCCGACGCTCGCCGCTACAAGCAGATTGCAGTCTCTGTGCTTGCTTTACTAAGTTATTTCCAAATTCACCCAAACCATAAGCACGGTTCCTTTCCCATTCCTGTTTGTGGGATGCCACAGCTGGAAGCACGGGAAGTTGCCTGTCTTAACTACACAAAATAGTCTCTGGTATTTGTAACCACTAAGGATCGCACCCTGCACCTGAGCAGGACCATTCCCTTGCATGTGCTGACCAGCTGCAGCAGTAACTGCTATGCACAGAACCACCTAGGTTGGAAGAGACCTTCAAGATCATCATGTCCAAGCACCAGCCTGACCTACCGACCCCGTCACTAAACCACATCCCTCAGTGCCACATCCACACTTCCTTCCCAAGTAGCTCCTGTCCCTGACATGGAAGGGTGACGGTGACCTCTTTGCCACCACACTCGTGCTGTTCAAGCCCTGGCATCTCCACCCACCCATAAACCTGATCCCACCGGCTTCCACCACCAAACCTGCGGGGGCTGCTTTGTTAGGCACGAGCAAGCCTCATTTGAATCGCATCAAATATTTCGTGCAACAAGTAAAATGTTTTTCTTTAGGTTAGGTTCGCTCTTATCAGATTTACCACGTTCAGCTTCCATGGTGGTAGATGATAAACTCTGCATTTCACACACTACGTGCATCCAGAAGCAAGTTCCCTGACAGAGGGCAACTCTGCTCTGCTTCCAGAGGACTTGCACAAGGACTTATACACCACTAAAAGCCAAAAATGAACTGTAATTCAGAATGGACTCTTTGAGGCTTCCCTCCGTGCATGCAGTGCTGTTTCCATTTTGCTGAACCAGAGAACTCAGTTTTGTTTAAAAGCCAGGTGTTGGTTCTGCTAACCTTTAAGATCCCTCTACTCAAAATACCACATTATATATAACAAAGGTCAGGTTAGATGCACACAATGAGTAACACCACTACAGACTTTTTAAAAAAAATGTTTTTTTATTAGCAACTTTAGCTTCGGAAGAAGAGTCTGAGAGAAGACTACAGCCCCTCGACAGCCAGTTCTCACTGGAGCTGGTTGCCTTTCCTTCTACAGCAAACCCCACAGCACTTTGCTGCTCATGATGGACCGAAAGACCAGGTCTTCCTTCCAGACGGCGTTAATTTACTCGTGCCTCCATGTTCTCAGCCCGGCAATTAGCTCTGCTGTCATCCCTGCTCCTGGCACGCCCACACCCCCCGAGCTCCCGCAGCCATCCTACCAGCAGGACCGCATTCACATCGCCCGTGTCAGACAGGAGAGGCAGGCTCAGCCCTCCCTTATTTGTTATCTTCCTGATAAGGCAAGGATGAAGCAAGCCAGGTGGATTAGGAAGGAAGTGGCTCTGTTATGCATTCAGACACGCGGAAGCAGGTGCCCCGGCTCGTGGGGGAGCTGCCACTGAAGACTGCACGGGACCACAGCACGCGTGCACCAGAGGAACCACCCATCACTCCAAAAACAAGCAGGTCCCCGTCCTACACAGCTTTCTTGGAGATGGCTGGTAACTCACAGGCCCGTTACAGCCCCACAGGTCAGAAGTGCTCAGCAGCAGCACCAACTCGCATGGAAAGCAGCTAGCAACACCCCGATTCTTATCACAATGCAGAACAGCCTAAGATTACATTTGCATGCAGACAACAGCCTTTGAAGAGAAAAATCTAAATAATAAGTCTAGCCAGAAGCTAAATTACAAGCCAGACATCTGCATCTATAATGAAGCTGACCACATCTATCCAATTTTCATCAGCAGAAAAAGACTACCTAGGAAAGGTCAGCAGGTGCTCGTGAAGATCTGCTTGTTTAACAAAGCTTAAGCCCTCGAGTTTGTATCTCAAAACATGCCTGAATGCAGAGGCTGGGGCATCATCTGGTATAAAAGATTTTCCAAAGGCTTAATTTAGATATGTTATTGTAATTTAATCCAGTTAATCCCTGTACAACTGAGAATGACCTCAGCATTGACAAGGCCACACCTGGAGCACTGTGTCCAGTTCTGAGGCCCCCGGTACAAGAGAGACCTGGACATATTGTAGAGAGTCCAGCAAAGGGCCATGAAAAAGGGCCTGGAGCAGCTCTCCTAGAAGGAAAGGAGCTGGGACTGCTCAGCCTGGAGAAGAGGAGGCTCAGGGGGATCTCATCACTGCCTGTAAATCCCTGAGGGGAGGGAGCAGGGAGGACGGAGCCAGGCTGTGCTCAGTGGTGCCCAGTGCCAGGACAGGAGGCCCTGGGCACAAACTGGCCCCCAGGAGGCTCCCCCTGAGCACCAGGAGCACTTCTGTGCTGTGCGGGTGACGGAGCCCTGGCACAGGCTGCCCAGAGGCTGTGGGGTCTCCTCCTTGGAGCCCTTCAGAAGCCGCCTGGACGTGGTGCTGGGCACCCTGCTCTGGGTGTCCCTGCTTGGGCACGGGTGGCACCGGGTGGCTCCAGAGGGCCCTGCCGGCCTCAGCCACCCTGGGATTGTGACAGTGAAAAAATCTGAAGCCTACTTTCACCACGTGCTTGGTTTTGCTGCTGTTATCTAGTAACTTGAAATTAACTTGAGGCAGTTTCTTAGAACACTTAAAACAAGTAACTGCAAGTTTTACAAACAGAAAATTCCATTTACATAAGCTAAACACCACAGTTAGATGACCCCAAAAGCGACCCCAAAAAGCCTCCTGCTCCTTAACTGCTCATTTCACTGCCGATCCAATCCGTTTCCTTTGTTCGTTGTTTTCATCCTAAATGTGCCCAAGTGCAGTCAAAGTGTTCCAATTTTAACCCCAGGCACAGGCAATATTTTATGGACAATTAAAACGTAATTTAGAAACAACGCATCTCCAGTCTGAAGACTAAGATTCAGACTTCTTATTGCGAATTCTTCTTCTGAAATGAGCTTTAAAACGTTTTCAGATACATACAGGGTAGGAGAACTGCCTCGCTGCACAGCGGGTCCATCCGTCACTGTGCCGGACTCCCCAGCAGCTCCAAACTTCACGACAAGAAGGGAACAGGGCAGGGATTCTCTGCAGGCAGAGCACAGGCTGCTGCCCCGAGTCATGGGAGCCAGCACCGGCAAGGGGCACGCTGCAGACACAAACAAGTGGCTCTCATTTCGTCAAACATCAGGCAATAAGAAGCAGTCAAGATAATTTCCAGCATTTTCTACGATTTTCTACTGGGAAGAAAAAAAAAAAGGAAGAAAAAAAAATCAGTGCTCAGGCACTGGAAGATCCCTGCTGTTCCGCAGCTCTATCTGCTCACAGAGCTAGGCAGTCTTCTATCAGTTTATGGCAATTACTGGAAACTCTGAAATCACAATAACACAATCCATGATCTGCTGCCATTTAAACATTAGCCAGTAACTACGATAACCACCGCTTTATTTGCATCGAGAGGTTAACTGAAGCCTATCCCCTGAAGGAAAGCCCCACAAAAGCAGAACGTTTCTGCTTATCTAACAAGCAGATTATGAAAATGAAAGACATTAAAAGCCCTGGTGCAAGCTCAGCTTTCATTAAATCCACTTCCCCATTTTATAAACTTAATTTTAAACTCAGTAACAGCACCTGACCCTTGCAGGCTACTCACGAGCTAAAGGAAGTTCACCTGCATCAAACGTGGAAGATAAATAGCTTAATTTATCTCGAGATAACAACTTAACACCAGTTAAGTGCTGGAATTACAGGCTTCAATTAAAGCCTTCAGAAGAGAGATTTTCTCTGTCCTTTAGCATTTCCAGCAAAGAAGCAGGGACTCCTATGGAAGGTGCTGGAGCATGCAAAACGTGAACACAGCCAAAGCAAATTAATATTTGTTTCTTCAGTGTAGCTGCTTCCACAAAGCAGAAGCTGACTGCAAGGCCTTGCCAAAGAGATACTGCAGGTACCACTTGCGCTCTTACAATTCTTTCATTCCATCTGAAAAATACCAAAAAAGAGCAGGTTAAGTCCGCCACAAGGAACTGGAAACAGAAAGTACATATAGCATGCAGAGACTGACTGTATTTAATAATTATTTTAAGAGCACAGAAGCTCTGGGAAAAGCAGTAAGCCACTCTGCAGCGTGACACCACGAGCTGCTGCTCCCTGCTGAAGCCACCTCCGTGGTGCCCAGGGCTGGGTGAGGGTCCTGCAGCCTCTCCTATTCTGGTCCAACCAAAGCCTAAGACCTTGAAACACACTTGGGTTTTGTCATCCTTCTTTTAAAGTTAGGCAGATGCATAACTTGCTTCTAAATCCGTAACTACAGTTAGTTAAAGTGCATCTTAAATCTCATCCAGCATGCGTATTTACCCCCATCTTGCTAATAATCCCTCCTGAAAATGAATGCATCTGTTGGTTTTTATCTCGACAAGTGTTTTTAAAAAATGCCCTATTTTCTGTCACCCTCGAAGGCCCACGGTTAAAGAAAATTAAACACATAGGCTTGAAGCTACACCATATATTTGTAAATAAAATAATTTGACAGAACAAGATTACAAAGTACGAAGTGAGCCCTTTCATGAGTTTGTAAGTACAAGAGAAGTTAACGTTACGTCTGTTGTAAAACTTGTAAAGTTTTAAGCAAATACCACCGAGGGATATGAGTATTACCATAGAACATGGCTTTTTTAACACTTTCTCAAAAAAGCTTGGACCACACACATCAGTTTCAAATGAAAAATCCCCCCATACACACACACGCAAACATTGGTTTGGTTACAGCTTCAGGGATCAGTGCGGCACAGTGCAAGTTCCATTCACAGATAAAAAAAAAAGATATTCGAAACAGGTACAAGAATATTCTGCAAAATATAGAACGTGATCCGACTCCTGTCCCCCAAAAAGTGCTGGGAAAAGCACAACACAGAGAAACACTGGGAAAAATACACAAAAAAAGGTGGAACCTTTAACTAGTTAGTATTTGACAGTGTAAGAAAGGAAAACAACTGAATCGGGAAGAACATTTTTGTTAGTCACTACAACGTATGTACAAGGGAAATTCACGTTTTGATTCTGTACAGAAACTGAAGCTGACAAGTCTCCATTCCTGAAACTTAAACGTTTTGAGCAAGAGAGGTACAACAAATAAGCACTATTAATTGAAAGCATCTTCTCAGAATAGCCCACTTTCCCATCCTGCAGGTCATCATCCCCCTGTCTTTCAAGGAATGAGCATATGTAATTACCTATCTCAGCCAGGCTTTGAGTATGTACAGTTGCATATTGCTTATCTGGTAATTTTACAGAATCTTCCTGGTCCCTAGTCTCTATCAGAAAGCATTTCCCACCACCCCCCTCCCTCCCTTTTAATGTTTCTTTCAAAGCAGATCAAACCCTCTTCAGTGCTTTTTTAAAAAGTTATTTTCAGAAATTGCCCAAGCTAAAAGCATTACCGTGATTTTCACCTGAAGCAACGTCTTGCAGCCTATTAACGCAGAGTGCCTCCCTAAAGATGCTAAGTGCATCTTTAGCTCCTAGAAATCTGAGTGCTACGGCTTTGAAGTGCTCAGCTATTTTATTTCTTTTAAATGACTGACATTTACAGTGTACAGAATGGGAGACTAGTGCAATATGCAGCATTGATTGTTTATTCAATAAATATTTATCCCAATTATCGCCATCCAAGGCAAACAGTGCAGAAATTGTCACTTAAAGATATACCAAAGTTTAACAATTTTTTTGTATAAAGTCAGTTGCTACTATATTCATACAGCTATTTCAAAGAGATTTTTTTCCCCTTCAAAATTGATGCTACCATTATAAAAATATAAAAAACATAGCATTTGGGGGGCTTAACACATCTTTGCAAGTCTAACTTTTACATTTATATAAGAACATGACATTTCAGTATTCAAGAACTTGCTAAGAGTAAAAATGAGTACTATGGTAGAGACATTTTCTGCACTATTATAGTTCTTAAATATATCTTTCTTGGTCCTGGGTACACATTTAGAATGAAATAACTTGCATCTCACATTTATCCTGAGGTCAGCTGTGTAAAAAGGACAGCCGATTTTATACAGATATTTGCAGGCTTGTTTGTTCAAAATTCGAGGTTATTTTTAAGCAAGCCAATAAAATTTGCGAAGAAAAGAAGTGAAAGAACTCTCACCCATGTTTTAAGAAACTAGTTAGTGTTGCGTTTGGGAAGTATCTCCAAAAATATATAAGCTATCGCAGCAAAATGCTAAATCACCCCCCTAAAATCTATGTATGCATTTGCCAAATTTTAAACTGTTCTGAAAAGGAAACATTGATATCCCTGTGAAAAGTCACCCTCAGCTTCTCATCTCCAGATCCCAACCCACGATGTGGCCCCTCCGGAGAGAACCCCACCGAAGGCCGGGGGCATCTGCAGCGTCTTCGGGTCTGCCTGGACGGGTGAGGACGTGCGATCCAGGTCTCCGTCACCCACTGTGGGTACGCAGCTGTGACCTGTTGAAAGCTCCACTTCGAACACAGCAGTTATTTTCAATAGCACCAACGATCTCTCAGATACCAGCATCAGGTGAATACAGACAACACGGAATAGGTTTCTATTCTTCCTGAATCAGCAAAAGTGTTACAAGGCACTGCTTGGTGTAGGAAGTCATAAATAAGAGCAAAACAAGACAATTTCCAAGTGTGGTGACATTCAGGTTTGTACTTACGTCACATTTCAACTCATCATATACCACGGTTAGAAGAAGTGGATGGTCTACGGGATTAACCAAAACATCCCTGTTCTGTGCATGCTTACCATTTTCCTCCCCATATCCAAAACACTCACGTAACAACATACCAATAGGAAACATTAGGAAGTACAGGTTGTTAAATTAAGAAAGTATTTTTTAACTTTCCAATCTTCCATTAAGTCTAACCTAGACATAACTCAAGTATGAGAGGTTGGAAAATGATCTGATTGCAAGTCTATCCCTGCAAAGGAGTGAAAAACCTATTGTCTAGAGA
Organism: Anser cygnoides; assembly: GCF_040182565.1. NCBI lineage: Eukaryota > Metazoa > Chordata > Aves > Anseriformes > Anatidae > Anser > Anser cygnoides. The sequence continues at coordinate 139,347,486 of NC_089874.1, read as the reverse complement.
GTTCATAGATTGAGGCACATTGCAGTTGAAGATATTCAGGCATATTTTATGGCTAGAACAGGATTTTTCTGGGGAGCCTAACTATAGGCTTCCCCAAAAGCAGCTCCATATGGTCTGAAACACAAAATTGCAACACGTGGAAAAAAAACGTTTGGTCCTTAATCGCTACTGTCTTCATCATCGTCATCATCAGATGCGTCATTTAAAGAAGATTTAGGCGACTGGCTGTAGGAGTCTGACCTAGTCGACTGACAAGCAGTCATCTCCCCAGTAGAAAGAAGATCGTAGCAGAAGTCGCAAATCCGCACAGGCTTGGAAGACTGGCTTGGGAGAAGAAATCTCTTTTCAGAGCAAGGCCCACACACGACGAAGCCACACTTGCGACAGTGGTGGCGACGGTTGACGGGCGTGAATTTTGCTTTCTGACAGCGCATGCAGACGGTGGCTTCCGAGTCTGGCACCCAGACAGCGGCATGTTCGTTACTAGGAGTCTTCCCGCTCTTGGAAAGCAGATCAGAAACGCACTTGTTTATGTGGTTCATCCACTCGGACTTCTCCGTAGCGGTGGCAGCATAAACTGCGAAAGACTTGGTTGGCGTCTTGATAAGCCACCCATTCCGCAAGTCTCCTTCGTCCTGGATGGAATCAATAGTGACGTTTTCCAACGGGATTATGTGCTGCTTATTGTATTTCTTCTTCTGGATGACGATGTTGCCGTAAACAAGAATGTCATTGAACAGGAAGAACTGCCTCGCTTTGGGCTTCTTCCTGCACAGCTTCGTTAAGACTCCCTCTCCGATCAGGACGCGACCAGGGATAGTCAGAGGCTGGCCGGCTGCTCCAAAGCAGTTTTCCACGATACTTATTCTTCTAGTGTTTGCCTCGCTGTTTGCCAAGCGATCCACCATCTTTCACAAGTATCCTAAAATCAGGAAAAAAAAAAAAAAAGGAAAAAAGCTGGTTGTTAGAACAGGGCTGAGTCAACAGCAGCCTTCCACAAGGAAGGCGCCAACCCCGCGTTTCTTAAAATATCGAACAGAACCCGCTGGCTCGCAGGCGCTGACTCGGACTAGATTTAAATAAGTATTAACTCCTAAGAATTTTTAGCAACTGATTAGTCCTTTTTAGAAGCAAAAATGTTCCATCCAGCTGACAGCTATCTTTATCGCACAGACAGCACCTACAGCGCTGCTCTTGGGAGCTTCTGGCAACGGACTAGGAGGCTTCCCCTCTAGTCAGGCTGCTGCGAGCTGGTTTAGTGCTCGCCTCTTGCCTTGAACCACGTCTACGTCCATCCCGATTAGGCGACGCACACAGGCCGAGCACCACACAAGACAAGTCATGCAGCTCTCAGCTGCTCCTGAGAAACAGCGAGTGACCTGCGCTGGCTGAAAGTTTAAGGCAGGAAGGCTTCATATGTCAGGAAGTGCTGATAAGATAAGCTGCAGAATAATATGTTCCGATTATGGATTAAAACCACCCCCTCGTCCTTCCCCTAGCAGCACACAAGCTCTTCTCGTGTAAGGGTAAGACATTAAAGCACCCAACGGTGAACCGAAAATAAGAAGCTGCTGTAGTGATTCATACCTCTGCAACCAACTCTTTAACCTATCTTTTACTCGGAGCTTCCCAAGTAGAAATCGAAAAAAGGCAACTCCTGCCACTCAGTTTCAGCCGAGAAAGCTGAAGATCCTTGCGAGCACGACCAGGACCCCAAGCTGCGTGCTCCACACAGCCGTGGGAGAGCTGGCCGGGGTGAGTCCCACCAGCAGACCTTTCTCTAGGTGGCCAGAAGACAGCTCTCCTGCTTCATCCTTTTCAGCTACCCCAGGGGTGATGCTCACCCACACCCTTCAGTAGGATCCACATCCTGACACAGGCTCGAAGGAGGGAGCGGTAGCAAACATCCCACTAGCGTTAACCCGCACTTCCCAAAACACCCCCAGTTATGGAGTCCTCCACGTTCACCTACCTTTTCTTTCAAATTTACACTGCCTGCCTTCTCTACAGCATCAGCCTTTAGAGGAAGCGAGGCCTTGATGCTGCTCAGACTAGCGTAACACTCATCACCTCAATCTTCTTCCTATAAAATAGAGCTTCCCTACAGAATAGTGGTAAAAATCCTCCTCCGCACAAAAATTCGTTTGCGGAGAAATCTCTCATCAGGCCTCATCTCAATGAGTGTGCCGCCCTTACTCAGATTACACAAATCCACAGTTAAATGAGATTAAAAATTAACTTTTAAGTTACTGCTTTGAGAGTTAAATTAGTTCTCTGAAAAACAATTTAAATGAACACACTAAAACAGTTTCACAAGTGGACTTACTCAGCTCTAGCTGAGCTGACCATTTTTAAGCGCTGCACATTACATCATCTTGTACCAAAGTCTGACACTGAAAACAGGAAAATCTATTCGAGATGTTACCCAGCACTTCTGCCGAACCTTTTCTTACCTGCCTCACAGCTTTAGTTACAGTATTTCAGTATTGCACTAACCAGTTTCATGCCTTGAGAGAGGAATTGCAAATCCACCTAACGTGAAATTTATTTTGATCTGCAGAAAGTCAGGGAAAATCACAAACAGGCTGATAGAAAAAGGTTTGAAGAAATGTAATTGTGCCGCATCAAGGCACACAGGCGAGTACAATTTCCACCAGGTATGAGCCAAACCTAAAAGACAGACAGACAGAAAATAAAAGGAGGAAAAGAAAAATGGGTGATCTCCACGGCCCTGTCTAGTGCCTTCCCATTTGATCAGTCAAGCTTAGTGCTAGGAAAATATTTTTTTAAGCCATCTTTGCTGCAAATCACACATTTGTTTTTGGTCTTCAACCAGAATAACCACCTCGATCTTCTTTATTAAGTGTTGTGAGTGCTGAAATGCTTGTTGTTCATCTCTGAGGAAAAGACAGGGAGTCCGAGGGGAAGGAAAAAAACCAAACCAAAGCAACCCCAGGTGATTTCAATCTCCTTCCCCAGACACATTTTTCCAAACTGGTTATTCCTGTTCCTCTTTTCAAAGCTTTGTCCATCGCTCTCTTAAAGAGAGGTGCCTAAATCCCTACGTCCTTTTGCAGCACCGAGTTTAATGAGATGCAGCTCGACTTTCCTTCCGTGGCGATGCTCCGTTGTGCCACGGAGTGCAGGGAGATCTGGGAGGTGCTCAGCCGGGGCCTGGCTTAAACTGGTGAGTGAACAGAAGTATTACAGTCAATATTAGTAGAATTACGCCCCCCCAGCCCCCAAAATAACAAAGGACTCAAATTACATCAATTTTTTATATATTTTTTTTTTTTTTTTGGAAATGACAGATGTCAGGCACACCCAAATATACCTTTCAAATGACACCTCATTTCTTTCAAGCGCTCCAAGCACCAAAACTAGCTTGCAACTACCTACCACTGCCAGCATTTGGGAGGAATTTTAAATGAGGTTTTGGGGTAAGCGATGGGCGTCACTTCTACTCCGCCCTGATGTAACGCGGCAGTGCAGAAGCGTGCTGGCTGCCCCGACCCTCAGCCCTCTACCTACCACGGAAAAAGTGCTAAGGAGGGAGTGCAGGTGAGGACACACGAGACTTCCTGGTTTGTTTGCTGTTGGCTCAAAGAAAAAAAAAAAAAAAAAACAACAACAAATTCAGCACAGACCAGGGTTTGGAATGAGGGATGGTGGCACAGCCACTCCTACCTACCTACCACCACCCCTCCCGAGGGATCCAGTGCCGAAGCTGAGGCAACAGCCACCTGGGTCTGGCACAGCGAGGAGTCGCTCAGGGGGTCAGGCAGAAGTTGTTCAGCTGTCCCACGGCCCCTGCGAAGTGGAAATCTGTCAGCAGGGTGCAAAGGACGCAGACCGGAGGAATACACTCTGCTGCTACCACGAATCGGCGCGCACTACTAAGCTCGCGCTTTCAGATGCTTTCCCCGCAGATTGCAACAAGCCAAGTGCTCTCGCTAGTCCACGGGGGAGGAAAAAATCTGAAGCGAAAACCCACCCACATCCATACCGCTGAGTTTCACTGGGGCAGGCTGCCGGTGTGAAATTACAGCGACACTCGGCGCCCTGCAGCTTGGCGCTCGCTGCCAGTAAAGAGCGAACTCGGTTCAAGGTCACCGCGCAAGTTTTCAAAATACAAGTCCCTGGGAGGAGAACAGAGGGGGAGAAGAGGCTAAAGGTTTTAATTAAATGTTCCCTAGGACGACCTAGGAGAAAACAGCTCTACCCGGGAGTGTTTAATAATCACCGTGGCTCCAAACCAAGGCACATGACTCCCGACTTGTGCTGCAGACCGTGCTTTCGGCTGGCTGTTGAAGTAACCACTTCCTAGGCTTTGTGCGAGAATTTTGGGCAAGTTAAGGGCTATTATGACAAAAAGATTAATAAATAGATACTTGCATCTCTTCTAGATCAAAGCTTTCCTCTATAATGTTCAACTAATTCTTGCCTAGCAGCCTCAGCTAAGGTAATAAAAGCCACGGGCTGCTGGTGGATCACTCCACCTTCTTCCAAGGCGGGAATTGTGGTTTTCCACACTGAAGGACATTTTAAAATAAGCACTCTGACATTTTTCTCATAATTTTAAGTCTTTAGATAGAAGGAAAAATTTTAAATCCTTCTGAAATCCTACGTACACTAACGCTCATTTACCTCCACTAGTGCTTTCTGAGAAAGGAAGTAAGTTCAGAAATGGACAAAATGCCTGAAGGAAGGGACTTGTGATTAGAAAGAATAATCCAAGTTGCAAAAAACAGACGAGGAATACAAAAGAGAAGCTATCCCCAAGTCACAAGAACTCAAATTAGAAGAGGCACAGCTCTTCTTGCCACGAGCAGGCAGACCAAGATGTTAGACGAAGAGACTGTCCAGCCATCCTTTTACATTTCTGGTAAGTAAAACGCAGGGGAACTTTTGACCCCAAGACGTTGCGGTTCAAAAGCTACGCAAAGTTATTCCTCACCAGTCTTTTGAAATTACAGCTTCTTCTCTTCAAGCGTATTCAGATAAAACTGTAGAAGATAACAGATCGTACCCTGGAGCTGGGTGGCAACGCCCTCTTCTCTGCCATCTAAACCACTTTCTGTACTTTCTTCTGAAGTTTCCACTCTTGGCTGCTAGGAGAAGCAGCTACTGGGTTACTGCCCTCGAGATCTGATCAAGCACTGCAACCCTCAAGTGATGGCGAACTGCTGGAAGCATGCCCCAGATCTTCCCCAAAGCGAATGAGGAATAAAAAAATAAATAAGAAGTACCACGGGCTTCAACGTGGCAGGCTGGAGAAACCCACTTGAGGGGAGAGCAGAAGTGTTCCATACACAGCATCCACAAACTGAGGCTACAGAGTCAGAAACCTCAAACCTGGTTGTTCAGATTTTTACCAAGTTTGGCTCGTTTCACAGTTTTTGCATACAAACTGCCCCAAGTCCCCCAGCCCTGAAACAAGGACTCAGTTCGTCTATGAGGTTGATCAGTCCACCGCACCAGATTCCTTTTCTGCGTACAGACTGCATACAACTCAAAAATAAACATCCCTGAAAAGTTAGCTACCTAAAATATGCAACTTAAAGGTGATAAATTATTTCATGACACCAAGTCTCTACCCCACTACCTTACACAGAACTCCTTGACACCAAGTATTTTCTACTTTTTTACTTTTACTTTTTCCTCCCAAGAAGCTTCTATAGAAATAACAACTCTGTATCAAGATCTTGTCTCCCTATTTTACTCTGGTTTTACAATTCACATCATACCAGTGAGAATAATCGTTGTACAAGTGATCAGAGGTGGGCGTTCCTCAAACCTACGGAGAACCACCGAGTTATCCACTTGCCTAACACCGCAAACACTCAGGATGTCAGTAACTTCAATAAATACACAGTGCTCCTGACAACTACAGAATATTGTCACCGTACACCGAACAAGTCACTCTGCACATAAAGTTTCTTTTTGCCACCGTATCCTGGTGATCAAACCGATTTTTCCAAACTCAGCACTTCCACAGATTTTATTTAAAGCAGGAGAATGTTTACTTTACGTGCTAGCCCTGCTGTTGACAGAGGCTAGACTAAACTGCACGGAAGAACAGCTGTACTCGAAGACAGATATAAAGAATCAACTAAAAAATAGAGCAAAAGCAACCCTAACTGATAGAGCTCCGCAAGTCAACCCTGCCAGAACGACACTGCCATCTCGGCAGCTGACAGATCGCCACAAAGCAGAAGCAGAGATAACACCCCGGCAGTGATTGGAGGGGAGAAACGAGGTGAAAAAAAGACATTCTGTCTTAGTGATGTGGGTTGCAGGCAGCTCGGCACAAAGCCATTTCCTCACCCCACCTCGCTGTGTGCTCCCATCGTGACCAGCACCGCCTGCGAGACAGGCACCAAAGGTGCACAGGAGAGCCCAAATTCCCCAGTTTCTTCAGCAAAACCGCAGCCCCAGCAGAGCTCCACTGCTTTCTGGCCTGGGCAAGAACAAGTCCCATCTAGCAGGCAGCCCCTGCTAACAAGCATTAATTAATAAGTAACTCATTTTTAACATTATTTTCCCTCACCGTTCCTTGAAGGGAGGAAAATGCTACCAGCCTTGCCGTAATTGCCAGTTCACCTGTCATTATCTTTACAATTAGCAATTAAGCTGTTAACAATTAGATTTAACACATTGCAGTAACGCGGACCAGGCGGTGTAGATTTTTCAGAGTCGTGGTATCAGGATGCAGGCAGCTCGTTCGTTACTACCTATGTACATTCGCAGTTCAGGCAACAGCTTTGAAGGAAGGGGAAAAAAAAAAGTGTATTTCAGCTGCTGGAAAGGGTACAAGAGCTCAAGACTAACCACACAAAGGTCTGTCTTGTCCTGAAGCAGCAGCGGATTCTGGATGTTTCCAAGCCTGTTTCAGTAACACAAGTCCCATAAATAAATTTCACTAACCACGGTATCTGGTCACACCACTTGAACGGATGAAATGGGACCAGAGCAAGCTGGACGGTAATGCAGGTGCTGCTGCAGCGAAGCAAATGCTGGGAATCAAAAAGAGAGAAAATTCAGGAACAGAGGAATACAAAAGGCACAGAATAAAGAAAGAAAAGGTAAAAATAGATCTAAATGAAGGCACATAATACCTTGCCGCCTGATAAACATTAAACTTCTAATAGTTACCCAGTTGTCATACAAAGCCCTGGTCCTCACAACCGTGTTTGTGCACACGGGCAACGTCAGCAACTGCGTTCCCCCTGCACGTTCAGATCTAACCCACTTTCCTCCTTGCCTAAGGAGGACGTGCCTGCTTTACAATGAAAGTTTTTGCTTAGGGCCACTTAACAAAATAACATTTAAGACAAAGGAGAGAGTTAAAAGGTTTTATCACGTCTGACTCCACAACTCGAAGGCTTGGAATAGAGATTTCAAACAGGACTCCATCCTGTTTCAGTATAGTTAATCACACAAGCTAAACATACATGAAAGGTACAGAAGTTCAATAAAGCTTTTACAAACCAGAAACAAGTGAAGTGCAAGCCTAGGAAAAGACAAGGACTTATCTGCAAACCAGATATCTAATCTGCATTAAACGACTGATTTGTAAGGAGACTCCTCTCTTGGATCAGAGAAAGATCACCCCTTCCTCAAGAGCAGTTCATCAGGCACAATCAGTCCCTTGGCATGTATTCACGTTGCCCATGCCTTTTAGTAACAGGTTTCAAATAATCTTTATACGCTATGTTTGCATGTCATACAAACATGAGCCTTCAGCTCTCCTCTTGCACTTCGTCCATGCAAGGAAGACGCTCTAATTTGACTTACAGTTGAACAAACACGAACACAAAGAATTAAGTTACCTAAAACCCTCATACAAACCTATGATTTAAAGCTCTGCCACGGTAATTCTGTGTCTTTGTGGACAAGCTTTTGGCTATGAAGGCAGGTCAGGACTGTAACACAGCACTCTAATCTCCAGTAACATCACTTGTAGTGTTCTTAAGAACAACACTTGACTCTTTGCACTACTGCCAAGAAAAACACAATAGACCTTTTTGATGTGCAACCTGATTTTTAAGGAAATCTAACAATTTCTACTGCTTTGAAAATAGATCTGTTGGAAAAAATAGCTGAGCTAAGCAGAGGCACAGCAGATATTCCACATTTCTGATATAGCTCAGAAGAGAAATCAGCATAAATCTTACTTTGGCCTCACCGGTTCCACCTCCTACACAGTCTCCCTCAACACATACAAAAAAGGATGATGCCATCACTTGTCCCAAATGTTTCACTGTGTCATCTTTGTTGGCAAAACGCAGCTTTCTGTGCACTTAGCTCTAATAGCTGCAATCACAATCCAAGCGCTCATGCACGAACCAGCACTGCCTGTCAACAGCCATAAAGGTAACCATAAAGAGCTGGATTAATGATACAGAAATACCAGGAAGAGAGACTTCCTAAAATAAAGAAATAAAGTTTAAACATGTAGAATAAAACAAGGAGGAAAATGAAGATTTAAGTATCCATGAGGGCATTCATGAATGCTTTAGTACTTCACTCTGTATTGTACAGTTACTTAAATACAGCTATGACGACTTTATTTTAATTAAATATTCCAACTACTCTCCATTTGATTTTTATAAAAACAGGAAAAAGACCAATTTTACAATACATAAAGCCATGTGAAATTTAGAAGAAGTTTCACACCCCAAAAAATGTTACGTTGACAGGAGAAAGGAGTATGACAAACACTTTCTAAAGGTCTTTACCACTGCTAAACACTGACAAGCAGCAACCTCGTGCCTGCACCGTGCTGGGGCTGGCTGTCCTGGATGCTATTTAAAACATCAGACAACTGCAGCTTAAAGCCCAATCCATGCTTCTAACAAGCAATTCCCTTCACAAAAGCATTCCTAAAACCGTTGCGTTTTGCAAACTGCCTTGCTATCAATACTGTCAGCAGCCGGTGAGGATGCAGATAACCTGCTGGTATCAAAGATATGAGTATCAAGAAGGACAAAAAGCTCTATCATGATACTGCAAAGAAGTAAAAAGGAGCAAGAGATTCAAGAGTCTGTTTCATGGTAGAGACGACAGCAGGAAACGAGGCCCCTCTGAAGTTCTTCTGGGACCCCTCTGAAGTTCTTCGGGGTAATCTGTATCCAGAATCGCTTCTGACTAATCTGGTTTATGACCGCAGCGTTTAGAAAGGTCCCGGTAGCAGGACTTGACTGAGAGAGAAAAATACAAACCTTTCCTTAAGGTTGCATCCTTGCACCGTTTTTTCCACACTCTTATTAATTATCGCTATCAAATAAAATAAAAAAAAAAAAAAGAAGCAGGCTAAAACACCGCACAGTGCACCACTTGTGAATACTCTGCCTTGCCCACGTTTCAGCACTCTCTGAATTAATTCCCAGCTGAGCACTTAGTCGTGCCCAAAGACAACGTGAAAGCAAATCCATTTGTCTGGTCAGACGTCACCGTAAGCCTACAATTACCATAATTTACCATAATAACCCAGGCAGATCTGTTCCGGTGGGTTTGTTTTTTGAACTCCTGCAAATGACTGCCACAAGCCTAGTCCCACCAAAACTCCTCTTAAGGGTGCAGGCCATAGCAGTCCCTATTTTAATCACCTAACATCTAACAGTTTAGTAACTTTTTCAGTACATTGCAGTTAATTTTAGCATACTCTAACTTACAAGGAAAGCCTGCCATTTCCTTTTAATTCACCTGTTGTGTAAGAATTGTTCATGGAATGTAAATGTGTTTAAATGAAGAAAACCAAAAAACTTTATTGTCAAACCTGCACGACAAGCGCTTTACCCTTAAAATTTACAATAGCCATTATCCAACTGAGCAAAGAAAGGCCAATGAAATGTTGATGACAGAGGCTGTTTCGAGGTAGATCTTTCAAAATATGCGACCTCACGTTCCCCAGCCCACTGCCAAGCTTGTTTGGATATGGGAAGTTATTTTTAGCAGAAGACTCTTCCTACCTGTCCTGCCAAGCAGCGTACACATTAGCACAGCGGGAGCAGAGCGATGCTCTTTCACTGTCCAAGCTGCTCTGCTGAAAGTTTGCTTGCACGCTGCCAGAAATGCTGCATGCAGGCAAAAGCAAGCATTGATTTTAATGCTCCGGGACTGGATTCTGCACGTTAGCTTCAAATAGGGGTTGGTGTTTAACAGAATAAACTTCAACAGAAACAGAAAAACAAACAAACAAAAAAAAAACACACTGATTTAGCTTCCTCGTAAAGAGATGTGCAAAATGAGTCGTAATGCAAAATGACCACAGGGGAGGCAAAAGGAAAAATATGCAAGAGGAAGAGGGCTTTAACCCATTAAAAACACAGACTGCTGTGTCCCAAAGCTGTTCCCACGGCTCTCTCCCTCTAAGTCACAACAACTCACTTGACACAACTCCCAAGACCATTTATCAGCGTGTTTTGGTCACAAGAAAAAAAAAATAAGAATCAGAGTGCTTCAGCCCTGCTCCTCTGCAGAGCCAAACAAGGTTACCACGGGATTCCTTGCCTGGGAAAGCAGGGGCAGGGCGCTGGAAGCTGGTGCTGGCTCACGGGAGCTAAAAGCCAGGCGTAAATCACAGCAAGGGGGGAGAAGGGACCTCGCTGCCAAAGCCGAGGAGCAGATTTCTTGTGAGAGATCCAGCTTTTTCACGAGATCAGCTGCTTATTACCACTGTCGGGCTGCTTTTTATAACGAACCGTGGTAGCTGATAGTGTTTTTGTCTCCTGGCACTCCAAGTTGCTGCTGGAAAGAAGCAGGCATTTCCCCATCCCCGCCTGGCAGCCTGGGGACGGAGCAGGAACAGGAGCAGCTCCCTAAACTCCACTCCTCTCCCTTTTTCGCAGCCCTTACTCGGGAAACCCTTCCCTTACCCGCCTGCTGACAAGCTGAGCGTTCCCCTTATCCATGCGGTTTTGCACGGCTCTGCACTGCACTTGTGCAACACGGTGCTGCTCGCCAAACCGCTGCTGTTGAAGAAGTCGGAAAACTCTCAACGCCTTTCAAGCTGCGAAGGAAGAGGTTTCCACGTGCACTTGCATGGAACAGGTACATGAAAAAACATCTGCGTATATATACATGCACCTTTATAAATTAAAAAATAAAACTAAAAAAATAACAATAATGAAAACGAAACTCAAATCAAATCTCTGCTGTCAAGGGAAAATACCCAACTATTTCAATTTCCCATTCACATGTAGCTAGGAGTACTCGCAGTGGTTAGCAAACTGCATCCTTCATCTTACCCAAAGTACTTGGAACACAATCCAGAGTGCTGTTTCAAAAATAAGGAGTTTACACAGACCTCGAGCCCAAAACGTCCGAGCTCCTCCCAAAACCCTCCACGACTCTGAGGAGCTAGCAGCAACCCGGAGGAACAGCAGCCAGACCACCAGCTCCGAATCGTGCCAGGAGAGCGAAAGGGAGACGAGATGGGGGACAGGGAATTGGTGTGCAGCAGGGCTAGCCAGCAATGTGGCACCCACAAACGCTACCTCGCTCAAATGGGCACGGGCCATGAAAAATATAAACTGAGAGGATCAGATGAATTTCAGTACAAGCTACATTGTGCCTGAAGTTTCCTCAAATCAGCCTATGAAGAGAATCCGCAGCATCAGCCCACCTTTTATTTAAATTACTTTGGGATGGCAGGGGAGGAGGGACATAGAATTATTAGTACAGGAAAAAAAATACATCCAGCTATAGCAGTTTGGCAAGAAGCATTGCCAAATCCGTGTTACAAGCCGCTCTTCAGAATCAGATCCGTTTTGCAGTAGAACAAGGTACACTTACTGTGTTTAGATATACGCATGCAGACCCCTCCCCACATCACACGCAAATGTTATATAGGGTATAACTTCGTCTTAAGGAAGCCCTTTTACCCCATGCTTCATGTCAGACATTAGCTAGGCTATCTCTCAAAGCGAAAAAGAGGATTTGGTCTTCGGTGACTGAAACACACGGTATTTGCCAGCACATTTAATCTACAGGCACGGGACACGTACCGGAGCACGGCCGACGCTCGGGCTAGGAACAGCACCTCCCAGGTGCCAGCGCACCTGCACGCTTCAGCTCTCAGAGCACCTGTACATGCAAATGGGCTTCCTCAAGCTAACCATATTTTGTTTTTCCTTCCCTTACAAACACACACCTCTGACGCTGACAGCTGGTTTTGCTCAGGATTGCGCCTCTTTACCATGCAGAGGTCTATAAAACTGCCATCGTCTTGTTTACTTCCAGCACCGGCATGAGGGGAAGCTCCTCGGTGTAAACAGCAGCCCAGTAAGGGCTGGACCACGTATAACTGGGTACAGCATGGCCAAGCTACAGAAATAGTCAACAAGCAGTCAAAGCTAGGTAACAGCCATTAACTTCTTACAAATAACTGCAATGCAGAAGGACTTGCTTTTTTAAAACACAGCTGGCTAGAAGTTCTCCCGCCATTCACAAGCACGGAAGTATAGCCACGTCCTCACTATTTCACTTTTTATTAAGTCAGTATTATTTTCACGTGCATGTGTCCTTTAAAAATTCAGATACCCTAATTCAGGAAAAAAAAAGCTGCACGATAAAGAGGTTTCTTTACCAGTTCAGTAATTCCAAGCATTTCCATGTTAGCAAACAGGACACAAGCCAGGCAACAACACTCATCCTCCTTCTCCGACCAGGCAGAACCACCTTAACCTTCTGCTGCTCTTGACTCTTGGAGAAATCCAGGAACCTTCACTTTAGGAAACAACCCTAATTATATTATGTTGCAGGAACAGTTTTAGGTGGCCAGGCAACTGACCACTACCTAGCATGGTCAGATGCAGCACATTTTCAATATTATAGGAGGAAAACAAACATACTTAGTTTCTGAAAATTCTGAAATCTATTGTTTTCTTCCTAAACAGAGCCAAACCAGCTCACCAACAAGAGCAGACTACAGGGAAGTATGACTTACACTTAGTGTAAGTATAAGCAGAGAATCTCCTTACTACCATTTACACATCCTGATAGGAATTGGCTCAGAGAAACAGCTCGAGCCACAGCAGCTGCATGCACAGGGACTTCGTCAGGCTGCAACCCAACTGACCCAGCAGAAAGCCGTCAGCAGAAACAAGGGGCTCACACGTAGCCGAAACGCAGCGTGGGGCTCAGAATCAAAGCACAGGTTTAATTACAGCTTACTTTAGGACGCCTGATGACACCGGGGTGCTGGAATCGTGCACCCGTCACTGCTGCCCTCCAGCAGTATTTAAAATGCACAAGCCACGCGTTGTGGTGCTCTTTCATGCTCTAGGGACGTTAAGGCCTTTTTTATACCGAACACTGCTACCTGGCTACAGATGGTAAAGGTCTAGAAAACCAGCATCTGACAGCCATCTGCAAAAGCCAGAAGGAAAGCCTTAAGAAAAAAAAGGAAAGCTTCAGTTCAGCCACAGCCTGTGTGTGAGAAGGGCAGTTCGTTCACCTCCCTGCTACTGACCTTGGTCGGAATTTGGGGGGAAAAAAAAAGCAACACACACGCTCACTGCCAAGCACAGCTTTCCAAAGAGAAGTACGCTGAAAACCAGTCTCAGAAGTTTCCCGTTATCAACTGTTGACAGCTAAGTCTGGTGAAATTTTATGGAGGGGAAAAAAAAAAAAAAAGAGGGGGTGGGGGAAAAGGGGTGGGAGTCAGTTCCTGAAAAGTTCCTGGAAGAGCCCTGTAATCACAAAGGGTTACTGCACACGGCCTTCTTGGGAAGTGCACTCGCTAGCCTTTTTCCTTTTTCCAGCTTGTCAAACGTGCTTGATGCACGTTCAAGTTCCACAGACAGCCCTTGGAGCATCAGCACAAGGCCGTGATCTCGGGGTCCGCTCACGCCTGGGCTCTCAGGCCCTTACTGCTGCATCAGAGGTGACAGGATCTGGAAGAAACTGAGATCTGCGCAAACACTGGCGCTGAAGTTAACAGTTCACAGTTCTGAGAAAGATGCTATCTGATGACTCGAAGAGCAGTGCGTACGGCACCCTCTTTAATATTAAATTTGCATTAGCAAGTTAAGCGTACACTTCAGAAATGCAAATGCCACAGACGCCGCCGTAATTTTTCATTTTGCAGAAGGCATGCCAAGTACTTGAAGCAAAAAGGTTACCTCTAGATGACGTGCTCGGGGTACAAGAGGCAGCTAGCAAAAGGCAAAGTGGCAACGGGAAAGGCAGAGGTCAGACATCACCATCCAGCAGCCCCCCCGTCCTGTTTGAATCTGTAAAACTTCTCAGCTGCTGTGTTGCGATGCAATCTCCTAACTGCTTGCATGTCATCTTCTTACATTCAGGAACAGCACCGGGAGGGGGAGTTGAGGGACGATGCTAGTGTATTTGAAATCCTGAAGCTTCAACTCTTTTTCCTTCTTTTACATTTACTCAAAACGCCTAAATCCCGCTATGTTACATATAAAATATTCTTAACGCTGCTTTACATAAAACAGCGAAATGAAAAGGGAAAAACACTCTTTAAAGTATTTCTTAAATCCTTAAATTGTTCATCATGACAACAAATTTGGCAACAAAATAAGTTTCGTTGCACCCACAGCAGCAGCACTCTTACCTATTTATGCAATCCTAGAAAACCCAAGTAAACTTATCAGGGCATTTTTGACTACGTAAGATTAAAACATCATGCTGAAAGATACATAAAAAACACTCTTCTGTTCAGTAACACGCACAATATTTCCTTTTATAAAAGGAGAATCTTTGTCCAACAGCTCTCAGGCCAGCAACTTCTCATGCAAGCAGACCCATTCATTTCAACAGCACTGATCATGTGGCTAAGAATGTGCAGGACTACTTGCTAACACAGTTGTCATCACAGCTTATAGTTTTTGACAACGCTAAAATAATCTTTAGTATGACAAGCATGTTCTACCACACCTATACGCAGAGTATTTTTTTCCTTCCCCTCTCAACTGTAGAAACAAGTGCTCCACTAAATCATGAAAACAAAAAGTTGTTCTACAACAGCAAACTCTGTGTTTGCTGCACAGGGAGAAAGTTTTAAATATATGGCTCTACTTCAAAAAGTGTATTTTTTGCACCATGTTTATTCTCTTTCGGAACAATCCCCAGATTATCACACTTCATCACATCACTGAATTAATCCATGAGAGCAGTAAAACATGCATATATAAGCATTACCTATCATTAAAGAAGCACATAAATTCAATGGAATGGTAAGCTTGAATATTAACAGAGCTTGGAACAAGTCACAACTGTACTTTAAGCACTTAAAGCAGTACAGAGCAAGGTTTAATTCCTTAATACAGAAATCAAGAACAAGTCAACTAACTCCCCTACCTAAAAAAATCTGAGAACCTTATCCATAGTTAGCTCCAGGGCTCCCCTATTTGACATCACCCATTGATAAATGGCCTTTACAAATAAAAAATTTGCATGCCATTTCCTTGACCAATACTTCTCAAGTTCTAGCTTACACACATTCTTCCAGAAAATGCCATCTGCAAGTATAAAAACCTCAGCTTCACCTCATCTACATGCCGTAATTCGACCCTGATCTTTCACTTTATGATCCAACTCTCTTTGGTGAGGACAAATCACCAAAAATGCTACAAAGGTAGCAAAAATAGCATCCGTACCCGGTCTGGAAACAGCATCATGGCTCCATCAGACTGACTTGGCTCTTCTTGGCACGGCGAGATGGACACACCAATGTCCACTGCATCTCGCCTCACTTCAACCTGCAGTTCCCTCGCCTTCACTGCCCTGACTGCAGAGAGAAGAAACCCTCCTGCACCCACTAACCACGGTGGTGAAACCTAAAAGTCACAGTGCCATCTGAATAGAATGACTTCAGTTTTTATATCGAATATCACCAGCATTCAACTAAATATTTAAACTATCCATATGAATTATATTCATTTGTATTTAATAATATCATTTTAGAGATTATAATTTTTGTAAACTTGTGCTTCAGGACGTTAAGGGCACATCTTATTAGTCCAGGGACGCATGTAATACTGAAATTTAAGACTGTAATTTAAGGAAAACAGAATGCAGTTCTTGCTAAAGAATAATTTCAACACCGCATGTAATGAAAACTTGTGTCTAGGTGAAAAGACACTGCCCTGTTTCTTTCTGGACGACACGACAGAGGAAACCAATCCAGCTTCCTCAGCTCCAAGTTTCTACTCACTGGTTTTCATTTAGCATTTCAGGGACTTCCTCTATGTGGTTTCCTACACAGAACTAAACTCACAACCACTCCAAAAGCCGCATGGCCTAGCTGCATTCAGAAGCAAGAATTTGGGACTCATGCTTACAAATGCTTGACTTCTGCTGCATTTTGGACACCCCTGGATGCCATTTTGAACATAAGCAGCACGGCCCTAGAACACCTGGGAAAACGTTATTTTTAAATGTCATGTAAATCAGCTCAGTTTGTTAATTACATTGGGATTTCTCACCAGATTAGTCAACAGTATTCAGATTATAGTTTAAATGTAAAAACACTGCCTTCTGTGCCGAAGAGCTGACTCCTTTCCTCATGTTTTGAGTGCATACAAAGCAAATCTACAGTCCTCAGAATTGATCGCATCGTCATCCTTTAAATACTTCCCTTCTTTCAGACAGCCATTCCTAAACTAACTCAAAGCATGCAATTCTTAAAACTGAAACCTGGGCTCTTAGTTCTCCTTACTTCAGGCGGCAAAGAGGAATTAGCAGTCTCGATTCTGAAATCCCTCCCAGTTCTGAGGGCTTGATTTCAGACTCGCTTCACCTGCAGCACCAACCCTAAGGTGTCAGGCACTCCGAGACCTCCACTACAGCCTGCCCCGCACTGTCAGCACTGCCCTCAGCTCCATCCCAAGGCAGGGGATGCTCCGTGGCTGCTGAAGGCAGCTCTGGCTGTCGAGAGCTATGGTACTGACAGCTTAACGTCAAAACTAGAGCCACAAGCCATTCTCCTCAGGGGGGACAAACTAGGTGCCGGGATGCACCGCACGGCAGGCTAATTCCTTGTCTCCTCGTCAGGATGAGTAGTTTAGCTGTTTATAAGCAGCAGTGCCTGGGCACAGAGCGTTTCAAAGGAGGCGAGAGGGAAAACAGGCGGCTGCCTTTCCCTGCACCGCTTTCAGGCGACAGCTTACACTTCTCGCTCCGCGCCGAGAGGAGCGGATCCAGCGGGCGGCGAACACCCCGTGCTGACAGATGCACCGCCCGCAGTTTCACAGCTTTTTTTGGGGTGGGGGGACACGCAGCCTCAAATGCTTTTAGGCAAAGGGGTTTATTTAGGGCCACGCGTGGACACAGCGCTGGGCTAGGCCCCGGGGCAGCCGCCGCCACGCCGCGTCCCCGTGCGGGCAGCGCGTCAGGAGCCGAGGAGTTCCAGGCACTTATGTAACACCTCGAGGCTGGCTGTCGTTTGTTGTTATTTTTTTTATTATTTATTTTTCCCTTTTAGAGGCGAACTGCTTTCAGACAGCCTCACGGCGCGGCGGGACAGACGAGCGCCCACCGCTGCCCGCAACTTCCCCGCAGCTCCTCCTTTATTCCCTCCTTCATTCCCTCAATCCTTTCTTCATTCCCTCCTTCCCTTCTTCATCCCCTCCTCCATTCCCCCCCCGCCCCAGCCCCTCGCTGCCGAGCGGGGCCGGCGCCCCCTCCCGCCGGGGCAGCTCCCCCGCCGCCCGGCAGCGCCGGCTCCCAACATGGCCGCGGAGCAGCGGCCGGAGCTCCAGCTGGGAACGGCTCCGCCAGCAAAGTTTCCCTCCCTCCCTCCCCGCCCGCTCCCGGCGGCCGAGCACCGAGCTGGACGAGCGGCCGGACTCCTCGCTGCCCCCCCTGGCCGCGATGCTCACCCGGCTCCGCTCCGGCTGCAGCCGCCGCCGCCGCCCGGCCCCGCCGCGCTCTCCCCGCACCGCCGCGGTCATGCAGCCGCCGGGGCCGGGCTCCGGGACACCGCCCGCGCGGGGCGGTGCCGCCGCCATCTTGGGAGGAGCCAGGCGGGCGGGAAGGGCTGAGGCGGCCCGTCGGTGGCGGGGCGTAGCGAGCCCCGGAGCCTCCCCGTTCCTCTCACCGAGCACCCCCGAGCTGCCGTTTCCCCTCGGTAAACGGCCACAGGTCCGTTTCCGAGGAGGAAACGCCCTGCTGGGTCGCGAGCCTTCGGTTCTGTCGCTGTCGGGACAGGAACGGCTCGCCCCCCCCTCCTCAGCCCGCGGGTGCCTGCTCGTGGAAGGGGATTCTCGGGACACGAAAACATCGCTTTTGTCATGATTTTTTTTTTTTTTTCTTCAAAAACACGTTTCCGTGCCTTGCACGCCATCCAGGGTCAGGTGTCCGACGCTCCGGGCGTGATTTCCCAGCAGTGGGTGATGAGGGTTGTCACGTTTTGTCACATAAACATTTCAGAGCACACGGAAGGGAGTTCCTAGCTTGTTTTAGTTTGAAGAGCTGCCAGTCGGCTTGGAAAAACTGTCCCTGGCTTGCTAAGCACAAATTGTACCAGAAACACTACCGAAGACATAAATACAGAGGGAGGCAATAGCACAACACAATCATTTTGGCGTTAACTTTACGCTTGGTAGAAGAAAGGATCAGAGCCTCCTGTGATACCACAAAAGTCTGCAAAACACGGTCTGTTTAAATAAAGTTTCACTCGTGTGAAGTACAGCAGGGTTTCACGTTACAGCTAATTATTGGGCAATAAGGCAGCTGGCTTTTCTGGGGAAAAAACAACAAAAAAAAAAATTGGACATGCTCAAAACCTTCTGCATGGGTGTGTGACAGGCAGCACGGGCCGATGAAAAATACCACTACCACACATCCATGCCAAACGCGTTGTTCAGTTCCCTTGTTCAGTGAGTGAATTTCCTACAGAACAAAACCAAGCAGGGGTACCAAAACAAAATCCCGTCTGGAAGTAACAAATCCGACCCCTTTCAGTGATTTCTGGAATTTTTGAAACATTCCCTGATGAAGGGCCAACAATCTGTAATATGGAGAGAGAGCCTGTTGAAGGAGAGTAAGTGTCCAGACAAAAAACCTATGAAAAGCCATTAGGGTCCTTTGCAGAAAACAAATAATGGCTAGAAAACCAAGTGTGCATGAAAACCATTTTTATTAATGCTTTTCTTTTTTTTTTTTCTTAAGCCATATTGTGGTAACTTTTTTAGCTCTGGTGTGGACTATGCAGTCCATCAGCTACAATTTTCTTTCCTACAGCCTTTTTGTAAAACATGGGAGTTTTCTTTTTCACTCCTCTCATTTCTTCACTCCTTTTTGGAATCTGTTCATTTTCATTTAGTCAAAAGATAGAAGGGAAGATAATAATAACGTTTAGAAAGCTCCATAACGCCCCAAACAGACCGCTCTGTTCTTGAAAATTAACAGCAGTCGTACTAAGCCCTGCTTGACATCTGCTTAACTTTGTGCCCTGTCCCAAACAGTGCCTACTAGTGGAGGCATAGGAAAAACAAGTGAAAATAGAGCAATTACGTACTTATCTCAAACTGAGCTTCGTGTAATAGAGGTAGCAATTAATACACTCCTTAATAGATACCAAGTGATAATGTATCCTTAAATTTATCCTTAAATTCATCTAATTCCTTTTTTTCAGCTTCATAAAATCACATACAAATGTATTTATTCTTTAAACTATCATTATTTGATTATTGAATTATTTGATTCAAAGTAAAACATATTTAGTAATATAAAATTAATAATATGAAGTGTATATATGATCTATAAACATATGCTACTAAAATTTCACTCCCATCTGTAGGAGCCGGCACACCCAATGCTTGTATTCTGAAAATAATCACTGCTTGCTAACCTTTGATCGGTTACTTCCTGGCAAACCCACCACAGCCAACTAATTGACCAGCCAGAGCCAAGGATGAACTGTGGAAACTTGCTGTTAATCATTTCTGAACACCTTGATCCTCTGAGTAGGATTCAGGTCAGCAGGTGGTTTAACTTCGGTCGGGTCAAGGTGGGATTAGAATTGTACTCTTGCCATAAGAAAAAAATAAATAATGGCTCATAGCAAACTGACCACAGTTGCAATGGAAATAGCTGAGTGATAAATAAGGATTCACACATCATTTTAATGGAGCTGTATTTGACATACATAAAATTGAAATATTATGGCTATTATTTTGCATGTAATGTTAATGAGAAGAGGCATTCAAAAGAAAATCAATCTGATATCCTCAGATACAACTGCTTTTAAGCATTACAGTTTTAAAATAAAGACATCTGAATGTGTTTTTTTTTTCTGTGAAAGAGCACAACATTTGTCTCTTTCATATATTATAAGCAGCGTCCAGTGAAATAGGACCATCTGTGATTGTGCATCTTTTAAAAATAATTTCATGAGGTTTACATTAACAACTTGGAGTTCTGCACATTAGACAACTTTTTTTCAAAAGCTGTTAGAAATACATAAACCACTGTTGCTTACTGAAGACCTTGCACCACTGTGTTATTGTAAGAGCCAGTATCTGTACGTGTACAACAGAAACTAAACTTGGGGATTCAAATTCAAAACCTCAGATTGATTCCCAACTTCTCTCAGTTAAAATTGCTTAAATGTGTTCTGTAAATTTAACCAGCCCCCAGCTGTGAACTGGAATTCAGATGGATATCTGTAATTTTTGGTCTGTTTTTGCTTGAGCTATTTCCATTTATATGTATTACAAGCATTTTACACCTTAACCTACCCTAGAAGCCACAAAGTGCAAACAGATCAGTTATTTCTGAACTGAGATCAAGATACACTCCAATGTAATGCTTTTTCTTTCTGCCCCTCTGCTGTACTCACCACACAGATGAGACACAGCAATAACCATTTAACACTGTATCTTAACAAATAACAGAGCCACAAAGGCTCAAGCCAAGCTCATTTTCTGATGCATCGTCTCTCTTGACACTGTTAACAGAAAGGGACCGCTGTTTTTGAAACAATAAGAGTTTCTGACTGTTGCTCACCATCTGTGTATTCAAAATCTCTTCGAAACTTGAGGGCAATTTCCGATCAGTCAAGGGAAAAGTAACAAAATCCATCGTTTGTTTTCATATGATGAGAATTCATAACCAAGAGGGCACACTCATACGCCAAAGGTATGAAAGAATTTGGAAAAGTAGCAGCCATAACAACTGATGCCTTTCCCTAATGTTTAGAAATTAACATAAACACAGAACTTTTCATTTATTTGGTGTTCGTCCCATCTGTTCCGAACGGCATTCTTTCTCCTCAGTTCATGCAGCCAAACTGCTAGCCAGTGGCCTGAGAAGAAAGGGCTCAGAAGCTGAACCAGAAGTAACTCTTTGTTTCCTAGGGATCAATGTCTTTCATTCTGAACTGGCAAATATTCGTGTTATTTTTTATGCCAGCTTTCATTAAATAACCTGTAACGCTAAATTCTAAACTTGCACTGTTGAAATCAAAAGACTGTTCGCCACCCCTTTTAAGAAATTAACCTGTTAAGACAGATTTTTAAGGGGAAAGCTTCAGTGAGTCCTAAGTTCTGTATTTTCTGGCTTTCCAAGTGCCATGAAGGCACAGCATTTTTGCAGTTCAAGTGTATCTTAGTAAAAGTTTATATGATTTCTAAGTATACAAATCACATGAATTTGTCAGGAGTCTGGCTCTGTGAAGTGTTCTGCAAAACACTGGAGGAATCCAGTCCCGTGTGTTCATTCCTGAATAAACAATATGCTGAAATTTGGAATTCCATCCTTAAGGTGTCCTGCTCAGAGTTATGGTTTAAGAGGCTGAACTCTTCTTTGTGTTCTGCCTGGACAGAAGCAAGCAATAACTCGGTGAAGAAAGCGCGGATAGCTTGTAGGGTGCTTTTACATCTCCTGACATTAGAAGACAACAAACAGATGTTATGCTGTATTTGAATCTTTGTTGTGTTTTTTTTTTAAGTGATAACAGTGTCTGACCGTGGGCTGGCAGGGAAGGAGTTTCAGACCTCCATCCCTGCAGCAACGCTTCGCAGTAAAGCTTTCCAGCAGACTGAGGCGCAGATCCCGATCTCAAAAGCACATAAACACCTAATTCCCAGTCTCAGGAGCGGACAGCAGAGCTCAGCGCTCTCTTCTTGGAAGCGGTGAACTCAACCACGAGGCCCATACAGGCACACTCCCTCTCACCTCTTTCCAAATGAACTGCAAATCCCGTGCTGCACCGTGGAGCAACGCCAACGCAAGAAGCTGAGTCGCACAGAGTTGCCTCTGTACATCTCCAGCAGCTTCGGGCTGGCTGAGACTTGGTGAATAAGGCACCCTCCTGCGTGGTGAGGGCTTGGAAGTGCTACCAGCTAAGAGAGGAGCTGGCTGAGGTCTCCATTCCTGGGACAGCCTTGAAGGACCACAGCCGTATGCTGTGAAAGCCCAGCCATGCTCTTAGGTCCTCAGCTTGCTTAGGGGCTCCAGAGGACGCAGTATATGCAGAGCCTGCATGATGTGGAAATGAGATAAAGCTCACTGGGACAGCTCCGAGTCTACCCAGACACAGCTCCAGGCACCACGACAACTTTAAAGGTAAGGGGCTGCAGAGATCAGCGGCAGCTGTTGAGCAGCAGCTACTTGCATCGTGGTTTTAGACGCATGGGGTGAATTCCTGCTCTGCCACACATTAGTCGCTTATGTTCTTCACTTACACTACACAAAAAGCTTATTATTTGCAGGCAAGCAGATTTCACACAGCTTCTGCGGCTGCAGCTCAGACCTCTAATTTCTGAAAATTGCATCCATCATTAACCCCCTTACATGTTGCCACCTTTGGCTCAGCTCCCCTGGGGAGGTTTTTGGTTTTGTTTTTTTAAAGTTAGAGTGAAAATATCTGGGGGCAGTTGACTGAACCTGGGAATCGCACAGATCTGCACAGAGGGAAAACAGCCACTAACCTTTGTTGGGCTGTTCTGGTGAGAAGAGAGAGACCAGGCTTCTAAAGCAGGATGCCACATGCAAGCACTTTGTTGAAGGAACGTGGTCTTTCTGACGCTGAAGAAGGCTGACAGTGATAGCTTAACTATTTTTCCTTCCCCCTCATTTAATTTTATGCTTATTTAAGCATGGCAAGCTAAATAGGCATGGATGCTCTAAACCCCAGTGTTTTGCTCTGCCTGCAGTATCTAAAGAAGGTGTGAAATTACAAAATCTAAGCTTTCACGCTTCAGCCTTAACTGATTACATGCAGTAATAAGTCAAGAAACAGCATCTAGATACACTCTGGCAAAACTAAACACACACTCTGATCTTTTAAGAGTTTGGTGGGGTTTGTTTTGTTTTTTAAACTATAAACTGAGAGAAGTCTAAACAATCTCCCCAGCCCAGCCCCAACATTTTGCCTTTGATTCTCCAGAGCATGGTGATTCTGATGCAGGAAACAGTAGGAGATGCTTTTGCATACAAAATTTCCCCTCCCTATTAAAGCCCCTCTCCTGCTGGCACAGATTAGAGACCAAAGTAGTAGCAGGCAGCAAACATGACAGTCTCTTTATATATATTGCTCCACTGACAGCGTTACTTAAAACATCCTTTATGTTCCTTTCAAATAATCCCAGAGAACAGCTGTAAACCCGAAATGGACAGCAAAAACTGCGTACTTCTTACCACCTTCCTAAACTATAGCAATAATAAATTCCAAATCTCTGACAATAAAAAATAACTTATTTCACGTTATATACTTGTAACAGGGGTAACTGGATGCTATAGCTACAGTTGATTCTGCTCGTAGATGAACTGCAACTTTAGTTTCTTCCCAAGGTCCCTTTCAGCCCTGTTCTCATGAGGCTGTACTCAGTATCAAAATGAAATCATAATCAAGATGTTTGAATAACAGATCTGTATGGCCACCTGACCTAATTTGTTCCAACTAAGATCCTGCCAACAGGGAAAAGCAAATGTAAGACCTGATGTAAGACCTGTTTGTGGCTATTTAGGAAAAGGAGACCTTGTAACTTGTTACGGCAACTTGACAGTGAATGTGAAGATTAGGTGGGCACACTGATTCCTTAGATGCTTAAAGAAAAAAAAAATAGGCTATTTGTGTTTAGGGCGATAAATTAAAACACAGATTATTTAAAACAAGGACAAATCAATTAGAGCTCAACTAAAGAAAATGCCCCGTCTTGTCACATACTACAACTTGAAGTAAGAGTGCAGATTTTGGGCATTACAAACAACAAAAAAATGGATTTCTGTTTTAAGGCAAATTCCAGCCTTTTGCATAGTGACTGAAAGTTAGAGGGATTTTTTGTTGCTGTTGTTTGTTTTTAAAATTCCTTTGTAGTCTTCGGATTACTAAAACATAAAATTTGAACAGTCTGAATAGGGAACGTGCTCAGCCTAAGATGCCCAGGGCAAAACTAATCCTCAGCTCCAGGCCGCAGGATGCGGGTGGCTGCTCCAAGCCCTTCCAGCAGGTTATACACGAGTAGCTACCGCTTCCAAGTTGCCATCCACTGCCTACTTTCAAAAAAGAATCTCAGCCAGTTATTACTGCACAATTAAAGGTTCGGAAATCCCCTCACCAGCATAGAGAAAAAAAAAAAACATTCTCCATTAAAAACTCTGTTTTGTTTTGGTTTTAATCCATGAAACAGAAATGGACATCATGCTGCATTTCAGACTTCAGGCAGATACGGAGAAGCCCATCCGAGAGCAGGGAATCTAAAATATCCAGAGCAGATTAGCGCGCTGCATATCTAAGTTACTCCTACCAGAGCAGGTTCCTAAACACTGTTTGCTTCAGATAAGAACATAAATCAGTGAATGATTATCCATGAATGGTTGCCTGTCTATAAAGGCAAATACCAACTAATTTTTAGCCTGAACATTATGGTTTAATTGTAAATTTTGTCCCGTTTTATGTACCTGTGGATGTTATTTTTTACTGGATCAACTTCAACAGTTTGAAAGTGGTTGGCAGTCAGCCATATTTTAAAAAAAAATCTAGACAGAGTGAGATTCACAAAAGATGAAAAAAGATGTTTGAGGCAGAAGGACAAGTGTAAGCTTTGAGAACACAACTGCCATCAGAGAAGTCAATGGAAAGCAGGTTCTGAGAACACTGAGCATAATGCTGCATCCCCTTCTAAATCCTGTCACAAGTCAACCTTTGTCGTTCAGGTCCTGACCTGGCATCAGCAGAATATGAAGAGAAAATCCTCACTATGTAGGCACATCTAAATGGTTCCTCTTGTATCTTTCTTTGAAACACAAAAAGTCAAATGTGAAAAGTACAAGAGTGCATGGCACTCCCCTTTCGCAGTACAGCAGCCCCTATGCTTGTGGTTGGGAAACATTTTATGGTACTACTGAACGTAATGACACCAGAGGATGAAAGTAAGGTGCAAATATTCAGATGCTAAGCTCTGAGAGAAGTGGGTACAGTCTGGAGGATGTATTTCTCAGACATGAGGATTGAGATTTTTGTGTATTTCATAGAAACATTTTTTTTTTATATATATTTTTGCTTTACTAAGGCTATTATATGGCAAAGTGGAAAAGCAATATACGGCAAGATTACCATTCAAGTGATGTCTGGGGTCAATTTCAATTTGTTGTGCGCTTTTGACTCCACAGTTGTTATGTGTCACAGACAAAATACAATTCTTACGTTTTGCCAGCTTTAACCTGCAAGTCTAAATAGAGAG
This sequence comes from Anser cygnoides, assembly GCF_040182565.1. Classification (NCBI taxonomy): domain Eukaryota; kingdom Metazoa; phylum Chordata; class Aves; order Anseriformes; family Anatidae; genus Anser; species Anser cygnoides. The sequence goes on along the minus strand of NC_089874.1, from coordinate 139,321,825 downwards.
CGCCTGTGGAAGACTCTGGTGAGCTGCTCTGAAAAGAAAGATGAAAACACAGTTCAGTGCTTAACCAAAAGGAAACAAGACCATAAAGATCGAATAGATACACAGAACACGTACGGCCACTGAGGAGTATACCTGCTAGATCGCCGTTTTACAAGGGTTGGTTAACTAGCCATGATGCAATTAGGCATGGAAATTATTTTCAGAAGCGTAATTAGCAGCTAGCAACGCATTTGCTAGTTTTTCTGATAGGCGTGACTAGCAGGTTAGCACCACTGTGAGAAAATACTTTGTCAGAGCCAACAAAAGGATGATTTTTTTTGTAGGATGTGGAATTGTACATTATCAGAACTGATGAAATGAGTTTCTAATATGGCACCAACTGCAATGAAGAAATAAGTGGGGAGAGTGAAAGCAGACACCCTACGACCACCTTGTCTGACAGGTATGTAATGCCTCCATTCCAAACGCTGCCCCTAAGGGCAGAATCAGGCCCTGCGATCCAGGAAAGAGAACTGTTTCTGGAAGGACACAAAGGAGACACAGATTGCTTACTCAGGCAGCCTTCCGTCATCTGCAATTCAAAGTGCTGCTTTACTTTCTAAGACCACTGAAAACTCTCTCGTGACCTAAGTCATAACTTGAATTTCCTTACTCCGCATCCTGTTTACTAAATCCACTGATAAATTCCTCTCGCCATGCTAACCATTCACTGCATCACATGGTTTCTTTTCTGCGCTAGCACAAATCGGTCCTTCCACGGATTCCTTTGTAAGCACACTGTCGAGATTTGTTCCACTTCAACAGCAAAGCGAAGCACTGGCCTCGTGGCCTGGAAGCAAGATATCAGCACAACAACCCGATGCATTTGTTATGCTGCACGGCTTCCCTTCTTTCCCTCCTCCTCCATCCCTGCTAAGTTACTCTAAGTAAGTTCCTGCCAAAAGTTAACTTTACAGGAGGGTGATTCCTTCTCAAAGGGAAGACAGGGCTGCTGCTGTTGTCCTGGCTCAGCATGCTAGGAACAAAACGAGGACCAACTGCAGAAAGAGACATTTGTAAGGCTTTCTCCAGAACATAAACGGAGCGAATGTGCAGCTGGCCTGGTAGTAGCAGCAGAGCCTAAGCCTAAGCCCCGGCTTGTCATTTGGCAGGAAGAGCTGTGGTGCCTACATAGGAAGAAAATATTTTCTTTTAGCCAGACCCCTCTGCCAGAGTCAAGAACACCGATGATAAGATAAAGCAGCCGACTTGAGGAGTGGATACAGACTGAATCCACTGTTTTACTTTTAGAAAACATCCAGTGTACTCCTGATCCAGTCTACACAGATTTTTCTAGGTTCATACCATCCTAGATTCTTTATTACTAGAGATGTAATAAAGCAAGGTCCTGAGCTGAACACATTCAGAGAGAAGTGTGTTACTCAGGGGTAGGAAAGTGCAGAATTAACTAAGATCTGCATCACAACCCAATTTCAAACGTATATAAGAAAACCACTGAATGAAGGATTTAATGTTGGGTTCCTAAAACTTCCACTACGCTAACAGATTTTGTGATTAAAAAAAAAAAAGCCATGAATTTTGTTCTCAGAGATTTGTTATGGAGCACTGTACCCTAAAATACAGGATGCCGTTATACAACCGAGCATCTGGGGAGATTAACTCTGATGAAACAAAATCTCTGGGGAAAAAAAGAAAAGCTTATTTAATAGAATGAGGATGATGGCAGAGCACACTACTGGATTTGTGTCAGTGAATCAAATTGGATGTCAGGAAGCATTGTTTCACTGAAAAAAAACACAAATCACACATATTTTGCACTTAAATCTTAATCTTAAGAGATGCTAAGTACAAAGCTCCCAGTTAATTCCCACCAAAACCAGCACAAACTTTCCAGAGAGGGAGGACTAAAATGACCTGGAACATTCAGCAATATGTTTTGTCAGACTACTAAGGAGAACAAAATCAGGGAAGCCATGTAGGTGGGCATCCTGAGAGACATGGGGAATGTCAACAACGGGGCAGTCGAACCCACGTTACAACGGCAGCTGTGGGCAGCAGCAGAGAGGGATGAGGGGGCAGGAGGAAGACAACACCAAGCTAAGAGCACAGTGAGAAAGTGTTTGGCTGAGTTGGAGATTAAAAAAAAAATAAAAAACAACCTTGTAAGAGTTTTCTTCATCTGTTGTAAAGCTATCCTCCCACTTCCTAGAGTCACTTCAAAGCTCAATCTCAACACAGTTAAATAATTTCTGTGCTGCAGCTCTGACTAATTTCACCATTTTGAAGTACTACATAAACACTAGATAATTAAAACAGCTGAAGCTTTTCCTGACAGTTTTCTTACATCCAACTATATGCAAGCATCCTTCCAGCTATGAGGCATCATTAGTACTTGCAAGGAGTTCGCACCTTGCACAAAACAGAACTGCTGAGCTGATACACACTGCGTGTATTGTAACTGCTTCAGGGCACAAACAAAGGTGGGGTTTTTGTTGGTGTTTCTTTTTGGCAGTGAAAAGGAAGCTATCAGAAGTATCCACTAGTACAGAATTTGTCCAAGAAGAGCTCTATTACATTGCTGTTATTACAAGAAATGAGACAAGAAAAGTAATCTCAGACAAGGACATATGACTTGGCAGACTTGTGAAGCAGAGATATCGGCCTAATATTCCAAGAACAAACTTAACTACTGCCAGCAGGCTGACAGCTACAGTTCATGCACATCTGCTGCTTCCCAGGAACAGCAGTTTGCAGAAGTGCGAAGTCAGACACTTAACAATTCTATCAAGTGAAGACATTAAAGAATAAAAACGCAGCAGTCTGAGAAAATCTTATGTTAAGAAAATTTTAATATGTTTTTTTCCAAGATCTAATATATAAATACAATGGTAATAATGTACTCTTTTGTAAGCTTGGATGAAATATATTGAAGTCCACTTTCCGTATATTATATAAATAAGCATCTAAAGCAACCTAGAAAAGAAAAGAAAAAAAAAGCTTAGTCCATATGGCGCACACAAATAATTGGGCATTAAATTTAAAAAGCGATACATGAACCCGATAAGGAACTGCAAAAAGGCTTGACAGTTTGCCTGTTTTAGCAAGTGGTAGTGTAACCATCGCACTTGAAGGATACAGAAAAGGCAACTTTTGAGAAGAGGAGCATTAATTTCTACTAGACCAACTAGCAATGATAAAAACAGACAAGGATTTGGCCCCTGGCATTAGAAAGATAGGCTACGAATACACAGACACCTTTGGAGAAATTACGTAGACAAAGAAGGATTGAAGCATTGATCAAACCTACGAGGTTCCACAGAAGGGAACATTATGACTTTCAGAAGTTTTAGGGTTCACATTCTCCCATAGACACATGAAGCATTAGTTAACAATGCTTAAATGTGATACTCTCCTGTTCACAAACACACTAGCACAAAAACGAGGCCATCATTTCACCAGTGCACGATATCGCACCCACCGTACAGTAAAAAGCAGGATATGCCTTCGCAGGAACTTTCTTCCTGAAAGATCTAGCCTGAAAGTAAATGGGGTAAGGTAGGTGGGAAAAAAAAAAAAAAACACTTATCAGGAGAGTTTAACATTTCAGATTAAACATCAAATACTCTGTATGTAACATTTAGAGGCAACAGAATGAGCTTCGTCCCTGCTTACTTTGACATACTGAAGCTGTAATTTTTCACTACGTGCAAGCCAGCACCATCCCTCACCCCATGCAAAAGTAATTACCCAAAGTATGTAATGCTGGGAGACGCCTGCTAGAACTCTTTCATCTTTTGACAACCTTACAGTTTACGTAATAAATAATAAAACAATGTAAATTAGCATCCCTCGCTCCTACAAAGTTCCACGCTGCATGTGATTTAACAAGTATAGCATAGCAATTTTTTCCCCACCAAGTAATTCTTTGCATCCCAAGGGACAGCACTGATGGAAGGCCAGAAATGCCTTTCTCTGAGTCTTTTGGTCTGGACCTTTTTGGTCCAGCCTTACCGTCAGTCCCAGCACTTCAGTTATGCTCCGTTTATATTCATGGGACTCTGAAATTATTCAGTCAGTGCCTCAGGTCCTCAGTAGCTGTGTGTAAACAGTCCAAACCACAGCTGAATCAAATCTACAGTTTAAACACATGTACAACTCAGCTACATCTAACAGAACTGAAGCAAATCTTCCATAGTGCTTATTTATAAACAGTGAATCCCTTCTAGTTTTGCCCTTTCTTTTGCTAAAACAAACAAAAAAGCCCTTCACAAACACTGATGAGTATGTATGAGTTTGTTATTTTTCTAGATTTTTTCTAGAGAAATCGTGGCTGAAACTTTAGGAAGGAAAAATACTGAATCTTTGCACAGGGCAAATTATTTTAAAACTTTGAGATGAAATACTATGCATATATATAAAAGGAAAATTATGCTCCTTGATCTTATATTCTAGCTTACTAATTGTGAGATGAAAGAAAAAAAGTAATCTTGCTTGATCTTCTTAACTCAGAATGGGTTTGTGTGACTTATTTAGAAAGCATGTTATCTTCCCTGGTAAACTGATAGAGCATAGCTGAGATAAATGCAAAAAGCCAAAGGAGACCACCCTAGAGGAATGTGGGAGACAGCGCTTAAGAGAAAAAGGAGGAACGAATAAAGCCTGCTAGCACATTTCAAAGGGCTCACTGTGAGACTGACACAGCCCTTTTATTATATGCTTTTATTCTAATAAAACACCAAAGTCCTAAAGAAAACTGCAATCTTCACTATCTTATTTTGCCCTCTGCTGGTCAGCAGCAGCAGTCTCAGGAAGAGCTGACCACACTTCAGAAACTTCTCTCCCGAGATCAAGTGCCATATTAGTACAATATGCTTCATATAATATCCCTGAGACTTATTTAGCATTTTGAGATTGTTTCTTTTGATTGTGAAAGATGGATGATAACTGTTATCTTCATCCTCCAAAACACGTGCCAAATTCTGAGATGGTTAAACCCTCTGCAGGTTTAAGCTTCACCACCCCCAAATAATTCCAACCAGGACAGAGGGTAGTGGTTGAGAACGCCCTTAAGCAAAATAAAAAGGCATAGAATAGATGCATTTAAAGGCACTAGCCCATTACATTCACCTGAAGCATTGAAATCTCCAGAACACACTGCCAGCAAATGCCTATTTCGTCCATTAGGGGAAAAAGTATCTTTATTTTTGCATTAACAAAGACCATCTGATCATTAATGAGGCTAATACCCTACTATTACTGCCTCTTAATACCAGTTTCAAGTAGTATGAATCCTCTAGAGATCCCCCACTGCCCATTATCGTCCACTGATGACGATGGAGACCGGGGCAAGTATTCAGAGAGGAATTTTTTTTTATTAAGACTATTAAAAAAGGATGGGGAGAGGGTGCCAAGACCAATACTCAACTGAATAAAATGCTAATTATTGCCCTAATCTGTTTTCTTTGTGTTCATGCTTTTCTTTATAGTCTCCAATTACATGATCACATTACATATTTTCCATAGGAACCTCCCGGTGTGCAGTTTGGGCAGGGCTCTAGGAATGGGGTGGGAAGGAAGAGAACTAAGGTTCTGCCTTAAAGAACTGACTAAAGAACTGCCTTAAAGAACTGCATTATCTCTGTCCCAAAGCTTCCATGCAATACCAGCGACCAAGTTTTAAGCAGCTGGACAACAGCTACACATTGCTTATTTTCCATGCCTCCCACCACTGATATGAGACTTTTCAGGCCAGGTGCTCAGTGTTTCTGTAACCACAATCACAACCCGAGTCAGCAGGTTTTATACACCCTGCACTGCAGGTAGAGGAGTAATGGGAAAAAAAAAAAATCAAGAGGTTTCAGCTTGAACATCAAAGATAGTGGGCAGTTTTGACCTTGCATTTTCTTCTTCTGTTCCCTGCTTCTCAAACGGGATAAACAGTTTCCTTGGGCACATGACAACAAAAACAGAGACATCAGGCGAAACAGCATGAACAGGAATGCACCTAATATAAATTATAAATAATCTATATTAAAATAATGACTGAGGCTACATGTCTGTGACAAAAAGAATTACTCAACTAACTGCATTTGAACAAAAAAAAAATCAATCAACTAGGTAACAACTCATGGAACAGACGAGGGAGCCTCATTTTACCTTCAGAAAAATTTAAAAGAAGAAGGGCTCTCCTGCTTTACTGAAGAAAATACTTTGTGATCATGGATAACGCTGCAGTAGAGGACTATATTAATGGGGTAAACGCAGAGACTTCTGACACGTCTTTCCTTTGCAGTGGTACCTTTCAGACCACCTTTATTGGAAGCATTGGGTGCAATGCTCAAAGTACATCTGTACACATACGTGTAGACACAAGACACTCTTTACAGTGCTTCTTGCAAGCTTTATTTTCCAGATAAAGGCAGATGTAACATTGCTGATGAAGCATTCTTTTGAATTAGGTACCAACAGGCAGTTCAGATTGGGTCTAGAATAAGAGCATCAACATAAAAAAAAGGGAAAAAAGGCCTATGCACTTCTTTAGGATTCATTATCAACTGTTCCAAAAAAAGAGAAGTCTTTCCTAACGCACTTGGCTGTGGGCCAGAAAAGAAACAGAAAGCACCTTTCCCAACACAGCTTTCAGCACGGCTGGTCAAGTTGGGGAACGGATCCTCCCTCCCCACACACTAAGCAGCAGTTAAAGCCAACGTGCCCTGCTTTCCTGGCAGCCATTCCACTGTGCTGTGCAGATGGTACTTCACAAGCACCTTCTGCGGTGCTGATCCCATGCTGGCGTATTCTTGCACTTATAAAAGTCTGCTGGAAGTTTCTCTCCCAGTAGTAAGGCTTTTAGGCAGTATTTTTATATATGCAACTGGACCTGGTAGTGAGAAAACTGTCTTCTCTACATCTGTACAGACAGATAAATATCTTATTCATACAGAAGTAGCTGTAAAATATTTAAATGTTTTTTTTTTCTTAAATTTAAATTTCTCTCAAAGTAACTAAGCTTAAAATATCTGAAATAAGGTATCACACAGAACCACAGAATGGTTTGGGTTGGAAGGGACCTTAAAGCCCACCCAGTTCCAGCCCCCTGCCATGGGCAGGGACACCTCCCACCACACCAGGTTGCCCAAAGCCCCATCCAGCCTGGCCTTGAGCACCTCCAGGGATGGGGCATCCACAGCTTCTCTGGGCAGCCTGTGCCAGGGCCTCACCGCCCTCTGAGTGAAGACCTTCTAACATCTAATCTAAATCGCCCATCTTTCTGTTTAAAGCCATTTCCCCTTGCCCTATCCCTACACCCTCTGACAAAGAGTCCCTCCCCAGCTTTCCTGCAGGCCCCCTTTAGGCACTGGAAGGCCGCTGTAAGGTCTGCCCAGGGCCTTCTCTTCTCCAGGCTGAACAATCCCAACTCCCTCAGCCTGTCCTTATAGGAGAGGGGATCCAGCCCTCTGATGCAGCTATAAATCTTCTAACAACATATTCACAATGTTTTGTAAAAGGTTAGCATCAATTATGTTTATTGGAAAGAAAGAAAGAAAAAAAAGGAAGGAAACTCACATGTTCTAGGTGAATATGGGCCTGGCTGGCAATGTCATAAATGACATCTCTCACATTTTTCTCTTGCTTGCCTCTTATGAAATCCTCTTGAGAAACGCCATGCTAGACACGGGAAGGAAAATCAAAAAGTAAAAACCCTTCAACAAATATCAAGGCTCCATTTTAGCTTCACGAAAGATAAGAATCCTCAAAAGCCCATCCCAGCAACCAAACCACAGGCATATGGCTGAAAGGGCCTAAGTGCGTTTTGCTGCTGCCTCCTCTCTGCACCACCACCCCTTTTATTTTTTTTTTTGGTCACTTAGAAAAAAAATAGAACAAAGAGAACAGTTGGTACTGATTCTTTCTGCACGAACTTGCTCCCTAAAGACATTGTGGCCAGTCAGATAAGCAAGTCAGGTTTTGAAGTTTTGGGAAGTTGGATCAGCTTAGATGCCCAATTTTTGAAAACATAAACCAAAAAGCAATATTAAGCAGAATAAGGCCAAGAGAAGTTAACAAAGAAGCCACGCTTATCTTGGGATTGGTGTGCACCACCAGGTTTGAAAAAAAAAACAAACCACACCCACCACACATTCTGTGAGTACAGTGACCAAAGGAAGACAGAATGTGGTATATTAAGAATTGATTCAGAATTGCACCGGTTGCCTGCTGTTCTCTGCAACATTCAGACGTGAAAACTGTCCAAAGGCAGGCAGGTAGGCTTCACGGGAGGGCCAGATTCAAATATAACTCCGCAATACTTGCCAGCAGCTGAAATGCTTGCAAGATGCTCAGTCTGCACAGAAGGGACGCAAGCTGTCTGCCAGTCTCCTGATCTTTAACTACGCAGCTTCACTGTAAAACACCTTCTGCAGCAAGGATGACTGAATTTTTCAGGCTACAGCTGAAAACCAAAGAACTTGGAAAGCCTCCCATACCATCCAGTCCCAGAAGGGCTGAAAGCAGGGAGCAGCTCCCTTCTACAATCCTATAAACCCAACCTACTTCAGTGTCTGTGCCTTCTGCAGAATACTTAAAGCGAAAATACTACTAGATTTATTTATTTATTTATTTATTTTTTAAAAAAGGGGAAACAAAATCACCCTGGAGTTTCATGAAGGTCACTCCTCTCACCTCCCAGAAGATATAAAACCATGACTTTTGAGTCATGAGTATTACTGGGCCACAGCAGAAACTGTTGTAAGAATAAATTAAAAAAGGCATTCTGTTTCATGGAATCATACAGGTTGGAAAAGACCTCTAGGATCATCTAGTCCAACCTTTAACCTAGTACTGAAGTCCACCACTAAACCATGCTATGAAGTTCTACATCTACATGTTTCTTGAAGAACTCCAGGGACGGTGACTCAACCACTTCCCTGGGCAGCCTGTTCCAGTGCCTCACAACCCTTTCAGTGAAGAAATTTCTCCTAATATCCAACCTTAGCCTTCCCTGGCACAACTTTAGGCCATTTCATCTTATCACTTGGTGCTTAGGAGAAGAGCCCGATCCCTACCTCGCTACAACATCCTAAAGGAGGTAATTGTAAATCACAATAATGTGTCCCCTGAGCCTCCTTTTCTCCAGGCTAAACAACCCCAGCTCCCTCAGCTGCTCCTCATAAGACTTGTTCTCTAGTCCCTTCACCAGCTTCATTGCCCTTCTTTTGGCACGAAATTTCTGTGCTAACGAAGTGTGATCTATCTAGTGTTGAGACAGTTAGAAACTTTATATTATTCAAATCCAGGTAACTCCTTTCTCTTACCAACATACAAATGTCCATGGGAAGAAAGACCTTTTGTCTTGCACTATGGTACGGAGTTGCTCTTAAACAGGTAACTATGCCTTGCGCTTTCCCAATGTGACTGGCTGCATGGTCGGCGTGGATGTCCCTCACACCTGAAATTGCAGAAATAATATGTTTAGAAACATACTGCCAGCCCTTCTGAGGGGTCTTCCCTGATGTGTATTACAGAGCTATTTAAGTATTTAGCTAACGAGTGTATTGATCCATGATAGAACTGCCTATGTTTAAGTTGCCTTGAGACCTCAGAGGTGCAAAGCAGCAGGGAAATTTGTTGATTCCCACATTCAGAAGCAAGATGCCTCATTGCTAGTTCCAGTTTTGGTAAAGGGCGTACTTTGTGGAGCAGCACCTATTCAGATACAACCCATCTCTACATAGTCTTGTGTAGAGAATTGGCATGCCTTCTTCCAAGACAGCAGTATTTCAAGAACTTATTTTCCTGCCAGAGAATTCATTCAAGTGTGAGATTCCTCGTTTCATCAATTAGCTGCAGCAGATTCAGCAGTGTCCCGAAGCCAAAAAGGACAGTGCTATGCTTCCCCCACTGAACCCATATTTCTGTGCCACCTCCCTTGTGCTGTAGTGAGCAATGAGATAGTAACATGGTAAACTGGATCAGATCACCACTACAACTACCTTTGGCTACTGCACGGCTGGTGTTAGAACTGAAACAAGAGGAAGATGAGTCGGGTACAGCAGCACCACCCCTCATCATGGCAAGACCGTGTAAAATTGGCTTATACTGATCACGGGACTGACCCAGGATAAAATGAAAATTTAAAGGAAAATTAAAATTCACAGTTAAAGTTCTACCGGAAGCGACATTCTACAAAGACAGAAATGAGGATACAGGAGTTACAGATCAGTGAGCCTGCCTGGCACCTAGAAATGATACTGGGCATACCAGAATCACTGCCCAAGCCTGCCTGAGCCTTGCATGTGTCTCAGGACCTTTAGGAAATAGTCACTATAGGCAGACTACATGGATTTATTTTAGTAATGGCAGTAGAAAGCAGACTGTGGCTTGGAGGAATCAATAGGTATAACTTACTGACTGGGCAACTCAGGCTTTACATATAACTAGGGATGAAAAGAAAAAAAAAAGCCTCAAAGAATACGAGTTAACAATGACTTGCGCTCAGCCTAAACATTGATATTTTACCAACTTTTAGGAAGGAGCAAGGATTCAGACCCAAATTTGCAACATTACCAAGGGAACCTTACAGGTTTGGAAGTCAACTGTTTCAGGATAGCCAGTACAGATCACAAGAATACAGAACAATAGCTGCAGAGTAACTACAGCACTCTGTGTTCTGCCAAGTGGGACAATCAGAAAATACAGGAGAGAGCTGAACTTACCACACTCCATAATAGGGACAAGAAAACAGAAGACATTGTTAAGAGAAAGAACAAAGTATGAAAATACACTTCAATGACCTTTCCACTAAACAGTTTCTAAGGAAAGTGCGTACTTTCAGGAGAGGGGCAATTAAGACTCCAGGTTTATGGTTGAACATTAAGATGGTATCTGAAGGGACAACCTATACTGAAATTAAACCTTGGTGGAAAAAAAAGTGTTTGTTTGTCTTGAAGCATCAATAAATATCATACCAGTACTAATGAGTCGTCAACAAGACCTAAAAAGGGGAAAGCACCTACCCAGCATTTCCAAAGTGAGGTACAAGAGAGCACTCTGCGTGTTCTCAGCATACGTCTCAAGCTTCTGGATGTTACTGTATGCTCTGTCATCCAAATTCTTCTCCTGCAATTTGAACACAAAACTTCAGTAAAAGGTACACAGAACTGCTATTTCTGTAAGTTTTTTATTGTACACACATTAGACTGATTTACTGTTAGAAACGAAGGACAAAATGAAGAGATAAAGGGAATATACACTCAGGTAGAAACAGGCATTAAAACCTGGAGGTAGTCTACCATAAACTACATGCAACTGCAACCAAGTCCAGGTACTGGAGCAATTATAACCTTGTGCAATAAAGACACATCAGAATTTTCCAGAAAAAAAGATACAGCCAAAACAAAATGATACCGAGGTGCCAAATTTAATACCTTATTAGAAACTGAAGCACAGAGAAATTTAGATGAACAGGAATATATTCTTGAGAATATGCACACACACACAAAAAAAACAATCCATCAAATACACATGAGTTTCAAAGTCGTATGCAAACACCCCAAAAATATAACACCCTCCATCATTCTTCCTGTCCTAATAGCTTCTGTGGTTAAAATATACCAGTTTTAAGATTTAAAAACTCTGAAGCCTTTCACAGTCAATTGCTTGCAGAGCGTTGCTGCTATCAATTTTCTCAAGGTATAACTTTAAGTGATACCAGCTTCAGCAGCGAAGCTACTTTAAGAAATTTGTGCCCTTACCTTTTCATTCTTTCCCTTATGTCAGAGTTGGTAGCAGCATTGCTGTACCACTGAAATTGTTCCTCTCATTTTTCCCCAAAAAAGGGTGGATATTTAGATTCGTGTTATTTTAATGTTCTGATTTACATTTAAATTAATTATTAAAATTCATTTAATACATTAAAATTAATTAATGTTCAGCAAAAACTCCACAGCCACAACAGGAAAAAGCAGCAAAGTGTGGCAGAAAGGTTCAGAGAGGTCATTCCAATTTTGAGGTTTTATTTCCATGACTCATCGTAAGAGAAGGCTATTTAGGGGCAAAAGTGACATGGTAATAAAAGAGATGAGAAAGAATTAAAAAAGATGTTAATGAACAGGGCAGGATTGGAATGGCACAAAAAGAGACTATGCATGAGGCTTGCTTCTTATGTATCTTCATTTCCTTTTCTATTAAAATGCAGTTTTCCAAAATTCTTAACAGGTGAATATGAAGATCTCACTATTTAATATAAAATAGGACTTCCCTCATTTATATACAGAAAGGTATCCAAGCATAACTCCCAATGGAAACATCTAGGGGAAACCACTGTAAATCAGAAACAAAGGCCAACAACAGAAATCATGGGCACAGATACACTGGTTATCAGAGCAGGGAACAAGAAAGGTGTGGACTCACAAGCTACATCACTAAAATTCTAAATGGATCCTATTAGCCTTTTTGGCCAAAAAGGGCAGAAATTATGAGTAAGAGCACTACGGAAGAACTAAAAGGAAATTAAAAAGTACCATTCTCAGGAGAAATACCACTGTCTGGAAAAGATTAATTACTTAAGCTCGTTTTTACACACAAACTCATAAAATTAAGGGGAGAAATTCTAATATGACTGAAAACAGAATCAGACTTTGAATGGTAAATACTTACTCTTTCATCAATGATCTTCGTGAACCACATTTTAGTCAAGTTATGCCTCTTGACGGCCTGAAAATTATCAAATAAAACATCCATGTTAACGTATATAAACTGATGGTAGTACTGCATTCTGAAGGTTGAAAGATATTTTTCATACTACTTTTCTGCTAAATTGCCCTACTTGTACATTACATCCATTTTGAACCACTGTCATCCAAACACATCCTCATTTTTCAAGTTTTTAAAAATGGTTTCTTCCACAGAAATGGGACGTTTGGTTTCACTTTTCTTATGTTCAAAATGGACATACTAGTAGGAAAAAATATACAGTTGCCATCTAAAATTACATTAAAGTCACTGAGAGTTGAGCTATTAATTATTCTATAAATATTTTTATAGGCTATTTATATACTTTACTAGTGCATAAATCTCTCAGAATCCAAATTTGAGTATTCTGGAATATACAAAACTTTAGAAAAAACTTTTAACATGATAAATTATTATTTTTTCCTGGAAAATCAAAACTGTCTTCATACAAACTCAACAGTGAGAACACAGTATACATAAAAAACACTGTGCCAAATGCATGCTAGTTCTATTAGCAGCTCTGCAACACTTAAGATTTCAGCCAATCTATTTCCCAATGTTACTTTCTAGGAAATGCAATGATATTCACGAAGATTTGTGAAGCTGCACTCTTTAAATAGGTCATTCTTGGGCATTCGCTGAAATACAGAAATATGATTTAGAAATATGAGAGAGGATTTTCTCGAGTGCAGAAGTCACCAGGACAGGCTGTGCTGTTAGTTTGTTACAGTGCTCTGCAGCGGTCAGAGGTAACAAAGCTCCTAAAAATAATTTCTGAATTATTTCTCAACAGCTTATTTCGCAACCAGTTCTGTTTGGATTGTCTCACATTGGTCTTCCTTCAGAGAAATCACATGTAAGGTCAGATCTTACCAGAGAGATGGGCCATTTCTTTCTTCCACTTCAAAATCAATTTTCTGCTTTGTGAGAAAGGACTATGACTGGCGGTCAGAGCTGCTGCAAAGGGCTGCAATTTATATCTCACTATCCGGATGATTTATATCTGGATGATTTTTTTCTAAGTTAAGCTTCAGCTAATAAACATTTCTGCCCCACACTGATATACACATGAGCAGCCTGAAATTAGAAGTGATGGAAAAAATATACACAATCATACCCAAAACTGACTTGTACCTAATCTACTCAGACAATTAAAATGAGATGATATCTTCAGAAACAAAAGTATGTTAAGCTACACAAAAGCAAGTTCCTCCTTGGAAAGGAGATGAAGGCATTTGGGGAGAAAACCGTCTTGTTCCTGGGCAGTTTGCCACAGGCTGGAATGGAGACAGAAAGAACAAAAAAAAATAAAATAAAATCAAAGGCACAGACAGACTGACATGCAGAACTACCAATCCTGCATCTTAATGTTTGTGTTAAAGATCCAGCCAGGGTGATATTCTAAGTCCCGTAACTTTGCACAAAGGCTCACAACATTTGCCAGTCTTCATCCTAACCGTACAAACACTTTGTTGTGGTTACAGCACACACTTTGTATGAGCTGGAGATGCTTATGAATAGCTCTGGGCTTCCTAAAAGTGACTAAACAGGTGTTTTTCCTTTATTTTACTTCTTGGCTTTACCTATCTTTTCTCTTAGTTAAACAAACAGCACCTTGTTCAAAACCAATTTTAATCTGAGCGTTGGTAGACAGGAACAAATGCTCGCTTATGTTTTATTTCACGTTTGAAGGAGGAAAAATCAGGGACAGACTGAAGGTTCAGCACTGCTAAAAGTCATTCAAAGAAGATTTGGAAAGGACTCATTTTTGTGGTCTCAAAGGTGCAGCAGAGAGTGGATGTGAAGCCAAGATGGCAACAAGTTAAAAGCTCCAATCCCACAGGAACTGCGTTGTTCTAACCCCTCGTTGCAGTGGGTGCTCTGCTTCTCCTGGGATTTTTAACAGGAATAACACAGATAAATACTTGGATGAAGAACCCACTTTTGTCTGCCTGTTCTTCAGCAGGTCCGTACATCTAACTGCCTCTGGGATCTATCTTAACTGCATTCAGCTATGGAAATTTAGACAAAATTCAACTTTTCCAGTCCAGGAGCTCAGAGATCCCTACTTTTAACACAAGTTCTGATCTTATAGAGGCCTTACAGAATTTCCGTCCCTGAAGAAATTAAACTCAACGTGACCCTGAACACCTGATCTACTGACTCTGAAGTCTGACCTGCTTTGAGTGGGAAGCTGGACTAGCTGACAACCAGAGGCCCCTAAAAACTAAATTATTCTGTGATGCTGAATCAGCATCGAGGGGAAATCCATTTATACTGCCTCCAGGCCTTCAATTGTCTATTAAACATATCAATGGCAGGTCTGACTACTAGAAACAACAACAAAAAAAACAATCTAAAAAAAACTTATGTTTCTTCAGCCATGACCAGAAGAGGAACGGATCTGTAGGTGTACTTCCTGAGCAACGTTCTAGTGCCTGCCAGAACTCACATGCAGGGTATTGGTAAAAATAAACCGTTAAAGTTCACAAGTACATTCCCTGTTACTCAATGCACACAAAAGGATCAGCACAGAACATCGTATATAAATAGAAGTCACCAAACAAATCTCCAGCAAGGAGAAAGACTGCATGAAGATTCTCCCTGTTGCCCAGTAACTAGGTGTGAAGGGTGTAAACTTACAGTTTAGCGCAATTTCCTTTGCCCTTCTCCTAAACAGAAGAGAAAAAAGCAGTCGGTTCACAGAAGCCTGAGCCTCCAAGTAGGTCCTACCTAAATATTCTCCTTTTCCAACTCTGCTCTTCCTAGGTAACTTACAACATCACACATAGACATACACACCCTTTACATTACCTGTTTGACATAAAATAATGCAGTTAGCAACGCAACACAGCGGACACAAAGCAACAGAATTATTTCTCACAGCAATGATTTGGTCAAGTGAATTTTGGGACAATACAGATGTATTTTACCCTCCATAGTGCTACAGCAACTGGCTGATGGGGTGGGTTATCGCAGTATATATCTTCCACAGCTTTCCTCCAGAACTGCATTCGCATCAGGCCTGTAGTCTTCTGAGTTATGGAGTCTTTGATCTGGAAAGGATATATCTGGAGTGAAATTCACAGTCTCCTTAAGGCACTTGGGTCTGTCTGTACTGGAAAGACAGACACAGGACAGTCAAACTCACTAGGGGAAGGGCTCAGAATTTTTGTTTACTCCTAACAAACCATATGAACACTGCAGAGAGTAAATAAAAATGAAACATTCACCACAACCTGACTTTGAAACCTGTGGAAATTCAGTTCTGGACAACTCCCACCTTGGCTTTCTTCTCTCAGGAGAAGAAGCAGCGGTTAAGAGCAGTGAGGGAGCGAAGCCCTGCGAGGGCTGCCAGAAGCACAGCCCACAGAGGCTGCACCCGGGGGGTTGCTGGGTCAGCACATCTCTGGGACTGCTCCTTCCTGGCAAAGGTTACCAACGTTTGTGGTTGCACCGGCAGTTTTGGCCGCCCAGCAGAAGTGGGAGGGTGCAGCCGCTCCCCTCCCACAGCTCTCTAATTACAGACTTCCCTCCTGGAAGCATTTCCCTCACCTAACTCCTGCCAGGAAAGACGTGGGACGGATTATATCATTCGGGTTTTTGACTGACCTCTTAACACAGGGGCTAGTTACACTTTTCTGATCCAACCACTGCATTTCAAGCCAGGACATAGGTGCAGTCACATAATAACAGCAAGGACCTCAGCCTGTTTGTTAACACTTCATTTCAAAAATGCAGAACATAAATGAGAGTCAGAAAAACTACATACATGAGCAGAAGAAATTGGGGGCAGCTGGCTACTTTCCAAGGGCCATTCCAAACCAGAGGTTTGTATTGGCTTCTTTATTCATTGCCCTTTCTAGTATGAAAAGTTAAATCTCAGCAAAACACCAGCTACTGGTGTAATTTAGAGTCCTGAAACTGTTACTTCACATTTCCAGAGATCGCAAGTGTATTTTAATACCTGCCTGAGCCAGTTCCACATTGAAGGCTCTTAAAGCAAAAGCAGAGGTTCGCGATTCTGCAGGCAACAGCAGAGAACACAGAAACCCTTCATAGTCACGCTTTCTATAAAAAGGAAAGAAAATACACACATTATTTATAGCACCATGTAAATCAGGCACGTTGTTGCTTAGTATAGAACTCCTAAAATAGTAAGAATAAGTTATAGTTCAAAACTCTGACTCTGCAAAAGTGGCAGCTTTTAAGCTTATTTTAAAATAAGGCAAGCTCTGAGAGAGGGGGGATGCAAGCTGAACTCTCAACACACCTCTCGGATCCTGATCTCAAGGTATTTGGCTGAAGGCATGGAACAAACCCGTGGCAGAACTGCAAATTGAATCCAGATTGTCTGACCTCCAGGCCTGTGTTCTAGACATGAAGTCAAATTTCTTTAAAAGCTTGTGCTGTGGAGTTTGGCAGTAATGTACCTGCTTAACCACCAAGTTTTTGTTTATTAAAAGCATAAAAACTCTGTGCTGCAGTGGCAGTTTCCCAGCAGGTAACTCACCGCCAGTCTGAAGTGATATGCTTTCATTTGACCACGTGGGTGTGCCATTAAATTAAAAACAATCAGAGCACATGGGGAACAATTATAAATTGCAAAATCATTCGTAACTGTAATGACCAAAACCACTTGGCCACCTCAGGAAAGCTAAACTGCTTGTTTTGAACAGTATTTGTGTACTTTCCGATAAACCTGCAACCCGATTCTTCATTAGAAGAAAAGCAGCAACGTCAAGTTATGCCTCAAGAACGGAGAAGTAGGTGTCAAGTTAAACATTTACTCATTTTCAAGAAGTCTGCTGTTCTTAAATGTCCTCTGTTTCTTTTGAATGTCGGCTTAAAACAGCAAAAAAAAAAAAAAACTAAAGCCAGAGGTTAAAATTAGGGTTGCTACTTAGAGCACCAAACAAAAAGGAAATGAAATGTAACAGTTTCTTACTCCTGCAACACACAGCAGCTTGATAGCTAGCAAATGCTTAGAGTTTTCTTAATACTTGTGAAACTTGTTTTCCTGATGCAAATCCAAAAGCATCAATGAGAAAACAGCATTTGGGGATTTTAGCAGGCTTTAAAGGCCACGTTCATAATAAACAACAGATGCATCAAACCTCCCCCAGTTAAGACTCTTTCTGAAAAGTACCATCAGCTCAAATCCTAGGATTTTTTTTTCCTAAACAGACTGTAAAAATACCCAGTATTGCCCAACCTGGGCAGAGCTGCAAGGTTTACAGCCACTTTTTCCAAGTTCCAGCGATGCTGTCTGCCTGGGTTGTTCACACAACACAGAAACACCACTACCTCCAGAAAGGAAACAATGAAATACATTTCACAAAGTAAACAGCAGCACAACGGAGGTATTTGTCTTCTCTCTGGTAACTTTTTTCACTTACCCTAAGCTTAAAAATTGCAGGTACCAAAAAGAAAGTTTAAAAAAAAAAGTGTGAGTTTTATGTTGACATTGCCCCCTTGGACATAACAGAAGAAATGCAAATTTTCTGGAACCTTCAGCAAAGCCTCAGCATGTAAAACTAAGTTCATATTGGGGTAGATCATGTTGCAACCCAACTCTGTGTGTTAGGGTAAGGAATGAAGAAAGGAGGGAATTTAAGGTAGCCTGCTATCTAGTGTTTCATAGTCTCCCTCTCAAAGAAATATAAGCTTACATATTAACCCACAATAGGAAGATTTTATTAGGACCGTTACTGGTCTTTTAGTGTTATTAAAAGTTTAGAGTCTTAAGAATTTCTTCCACATTGTAAAACTGAATAACATCATCAGTTCGTAAGTTTGTCTTCCAGAGCAGACATCATCAACAGCAAGAACCAAGAAAACGTATCTGCTACAGAAAAATATTTTTAATCAAACAGCTTAAAGCCAGTTTTAAAAGACCTATTTGAACAGCAGCTTCAATTAAATGATGCCAAAAGGATAACCACTTTTAACTTCACTACTGTAAATGCTCATGTATTTTTATAAGTAGTCTTTTTTATGTTTTAATATAACATTAAAACAACAAAAATGTCTAATGAAAATAACAAAAGATGCCAACCTTCTGTGACTTGGGACCTAGCTATTCTGTTCACAGTTGTTTGCTAACAAAAATATTTTAACTGTATATATTGCTTGTACACAGAGCCTTTGATCTCCTGAGTAACAGGTAAGCCCTGGGTAGAGCAACCACGAAAACACAGCCACAGTCTCTAATTTTATCAACTAAACCACAAACTGGCTATGCATTCTGATGCACCCGAAAAGATCTGCAGCTTGCTGCTTCGCTGAAAACTTAAGGTGGTCACATTTCTCTGCATTAGCTGTCCCACTTCAACCACTACTGCTGACCACATGTGACTTTGTGTCTTTTACAGCTGTCGGTTTGGAGACGACTATCCTGCTCCACTCCTTCCATACACACTTCGAAGCCTTCTCTCTGCTTTCATCAACAACAGCATCCAAATAGAAAGCAGGAGTCTTTACACAGCAGATGGGTTTCTTCCTCTAACCCTGTACCTTTGAACTCCTGGGGACTAGGAAACAAGCAGAGGGCGTTGCACATCGCTTGCAGCTCCAGAAGCAAAGCAGGACGCGTCCCCTGACCTGAAAGCCTCCGGCCTGTGCTCCTGCTCCTTGGGCTTTGACCAAAGGCAGATGCTTTTGAAAAGATGTTTTTGCATCCTCCCCCTCCTGCTTTAAGGTCAGGACAGCTACTTCAGGTCTGTCCAGCTGGGGGATTTCCTCTGCTCGTTTTTCCAAGGAGTCCTTGGAAAGTTTGACTATTTCCCAGTAACCAAGACCTGAAAGCACTGATTATTTTTAAATGCCCGTTTCGATGATCTTTCACTGCATAATCTGAAACAATCAAATGGAAACGTCCAATGCTTCTGAAGAAAAGCAGCTGTGAAAGAAGGAAGAAAAAAAAAAAAAACACTGTTTACAGATTAAATCAGCCTTGCAGTTCCAATATTTATCCAGCAGTTTCCACCGCAGGTTTTTATTTGCGGTCCCGATATTACTCGAGGAGAAAAGACCACAACAGGAGCAGGGCCCTGGCACTCCGCGGGGCATCTCAGGACCTCGCACGTCCCCCGAAAAGGGGAGGTCGGTGTCCCCACAACGAAAGGAGCCGGCCCACATTAAGATTTCCTCAGGCCCATCCCCGGGCCGGATTACCCTCACTGACCGGGCCGGGCTCCCCCTCACCGCCCGGCCCCGTCCCCGGCTCTCCCCACCCCCGAGGCGGGCTGGGCGGGCGGCGGAGCCCGGCCTCCCCCCCGAGCACTCACCGCAGCAGCTCGGCGCAGTACTGCACCTCTCCCCCGGGCTCCGGCCGGCTCCAGCCCGCCGCCACGGCCGCCCTGCCTTCCCTCAGCCACGGCTGCCCGCCGCGGGCCCCCGCCGCCCTCACCAGGCGGTGGCACGGCGCTGGACGAAGCCCTCCCGCGGCCATGGCGGCGGCCGCCATTTTGCCGCTCCGCCCCTCCTGTCGCTCACCCCGGCCCGCGCAGCCGAGGGGGACGGCCCCTTCCTCACCCCCTCGACGGGGAGGGTTGGGAGCGTGTCCTCTGTAAAGTGGCGGCTCCTCGGTGGTTTGGCCGCTTTTCCCCACACGATTCCCGCAGCGGGGGTCCCGCGCCCTCTTGGCTCGGCGGAGGGTGGGAGGACGCTGGGACAGGACCCTGAGGTAGCCTCAGGCGGAGATCGGCTCCGTAAAGTGCCGAAGGGTCGCAGAAGGGCCCGGTGTAAAAGTTTAAGGGAGAAGGTACCGGTAGATGGCACCCAAGAATGCGTTATTTCTGTCCGGGGTTTTTGGCCGTGCAGCCTTTTGTTGTCCTGCAAATGGCTTCCTCGGCGCCGCCCTGGCCTCAGTTTACCCCGGCTCCCGGGGCGGTCGCCGCTGGCATGGGCTTGAGCTGAATTCCCCTCAAAAGAAATTCCGGAAAACCCGGCACTCACGTGTTCAAACCCCACAAATCTGAGGAATCTGAATGATAAAAATATCCCGTTGGAGCAGTCCCAAGCTGTGACAGGCTGGGCACAGCAGTATTCGTACACAGAACATGTTCGGGCAAGAGAGCCAGCACACCACAACACAGCGGTGGCACATGAACACGGGGACAAGGGAGACCTGACACACTAGGTTAGAGCTGCCATCCCTAAAAGACACCTTAAAAGCTTCCAGGTGCAGGCTGTGGGACACTGCTGGGACCTTGTGCTGGATATGGTCCCTCTGCAGAGCTGACTCACATCACAACACGGTCATTTTAGTCTTGTAGTCACAGGCAGAGCAGTCATGTCCCTTCAAAGTTTGGCCTATCTGAGGATAAACTAACAAATTAACAAAAGTACCAACAAGCTTAAGAGCTGTTTCATCTTAAAACCATGCCAACCCAAACTGTGGGTAGTTATTAGTAGAAGTAGCAACAGACCAGCTTTCCATCCCCAGCCTTGCCATCCTCCTCCCAAGTGCCAGCTTTTCCTTCATTTAATACTACATGGAGCTGATTCAGGGGATTAAAACAGCAGAACATTCACTGCTCTCTCTTTGTTTTCTTGAGGAAGTTTTCTACCAGTTTGCTGCTCTGAATCAGTTCACTACGTGGTCAGGTGAGAATACATGCCAGCACAGGGAATTGGCACGATCAGGAGACTATGAGCTGGAAAGTGAGTAGGATCTCCCTGATCTGGGGCACTAATATGCATGTTCATTTGCTTAGCTGAAAATTATTGAAGCCACACAGTAAATATGGGGGAGGTTTTGAGTGGGCAGTGACATTCAAGTTACAAGACATCTGTTTGGAAATGAGAGCAAGCCTTTATTTTGTGTGATGACAAGACAACAAAGGGAAGAGGAGGAGAGGAAGGCTGGGAACATCATTCCAGCATTATTTGGTTTATCGATTAGTGGCTCTTGTGGGTTTATCCTGAGTCTTTCTTCGTCCCTTTCCCTCAGTTCTTTCCCTCGTCTCTGAAGTTCTCTTTGTCTTGAAACTCTGGACCTTGTTTTAAACCCTTGCTATGCCTTGAGCAGGATTTATTGTTTGTCAGGGCACCCAAAGGAGGTCATTTAGCTTTGGTAGATTTCTGGGTGGAGGCTGAAACTGCTGTTGTTTAAGTTTTCAGAGAGAACCCCTAGATAAATGAATCCAGCTCTTTCAGCTGCTGCCAATTCCTGGCAGAAGGGTTACATAAACATACTCTAAACCTCAAGGGTATTATAAATAAATCTTATAAAATATTAACTTTTGTTAATCTCTGAATGAACCAAAATGGTGTTAATCTGATTTAAACCCTTAGTAAGAAAAGAATTAACCAGGTATCTTATAAAAAACAATAATCCTGACCTCTTTCTCAGTTCACTGAATTTGTTTCTTGCCATTCTGTACCTTTACTGTTCTCATTAAATTACACTTTTTTTTCTTTAAACAAATATTTCACATATCATGTATAGTTATTGAAAAGCTTCTTCAAGTCTGTTTTGGTTCTAGCCAGTTAGACTTTTGTTTTGCCAGTGTAGTGAAAATAATGATTAGAGTTAATGTTTTATGGAGTTACTTTTAACACTGTATATGAAATTTTAAGCTTAATAAGGGGCTTCTATGATTTTTTAATGATAAAATTGTGTCAAAGAGCTCATTTCATGGCCTTTTTCAATACTCCTCTCAGAAGCTGAAAGATAATGCTCTCTCTGATGTGTACTTATTAATTATTTTGTCCAGCAGATTCCTCAGATAAAACTCTGAAATCCTTGGGCAGAAATGCTAGTGACAGCAATGACTGGTTTAGGTAGAAATAAGTCAGTTGTTGCTGTATTATAGAGTTTTTGGAGGAAAAAAAATGTTTTGGGTCAGAAAATACTGATCAGTTATATCCAACCCTTGTTAAAAACATCCAGATATTATTTGTCACCATATAAATGAGAAAGAGAGACCCCCAGCTATCCTATGATAGCCAAACAGAGTCTGAAATACAGGAGGCCTACGTATATGCAGGTGCTTGTACCGAAAAAGTGATCATACAGAAGAGAATAGGAGAGAAGGAGACCCACCTCAGCATAACCAGCAGGCTGGAGGCTCAGGTATTCACTGGAAAATGAGATACCAACACCAGCATCCTTAAGCTGTAATGATGAGAGAAGAAATAAGAACAGGGATCTGACAGGTATATCCTCTGCACTTGTATGAGCAAGGATATATTTTCTTTATCTCATTTTCCTCTTCTGAATACTCGTGGATTCATTCCAATATGAGAGTTAAGGAAAAATCTTTGTGGAGTAGCAATAGTATTTCCTGTCCAGTTGCATGCCGCAATGAACAGGCACATGCAGTTATTTTTACCTGGACTACTAAAAATATTCAACCAAAAATCTTTGTTTAAAGGAGTACAGTAACAAAACATGACTAACAAAACATGACTAACTGCAGTCGTTCCACTCCTGGCCACAGAATAATGCGTTCACACACGTGGTAACAAGCAGTGGGACATTTTAAAACACAGTTTTCCCTTTTTACATGGTTTAAACCTCTAAGTCCTTAATTGCAAAGTAGACAGAAAGTTCCAAAAGGATGTTGCAGTTTTCATCTTTGTTGCTGCTGTATGTTTATTTTTTGTGGTTTTGACTTTAGATAAATGTGCTCGTAAACTTTCATTTATTTCTTGTTACCATTTGCTCTTTCACTCCCCAGTTTCAAGCACAAATGAAGACTGTAAAAGACGCTATACAATGGACGACAAAGGTCTCAGAATTATGAAGTGTGAGGACCACTGTGTGCTTCCCTGGCCACGTGCTGCAGGACTGAAGTGACTGTCCTACAGAGGGAAAGCAAATGGCTCTTTTTTTCATATCCACCAGCACCTTCACCAGCCATGGGAGCCCTCCACTGCACTCACAGGAACTGCTGCTCGTCTGACATTTTCAAGCCTTCTGCAGTTTTAGTGAGGTTCAGTTTTACTCCCCTGGGTAGATCTGTCAACGCCCTTTACATATGCCATCAGGCAAAGGCTGGATATTGCCAACTTTAAGTTATTTCTGATTCAGACTGCAAACTTGTGTGTGAAGCAGTGGGTATTCGGGTTATGCAACTTTTGTTGCATGATACCTTTTGATACCTATCTTTTGTAAGGATAGTCTCTTACCTTTTTTTAGCCAGTGGAGTAAAACAGGACTTATGTAGAGAGAAATTCAGAATAAGGACATAGCTTCAGCACTCAGATCACCCTAATTAACCTCAGTCTTTCTACTGCTTGTAGGTTACTGATCCTCTGACCAAGAGCCTCTCCACAGCTGCACCGTGTTCTCTGAACACACAAACAGGCAGAAGCAGGACTCGGTGCCAAATTTTCAAGAGCTTAGCACATAACTGCCCAGCTTCCACTTTGACATCAGAATAAGATTTTAAGAATTGAGAAGGCATTGCTAGTTATCTAATGTACTCCTTTGTAAATCTCTGTGGGGACAATGCACTCTCTTCGGAGTTTTGGCTCTAGCTTTTCAAGAGCCACCCTAAAAGCTCAGTACTGTCGTGAGAAGAGATGACTTATCTGTCTGCCCTTGCGCAGCAGCGCAGGCCCACACAAACACAGTTTGGTTCCATGTTGTTGCCTGGGGTGATATCAGATGCAAATAACGTGAGTATTTGAATGGAATTCACAAAGTGTATGCTTTTAAGATAAAGTAGAGCCAAGTCCTGCTGCTGCTGCTTTGGATGCAAATGTATTTGTAATGAACTCCGGTTTTGTACGTATCCCTTATCTTGCACCTGTTATCATCTTTGTTGTAAAAAGCTTACAGGCAGGCTTGCCAAATGATACGCCCCATCTGTGCTACCTGGATAAACACTGTTAGCAAGAAACATGCAAACTGAAAAGCCACAGGTTCTTGACGGACAGGTACCAGTGCTGTTGCTCTGGCTAGCAAGGACAAGGTCTTTGTGTTCTTTCAGCAAGTTGCCAGCCTTTTCTTGTTTGCAATTCTTGTGAAGCTGTTGGGAGGGAGATGAGAGGGAGAGGAAGCTGGGGGTGTGCAAACTGGTCTTTGGCACGCAGATGAAGTCAGTCGCAAATATAATGAGGATTTCAATGGAATCTACAAAGCAAATGTGTTTTTGCCAGGGCCAAGATAGAGCTAAATGTTGTGTCTGCTGTGTTGGAGGCAGATGCATTTGTTGTCAATGCTGCTCTTGTTTATATCTTTTTGCTTGGACCCCTGCAAACCAGAGCAGCACCTGGAGGGAGGGAAGGTGAATAATGGGGAACTGCATCGCTAGGACTTGTCCCTGGGAAGTCTGGGAAGAAGTGACATAGCAGATGTGGCAAGGTGAGAGTGTGCTAAGGCAATTTCAGCAAAGAAGCAACAGTAGGGGAGAACAGCACGTTCCAGGAGCTTATCATGCTCCACTGAGATCTCTACGTTTTCCTGTGTTGTTTTTTTTTTTTTTTTTTTTTCTAGGAACTTGCAAGAGGCAGCACTATTGAATAACCAGGGCGCAAGGCCGGTAGGTTGGATTCTGAAGTCCTGTCACTAGGTTCCTGTGGCAACATGTGTACTGCCTGTGATGGTCACATCTGAGAGCGGCTGACGCCTCATGGCTCCTGGACCAAGTCATTTCAACAGCCGTTAGCAGCTATATTTAACTAAGTCAGCAGGAACACAGGGTGGTATGAGACCCGTCCCGCCAGGGAAACATCCCCAGGCCTGTTTCCACTTTGCTACCTGAGACAGAGGGGATGAGAGCAGCAGATCTTGGTGTTCCTGGGCATGGACCACTCCCTGCTCTGCCATTCACCCACTGCCTCGTGCTCCCTGCACAGGCATGCTGCTGCTTGCTGCCTTTGTGTGTTAGAGCAAGGTAGAGGGTAGAACTTGGCATTGTGAGCACCCTGTCCTAGGCCTTGAGTTACAAGGGAGTTCATCCAGTGGCATTTAGCCGAAACAAAAGACACAAACGGGGCATTTGTTCCTATTGCTGCCTGCCACGTAGGGTGTATATCGACAAGAACTAGGAAGGGTACCACACCTTGACCCCCCAGTCGGTCCCTGAGGATAATCAATAACCTGGTTACTCTGGCAGAGGCCGTGATGGTGGCGTCTTTCAGCACTTGGATCCCTTCCACGAGACGCAAGCCAGGAACCTCCTTCTTCTGCTGTTTAGAAAACCAGTGGCCTGAGGGGATCCCACTTCATTATGGTTAAACCCTGACCTGTCCAGGAACTTTAACCAGGCTCCAGACTCTTGCAGGGCTGAGCGTGCTGCCAGGCAGCTGAGCAAAACACTGCAGATTTGCTGGCAGTGATACAGCACGCCGAGCACCCTTGCCGCCTGCAAGGCTCCGACAGAGCTTGTAAAAGGGCTCGGGGAAAACTTTCCATTCAGAGCGGGCATTCCTAGGGTGCTGGTGTGCCAGTCTCCGGGGATGAGACAATGCTTTGGGAAAGTCACATGTAACAAACAGCTAGCAGCAACATGTCTGAAGTTACAGGTCACAGACGTGCACTCATTCCTTCTTAACTTTTGGTCTCTGCCTCCCAGCAGCTGCTCATGCCATGAAACTAGCCTCTTCTCTCTCCTTCCTCCACCAAAGCCCCTGATGACAAGTACCATGCTGTCCCCATTATTCAGGCCAGGCAGCCAGCAGCTTAGCAAGAGTGCTCGAAACCCTGCTCGTTTCTTTTTGAAGAGATAGTGCCTGCCTGGGTGTCTCTGACATCCACACTTCTCTGCCTACCGCAAGCGTTTTACACCGCACAGTCTGAGGTCAAGGGCCCTTCCGTGGGCCAAGCAGGGAAAAAGAAGCTCCAAGAGCCTCAGAAATCTCCACAGAGGTGAGCGAACACGGCACTTCAAACAAAAGCCTAAAAAGCCTGATGTCAAGTGTTTATATGTTTATATATATATATGTGAATAATGAAAGACTTACCCTGCTGACTGGGCTTCCTGGCAGCAGCTAAGACACCTTAGGTCTTCTCCCATGCCTTCCTCTTTGAAAAGTGTTTCTACCCCAAGCCACGGCACTTGTAGCCAAAGCTACGCCACGTGGCTTTAGCCAGCTCCTTGATCCCATAGTCTTTAAGTCCTGGGTGGCTACACATTGTTCCTGACAAAATCCTGGGCCCCTCAGATCATCGAGCAGCGCCTGGCAATTCAGTCAAACTGCTTTCTGCCCAAACTTTACTTTAGGCAACCAGGCCCCCCTCTGCAGCTTAGCCTGGTTCCTCAGAGTTCACAGAGTACCCTGCAGGAGAGATGTGAAGCACAGAACAAACCTGCAGGAGATGCAAGGACGCTGCCATTTTGGTTGTGTACACAACTGAAGTAGTTTACGAAGGGCTTCAGGGAAGTGGACAGATAGTAAAATATCCACGTAGCCAGGGTATAATGCAGAATTTATGTTTAAGCTTGGCTTTTTTCCCCCTCTCCTGGCCCTGAGCATGTGAGGAAGCTGTGAAGCGGAGCTGTCACAGGTAGGGACACTTGAGCAGTTAGCACCCCGCTGTTTTACAGGTGCTGTTCTCACTCCTCAAGCATAATCCCTCCCAGCTCTGCTTGGCCAAAGTGATTTGTCTCATCTAGGGGGCCAAAGAGAGGGGACACGTCTGGGCAGAAACTGGAGGGAGGACTTCAGGGGATTTAAGTGCTGACATCTGCAGAGGTAGGTAGAAACATTCTCCCCCAGAAGTGCCCCTCAACAGCCAACCATAATAACAGGTTACGGCGCTGCTGGAGAAACAAGATTCCTAGCTTTTCACCTAGCTTTTAGCCCTGCTTTTCACTTCTCCCTTTTTTTATGGTGGTATGGATCCAAAAGCTTTTCTCAAACACCATTTAAAAAGCAACTGTGTTCAAATCCCCCAACAGCCCAGAGTTCAATTCTGAGCATTGTAAATGGTCGTGCTAATTAAATGCAGCTAAAACACTGAAAAGAGTTGCAGGGCAGACAAGATCAATGACAAAACACCCTCAGAGAGCACAGGAGGGGAAAAAGTGCTGATGGAGAAGGGTGATTTATGGTTATTCTCTGGTTGCAGAAACAGAAGAATTATTGAGAACCTTAAAGGAGAAAGGAGCTTTAGGTTGTAAGATTGACGACTAAAAACCATGGGGAAGTAATCCTTTCTGCATCAGTATGGCAAAGCTTCAGTCCTGGGAGGCAGGTCAGTGGAGGTCAAGGCTCAAACTGGAAACGCTAAGCTAGGGAACTTCTCTGGTCGCCTCCTTCCCCCACGTTGCCTCTTCCCCACCCCCTCTTTAACAAAAGGAAGCCGTGCACTTCAGTGTTTTCCACTTCTCGACTTCTCGAACTGAGCTTTCAGCTGCACAGCCTAGCTCCCAACCAAAGGCTTCAGTGGTGGGCGGCCTGGTGCAGAGCTACAGTAAGTTACTCTGCTCTGTCCTGAAGTCAGCGAGTCATTAAAGGTGGCTGCATTTTGGCATATGTAGGGGGTCATTTTCCTGTCTTTTATCCTGTACAGGGCATTGTAAACTTTTAACACAAAAACTATTTGAGATCCGTCCATTCAGGGAACTCATACACAACTGTGAATTACTTTGTGCTGTCCCCCCTGTAACTGTGTTAAATAAAGCGAGGAGAAACTTTTATACCATTTTTACACTTTCCTATAATCTGAAAACATTGTATGAGGAGACACCCACTCTACCCCAGAAGTGATATTCCAGCTTTACCTGCATTTCCTCTGCGACAGAGGATGACAATCTGTGAAGAGCTGGCATATTGATTTTTGAAACTTGCCTGTTTCTTTTGGCTGAATGGAGTTAGGCATTTGGATGATCATACTGTTATGTTTGGACAGTTATATTATTATATGACCATCACAGGCAGTAATTAATGTAGTTGTCTCACTATAAAGTTACCGTTTTCTTTGTTTCAGGAGGTTTCAGACAGCAATTACAGCAATTGGATGGCATTTCACTGGCCGGTCTCTAGCAAACGCCTACCATGAGTCAAATCATCAGCAAAATGTGGCAAGTGTGGTGGTGTAATGTCATGTAACAGCAAGTCAGTGTCTTGTTCTAATATTTTAATGACAACCCTCTGAATTAGAACAAGTTTTCAGAAAGTGGTTGTTATTCACACATAATGATCTGGGCTGCAGAAATGCCCTTGGGAGGGTAGAGCTAATAAAATAAGCAGCTAGTTAGTACAAACTTCTTCATTTAATTTTATTGTGTGGAGGGCAGCACAGTTTTCTCACATGAGAAAGGCGCTGCTGTTGCCTGGAAAGTTTCCATACAGCCTTCCAGCTTCTGAATTGCTCCAGTCAAAGGTGTCAGTCAGAAGTTTGCTGCAGTTTCACCGCTGTTGACGTGAACATCTGTATGTATTTCATGGCTTGGCTTTATTTGAAAAGCAGTGTATAGCTGTAAAATATTAGTCATTAATTCGGCACCACTTAGCTGCAAAATATTAGTCATTAATCTGGCATTGTTGCCAGGTTTGTGCTCTAATTTAGTTGCTCTAATTTAGTTGTTCTTGATTGTAAAACAATGTATTGCAAATGAAATACAAGATCACTTTTCGTTTCTTCTGTTGCAGGGATGCATTTAAGAAGCCATCTCTTGTGCTTCCTTCCATCTGGGAAGTTAGCAAACCTGCACAGCTCTGTGAGACAACACTGGTGCTGCCTGCTAGCCATGACTAACGCATGCACAGCATGGCAATTACAGCAGAAGGAAGTTTAAAATAATTTTGTTAGTGTTTGGACCACGAGGTTCATCTCCAGCCAGACCTCAGACTCTGCTTTCCACAACATGAAGATCGCTGAAGTACTCTTATGTAAGCCTAATTGACACAATTAAAAGAATGACTGCTTACAGATGTGTGTTGCTGTAGCAACCTGGGGCAAAGGGAGCCAAAGTGCCCTCCATACTTAGAAAAATAATATTAATCATAATAGGTAGAAGCACTTTATCCTTTTTATAAGACATTGGCTCTGGAGCCAAGAGCCTTAGCATGTTGCAACAAGGATCACTGCACTGGAGCTGAAATAATTTGAAGATGAGCTAAAATGCTCTCAGTAATAAGCAAAATTACACCGAGACAGAAACATATTCAGATGGTCTCTAACCCTCCCAGGATGTAGGCAACAGGATTAGTTGTTCAAGGCTTTGATTCTGCTGCTATAGGAACACTGGGTGAAGGAAAATACCAAAGGCATCCGTGGATGCAGGATGAGGCCTGAACTGCTGAGCTTGGCCAGGGTTTGTCTTACCTAAGGGTCTGACTGCCCAGATCTCCACGAGCAGGCTTTAAATCCCCCTGCAACATCCTTTGTTTCAGATGGGCTCTAAGCAGCTCCGTGCTGTTGACAGAAAATGGCAACAAGTCTCCTATTTTCCCAGCAAGGCAGAGCTGGAACAGGGCTTTGTAGACTGGATACGAACGCTTTTATTCTTGACTCTGCTTTGCTTGTCCCATTAAAACCGCAGGTTTCATCAAACCTAAGTCTCTCTGAAGTGTCAAAGGGACCACACGAATTACCTGAGACACACGACTTAGGACTTGTTTTAACGAACTCTTTTGATGTAAAGCCAATGATATGTATTTTGACCGGTATGAGTGCGGCTTCAAATTTATTATTTTAACTAACACAGTTTTTAACTTTGTCTTGACAACTTTGCAATTTAAACACAGTCACGCTGTGTTGCTACGGAGTACAAGAAAAACCTGAAATCAGTGCTGACTGGGACTGAACAATCTGATTTCCATTTCCAAAGTGAAGAAGCAAGTGAATAGCGTGGACAAACAAGCAAGTCTGAAAAACAAACAAAGAAACAAAACAAATAAACAAAAAAAACAACCCAACAATAACAAAAACAACAACAAAAAAAAAACCACTTGTCTTTTGAATGATCATTGAAAATACAGATGAAAAAGGGATCTCCAGAAGCCATCTCTACCATCCCACTCACTAGAGATGGATTAATTTTATCTCTGTCATTACAGACCAAATTTTCTTTGTTCTTAAAAAGATTTACAATCCCCAGGCAATCTAGTTTAAGGCATCACTATCCTTATTTTTATAAAGTTTTTTTTTTTTTCCTAATGGCTAACCAAAGTATGTCTTATTAATCTCTAATATCTTTGTTTTTGAAGACTCCTATCTCTCTCAGGTTTCTGTTCACCAAAGCAGGCACCCTCATTTCTCCAGTCTTCTCTGGTAAGTCGTGTTTTTCTAGAACTCCGATCATACTCATCGCTCTCCCCTGTAGCCTGATTGCTGTTTTATCTCTCCTGAGCTTGGTGCCCCAAGCCAGACTCTCGAAGCTCCAGATAAGTTTTGCCAATATGAGAAAACTGGAAGAATCACTTCAAGTACTTTATAGCCTCTATGTTATAGCCTTGTCTCAGTATGAAGTTTGGTTTTTTTTTGAGACAGTATGCAACCTCCAGCACATTTCTGTAGGGCTGCTCCCTACCCATTTGCTCCTCAATCTGTGTTTTTGCTGTTGAGTGTTCTTGACCAAACTTAAAACCTTGCATTTTTTATTCTGTAATAGCATCTTATTTTTTTCACTAACAATCCCAGATATGCTGTTCATTAATGATTGGATTCAGTTTGAATATTAAACTCATATTTCTTCCAACTACCATTTTTTTTTTAAGCTTTCTCACACTGCTTTGTGCCTAGGATCTATAAACCTTCAGCCTTGCTCTAATTATAGTTGCAGAGGTACAGTGTGTTCATGTTCAGCCTGCACGTGGCCCTTCACTCACCCTGTTCCAGGTACAGTGGTGTGATTATGGCTGTTTGACCTGTTGCACCATTGGAAGCTCAGCTTGTCCTGATAATAGCGCAGTTATGTTTACTGTCCTTGCAGCTCTGGCAATTACATCTCATTACACCACTTTAATTATTCAAGCACTGACATTTCAATGATAATATTTAGCAAAATTCAGACACACAGGAAAAGAGTTCTTTCAATTAAAGTGTCTTTTACTTAGCTCTTCTCTTGAACTGTTTTCTCACAACACATTCCTCTCTCTGTCACAACCACAGTCATGATGTTTTTCCAAAAACCCTGGAAGACACTCTAAGGCCCTGCTTCTGCCAGGATTGCTTTTATTAAAAAAACATTTCTGATACTTGGGCCCTTTCTCCACGTTGGAGTGAAAGACGCATCTTTAAAATACATGAGGTAACGTGTATTTTGAAGTAGTGGCACAGATGAGGCCACTGGATTTCAGCACATCAGCTGTTTGGGCTGAGCCTCGGGAATACCGGGTGCTTGGGCACTGAGGGCGACACCACTGTCAAGTTGTCACGTTCTGCCACGCTGTCACTCCCAGCCAGGAAGTGCCATTTTGGTGTGTATGTGCAAGAACTGAATCCTGCGTGTAACTCTCTCTAGGATTCAGCCCTCACGCCAGCTGAACCATCACCCGGAAGAATAATCCAGGAGCAGCTTGACTTCACCTTATCTCCTGCAGTTCTTGGAAAAGTTCTTAGACAGCCTACGATAAAAAGGGTTAAGAGCAAACAAGTCTCTTGCATCACCGCTGTGGCACGCCTGACTACCTGACCACATCCTACGTATGAGGAACTCGGGCAGTTACGTAGCCTGCCCAAAGCAGCGCAGCAGGTTAGCATCTAAACCTGGAACGACAGGTCTCCTGCCGTAATGACTGGACAAGACTGTCTTGCTGGAAACTCTGCTGGCATCCGGGGAGCTACGCTGTTGTGCAGGGAAGCCATACCTTGCTGTGAAAGCAGACTCTTCCAGATGGGAAGGGCATGTGGCAGGATCTGTCTCTTGCCTAGAGGCTTCATTAGCACTAATCTGACAGACACTGAGACCTCATTAATTTGTTGTTGTGCATAACCAGTTTCAAAATGCGATCTGAACAAAGCTCTTCAGTCGAACGTAATACCAGATTTGCAGTTGCAGTGACTCAGTAAGCGATGATGACTCTTGCACCTGGCTTCTATGAAATGCTTAGCACAACAGACAAGACCTCCCACGGGATTTATTCATTCAGCAGAGCTTGCCTGGCACAGAGCGCTGGCATTCCTCATCCGTGTCCTAGGCGAGCAAGGGAACCTGTCAGTAAGTGCTTGGGATCCTGGCAGTTCCTCCTTGGGTAAAGCACATACACATTACATACTGTGTATATAATTTACAAAATGCATACAGATAACACATATATTTGTATATATAATGTACTAAAGTTAGTTTTGAACATGCTGGCTAAGGATATTGTGAAGTATTGATTGGCTTTGTTACCAACGCAGTGCCTGAGACCTGGAAGCAGGACAGGCCATGTCTTTTTTATCCACTGTGGTCACCTCAGGCTCCACTGCGATGGCCATTATTTGATCTGCTCTCAGAAGTATTTGGCGCATTCCTTCATCTCCTGGGTCCGTTCAGAGTAATGTTGAGAAACGCTGGGCTCAGAATTTGCAACAAACATCCACGGCTGAAAAGGATTACAGTGCAGAATCACATGCGTGGCTTCGTACGCTGCAGAGACGAAGAGCTCTGTCAAAGATAATGGAAACTTACAGTTGGAGGGAGTCTTGCGGTTGAAATTCAAGCACGTTTTAAAATGACCTGATTTTTATTACTCGGTTGCTAAGCTGATGTTGCTAATTCTTTTGTAACTCATCACAACAAAACAAAGATAGTGCTCGCTATTTTAGGAAACCTACGGATCAGTGGGAGAGCCAAAAGGAAACAAGTGGCTCGCTGGTCGGGCTAGAAATGCCTCAGAGATGTATACAGTGTGTGTCTGCAGATACTGTGGCTGTGCAAAAAAAAATCAATAAAGGGTTTTAAGCATGGCTAGCCACACAACAAAACACGCTTTGAGCTCACAATTTAAGGAGGAAGCTCTCTGCGCACACACTTCTGTTATTTCATCACCATCTGTCATTCCCACATGATTTAAAACACAGATATGCTACCAACAAAGAGACCTACTTATCCCTTCACTGAACATTAATCCTTACGAAGATAAATCCAGCACAGGAAAATAAATCACGGCACCAAG
Organism: Anser cygnoides; assembly: GCF_040182565.1. NCBI lineage: Eukaryota > Metazoa > Chordata > Aves > Anseriformes > Anatidae > Anser > Anser cygnoides. The sequence goes on along the minus strand of NC_089874.1, from coordinate 139,288,084 downwards.
GTAAGTTCTTCCTAAGCTCATCTTGTAGTAGGCAGAGAACAACTTCTTACAGACATGAAGCTGCAGCAGCTTTCCCCAGCACTGGGTGAAGCACGCTGGCCTATATGCCGACCGTGGGATGCACATCATCGTATTTCATCACACTGAACAAAAGAACAAAAAAATTGAAGGGTTAATAACCATGTTAATAACCCATCAAACACCGATGTGTTAGGAATTTCATAAACAGCGTGTAGAAATTTCATAAATGTAATAAACTCAAGTTAATGCCCAAAGTCAAAAATCCCCAGGTGTTTTCTCCTTTGGATGACAGGACAGCTCTCCTTGACTGTCTTGGGCAGGAGGTGTGCTTCTGGAAAGCCTCTCTGATTAGGGGGCAAAGCCAAAACCACTCAGGTGTGGTTGTGCCCATTCTTGGTTGTGCCCAGAGGTATCACAGGTTCTTTTATAGAGAGTGCTGAAGGAGAGGGCAGGTTCAGAGAAGAGCGGTGAAACTGCCAGACTTTTTGTAGTACGGGACACAAGTATGAAAGAGGGCAGCCAGTCCCAATGGAAAATGATTGACGAACGCCTCGGGGCTAAGCAGATAAATCGTTCACACAATGACACAAAAACAAGCACCAGCCTCTGTCTCTCTGCTGCCCATACTTCGGTACAGCACCAGCTCCTGCGATGCCCTGTACCGCCAGCCTCAGCTCACAATTCAGACACCGTCACTGAAGGCAGCACAAAAAAAGCCCAGAGGTATTCAGACCAGCCTTCTGAAAGGGTTTTTATTTTGACTGAGTCAAGGAAAAGAGCTCGAAGCATGGCTAAAGCTTACCGTTATTTTTTAATCTGGCTATGATTTACAGTGGCTCCCTGCCAATGAAAATGTGAAGACAGAATAATACCTGGGTTTGCTCTCTAACAATAGGAAAAGAAGTAATTGCTTTTTGACAGCTTCTAAGGAAAAAGTATTCTCCCCTGTCTCAACCAAGGACTCTTTTTCTGAGAAGGATCACAGGTTTAATGGTTTCAGATAATAGTTCTTCCCCAGAAAACTGAAGCCCCAACTTTTTCAGTCTGGTTTGGAGAATCAGATCCAGTAATTTCTGCTTCCTTGGATCTCAGTCAGCCAAATTATGAGGCTCCTAGTCAAGTCCAAATTGGATTCTTGAATTTTGCTTAGTTCATGCTCTAGAAATATAGAAACAGGTCCCTAACACCTGTTTTGTATAAAAATCTGGAAAGGCCTGGTCTTGCTCAAAATTTTAACTTGCTGTTTGGGAAAACAGCATTACAAACTTGTGACTTACAACGGGAACGATCAATCTGGTATCTTTAAGCCAATGTTGCAGAAAGCTTTGCACTAACCAAAGTTGAAGGAAGAAAAGCAGAAAAGGAAGTGGCCATTTTAACTGAGGTTGATGTTTAAATCTAAAAGTCCGCTTTCAGAACAGAACATTTTGTACACAGACACAAGTGTGAGACTGGGCTTTTTTGTGCTTGGATCTGTCCAGACCACTCAGGCTTTAAACAACAGGGTGGTAGTTTATGTGCTTAAATTTGAGGCAGGAAAGCCTGGAATCTTTTGAACAGCATCTAATACCCTTTTCTTATGAAAATAAAAAAAGGATTTAATTGTGGTTAATTATAAAATTGAGATATTTCTGAAATCATGAAACCCCAGCTATTTCTGCACATTGCTTTCAGCAGGATGGACCAAGACCTATCCAACAGCAGTGATCTTGCAGAATCCTTCAAAATCTCTCTGCCACAGCCAGGTGGAAGCTGTCTTGCACGTGGAGAAGGCATTAGACTCAGTCTCAATGACAATCAGGCTCAGGGCATATGTTTTTAACCGAGTATTAAAGTGAAGTGTTGATTTTGGTTGCCGCACTGCACTGACCTTAAACCAGTGAGACATTTATCAGAAAAGATGAATGCTTTGGAGGTTCCTGTACAGTTATGCTGGGCTCGTGCTGCGTACAAATGATTGATTTGTTCATAGAAATCACTCAGAGTGATATAAAGAGGCTTGTTACATACAGCTTGCATAGATTTTTCATATATCTTTGTCTGGAGGATATGTCTTCCCCAAAGTTTATTTTTTTTTAGTTCGTGCAAGTGCTATTTCGCATCGCTCTCCCTCCTGCCACCCAGCGTTCCTAACATGGGGATCGATCTGCATTCTCACCTACCCCTTAAACAGGCATGACCGAGCAGTCGGGCCTCTCCGAGAGGCACGACACATGGCAGGGCTTTGTTAGGAGCTCAATGCGCTCATTGTACCTTGCAGATCCTGCACTAGGAAGGTCAATATCCCTGTACGCCACGGCCAGACATACATTGTGCCTGCTAAACACTGCTGTAGCGGGGACCCAGGCAGCAGATCATGCTTCGCATTAATGTGTAGGATCTAGAAAAATCGATGTAGTTTAAAATCACGGGGGAATATTGCCCAGCCACTTACTGCTCTTATGACATGCAGAGTGCTAGGGAAGTACACGGCAATTTTTGCAGCCACAGCAATGGCTGTGTCACTGAGCACACAGAAAGCACAACGGGCTCTCTGCTGACTTGTACCAAAAGTCTGCACCGGGCAGCTGCCTGCATTGCTGGAAGCAGTTCGCCGGCTCTGAAGATCGCTTCATAATTTATTTTTTTTTTCCGTAATGCAAATACAAACATCAGATTCCTTATGGAAAGCTTGTCAGCTTTTGTGTCCAGCAAACCCCACACCGCAGTGACCGTATTTCTTCTGCTGTCGGCCGGCCTGAACTACCAACCATTAGACTCAATAGGAAGACTAATTGATGTGAGCAACCCGGGATAAAGCGCCTGAGGCCACAACCCGCTCCGTCGCAATCACCATTAAATTTGTCGTTGACCTCAGCCAGGGCGGGATGAAACCCCCAGGCTCTTGGCCAGCAGGGATTGAAGTCCACACGTGTAATTTATTTGGTCTATAACCGCTCACGGGCCTAAGGTCTGGAGCAAAAGAGCAGAGGGCAGCTCTCGGATCTGCCCCCATCCCGCCGAGGGGATTTGGGGGAAGGCACAGCAAGGGCCGTTGCTCCCACCATTTTGTGATGACGGGCAATTAAAGGTGGAATGAGAGAAGCTGAGGAGAGCTCCATCCCTTTAATTACCTCTCAGGGGATGTTAAAATATAAACACTGGCCTTTGAACTTCACCGGGGGCTTGTCTCTTGTGTACAACCCCGGGGCTCGCCTACGCTGGCAAAACACATCATGCTAATTGATTAACGCCCAATTCTGAAATATAGCCGTCAATAATAAACAACGGCTCCTGCCTTTAATGCTTCTGTTGTCACTGACCCAGCGGCTAGACATGACGGCTCCCGTCAGCGCCGTGTGCTTTGTGCAGCTTTATTTGACGTGTCGTGACACAACGCAACCCTGGGGTAGACGATCAACCCTCTGGGGGCGTTTATTTTTTTAATTTTCAGCCTCGCGCTTAACTCGGAGCCGCTGTGACCTCCCCCTTCACCCTGAGGGAACCCAGCGGACCCCCTCAGCCCCTCAGCGGGCTCCCTCCCCGGGCAGGCACCGCCCGGGGCGCGGGAGGGGCGGAGCCTCCCCTCACAGCGCAGCCCCGCCCCCTTCCCCCCCCCCCCCCCGCCGTCACGTGCGTTAGCGACAGGCGGCGGCGGCGCCTCCCATTGGCGGAGGGGCGGGGCGGCAGGGGGCGGGGCCGCGCACCCCCCCCACAACAAAGGGCGGCGCGGGCACGGCGCGCGCCCGGCGCCGGGAGCGGCAGCGGCGGGAGCGGCCGCGCGCAGGTGGGCGCCGGGCGGGGACCGGCACCCGGGGGGGGGGGCGGCCTGGGTTTGGGATCGGGGCCCCGGGTTTGGGGTCCGTGTCCTCGTGTCCCCCCCCCCGGCCCGGTGCCTCCCTGCCGGCGCGGAGCGGGGCTGCCGGGGCGTGTGGGGCTGGTGGGAGCCGCCTGGCGGCGGCGGGGCTCCTCGCTCTGCCTCCTGCTTTATTGTTGTTATTTATTTATATATATATATTTTTCTTTTTCTGCCTTATTTTCGTTTCCCTGCACCTTCCAGAGCCGGTGCTCCCCGCTCGTTTGCGGGGTTGTTGTTTGGGGAAGGGGTTGGGGTCCCCCCCCCGTGTCCCTCCCGCTGCCTTCTGGGCCTGGACGGAGCGGTCCCGTAGCCCTCTGGCGGGGGGGGGGTTAATTAATTTAGCTTAGTTAATTATTACTTCAGTGCGCTATTGGAGCGGTGTTTAACTGTGAGAGTCCTCATGAGCTGCGGGAGCTCAGATATGAAACTGTTTTAATGTAAGGTGCATAGTAACTGCGTAGTTAAGTCACAAAATAAATAAGGAATAAGTGAAGGCTGCACGGGAGCGATGTTCAGCTGGTTTATGGCCTCGGTTTGTTGGTTAATACAGGGAGATTCACGGGCTGTAGGCAGGCTGCCGTGAGGTGGGTGAGCTTTGAGCTTCTCAGTACTGACGGGATGTTTGTGCTTCTCCAGGCTCGCTGGCTGTGCGTAGATCTAGTGGTGAGAAGCGAGCCCTGCTGTAATTAGGGACGGGAGTTGCCTCTCCTCGCTCCTTGGAGTTGCTTAGCATGTCACGGGCTGTGCGGAGATCCTGCTGGTAACAGGCAGTGAGCGTGCTGTGAACCCCTGCCTCCCCCCTTGTAGGTGGGCGGGGGGAGAAGCAGCCCCCTGGGCACCCTTGGGTGCTGCTGGAGGCACCAGGGGAGTCTGCGGGCTGAGGGGTGTGTGGGCTGAGGTGGGAAACCCCCCTTGCATCCCTCTCCCTGACCATGAGGGAGCTGGCAGGATGCTGGGGAAGGGCTCGGTGGAGCACAAAAGCTCCCTCCTCACCCAGGAGGAGGTGGGGTTGGAGGCTGGGCAGAGCTCTGCGTGGGGAGGAGGACCTGGGAGGAAGGCTGTCCTCTCCCAGGAGAGACCCAGGCTACTTCTGTGCCTCTCGCTGGGAGGAGAGACTCTGCCTGTGAGAAAAAACCTCCGCTGATACCTCAGACTGCACTAAGGAGAGGGTTTCCATGTGTTTCCCTCAGGATATTGTTGCTGCTTTGTCATTAACACCCTGTTTTTGTTTGTTTTCTTGCAGGCTTCACAAAGTGTTTACCAGCCATGACTCTGAATGTCCCACGCTTAAGCTGATAAAGCATCTATGCACTTTAATCTCAAGTTGATGCCACTCTGCTAGTACAGTGTGAGCTGTGCCTTGCTCCTTGGACATAAAGATCTATCAGCCAAAGTCTTGTTCCTGCCTTAGTAATGTTCCAGAGGTTAAATAACATGTTCATGGGAGACATCGACAGCCTGTCCAGCCAAGAGCCAGAGTTCAGTGAGAAGGAAGATGACGAGTGGATTCTGGTTGACTTCATAGGTAAGATGGCTTGTACTTGTCACCTTTCCATGCGAAGAAACCAGTCACTTGACGGGATTTTAGCCTAAGAAAAAGGAATGTAGGTAGAAATGTAGGTCTCCAGCGCAAATGGGTGTCTTCTGAGCAAATGTACCAAAATGGGTTATGTAAAGTGATGAGAAGAATGATGTCAGGCCTGTAGACCTGACACAGGCTTCAGCAGAACCTCTTGTGCAGATAAACCCTATTTGACTTATTACACAATTGTATTGCTCTGCTGATAAGTCATTTTACGTGTCTAGCATGGATCGCGAGGGAACTCCCTTTTCCCCTCCCCTTGCTCGTAAAACAAATTTTGTGTACATGCTGATAGGGGTGTATTTCTGTTTCTTTGTTTTTATATCCTGTGTCTGGCTCTTTTTGACCTTGCTGTCTGCGTCCTTCTGCCCTCGCCAATGTCCGTGGCTTCCTCACCTGCAGCAGACACTTGCACCAACTGCTCCGCGGAGGAAGTGGACCTCGCCGAAGCGCCGGCCGCCGACACCTCGCCCGTCTTCTCTTGCTTACCGTCCCCCTTGGAGCACTTGCCGGAGGCCGGCGAGTCCTGCTTCATCCAGTTCGAGTCGTGCCCCATGGAGGAGAGCTGGTTCATCACCCCTCCGCCGTGCTTCACCGCCGGTGGGCTCACCGCCATCAAGGTGGAGACCAGTCCTATGGAGAACCTACTCATCGAGCACCCCAGCATGTCTGTGTACGCTGTCCACAACGCCTGCCACAGCCTCAGCGAGCCTGGCTGCGGGGATGAGGAGTTCCCCAGCCCGGGTAGTCCCAGGTACGTCTCGCTTCTCTCGCCTCGTCGTGAAAATATCTGGTTTCTACTTAATCAGCGTAGACACTTAATACTGAATTTTCCAGCTTATTCCGGGGCGAGTGAATAAAGCATGAATCCTGCACAAGTGGAGCAGGGTGGTCAGAGCTGCCTGCCTGCCTAGGGAAATCTTAGGGGATGACTGGGCCATGAGGCAGTTGGCGATGCTGTTTTGGCTCTGCGGTGCATATTTATGGAGCCCAGTTGTTCCCTCAGAACACACTCCGGGTCTGGTAGTTAACTGTGTGGCTGGTAATGTGGACTTGAAAGCACTTTGCCCCCTCCATAGCTATGGGTATTTTTCATAAGCATTAGTCAGTACCTTTTCAGTCACCTTGAGGTGAAAAATTTCTTCAACAGTCCTGTCAGGAAAGTTGTTTTGTTACTCTAACCCAGTGATAGATTAGGACAAGAGATTAAATCTTCCACACACAGCTTGTGGTACAAAATTAAACTGATGCTCATAGACTTACTCCCCCATAAGGTAAAAATTTGCACTGTAAACTTCTAGCAGGGTAAGAAGCTGTGCTGTTTTAGCTTTGGGTCCTAAAGATCTGGCCATGCAGTAGCAGGGCTTGGTGCACTGCTTCTTTGGTGTTAAATGGCCAGTGTATAGACATCTATATAATATAGACATCTATGTAATACAGCATGTGTACAAATAAAATGTCTTTGCCATCATGGCTCCACATTTGCCTGTGTTCCCTTAATTAGAAATAATGGGATGTTTTGTGGATTCTGGTTAATAAAGACTGACTTTTCCTGACACCCCTAGAAACTATAATTAAAAGAAATTGTAGTATAGTAAGCTTTGAATAGGAAAACAGTGAGTGCAGTGATCAAGCTGCTTTAGGTAGGTGCCCGCTGACTTTTCTGATCAGCTCCTTGCCACACTTGAAGCTCTTAGTTTGAAGAACTGGGTGACTTTGAGATAATGCATGTGGCTGTGTGATGAAGCACAGCGCTGACACCAGTAATCTTAGAGAACAGGGGATTGCTGTAGCTATTTAGGCAGGGCAGTTTGTGATGTTAAGCATCAAGGGTTGAGCTTAACTTGGTAGGAGGCTATGTGCATGCAGCACCTTTAAAAACAAAGATCTGAGGGAATCTGAGGTAACCACAGGGTGTTAGGCATGGCCTGGTGAAAGGCAGCAGGCCAGTTTATCTAAACTGCTAATCGCCAGGGGACAGGAACACCTGAAGTCGGATACTGACTTCTCTGGTGACTTGTGAATGAGAGGTGCTTCTCCCGAAGAATTTATACTGGCATCCTGTATTATGTTAAGCTACTTGAATGTGTTGGGAAGCTAAAGCTGAGATCCTCAGCTGGCATATCACTAAGTTTCTCCATGCTGACTTCTGAAATTGCTGCTTTATTTAGATGACCTAGGCTTGTGTGTAAAATGTAACGCTTTTGGGGTGGCAGAGCTGGGAGTAGTTTAAGTCTAAAGCTGAGGTAAATCACAAACTGGAGAAATCAATGACATTGATGCAATGAGTCTCACACTGTTTTGGAGTCCCCAGTGATTTAATGGTTGGCCATTTAACATTGTAGGGCCAAGAAAAGCTGCTTAAGGCACGCTGGCACAGTAAGTACTCCTGTTTTGGGACAGTGCTTTGTGTTTGATCAGCCTGCTAGCAACACCGCTTCCTCTAGAGCCTTGTATGCCAAAACAATACTCATTTTTAGGACTAACCTTTGTGCCAAATAATGTGAATTGATCGAGCCTAACTACATCTGCTTTAACAAGCCAAAATGCTAAGTGCAGAAAAATCACTTCATGGGATTCAGACCCTACAACAATTAATGTTTCTCACGAGGCCTGGCTGTGTAGCGCAACTAGCAGGACGCTTAGCTTTCTGGCAGAATAGATGCTGGGGACACAGAGTGTATGTAGCAGCAGGCTGGCTTTAGACACAGCCCCTCTAAAATGAGACTTGACCGTGAGGATAGGGGTTTGTCAGCCCAGTTCCAGTGCCTGGGGCCCACTAGTGCCAGACTACCAAGAGCAAACAGTAAGGTACCACAGTGCCATGCTTCACAAGAGTGCCTGGCCTCCTAGGTAATTCAAACAGTATCTGCTATCCCAGTCTCATTTTTTTCATTTATTTTTCCACTTTCTATTACTCTTTCAGCACTGGTTTGTAAAGCATTTTGGGGGTGTGTGAAGTTAAAAAGCATCTTCAGCAAGAATTTCAAATTGGTCTTCCTCCTTCTGTGGAGGAAATCTCGATTTGCTCCTTCTAAATTTCTTTCGAAGCAAAAGGATGTTGCATAAACTTCCCTCTGTTCTTTTAAGTTAGTCGTATTTTTCCATAGTAAACCACAATGCTTTGTGTTAGCAGTTGATGCCCTTCTGTAGCTAATGACGTGAACCAAAAGCATGCTTAGGTTGTGGGTGTTCCAATAACAGTGGCTTGGCCCCCTTGTTTCTTATGCCTTTCACTACTAAGACTTCATCTGGAGTTCCAGCTCCACCACTGAACGTGTTGAGGGACCTCGACAGAAAGAAAATGAGAGCCCCGTATTTGCAGGCACCCTCTAGTAAATTAAAGCGGTGCAATACGTATAGCAAAAATTAATTGATTCATGAAATTAGTTGATTTGTGTCATCTCATTCACTCGTTTCTTGCTTCATATTTAAAGTGCTGGGTTTAGAACAAATCCAATGAGGGAAGAAGAGAAAACGAGCATGCCGTATGTGACTATTCTGGAGTCTGTAGGCTTGAGTGCAGCTATACCCAGGGGCCTAAAAAGCAAGTAGATCAAGTGGGTTTTTATATTTAAAGGAAAAAAGTAGAGGGGAGAGGCAGGGTGAAGTCCTGTACTGACAGCACATCCCTTCCACATGGAGTGGAGAGAGGTAGAGGGTGCTCGTGTCTGTGCTGATCAACTGCAAGAGCAAGGCTGAGAGGGCGTACCAGGGGCATGGCAGCCCAGACTTGCTGCAGGCTCTCCAGGAGCTCACAGATATTGGACATTAAGTGCAATTAACCCTCCCCAGGGTTAATGGACTTCACAGAGGCAGGCTAGTGCTGAAAGACTTCCCAACAGGCACCTTGCTTGTGCCTGAGCAAGCTCCTGGCCTTGCTGGGCAGTCCTGGGGCAGGAAGGGGGAAGGCAAGTAGTGCTGGTGCCACTGGCCTCACTCCAGCTGTGGCACTCAGACTTGGGATTTGCTTTCTTACTTCTAAAACTGCAAGGTTATTTTTGTCCTTTGGAAGTTTTTAGGAAATCCAGTGATTGTTCTGGGAAGTAGGGAAGTCCCCTCTCAGTGTGTCAGTCCCTGCTTGCATAGGCTGCTCGTGTGTGTCTCACTAGTGCATGATGGAGTAAGGGTTTGCCAAAGCTGCTGACTCTCTGCTCATGAAATCAAGAGGGCCGGCTGGAGAGCGGCCCTGCTGAGTTATTCCCAGCGCGTCACCGCCAGTCTCTCTCCCATTCTTCTGCATGAACGTTGTTTGGGTTTACTTGTGTGGCCAGTGGTCCAACTGTACACTTCCATCAGTGTGCTTTTGTTTTCAGACCGAACAAATGATGGTCAAGATGATTTTTTTAAACCAAACTTAGCCCCGCGGATAAATTTAAGTCTTCTAAAGCTGGATCAGTGACGCACGTAGCCTTGTAGTTCTGATCCGTGCTGCATCTTGGGGTTAGGGAGGTGGGGCAGGGAAGAAAAGGCACAATAGCATAATAGCTCGAGGCTATTGTGTTGCCTCTGCAGAAAAAGTGAGTTGGCAGCACTACACCCTACTTACCAATGTGATTTTTTTCCTGAATTGACTTGGCCTAACCTCGGCCCAAATCGTTTTCCAGTAGAATAAGGGTGCCCCTGCTTGACCCGCCCGATGTTGGAGTTCTCACGCCCTGTATAGTTTGCCTCTTTTCAATGCTAACTCGGTAACCATCTAAAAGTGCTTGTTGTGTTTTCAGACTGGAGGCCCAAAATGAAACGGGGCAGCGCGTTCACTGCTACGTCACAGCTCTTGCTACTCGTTCAACTTTCCTGGAAAAATCGAAGAGCTTTTGTCCTACCCACTGGATAAAAGAGCACAGCGAAAGACACTATCTCAGCAGAAATGGGCTCCGCCGCCAAAACCTTACCAGGGATTGCCACCCTCGGCAACTCAAGCACAACGGACTCTTTGTTCACCAGCCTTGCCAGCGTCAGTTCAATTACTGACGGCTCTCGGGGTTTTAATCTATGGTCTAATTGGTTCTTAGGTTGCTCCTGTTTTCATGCGTAGGTAAGTGTGGTCAATCCGAAGCTGATTATCGTTCCCTCAGACACAATCATAACTAGTGCCGCGTGTGTTTGAAACGAGACACCTCCAAACATCTTGCTGCAAGTCCTACATGATGTTTAATATCAGTGTCTTAGAAGCCTGTCAGTACAACAGTTTGTGCTGTTTTATAAACTGATGGGTTCTTAGGTGGTCTCTGAGGACCACCGAAGTTAAGGAGACTTAACTGAGATGGAAAATCAGTTGCATCTTTGCATTAATCAAAGCGGAGTTAGAAAATCTGAGGTTAGCCATATGCTTTAATGACAAGTACTTGACAGCTTGTGTATCTGTCTGTATCCAGCGCATACGATTACGTTCTAACAAGGAAATACCGTAGCTGCCAGTGGATTTTACATAGCTATGCTGAACTGTTACAAGAAGGACATCTCATATAAATTGCCTAGTACCTATCTGTGTTTGAGTGGAGTCTAGAGTTGTGTTGGGTACGTAATATGGGTTAAATGTCCCCTCGATATTCCTGCAGGATGACGTGGCACTGGTGTTGCAGATGTAGTACCTCACAGTGGAGTGAAAGGAAAAGTGGACCTATGGGTTAAGTGCAGATGCGTAACCCAGAGAGCTGAACTGTTTTACCTGGTACAGTTTGAGTTCTCTTCTTCCCTTTCTCTAACTCTTGTCTTCTCAGACAGACATATTTTCCAAGACCTAACCTATTCCATTTAATCTGTCTAGTTACAGAAAAAGATGGTGGAACAACTGTTCTTATTCTAATCCTGTTGGTAGATGACTGTTTTTTAAAGAAGTCAGGCTGATGCTCAGCTATTTCTGAGCTGCTATTTGCTGTTAGATTCTTTTTCTTGTTTACGGGTTGAAAGTTGCTCAAAAATAGCTGAAAGTTGTTTCTTACCAGAAGTTTTCCTAACTAACCTTCTCTAGTCCCCCTCTCCAATGAAGTCTGAGTTTAATTGTGACTGGAAATGAAGGGCGGTGTGAAAGGGAGAAAAAAGTGTGCTGAAAGTCTTAATTAAACACAAAGATAACAGTGTATAAATTGAGGCACATCACAGTGCTTTCTCTTCCCTTCAGCTGGGCAGAGAAGGCCTGGACATGAATTCTGTAGGCCAACAGGGAAGAAAAGCCATTCAAAACCAACAAATACTTGAGAATTCTGGAAGGAGGTAGGCACTTAAAGTTTACCTGTTAACAGAGTGCATATGGCACAGTAGCCATGTGGCACACTGAACCCCGATAGATTTATCTAGGAAGTAGGTAAAATGGCCTTGGAGGTGAAGAAGCAGAAATCTTCACAGAAAGAAGGGGGAAATACATAAATTTACCTCCTTTCTGTCAGTGCTCAACTGTTTTTCCCTGTGTTTAGTGCCTAGGGCATTAAAGTGTTAATGTTGCATTCAGTTATGTCTTCCAGTAGTCCTTATACAGAAGTTAGTATAAGGAGTCATGTGGGAGGTCTCTGGAAATTGGGCAAGGTCAATAATGTGAATTATTCCAGGCCTGCATTGCTTTATTTTCAATCCAGCCAAATGCTGTAGTTTTGCAAAAGCCCAACAACCTGAGTTAGCCTCGACGTAGTGTTGGTGTTGCATGGAGTGCAACTGGAATTGCTGTGGAACATACCTAGGGTATGGAGAACAGCACTTAAAATACTCTGTTTGTTGCAGTTTTGCTGCTTCCCTGAGTTTAGTTATGATTGTTGCAAAGGGATGTTGACAAATAGTTAAATGTGTAAGAGCAAGTGGTGCTTTCCTGGATATGCTAGTTTTTTTTAGACACATGGAGTTCATATGGACTGTGAAAGAGAACAAAATTGGTCACATGGTGAGTCTCAAATAGGGGTTTTGTCACTATTTCCAGCAGTATGTACCAATGTCCATACACAAATTCTTTTGTGGTCCAAATATTCTGGTTTACCTGCAAGTAGCTGTAGTTTCACCAGTCTCACACCTGTACACTGGCATAAATACTTCTACTTGTCTCAGATTATCTACCTTTATCACTCCAACTCTTTGTCCAACTTAAACTTCCCTCTCCCTGATAGCTTTCTAGCTCAGGAAAACTCTGTGCTTTCCTGTGTTATTTCTCTTGATACGTAAGTAACTACTTTCCTTCAGCTTTAATTTTCCTAAAGTTAAATGAAGGAAGATGGCGTCTCCACCTCCCTGTGTTGGAAGGAGTAAGTAATCCTTTGAATCTCAGTGGGGAGATGGAGTTGAGAGTATAAAGGCTCCCAGGCATTAAAATGAGAGCCTTGGTTTGTTCTTAGCAGGCAAGTAAATGCAACTTTAGACTGCTCCTAGAGTTGGGAGAAACTGATCTTTTTTAATACTACATTACTAGATAACTTTCTGGTGATGAACGCCTATATCTTTCAGGATATAAACTGTTTTGTTGCACAAAGCTGTGCTTTTCAATTTGTAATATTGGAAACCATATTATTGTGTGAGATAGTACTGCATCAATTGCTTTTTGTTAATTTGTTTTAAATATTTATGTTGGTCTAGCCCCATTTTATGCCTGGAGCTATTGGGCAGTTAGATTTGTTTTGGTTTTCTGTTTTAATAGTGAGCTGTGTGGCTTTTTATATGGTTTTTGGACTGTATTAAAATGTGTGTTTTTCTTGTAAAAGTGGAGGCCTTGCACTGTCTCATACTGATTGATATTCATGAATCTTTCAGAAATGGTATTTTCATATGTATTGGTCAATGGACAGATTTGCATTTTAAACTGTGCCTTCTCGGTGTAACTTTACACAGCAAACTTGAAGACTCAAAAGGGACATTTCAGTTAGGATTAATACTGTACATCAGTCTATGCATCTATGGCAGCTTCTTTCTAGAGCCACTTCTCTATTTGTAGCAGACCTTTTGATATGGAAGAATGTCTGGCTCTTTTAATAGCTTAACACAAGCTGAAAACCGACAAAATACAGCACTTTGCCAAAAAGTAGCATTGCTTAATAACCAGTGTGCATTTACTAAAGCGATCTTCTGTATTTTGTTTTTGTAGTGCGTTACGCGCACCATGGGAGACGTGATCTGAACTCAATAAAAAAAATGGCCTATCAAAAATTGTCAGTCTTATTTTGTCTGTTAAACTTGAAATAGGTGAGCACCCCCCTTGGAGCATGGTAGGTAGGAATATGGGGAGTACAGCAGAATTCTTGCTGTAGTACAAACATTTCCGGGGGAATCGGCTTGCGTTGCTCAATCAAGTGACAACGCATGGTCTAAGGGATGTTTTGGCTACAAGTGGGGTATGTGAAGAGGATGGGGACTAAAAACATTACCACTTAATAAAACACGCAGGGTGGGGAGCTAAAGCCATGGAAGGGAAGCAAACTGTAGATGGACAGATCTTCACAAGGTAACTGTCATGAGGAGTACATGGGGAAGCACTGTACTTCCCACAAGGACTGTCTTATCTTCCTCTTAAGAAGAATGATCTCCAGTCCGCTAGTAAGTGACCAGAGGGGCAGCTTGGCTGTTCACCCCATCCTACAAACATCCTAATAGTATCTAGGTATACACCTTGACACTTTCCAGTGGTTGATAACATCCAAATATTGTCTGCTTATTCTCTGATGGATGCTGATGACCAAGCTGGCTGGGTGTGGTGGTGGGTCTCTTCACTGAGATAGCAAGGCTACTGCTGGGGTCAGACCAGGCTGCTCAGGACTTGAGTTGGTCCTGCCTCCATTCTGGGAGGTTTTCCAGCCTGCGCAATCTCCTGGCAACCTGTCCTGGTGCTTGGCTTTTTTGGAGGACCAGGGAAGGCTCTTCTTTTAGTATGAATATCTTGTTTCAGATCTTTCCCACTGCCCTTCATGGACCTGCCGTTTACCACTGTGATGAATCTGTATGCATCTTGTAGGTACTGGAAGGCTGTTGCCATTCAGGAGGTGGAAGTGGGGACAGGTAAACTGTGAGGGACATAAAGACCCTCTGCGCATGGGCAGTGACAGGCTCAGGAAAGCCAAGCCACCTGCAGTTGTCTAATGATGGATGTGAAAGGCAACAAGGACTTCTACATATGTTACAAGCAGACGGAAGATCGGGGGAAATATGTGCCTGCTGCTAAATGGGACAGGAGACCGAGACCTCGTGACAAGGGACATGGAAAAGGTTGAACAACTTCATGCCTCCTTTGCACTGGTATCTACTGGTAAGACCAGCCTTTAGGAATCAATGGCCCCTCATGCTATTGGGAAAGGCTACAGCAAGGGAGATCCTCCATTGGTTGAGGAGGATCAACTAAAGGAACACATCAACTAAAGACACATTTATGGGATGCATCTGTGACTGGTAATGGTCATTGGCTGGCTGATATTGTGAGGCCATTCTCTTTCATCTTTGAAAAGTTATGGCAAAGGCCAGGGTTCCTGAGGATGGGAAGAAAGCAACTATCTTCAAGTTGGATGAAAAGAATCTGGGAATGTGGAGAACTATAGGCCAGCCAGTCTCACCTTCATCTCTTGGAAGATGATGGAGCAATACTCTGGAAGCCATTTCCAACCTTGAAGAACAAGAAGGTGGTAAGGTGTAACCAGAATGGAAATCATGCCTGACCAGCATCATGGCCTTCTAAAATTAGATGAGTGGTTCTGTAAATAAGGGGAGAGCAGCAGATATCTGGACTTCAACAAGGCTTTTAATGTCTCCTGTAACATCCTACCAAACCCATAAATTTTGGACTAAGTAAGTAAATCAAGCAGGTATATTGAAAACCAGCTCAACTGCTCAGCTTTAAAGGGTTGTAATCACTGGCACCAAGTCTATCTTGAGGCAGGTTGCTGATGGTGTACCTGAGGGGTTGATTCTGGGTCCTATACTGCTAAACATCTACATTAACAGCCTGGCTGCTGGAGCAGAGTGAACCACCAGCACACTTGGAGACAGCAGGGAAGTTGTTGATCCTCCTGTGCTGCTATTCAGAAGGACCATGACAAGCAGGAGCCTCATGAAATTCACCACAGGGAAATGCATTCCTGTACCTGGGGAAAAATAACCACTAGCATCAGTTCAGGCTGGGGGCCAATTGGCTGGAAAGCACCACCGCAGAAAAGTGCTTGGTTGTCCTAGTGGACACCAAGTTGACTTTAAGCCAGCAGTGCACCTCATGGCCTCAAAAACTAAAAGCCTCCTGGGCTGCGTTAGGAGGAATGGTGACAGCAGGTTGAGGGAGATGATCCTTCTCTACTCAGCGCTGATGGGATGTATGAGCGCTGTGCCCAGTGCTGGGCTCTCCAGTGTAAGAGAGCCATGGATGTAGTGGAGCATGTCCAGCAAGGGGACAGCAAGATGATAATGGGGCTGGAGCCTCTGAAACAATGCAGGGAGGCTGAAATCTGGGGTGGTTTAGATGGGAGAAGAAAAGGCTCAGGGGGGTCTTGTCAATGTGTGTAACTACCTGAAGAGGGCTGATGGAAAAAAAAAAAAAGCCAGACTTTTCAGTAGTGCCCAGGGAAAGGACAGAAGGTGATGGGTATGATCTGAAATAAAAGGAAATTCCATTTAAATGTTAAGAAACAGGTTCACTGCTCTTCTCTGGATTGTTCTTTTAGCTTTTTCCTGCAGTCAGGGATCCTTGATCTCCACAGTTTTTCAAAAATCATGGGGCGTGGCCTTGCAAGGACACCAGCCAGCTTTCTTAGAAGGTGGGCTGCAGCCTGCCTAGCCACACGGACTTGTATGGGTTCAGTTTGTGCAGGTAGTCCCTGATTTTATCCTCACTTGCTGCTGGTTGATCTTCTCCTTCTTGAACTCCTTCAATAAGCTCAGGGTCCTGGGAGACCTTGCTGGTCAAGGGTGAGGCAGAGAGGGTGGTGAGCACCTCGGCCTGGTCTGTGTCCACCACCCCGGCCTCATCAGTGAACGATTCAAGTTAGCTGGCTGCTAACTCTGTGTGCGTTCAGGCTTTTTGCATAGAAGTTTTGATGGTTCTTAAGTGTTTTTTTCCCTCTCTGGGTCCTCTGAACAGAAAATATACCTCTGAAAAATCCACAGAGCAGCTTAGCTTCTCACAGCTACGATGAGACTCGTTCTGCCGAGCCTCACTTCATGTGTAAATGAAAGTGGTGCCAGTATGAAAAACAACAACAACCAAAAAAACCCACTACTTTTATTTCTTTGGCTACTCTCACTTTATTAACTTGCATTATCTGCAGGTATGTGTGTCTTGTGAGTTAATCTTTTCCAAGGGAAATCTGTGGATCTCGGGGTTTTCTTATGATTTTACCCCCTCACTGCCTGTGACAGGATGGAGAGCAGGTTCCAGGTAGTTACATTTTTCCCCATGTGTGTTTATCAAGTATATTGTTAACGTCAAAAGGCCACTTCTGTCAATTGTAGTTGCTGAATTGTTAAATTTGAACAAACCGGGGGACAAAATGATCTATTTCACTGATGGTGTTGAAATGGAATTTGCGCAACAAAGCATCCGTCGTCCCAGAGCAAACAGAGTAAAAACTTTCATTTTCGGGTGTAGATTTTGTGACCTGTATGTTTATCAGAGCAGTGAATGTATGCTGAGACGTAGTTTCTACAGAAGAAAGTTTGATCTATTATTTTGTATAATCGTTTCCATGCAGATAATGCAATGTAGTTATACTCACAGTGGTCCTCTTGGGGGTGCTTAGTTCAGACCTAATGCTGCTTTTTAAAGTTATGTTGGACATCTTCCAAAGTATCATGAACTGTTTTTTTTAATTTCTCTGTGCCAAAACAAAAATGTTCGTGTAGAGTCATATCAACAGAATCCTATTGACTGAAGTTCTCACCTTACAACCTTCCTGTTCATATAAATCCTTGTACAACTCCGATGAAGCTATGATACTAATTACTGCTCTCTGAAAAGTAACACTGATGGAAGCACTGTGTTTTCTCGTCGAGTTGCTCAGTATCTGCTTTCTTTGCCTCAGCTGAATTCTTTTGGTGCATGTTTATAACCACAAAATGTTGCCACCTCCACACTTCAGCCATACTTGCAAGCAGGGCTCAGGCTTCTTAGCACATACAGAAATGACTCATCAGAAGAGCAAACCAGTGCTGCTCTGGCATGGTTGTTCCCATGGCATAGTCACAATAGGTTGGTATTTGAATAAATAGAAATGAAGTGGGACTTAACAGGGTGCGCATAAAGTTTTGTTCCTCAGCCAGCCTTTTATTTCATGAAAATGCTATCTTGAAGCTGCTGCTGTATGACTTCAGAAGTCAAAGTCTCTTGACATAGAACCACAGAATGGTTTGGGTTGGAAGGGACCTTAAAGCCCACCCAGTTCCAGCCCCCTGCCATGGGCAGGGACACCTCCCACCACACCAGGTTGCCCAAAGCCCCATCCAGCCTGGCCTTGAGCACCTCCAGGGATGGGGCATCCACAGCTTCTCTGGGCCCTGTGCCAGGGCCTCACCGCCCTCACAGTAAAGAATTTTTTCCTAATACCTAATCTAACTCTCCCCTCTTCTAGTTTAAAGCCATTCCCCCTTGCCCTATCCCTACACCCCCAGACAAAGAGTCCCTCCCCAGCTTTCCTGTAGCCTCCTTTAGGCACAAGAAGACTGTGCCTCCCCTGGGCCTTCTCCAGGCCGAATAACTCCAACTCCCTCAGCCTGTCTTCATAGGAGTGGTGCTCCAGCCCTCTGATCATCTTCGTGGGCTCCTCTGGACTTGCTCTAACAGGCCCATGTCCTTGTGCTGGGGCCCCCAGAGCTGAACGCAGGCTCCAGGTGGGGTCTCACAAGAGCAGAGCAGAGGGGGACAATCACCTCCCTCACCCTGCTGGCCACGCTGCTTTTGGTGCAGCCCAGGACATGGTTGGCTTTCTGGGCTGCAAGCACACATTGACAGCTCATGTCAAGTTTCTCATTAACCAACACCTCCAGATTCTTCTCCTCAGGGCTGCTCTCGACCCATTCTCCACCCACCCTGTATGTGTGTTTGTTTCAAAGTTTTGTAGGCAGGTAGATAGTTGAGCCCCGAAGTACCTTAATGAGGGAGCTAACTATGTTAATTTCATGGATGACCAAAGGAAAATGAATAATAGCAAAAAAAAAAAAAAAAAAAACCAGCGAAAAACAGATAAGAGTAACAAAACCAGGCCAGGAGCAGACTCCAGATCTCAGCAGACACGGGCTGTGTCTGAGGTCTATACTTTCTCCTCAAGCGCAGCTTTCACTTTGTTATGTCAAAGCAACAAAATGACCCAGTCAGGCAATATAATGAAAATGTGATTATGCCCTAAGATCATTCTGAGTGCTAAATAATCCCGTATTCCCTGTAGTGGGGCTCTGCAGAGAGTTGGTAGAGGTAGAGTGAGGTGGAAAGGGGTAGGGAGGCCTCAAGTTTTGGGGGCATGTGGTTAATGGCCAGCTGCTACCAATTTCAGCAAGGAAAGAAAGAAGATGGGATTATGAATAAGAAAGGGAGGGCTGATGTGGGCAGAGGTATCCCTTGTCTATACCCAGTGGTGCAGTTCACCTCTAACTCACCGATCTGTGGTGTGAAACTGAGGAATAGGAGGTGGACGTTGTCTGTATTAAATGGGGAGGAAAGAGAGGAATTCAGCTTCTGTGGCCAGTGAGAAACCAGTAAGCAGCTGAATTAATAGGTTCACCTTTACCAAATATCTCCTCAGAGTGTGTTGTTTGGTGCAGTTATTATTTCCTGCACATCATTCTTGCCTCTGGAGAAGTCCATGATGTGCCCTCATCATAGCCAAGGTCAGGGCTATGGTGAATCATAAGTAAAGTCTTAGTCCCCAGGCATTGAAAAGGTTTTTGTTACAGTGCTTGAAAGCTGGAGCATCAGCTGTAAACACTCTTCACCTTGCATGCTTGGGAGGGAAAAACCTGAGCTCAGGGCCCTGCTTTTGACCAGGTGATGTGAGTCACCTACATGAGGAGCTGCATCTGCCTGCAGTCAGAGACTGAGCCAGGGAGAAGAGGGTCTGCCTCTGCAGCCTGCTTCTCCTGGCAGCAGGGAAGTGATATTTCCTAAAATGCTGCCCGCTGTAGGAGAGCATGGTGAGGATAAGTTAATCTATGTTGATAAAGAAAGCACTGTGTTATTGTCTTACTTGCTTTCTTGTGACCTGAGATTCCTTCTTTTTCCATACCTACACTTAGCTCCTGCTCCAAAAGGCTTCATGTTTACAGCCCAGTGGTGAAGCAGTGCTGGAAAACATCAGGTCTTGTTATTTCTCTGGGCTGCAGACAGGAGCTCAAATGCAGGGGTAGATAAAGACAGATTGAACATTTGGCTGTTAATTACAGGTGCTGCTCCCTACTGCAGAGATGCTGTCCTTATTGAAGTTTGAGTGTGGGCTTTGCTTAGGAAATCAACCATCAAGTATGAGGAGGGTTGTTTCAAAAGTGTTTCCCCCTTTGTGTGTTGAAAGTGGGAGTTTAAATGTCCAGATACAGGAAAGAATATGGGTCCTTAACAGAGCATGGATGGAATACCTCCTATATAAATGGGCATTAAAGAAAAGATAACTAGTGAGAAAGTCACATCATCTCAAGAAGAAAGAAAGAGGCTACTAACAAGAGTCAGAAGAAGATACTCCATTAGCTTGGTTTATGACTGCTGGGAACGTGATGGTGTGTACTTCTGAATGCAGGTTTAAAAGGTTGGTAACTATAGCTGGCTTTCCTCACCCCACCCACTTTTAAAAATGTGTATTGGGAAAGAAAACCAGGGCAAAAAGGAAATCCAGCATTGTATCATGTTATGTTGTTGTAGATCCAATTCTGCAAACAGTTACCTTACTCTTGATCTTTCTTCTGTCATAAAAATAACTTAGTGCTTGTTGCCATGAGCTTATCTGATTGCCATATAGACTGCCTATCAATAATTAGTCACTGTCTGCACTGTTGCTGGTGTTGGCCTTAGAAAGACATATTCATATGCTTACAATTAAAAAGTTTACTCTGTTATATTTTGCTTTTATCTAACAAATTTTAATAACTGTAATATGGACTCTCTCCCCTTGAAATCATTAAAAAACAAAATAATAATACAAAAAAACCAGTCAATTTTGTAGGGTCTTAAAATATTTCTTAATGCATATTAGAGTGGATCCTGGCTTTCTGAAAGAAAATGTCTAAAAAGAAGCAAACACGAAGCTAGTAGAGCTTTATAGGTTCTAAGAGAAAGCAAGGGTTTTGAAAACTTATGGTTTTGAGTTATCACATGCTACTCAACAGAATAAAAACAATTTGGGAAGGAAATTACATCCTACTAAAGGATTCCTCTTTAGAAGGGGTATAAGCTTTTTGTGGTGCTTTGCTTAGTCCAGGTAGCTGAAGTCATTCTGCACTAAACAAACTCAAATCTCCTCCTAAAAGCAATGTGGTTTTTCCACATGAGCGTCCTGGCTCCCTTTCCTTTAACTGAGTTATTGGGTGGCTTTGACAACATGGATGTGACTCAGAAACAAAATCTAGCAGCACAAGCAAATCAACCATGCTAAAACTTTTACTGCAACAAGACAGGAATACGGAGGCATATATCCCATGTAATTTTGATCACAGTGTAGCCACGTGCGAGTGTTTACAATGAAATACAGCTCCCTTCTTTAGGACCAACCAGGTGGATTCGAAAGTCCTGGGAGAAGAGCAGTACTGAGCATGCTTGCTAAGCAGGATCTGGGCTTTATGGATCCCCGGTAGGCTGTGAGCTCCTTCCGACAGATCTGTGCACAGAGAGCCAACAAAAGCATCCTCAGCTGTGTAAACTTGTGAGGAAGGCCCTGTAATTCCCACCTTTAAAGGGGTTCACATCTTCACTGGAACATATCGAGAAGTGGTCATTTGAAAACTTTGAAAACCACAGACTACTCTAAAAGGACTTACAGGATCCCAGCACAAATACTACTTAGTAAGTGCAGTCTGCTTCAAGAAGCTTAAAAATCATTCTCTCTTTTAAACTCATCCCCCTTTAGGAGGCATCCACATAGTGAAGGAGGATGTACTGTTTGTTAACTCATTTGGAAATGTCTCAATGTGGGCTAAGCCACTTTAGTTTTATTGCCACATCAAAAGGTCAGCACACTAGCTTGCATTAAAATCATAATTTCATCGTCTGCAGCAAGATTTTATTACAAACTAAATTCATGGGTGTTTTTTTTTTTTCTGTACTGCACAAAATGTAGGGGAGAAGTTGCTGGCAGGGCCTCAGAATGCTTACAGGACAGAGCCAAAATCACAAATCCAGCAGCACGCAACCTGCAGCTGCTCACTGCAAAAGGTGTGGAGAAACAAGCAGCACAGTCGTTGCTGCCTTTGCGCCGTGACCCGCTCCTGTTAGGCCTAATCCAATCAATTTTTAAATACTATTCATTCTGCACCGTTCTCCTTTCACGACGTGCCACGGAATTTGTTGCTGATGCACCAAAACTGCTTTGCTGCTCTCATTTTGGCTGGAGTGCTCAATTTGACATCTCTGAGGCCTGGTGCTTTTTTTTTGGGGGGGGGGGGGGGGGGGAAGTACTTTGTCTCTCCTCTCCTGCCTGCCTGTTCAGCAGTTTCCAGATCTCTTTAACAAGTTAGATGTGGCAGGGCTTGAACTGCAGCAAGCCACTTACAGGCCCAAGGGGGGATTTACATTAATATTTGCCCAAGTGCAGGAGACTGTCTGAAGTCAACGGAGTGGGAGATAGATCCAGACAGCAGGATGCGTCCCGCTTGTGGAGCACAGCAGAGACCACCTAGCAGAGCTCCTTGCTGCAGGCTGCGTCCACCTTGGGCATCGTGAACTGCAGCAGAGGTTATATTTCCTGAAACAAGCTGGTGGAATACAGACAGTTCGCAAAGATTGTTTCTGAGTGTCAGTAGGCCTGAACGGATGATAGTGATTTTGCTTTTCATCCCTTTTGAGCCACAAACAGAAGATTTCCTTCATGATAAGGATGGGAACAGCCGTTCTGCAGAGCTGAGGAGGCCGGGCGGCTCAATGGCCACCTCATGCCATGGCTGTGCACGCTGCTTTGCTTGAGGTTTGCAAGGAATCATCGTCCCCACGCTGCCAGGAGCTGGAAGCACCTGCAGGTGAGAGGTGGCCCTGGATACCCCAAACCCGTCATCTGTTAAGATGCTGTCAGTGATGCTGCCACAACGCCTTGGTGAGCTGCGCTGCCTATCCTCTTCCTCCGTAAAATGGCAAAGCCGTCAGAAGGTAAGCACGAAAACCTGTTTATCGTGGTTAATTACTACAATAGGTATTGTAAGATACAGATATGTTTACTCTTTGGTAGCATTACACTTGGGAAAAGAAAAAGCAGAAGTGAAGAAAACGATGATGAGGTGGATTTACTTGAAGGCAGCTGTGGCGTGTCGTCACGGGTGTTTTGCTCTGCAAAAGAGAGAAAGCACCAGTTGCTTCCCATGTCTAAAATGGCTGTGTGCAGCCTTGTGTTGATGGCATGTCTCCATGGCGTGTTTTTAAGAAAAATGTAATAAAACGAAAGAGAGGGTTTTCTTTGGTTTAACTAGTGTGAGGTCCTTGCTTGCCAGTGGATTGTGTGGGATTAGCAGTTCCTAGAAGTGAGGTTTATCTTGGCTGGGGGATGTCCCCGCTGGGCCTGCAGGTGCCATTTTTGGGTGACTCCAGACGGATGCGGGCTGTGTGTGAGGAGGTGTGGGGGCAGCGGGGGCTCCTGGGGCAGGTAGTCAGGTGTTAGGATGGTTTGTCCAGGGAGGTGGTGGCGTCACCGTCCCTGGGGGTGTTCAAGGAAAGGTTGGACATGGTGCTTAGGGACACGGGTGATGCTGGTGGTAGGGGGGTGAGGCACATGGGTGATACTGGTGGTTGGGGAATGGTGCTTAGGGACACGGTTTAGTGGGTGATACTGGTGATAGGGTACAGTTGGACCAGAAGACCTCGGAGATCTTTTCCAACCCTAACGAATTCTATGATTCCCTGCTCCCGCCCAGGGCTGCGCTGCTTTGACAGCCCAAAACCACATTTGGGGGGCGACTTTTGAGGGAAAGCTGAGGAGAAGCCCCTTTTTTTTTTCCTCAGATCTGACAATCTCAGGGCGCTTTGACTACCCGGGGAGCCGCCACCTCAGGCCGAGGACCCGCCAGGCGCTGAGGGCGCGGAGCCTCCCTCAGGGCGGGGCGGCGGGGCCGTGTTTACATTCCGCCGCCCGCTGCACGCTGCCGCCCGGAGCCGGGCCCCCATTGGCGGCAGCGGGCGGCGGCTCCGCCCCGGGGCGGGGACGCGGCGGGCGCGGGGCTCGCGGGGACCGCGGGCACGGCTGGGAGCGGCCCCGGCACCGGGCGGGCACCGAGCGGGGCGGGATGGGGGTACCGGGGGGGGGGGGGGGGGCGCGGCGCGGGGATGCGGCAGGGCTGGGGGCGAGCCGGGGAGGGCGGGCGGGCGGGTGCGAGCGGCGGAGGGCGAGGAGGGTGCGGGCGAGCGGGGAGGGGGCTGCGGTAACGCTCCCCGGGGGGGGATGCGGGGGAAGGGGGGGTAACGGGGTGCGGGGGTCCCGGCGGCGGGGCGGCGTTTCGGCGGGCGGGGCGGCGGAGCTGTCTGCCGCCCTCGCACATGCGCAGCGCGGGCTCGAGCCGCGGTATATAGCGGCTTGGCGCCGGCGCCAGCTGAGCAGCGCGGCCCGGGCGGTGGCGGCGGAGGTGCGCGGGGAGCGGGGCCGGGACCCTGGGGGGGGGGGGGAAACCGGTGTGAGGGGGGGGCTCCGGTGTGCGGGGGGGGGGGGGGGATGGTGGTGGGGATACTGCTGCTGGGGGGGGTGCTGGTGGTGGTGCTGATGGGATGCTGCTGCTGATACGATGGGGGTGATGATGATGGGGGTGATGGCGGGGGTGCTCGTACCGGTGGTACCGGCACAGCCCCGGGGGGAGCCGAGGGCACCGCGGCGGCGGCGGGAGGAGAGCGGCGAGGCGGGCAGCCCTCCCGCCCGGGCACCGTTTTGGAGGGAGAGCGGCTGGAAGGGAGGTGGGGGCGGCCCCATCCGACCCCCAAACAGCTCCCCCCCCCCCCCCCCCCATCAAAGCCCTCGGGGGGGTGCCGGTGTGAGCGGGGCCGGGGGCCGCCCGCCCGCGCTGCCGGCCGGGTTTTGGGGGTTTTGGGAGGTTTTTGGAGGTTTTGGAGGGAGACGGGCGCGGTGGGGGCGGGGAAGCCGGCCCCGTGCCTCTTGGCGGGCTGACCCCGGGTGCCCGCCCGCCAGCACCCCCCGGGCACCCCCCCGCGGGTCGAGGCCCCCCCGGGACACGGACGCGGCCGGGAGGGGGCTCGCTCCCCGCCGTGCCCCCCTGTCCCCTCGGTGAGGGGGGTGCGGGTCCCATCCCCCTCCCAAACCCCCCTCAGATGAGGGGTCCCCGCTGGGGGGGCTCCCCCTGAGCCTGGGGGTCCCCGTGAGCGCGGGGGTGCTGTGCGGGGACACCCCCCTCACCCCCTTCACCTCAGGTTTTGGAGGGAGCCTGGCTCGCCTCAAGGCGGGAGCCGAAGGGGGGGGGGGGGGTGTCTCGGCGCTGCCCTGCCCCCTGCAGCAGACCCCCCCAGGCACCCCTCACCCAGGGGCGAGGAGGAGGAAGAGGAGGAGGAAGAGGGGGGCGGCGGGGGCTCGGCGCTTTTTGGAGGGAGAAGCGAGCGCGGGCAGCGGCGCCCCCCTCCCCCCAGCTCCCCCCTCCACGGCCTCGCTTGGCCCCGGGAGCAGCCGGGACCCCTCAGCCCGGCTCGGCACGGCACAGCCCCGCTCGGCTCGGCTCGGCTCGGCACGGCGCAGGCCCGGCTCTGCCTCCCCGCTCTCTGCAAATTGGCGCGGAACCGGCGCTGCGGGGCCGGCGGGAGCGCGGGCGGCTCGGCACGGCTCGGCACGGCTCGGCACGGCAGGTGTGGGGGCCGGGACCCGGCTGGGTGGCTCCCCCGGGGGAGCTGCTGCCCCCCGGGTGTGCCCCCCCCCGTGCCCCAGCCCGACCTGCCCCTCTGCCCCTTCTCGTTCAGGGAAAATGGCTTTCACAGCCCGGGGGAGGCTCAGGCTGGAAATGAGGAGACATTTCCTCTCAGAGAGAGCAGTCAGGCACTGGGACGGGCTGCCCAGGGAGGTGGTGGAGTCACCGTCCCTGGGGGTGTTCAAGGAGAGGCTGGACGTGGTGCTTGGGGACACGGTTCGGTGGGTGACATTGTGTGACACCATCTCAAAGTACAGATCTTACTCCCAGGTCTCTGAGGATGCATTGACTCACCTTCTGTTATTCCTTTGGTCCAGGTAGAGATCCTAGGACCCGAAGAAGATGTCAAGACGCAGGTAAACCGTCAGCGTTACTATACACCCTGCTAATCTGCGTTCATCTCGCTGCCCCTCTCCTAACGGCGCGCGTCTCTTTGCAGTAGCCGATTGCAAGCCAAGCAGCAGCAGCCACTGTCATGTCAAGAGGAGTCTTCACAGGAACTGCAGGCACCAGAACATCTCCAGACCAGAAAAAGGAGAACAGCAGAGGTGACCAATCTGGGTGACTTGAAATATTTAATAATATTGCAGGTTTCCCCAGTCACTTGGATGGGGAAAATTAGAATTCCCTGCAGAATTAGAAAATGGGGCAGGAGTAGCAACAATTCCTTTAGATTTAGAGGTGGGCGTGCTGGTGGTCATGGTCAATCTACTGACATATATCTCTCTTTTCAGCAGGAGATTAAGAAGAAAGAAGATGGGAAAATTGCTAAAAAACATCAGTATGAAATTAAGGTAACTCAGTTCTGTATGCTAGTTCAAACTAGGTGAGGGAGTCTGGTTAATATTGGTGGGTGTGAAGTCATGCATCCCATGCTAGGAAGTATTGGAAAAGGCAATTTTCTACCTTCAAGTATAGAAAGTATGTCAGCTCTGCAACTTAGCATCTCTTTATACGTTTTTTACTTTTTACAGAGAGTTTTAGAACCAAGTTAACTCCTAGGGTAGTTGCTTGATTCTGACTAAATAGCTTTAGATACAGTAAGGAAATGATACGTATCTTACATTGCAAGATGACTGTGTAGGAAATGTTCCTGTGTTCAGGGGCAGGTGTTGCCATTCGTCGTCCATGGGATCCCCCTAAATCCACAGAACATGATTAAAGCTCAGTTGTCACCATTTTGAAGGCTGTCAGCCATTACAGCACTACATATGCTTCGCACACTTGAGACCTCCCTGGTTATATTGGTTATGTACAACCAAACAAGTAACAGTGAAACAAGTTACACGCTTAGCTGAAGTAATATCGAATTCTTTCTCTGAAGCTTTTTGCATGAAATAACTTCAGGTTGCGATCCTTTGGAGTCATTGCATGTTTGGCATTGGCAAGCTGAGAGATAGTTCGCAGCTGCTGCCTGCTCGGTGGGTATCTAGCTCTGGAGCTGAGATGGGTGGCTCCTCCCTTAGTGGAGTACTAAATTGGAAGATAACCAGTTGCTGAATTTCCACTGAGAAACAGTAGAACCTCCACCCTCTCCTTTCTTTTCCCTCTGAATAGATAAGTAGATAGAACCAGCAACCTACTGTCTTGTTTTCTAGTAGCAGTAAGTACCTTTTTGTTAGGTACTGTAGCTGTAGAGCTCAAACAATAGATATACTGCATGTGGGTTCATAAACCAATGACAGATCTCCTCAAGCTGAGTTCCTTGGATTTGTCAAACTCGTTCATATGTTTTCTGTCTCTCTGCTGCAAAAGACTTTGGCATTTAGTCTGTCTCTCTCTTTCTTTGGTTTCTCAAATTGATTTCGAGGTCCAAAAAAATAACGCTCATTACAAACGTTGTTGATACAATAATCTTCCTCTCTTTCTATCCTAGTAAAACCAAAGTTTAAAAGACACCTTGTTTATGTTGCAGAGCTGTTGGCCGCCCACGATAACAGGAGGCATCTCACCTTGCATAATTATTGAAACGCCTCACAAAGAATCGGTAACCACTGACTTCTCAAGATTCAAAAAATACAGGTTCAGAAACCTCTTCATAAATCCATCGCCTTTGCCGGAACTCAAGTAAGTTGACCAGATACAGCAGATGTTTGTCTTATCACATATGCTGAGCTACTGTCATAGTATCTGATGCTGTGTTGTGTTTGTCTAATAGTGGACAATATGCAACCCATTCTTCTACTTGTCTCCTCGTCCCACAAACAGTTCAATGTCCAGAAAAACAAAGGTTTTATCTCTTATCTTATAAATGCACTGAACAGATCATTTTTGCCTTTCGGATTTATCCTTTTATAACTTATAAGCTCTTAAGAGGTGCACAGTGGTTAAAACTAACCTTCTTTGTGTTGTTGAAACTGAGTGACCAACAAAGCGGCCAAAATACTAAGCAAAGTTTTCTGTAAGAACTTAAAATGTTTAAATGTTTAAAGTGTTTAAATGAAGATGTTGCTGAAGGGGAAAGGATAATCACCCAAGTGGAATATTTCTTGCGAAACTTTTGTGTTAGTATTCTTCAAGTATACTGACAGAAACAGTTTCCAGAGGACGGATTAGCTGACTAGAGAGGATTTTTCGATTTCTGAGTTTCTTAGACATTCAGGTGTGTCAGATAAGTATCCCAATTGCTGTTTATATCAGCCCAGTAATTAATGAAGGAGCTGCCAAATTTACTGCAGTGCACTACAGAGAACTACTGCTGAAGTGAATGAGGAGAAAACCAGAATGTAAAGCTTTACTTTCAGAAGACCTGGCCAGATACACCATGTTTTCACGTGGTTCTGGCTAAAACTTGGCTGGAACTGGGAGATGCGTGCGCTCTGCCTCACTGCAAAGCAGTAGGTCCATCTGTCAGTGGCCTTTTTCGCCAAGCTTTCAACTTGACTGCTCTTCTCAGTATTACTCCCAAACCTGCTGTATATTGCTGAACTGTGTTTTAAAGAGCAATATACTCTTCCCTATATCTGGCAAATAACTATTTCTGTGAGTGTATTTCTGTGAGTGAAAGCTTAGTGCGGAGCACTTCTTTGTTTAAAAATAAAGCGAAGGAAGGAATCTCATGTATGCCTTTAGAAAGTTGCTGGAAACTGCTGGATCCCGAAGACGTGTTCAGGCACAGAATTCCGCACAAGGAGTTTCATCCTTGATGTTCACCTCTTGTCAATAGGCACCTGGTAAATCTGTGATCCAGCCTTTCCGATTACCCAAAGGAGAGGGTTGTTTACTCTCTACTGCCTTATTCATACTTTCCTAATTGCAGCAGGAAGATTGTGATAGGAGATTTCTTGATGCCTGGCCACTAAGAGAGAGTTGTGCATTAAGCAA
Organism: Anser cygnoides; assembly: GCF_040182565.1. Taxonomy (NCBI): domain Eukaryota; kingdom Metazoa; phylum Chordata; class Aves; order Anseriformes; family Anatidae; genus Anser; species Anser cygnoides. Next base: position 139,259,354 of record NC_089874.1, on the reverse strand, counting down.
GTGTCTCTTGCGTGTTTTTTTTATTTATGGTGGCAGCAGAGTGAAACTGATCTGAGTTAAGATTTGTAGGCAGTGCCAGTGATGAGGTCTGTTCAATTTCTCTACGCTCTTGCCTGGGGAAAGGTAACTACATAACTTCAAGAACTTCACAAGGAGATTGATGTTACGTTAATTACAGCCTGTCCTCCTTAGTAACTGTAGGATGAGAAATATCGAAGGGGAAAAAAAGCCCACATCAATTCATTATAACAATTCCAAATTAAAACCAAATTGTATTTATTATATAGTCATCTTCTTTCTTCTTCCCAGGTAGGTTTGGCTGCTGATAAATTATGTTAGCAGTGAATGAGAACTTAATTTTTATTTCAGTGGCCTGTTTCTAAGCCTCATCTGTCCCTACCTTTTTCTAAACACCAGCTCTCAATGTCTTTCCGGAACTGAGACGGACAACTTCGTGCATGCTGTTTCTTAGGTAGTAGGATGGTTGTTTGCGTGGTTTTGTTTTCTACCTTGCTCTCTGGAAAGCCAAGTTCTAAAATGGCTGAGCTGCGTGTGTTAATGGCCACCTAACTAAGCAGAATAAGAAACTCTGCGTGGCTGTATGTGCAACTTTGGGATGCACGTGTTCAGGTTTATTGGCTGCTCTATAAAACTGGACTTGCTGATGATCTTGGCAAGCCGCTGTGGTGGTGGTAAGTGTTTAAAGTATGCCTGCAGTTTTCTAATTCCTGTAAGGATCTTTTAGGCTACAGAATTTGTCTTTTTGTTCATGAATATCTATAAATCATGTTTTTAATGCTCCTTTTGTGAAGGTGCATGTATACTTACAGTGCTCTGTAACTTTACTCCGTAGCTGGGGAAATTCCAAAGATGTCTGGCTCAACATCCTGAAGAAGGAGAACAGATACGCTCACTGCAAACACTTCACCTCCCTACATTCTAGTTTGCAACCGCACATGCGATCGATACTGTTAGACTGGCTCCTAGAGGTGCGTTCTTTTTGTTGCTTTGTGCTGTCTTATGCCTGTGAAGCAGGCAGATGTAAGCAGAGCTTTTATGTAAAAGATTCAATAGCAAAATGTACTGGAAATGCCCAAACCAGCTTGCAACAAAGGGGTTACAATTTACTACTTTTGATCTTCGTGATGAGCTACATTAAATATCTCCAGGTAGGAGGCACTCAGCATCCCCAACAGGGCAGCAAGCAACAGTTATAAATGTTTGTTCTTAGCATGCTGCATAACTGCCTGGGAACAGGGGAAATCTAGGTGTGGGACACTTCTACTGAAGTAGCTGTAAACAGGTTATTTATGGAGCTTCAGCTTTACATCTTCAGGTGTATCTGAGACAACTGCACCTGCAGTGAGGACCGGAGTTAACGCCCTGGCCCTGTCTATGTCAAGAGCCTTTAGATGCCTGCCCCAACACTAGTCTTCTCTGACTTACTAGTAAATGTCTAATTATATCCTTCAGAGGGAGCAGAAGAAAGTACGTTAGTGACTGACACCTGAAGGCACTTGATGCAGGCAGGTTCTTGTTTGAAAAGGATTGCAGATGGATCATCCCTATCCCAGGCTGGTTGCTGTGCTTCAGACTGTTCCCGTTGTCAGACAAAATGGAGGTTTGCACTCTTGGCAGCCGACCCCACGCGAAGCAGTGCTAGTGCTGTAGAGAGCTACGTTCTGGAACCGTTTCCAAGAACACTCTGTATTATAGCACATTCGATCGCTGCTGCCAAAAGCAACCTTTGCCTCACGTAGTTCTCGCTCATCAGCAGAAGGGATCAGTGCAGGTTTATCGGTTCTGTGATACCAAGTGCTCCCGAGGAAGCAGATGTTAGGGTGGCACTCTTGCTGTCTTGATCGAACAGTACTGATAGCAGGGAGTTTCGGGGGAAAGAGGTGTGTGTCTTTTAAATATGGTGTGAATATAAAGATGGTTACACTTGTGTGCTTCACTGCTTCCTTTAACGTGCAATTTACACATCATCTTTGAATTGGATGTGATTTTTAAGTTATCTTAATCTTGAGCTGCTAGGAAATAAACTTTTTTGTTTGGAAATTGATCGCATTGATCTAATTACTGTTGTCTAGCTCAGTGGTTCTGTACGCCACAGTGGAGTAAAATCACAGCAGCTTTGAGTTCTCCAGTAGCTCCTTACGTTGTCTTCTGTGACATCATGTTAGAGATAATACTTAACGTGACCAAGTAATATTATTTATGCTTGGCCAGTACACTTCTATAGAAATTATACCATTTATTCATGATATGGACCTTTTTAGTTGTGAATCTTGTCTGGAGCAGTAGTTAATCATTTCATAATAGCTCATCAGGTTGTGAATATTACATCAGCTCCTTAAAAAAAAAAATAGCTGTGGTATTACTGAACTAGTTGCATTTTCAAAGATCAGGAAGGGATGTAATCCACAAACAGGCTTTCGACCTTCTCTTAGGAAATAGCTATAAATAGTGAGATTTTATTCTGACTTTGTATCCAAGTGGAATAAGGAAGCGAGGTGGGAAGTCAGATCTACTTGGGATCTGCTGCCTGGATATTTTTCCCTGTTGTCTGTAAGTAGATTAGGAACTATTTAGATATCTATAAATCACTTATAATTGTAGAAGGGATACAGTTGCAGATAAGATGGAGTTATGGTAAACCCACCAAAATTCAGTTGGAGATAAGAGAAAAGAGGAGGCCAGTGACGAGGTTTGAACCCAGAGTATTCTTGATTAAGCAAGTTAGTGTGTGTGTTTTGTTTTTTTTTTTTCCTCCCCCTCAGTCCCCAGTTAGTCTCTTTTCTTTCAGTGGAAAACTTCTGGCTTTTTGTTCTTATTTTTAAGGATGTTGGATGCTATTAATGTTGGAAAAAGTATACTTTGGAAGTGTGGTAGTACATTGTAGATAACCCATGGTTAGATGAGTGTGTGGAAGATACCAAGCCCCATACTAACCGCTACCACCTAAAACACCTGGCTGTGTGATAGTTTGTGGGCGTAAAAGATAAAATCATATATATTATGTTTTACTGTCAAAGCTGGAATACTTTAGTGTGCATACCTTCGGTTTTATAACAGAAAATTGATTTTTTTTTTCCTCTGTTGTAGGTATGTGAGGTGTATGCGCTCCACAGGGAAACTTTCTACCTAGCTCAAGACTTCTTTGACAGATTCATGTTGACACAAAAGAACATTAACAAGAGCATGCTCCAGCTCATAGGAATTACCTCATTGTTCATCGCCTCCAAGCTTGAGGTAAGACACAAGGAGGAGGATATTATGTTCGAAGTAACTCAAGACAGTGGTAACATATTTACTTCTTCTGTCTGAATCTTTTGAACTTGGTGGCACACATACAGCACTGCACGTCAGAAGGGGATTTTTTTTTCCTTTTCCTTCAGTTGTGCATGTGTCAATCTCTTAGAGCGTAGTCTTTGTCCCCCCTTTCCTCTGCAGCAGGGAGGGAGAGCACATAAACTTGAAAGGTATGCAAACATGCTAGGAGCAATTCTGCTTCGTTTTGTCTTTTTCAAAACACAGAGCAGTTGGCAAACAATCTCAGGAATGGGTGTGGGACTTGAGCAAAACCAAGCCTGTGTCTCGAGCCTGTACAGCAGGTTGATATCCCTTTAAACCCATTTAGTGGAGTTTTTTATTTCGAGGATAATGTAATCACCGCAACAATGGCAATGTGATGCGTTGCATTGCACGCTACAGCTCTGAGCCAAGACTGTGTTTTTGTCTGTTTCCTAAATAGGCTGTAGCGCATGATAGGCTAAACAGAGAGGCAAATTTGGGATATTGTTATACTTGGAACCCCCCCTGATCTAGCTGTTGCTCCTAAAGCAAGGTGGTGCGCTACAAGCAGTTCTGTTGGCAGGTTCTTTCTTACTAAAACACCTACCTATATGTGGCCCAAACTGGCCTGATTAGATTAGGTTGGCTAAATTATGTTAAGTATCTCTGCACCATTTTGCCAGCTATGATGGCTGTGGGATTTTCTGTTGCCATTTTCTAGCTTTTTTCTTTTTTTTAATCTGTGTGATTACATCAGCACTAGCTGACGTTATGCCTAAGCTGTATCAGTGTTTTCTAACACAGCAGTGCGCTCTGAGAACGGGGTGGTGTTTACTTTTTTTATATCAAGTGGTATGGCTGAGTAGAAAGCAGTTTTAATGAAGAGTTGCTCCAATTGCTCAGCATTTATTTCCCCCAAAGCTAAAAAGGTTGCAGTAAGTTTGTGATGTTATACAACAGATAACATACAACCTACTTGGTTGAGTATCTCTTATCACGCAAGTTTCAAGTCACTTCATATAACACTTTACTAGTGTAAATTATGTTAATATTTTAATATGGTCTAAAAAGCATTTTCTAGCATCTTCTCAAGCTTTCCTAGAATCATAAGGCACTCTAATCCTGACTTTTCTTTTCTTCTTCCTTTTAAAGGAAATCTATGCTCCTAAAATACAGGAATTTGCTTATGTCACTGATGGTGCTTGCAGTGAAGACGATATTGTAAGAATGGAACTTATTATGTTAAAGGTAATAGCTTTGTGTTTTTAAGTCCCAACTGAAATCTCACTTCAGCTGAAACTTGTATTTTTATGTCACTTTCTTCAAAAAGTGGTAGGCATGCAATGTAAAATGAGTACTTGGACATGAAATTTTTGAGAATCTGTGCAATAAATGGAGCTAACTCAGAAGGGGGATGTATGGGGAAAAAAGATCAGAGCACGAAACAATTCTTGCGTGGTTTTGGGAGCTTAAATGTTTGTTTAATCTTTACAGGCTTTAAAATGGGAACTCTGTCCTGTGACAATCGTCTCTTGGCTGAACCTCTACCTTCAGGTGGATGCTCTGAAGGACGTTCCGAAAGTGTTGCTACCTCAGTATTCTCAGGAAAAATTCATTCAGATAGCACAGGTAAGTAGTTACCTGTATAGGAAAGCACTGGTTTAGAGTGATTACCAGCACAAGTGAATTTTATGCCCTATAAGCCGTTAGAGAATGCTTTTCCTTGTTTCACCTCACCTCTTACTTTAAGGAATGTGCAAGTTTGACTTTGCCAGACAACTTCATACTAAATTTTGAGGAGAAGCATCCATGTGTCTCTGGTCTCCCTGCTCTCAGATATCTTAAGACTTTTCTGTACACTAGAAATATTACCACATAACGCAGTGCTCTGGGAACAGCAGGCAGTGGCAACAGCCCTGGAGGGTGCACAACACAAGCCAGTTAACTGTTTTACCTGTGTCCTTTGTAACAGTGTTTCTGTGTAGTTTCTGTGTACTTGGGCTGGAAGGTAGTGTGAGGAGTGTTTCCCCTCTATCCTGAAACTACCCTGGTTCCACTTTTATGGATACATGTCCAGGCTCAGAGGCTTACTAGAGTAGACCTAATTCCCAGAGCTACTCTGTAACTTCTTTAAGCAAATACCTTCCTGGAGCTCTGTTGAGTTTAAAGATTGTACTTCAATCTGTGCAAGCAAATTGCCTTGCGTGTTACTGGTAGAAGTACAAAGTGGTTTGCATTGTAACACTGTCAGACCTCCTCTAATTGTACCTGGTGCTGCAGGTAAACCAGATGCGTGCAATTCTTTCTGAAAAGAGCGGGGCTGCACACCATGGACTGCAGGAGGGCTAGTGTATGCAGAGCAGTTCCTGGGGCAGGATTATAGTAAAGTTATCTTCTTGTTGAAACTTGTAACTCTTACATCCTCAACTCTTGTTTCCTCAGCTCTTAGACCTGTGTATTCTGGATGTGAACTCTTTGGACTTCCAGTACAGAACACTAGCTGCTGCTGCACTCTGCCACTATACCTCAATTGATGTAGTTAAGAAAGCTTCAGGTAAGAAGCTTTTGTACGTTTTTGTCTTGTTAGGCCGTGACCTCTGAAGGCCCTGATGCATCCCTGATGCTGCTGAGAGTGAGCTGGTCGATCAGGCTGCAAAAGAGCAAAAGCCACACAGACACTAATGGTTCATTCCTCTGCCCTGTGGGTCCCTCTCATCCCCCCAGATTTTGCTTCCTTCCGTTTCAGATATTGCCAAGACTTGAGAGAGAAGGAAGCACTTTCAGAAAGCAGTCTTATCGAAGGAAACTAAGGAGAAATTAAGGAGATTCTTACTTTTAGGTTGACACTGTTCCTCTATGAATTAATTGTTTTGAGAGTCATTAACTGTACATTACTTGGTGACTTTTTCTCCTTAAATGTAATTTTAGACAGTCACTCCTGGCTGCCAACAGCATTGAACCTTTGTGGCTAATTCCTACAAGTGTGCCCCTTACAAAGTCCAAAAAAAAAAAACCACTTAAGTTCAGCACTTGTGCACTGCATAAGGTGCCTTAAAGGACAATGATATGATGCAGGTTTCCTTATAGTGTGAACCAAAAAAAAAAATCTCACTCAAAGTTACAGCTTACCCTACTGTGACTTTTTCACTTAATTGTTCCTGATAACAGAAACCCTACTGGCCATAGAGCTGCTTTCAGGCCTGTGGTCAGCTCCGCTACCTCTACGTGTTTAAGTAAGAAGCACAAGGAAATGCTGGGGATTTTGGGGAGGATGGTCCTGATTTTTTTTTATCTGCAGTACTACTTATTTTAAACTTGGAACACTTAAACACTTTAGGAATTTTAGCCAGCAAAGACTGTCCCGCTCCATGTTTTTAAATGTTACTACTGTGCTTTATCCTACAGGCTTAGACTGGGACAGCATTTCAGAATGCGCAGAGTGGATGGTTCCTTTTGTGAATGTGGCAAGAAAAGTCCCCGTGAAACTGAAGAATTTTAAGAAGGTTGCGGCAGAAGACAGACATAATATCCAGACGCACACAAACTACTTGGACATGCTGGTAGGTGGCTTGTCTATTTACCGTTCAGATGCTTGAGTGTGCATTACACACCCCTTGTCCGGAGGCAGCTAAGGCTGGCCAGCCAGCTACCTGCTAGCACCGGGACTGGCTCGCCTGAGCCAACATGGGCATGGAAATGAATTAATACACATCCTTTAGCATAACGTGCACAAGCCATAAGCAAAGACGTAGATACCTGGGAATTACCAGTTAAAGTGTTTAAAATACAGTAATATTTACTGTGTTGTTTAGTATCTTTCATTTTATGTTCTGTGACCTAACTGTATTATTAAAATTGTACCAGCACTATGGGGAAAAGCTGCTGCCAACTAATAAGATAAAAAGTAGAACTTGCCCTGGTATTAACTGTTGTTTTCTCCTTCTGTACAGGAAGAAGTTAATAGTGGAGTAGTGTCTACTGCCCCAGGTCAGTTATCACCTGTATCAACAGCAGGAATAATAACACCTCCCAAAAGTACAGAGAAGAAATGAAAGATGGACAACAACCTTCGTGATCAGTTTCAGAACCAAGACTAGGTGCTTCAAAACAAGACCACACTAAAGTTGACTCACTTCAATGCTCTTTAATGATACTCAAGACTTCAGCAGTAAGACATGTCCAACAGAGCATCAGATGGAAATGGGGACCAGCATTTTCCTACAGCCTTGAAAAAAGAAGTTTTAGACCAAGCATCCCTGCCTGTGTCATCACAGGAGGCTGGACTACTTTAGTCTCTTCTCACGTAGGACTCTGTTCAACTCTGAACATTCCTAATTTATGAATTTCAAGAACATGTTTTGAAAGGGCTGAGTGGCATAGTTGGTCCGCTCAGCTTACTTACATGTCACTGTGCTTTAACTTGGGATAGCCATACAGGAGAACGCGGTGCCAGCTTGTACATATTACCTCTTCTTGACCTTTCTTCTCTTGCCTGTAAGTTAGTCAGCTATGAGCTCAGGTGCAGTATTACAGAGGTCAGTGAGTAAGCAGTTCACTGTTCTGGAACCACTCTGCTGTTGGGCTAAGGTACAGCCAGCCCTGTAGCAAGGTTTAGTTCCGTAGGAGGGGGATAAATCACCTTTTAGGGCTGCCATAAACTTAAGATCCAGCATACCACTGACCTCAGGGAACAGTACGAACAGAAGCGTGCTGCTGAAGTAACCTAACTGGAAGAAGTACAGTCCTTGAAGGAAGGAGTTCTGTTTTACAAGACCCACCCACAAACGTGCAACAGTTAAAAACACAAATAACTAGAACTGGAGGGTAGGAAAGAAGTGAATTGCTGGTATTCTACGACCACTCAAGTCCTAGGAGCAGTATTTTAAGTAGCAACTGTAGAGCTATGTTTTATCAGTGTTCATGAACAGCATTAACTACTGTGTTTTCCTTGGAATGTTTACTACCTCTGCATGTGAGGTGCTTAACTTCTGTCGATGAAGGGACCGTACCGGGCAACACGGCTGCCAGGCCCCCTCCCTCTTTCAAGGTGCTCCTACCTGTGCCCCCTTCAGGGACAACTCAGCGCTGAGCAGGTCATGAAGCTCTTCTCCACTAAGTTCCCAAACTTGAATTCAGAGCTTCTTCAACCACTCCCTCGTGGAAATAGCTGAAGTTGTTGTTTCAGGCCTTCTGTACAGTTTGTAAAGATACGGGGTTTTATTATAAGATTTCATCTATTTCTAAATGAGAGATACCAGACTGTAAATGTTGTATAAAAATTTAAATGAATTCTTAAAATAAAGTTGTGGAAGAATTTTTTTCTCCCTTTTCACAAATTTCATAGTGGTCTTCCAGCATTAGCCTAGAAGTAAAGTTTTGCCATCGCTTGAAGAAACTTCTTCTTTCTTCTCTGTGCAGCGAGCTGTAGGACCTCCTCAGGGTTACTGGCATTCAGCTCTGTCTGGCCAATAGCTTTTATCTTCAACAAAAGAGGAGAGAGGCATCACTAGCCAGCAGTCATTCCAGCAAAGCTAAACCAGCTGAACACAAGTTCACATCAGCATCCAGACTGTTAAGAGTTATGCAATGAAATTAGAACTGGAAGTGGCAATTATTTTCAAAGACTGCTTCAGGGATGGAAAGAAACACTAAGATGCCCCCACAGCACCCTGTGCTAACTTACCGCTATCTGCCTCTTGTCGGTCTCACCTCTTTTGTGGTGGAGATCTGAAGGTAAATTAAGGAAAAACACTTGTGCACGAAGTCACTTTCTCCAGCCTAGTATAAACTAGGAGTATTCTAACACAAGGATACATGTCAAGTATTCCAAAATGGTGACATCCCAAATATATTCATAATAGGAATCCATGGCATCATGACTGAAAGAAAACACAGGTTGGATGAGTAACCCACATTTCCATATGGACATTACATATGTAACTGTCCGTAATAGAAGCTTTACAGTGATAATTACCTGTTTTGTTCCTGCAGTGCCTTGAATGCAGTTTTATAGTCTACTTCTCTGAGGAACTGGCATAAAATAGCTACCTGTAAGGAAAGGCTCAGAGGTGACTTCACAGCCTTATTCCCCCACAAATGGAAATCTGCCACACGATGCACTGATAACCCCACCCAGCTTCTAGACCTAACCAAGAGCTCCTTCTCACACCAAGCATCGCCTAAGCACCTAAACTTCAGGGGCCTGAAGTTCTGAAATATTCTGAAATAACAACAGTAATACCTAAAAGGAAGAAAAAAGAAAGTTGCTTAGTCAAATTTGAAGGGATGCACCTGGCTTCCAGGGTTCTAAATGTATTTGCTAGGCTCTGCTATAGGAGCTATTATAACTTTGTTACTTCCTGGAGAACAAACAACCCCACTGAACAACAATTGCCATGACGTGTGGTTATCTTGCAGAACAAGGTCACCTCTGCAAAAATTAAAAATCCATAACCTAAGATATAAATGGGACAAAACCCCCTCAGACTATTTATACTTTTGCAACATTTCCAAGCACGTATTTAGTTGTCTGTTAATTTGGGTCCCTTTAGTGCCTTAGAAGCAACAGTGACAGAAGATTTTAATGCAGATTGCATTTGCAAAGGAAGTCAGATGCAGTTTTACTTTGTAATAAGTCCTCCCCTCCCCACCTCTGACGTCAAAATACTTATAGATGCATTTTACTTAATACCACGTTTCAGCTCTTACCTGGGTGTGGCAGTTGAGTAATGAACAACACTTTATCATTCTTTTTATCACCTACAGAATGGTTAAAAAAAAAGTTTTAAAATGTTAGTGTAGGTACACAGCAACAAATTTATCTATATATTTTAACTAAAAGGGACCAGCAAAATAACCATCTACATTCTTCTAAACCCTTTCCCTGTCCTTGGGCTTTGTGCACACTCCACTGACCACCTGAGCTTTCGTGACGCAGGAGAGTTCACACAGGTATGATGTGTGCTACAGAACAAAGCACAGCGTTTCTGGCCAAGAAGCAGGGCTGCAGCCTACTAAAAAGCTTCGCCTTTAATCCTCCTGCCCACAGGAACAGCCTGACTGGCACTGGGGCAGCATAGTGCTTTACGGGCAGCAGCTCTCACACCGAGCCGAGCGCATGCTGAGGAGCAGCAGTGCTGATGTCTGACAGCAGAGCGGTCCCAGCCAGGGCTTCAGGACCACTGCAACCTGATGCAAGGCTTAGACGGGGCTGTGGCTGGTCAGAATTAACAGGGGAAGAAACAGCAGTCTGAAACGCTCACTTCCCATGTGAACAGAAACATACAAGGAGAAGCAATGGGATAGGGCACAAAAATAGCCACTTCCCCTGGGCATAGGCTTGTCATTATTATAATGCATTACATATACGTATTCCTGTAACTTCTAAGATTTTGTAGTTAGCAATTCTGTATCTTCAGAGGATTAGGATGCTGACCGAATCCAAAAGGTTATTTCTGTACATCTAAATCCCATTTCAACACCCCAACTCACCTGGTCTGTGAACACATCGGGTGGTACCATCTTATTAAAGAAGTCTGAGCATATAGCTCCCGCCTGGAGATAATAGTGAAGGGCTGCTGAGTATTGATTTGTTGCTGTAGTGGGGAAAAAGCCAAAGAAGGACTTTAAAGTAACCACTGCAGTTAGTTCTAAGACTCAGATCAGTTGTTTACAGGATTACTCAGACACTAGCATCTCATTTGAACTCCCTTTGGAGTGTTGCATGTTGCATATCATTGCTTAAAAAGCACTGACACACGAGGAGGTACAACTCATAAGAAACCACACAATCAGGAAAACTAATAACATTGGCAAAGTTCTGACTTCTGAGAATGACTTTTTGCCTTCCAGATGTTTGATCTTAAGTCCATCAGCCTTAGAGTGGAAAAGGAGTTTGCTTCACGGAGCTTAGCACACGGGTGGTAGCAAAGTTTAGTCGGTGTGAGCTAGAAGGGACCAGCTGAAGCCACCACGTGCATCTCGTGGTTCAGCACTCATTTTAATCCCACTAAGTTCTTTCTTAACCTACGTGAAGACCACCTTCTGGGGCTCTGCAGTGAGAGCAGTCTGCTTGCTTCCATAGCTGCTGAAATACAGACCACAAGCCCAGAGTGCTCCAACCACTGCTCCTTCAGGTAGCAACTTTGGAAACTCCCCATGTAAGCACCCTCCTTCTGGGATGCTGCTCCACTTCATACAAGTGGTGAATGATATCACTTTATAACCTCAAATCACTCTCCCATATTTAAGGGGAGAGCCCAAACCTTACCCCACCTTCAGCAAAAAAAAAAGTCTTCTAGACAAATCCTCTCCTTTTAAATCAACAGGCTAGAGTTTCTGCACTGCAGCTTGCTGCACAACACAGCCGTGCTTCCAGCTCAAAAAGAGGTTTAGAAACATGCACCTTGCCTCCTGCAACAGCCCAGAGCACCAGCAAATGGGGTATGTGCTTTGCCTCTGCTGTCTGCTTTGTTGCCAGAAAAGAATAATCTGGCTTCAACGCTAAATTCCACTAGAATAGAGCCTACAGAAAATTTAAGCACAAGAAATGCCCACCTACTTTTGAGGATGACTATGACAACATCCTCCTCTAGCACACACATCAGGTAGTACCATGCTTGTCTGGCTGGCTTCTCAAAGTTCGTTCTTCAGCAACAATCCCTCTCCACTCTCCTTACTTACACTATAAAGTAAGCCTCAGAGGCTGACACTAGACCAGGGACTACGCTAACAAAGCACAGTACCAAAAGGCTGCACAAGACTTCCCCAGGCAGGTAACAGGGATTTAAGTGCTCTGTGTCCCGATTCTGCTGGCTGCTCCCAGCTCATAAGCAAGGGTAAGTAGCAGGGAAGTGGCAGGTGAGGACAGAGAGAGAGGAAAGAGCTTCCCATCACAACCAACACCAGATCAGGAGTTCATGCTTCCTCATTTACAAACCCTAGATACTTCCCTATATAAAACACAGAACATTTTTACTTGAGCAGATGAGCAGAGTAAAGCTGATCTCCACACTTAAATGCAAGCGCTATCCACAAAACCTTTATTCACTTAGTAAGAGACTCTCACATTACAGGTTTGCATGATTGTATCACTCAAGAACTGACTACACCCACTAAAAGAAGTGAAATTAATCACAACCCTTACAGTAAGGTTTCCTTTACCCTAAAATCAAGTCCCCACGACCCACTGAAAGCTCAGTCTGTCAGCTTAGATGACCTCCTAGGTGAATTCACTTACATGACTGCCCCCAAAGATTTTAAAGTCATATCACTTAAGCTTCTCTTCATATAAGGAAATACAAGAAAGGTTATGAAGGTAGGCAAATTTCTAAAGAAAAAATGCCCCTGTACACATGCTTAAAGAACAGATGTTGTTTTCACTTACCAAAATAAATATCTGCCTGGATAATTAACCAGAAGTGGTTGTTTGAGTTGACAGTCAGTGCGTAGTTGACTAGCTCTTTTACTGTTACAGCCACAGCTTCAAAATCCACTGATTGAAGACTAAAGGGAAAGAAAAAAAGTACAAAAAAAATCTTAAGTGATTGTTTCTTTAAAACCAGTAATCTGAGTTCACATCTAGTTTAAGTCCAAACCGCTTTTTGCATTAAATGTCAAGCAAAAATAACATCAGTAAAGATCGCGCACCTGAAACCACTATAAATTATCACAGGATCTGCATAAATGGCCACAGACAGCAAGCTCTAGAAATTTATGGAACTAGCTTGGAAAGGAAAGCTGCCAATAGCTTGACACGTTGCTTGGGCAGCCTTTCCTAAAGGTCACGTGGAATCTCCATTTTTAAAAACATGTTTTTTTTCCCCTCACCCTATAACTAAATTCTGGTAACAGACAGAAAACCATCTTCTGCTTGGCTTTCTAATACACATCAAATTATGCATCAGTAACAGAGAAACTATCCCATCAGACCAACCACGGACAGACTAAGCACGCTGAACATTACACGCTCTCTCTATTTATGCCCCCAGGTATGAGACACAAACAGAGGCTGAACCGGTGAGGTTCTGGCCCCACAGAGCCTATGAACTCTCTGAACTTCTCCTGTAAATTGGAGGATGATGGTTCAATATGGCCAGGACAACCAATACACACCATATGCCACTTAGTATTTTGGTAACTAATCAAACGCCTCTAAAAAAAAGAAAGTTACTTTTTAGTAAAATATTATATGGCTCACAGCCATACAGCTCAGTGAAGCACACAATTGAAAAAAAATCCTTTTTCTTGTGTCTGCATCTCTATCAGTACCATCAAATCAAGAGCAGAAACCCCCACGCACTCAGACCAACTCATCTGCAAACAACAGGGGTCAGCGATGCCCTTACACGGCAGAAATGACACTAGCACACCGTAACTAATCCACAGTAACTGGAACTAAACCAATTAATCTAAATGTATTTTGAAAACTGTATTTTGAGTTAGTATCATCTTACTTGGGAATAGAGGAAGGCCAGATGGAAATGTACTCTGCTGTAATATCATTCACAATATCTTCCTAAGAGAAAAGAGATAGGAAAAGAAATTACAAAGGGAAATGCTTCAAGAAATCCAAATGTGATCTTTATATGTACTAACCCGAACATTATGAAGCTTGACAAACAGGGACAATATCGTAGTTAAAACCAACGGTTCCTGTAAGGAAAAGGAAAAATGTGATGGACATTCCCATGAAACTAACAGAAATCCACTTCCTTCTCTAAGCTTTAAAGCTATGTCAGAAGTTTTGACATCATTATTATGTCCTATAGAAATAAGACAGTACTTTGTTAAGAATCCTGCAGCACAGGAAGGCTGAGAGAAAATTTCTTTAAGTAGTCTTTAATTATTTCAGACTTTCCTGAATAACTGCCTGAATATAAAATTTAGACTTTGTACACTTCTCCCCCTCCCACTGGCTAACCCTAAACTTAAGCTAGGTTTTTTACACCTTTCTGTGCATTTACACACACACACGCGCACACTAAACAATTTCCCTTTCTCTTCCTCCTGCTGCTTGATTTTGATGCAAGTAGCAGCTTCTTCCTCCCCCCAAAAGAAATGCTTTCCCAAGACGTCCAACCTTCATGAGAACCAGAATAAAATAAACTCTTCATGTTAACTGATCTCTACTGTCAGAATTCAGGATCACGTCGTTCAACATCAAGCTAATCAACACTGCTGTATGACAGGTGTAATAAATTTAGTTCTTCAGCCATATAAAAACATCTATATAGCTATTACATTTTCTGGACTTGTTAAATTCCAGAGAGGTGTTACACCAGAAGGAAGTTCTGATTGTAAGCACATTGCCAAGTCAGCTCTAACTTACCCGAAGCTTTTTGATGAAGGACAGCAATTCACTCCTAAATCAGAGACACAAAGACCTGTGTAAGTAATCAGCTGCAACTGACAGCATATACAAACTTAATTCACTGAAAATAAGAGTCAGTAAAGGAAATTCTTCACCTGCCAAAACAACCCTTCAGCTCTAAGCTTACAAATGCTGAGTGTATAAATGAAAAAGTTCAGTCAGGTCATTCACTTTTAATACGGTCACTGAAACGTTTGACTTTTATAATTAAGAAAAGGTTAAAATAGTAGATGTGTCTTGTTTATCAAGCTACAAAAGGCACGAAAATCATTTTGTATCGAGTCGGACATTGAACTGTACTGTAATTCTCCAAGCTAGGACTGCAACAGTGACCTACAAGCTTACAGAATAGGGTACACAATGACCATTCGTAATGCACATGGATTTCCTTGTCATGCCACATCAGAAATTATCACCATAAGCAAGGCAGACAAGCACAGCCTGTTTGGAAAAGGTTTTGCTGATTCTTTTTCACAATAAAAACATGGTCACTGCCCTTCACACTCTGAATTACAGTGGTCAAAAGAGGTTCAGGATCCTAAAGTACACCTGTAGGGCTTCCTTTTTTCTTGCCAGAGTATACGATTAAAACATAAAGCAAGCATGTACCCTGTTCCACCCATCCCACGTCAATGTAAGCAAAAGCAGCTGACCTTTAGATGCACATGAACCCAATTTGGTCAAGAAAGGCAAAAGAACAGCCCATACTTTTGACAGGGGAACCTTTTCCAAGTTTTTAATACGGAGAGCTATTCCATATAACCATACGTTTCAGAGTTTATCATAACAGGCATCTTATAGTCAGTCTTGGACTTAAGGAGAGGCTAAATATACTGTTTGGACAGATCAGAGTTCTAAATCCATCATCAGTTACCACTAAGGCAAACAGAGATTAGGTAACTAACAGGGAAACTGACACAGCTCTCCAGCTGCTGCCACCACTGTGACAGAGGAATACAGTCAGCTCTTGACTGGAATTTGGGGTTAAGTATACAAATCAAACAATCTTAAAAGTAAGTTAAGAAAAGATACCTGTACATAATGCCTAGCGTAGACTCCCTGTGTTTTATCAGACTCACTCTGCCATCGTTCCCCCGTTTGTGCTGGTTGGATACACTGCAGATTTGTACGACCACTTCCCAGAGGTCTTTAGCTGTCCGTCTGCTTTCTTTGGGACCTGGGAGTTCTTTGCACGTAGCAGCCAGCAACTGTCCCAGCTGTGCAACACAAAAGAAATACAGTAAGCAGAGTTTCTCTGAATATTGACTGGAGCAAAGGAATTATCGGTATTAAAGATGGCTAAGCAGACAATTTTAAGCTTCAAAACTACATAGCGACATAACTAAACTTTGCAGCAGAGGACCCTGACCTGTAATCTGGAAGACAAGAATTAAACAAAATGTTCTTCCCTTTACTACTTCCCTTATGGTGTATTTCATTATGACAAGCAGAACGTAAAGCTTGTTTTCAGGAGCTTAATCAAATACATAGAGATATATTTTTAGGTTGTATATAATATAGTTTTACAAAGACTAGATCCCTCAAATACCTATAATTGTCATATAACAATTAATCTGAACTGAAAGTCAAATAAAGTTGTGCTGGTACCCTCTGCTACACCGAGAAATCTAAGGGTCAAAATGGAATTTATAGGAAGCACCACAGGTAACCAGAGCAGGCCAAAAATGTGTCCTGTAATACAATCAGCATTCAGCTTCAGCTTTATTGCCTGACTGACGTAAAAACACTACTATAAAACCATTCTGAAAGTCAGGTTTCAAGAACAGCAGTGCTTGAATGTCCACAGAAATTAAACACTGGTATCGTGTTCATAAATGGAACTATTACAGTGCATTTGGTGTCTTTGGAACAGAAAGACGACCAGACACGAAGCCTGATATCTTTACACTTCTCAGATCTCCCACATAAAGCTAGGCTGGATCCCAGCTGAGAGGCGAGTCCTTCCCACAAGGGCTACTATAGGGTTTCAGCAGCCAGCTCAGGGCTTGTTACCACACGTGCCTGATGCTCAGGGACCCAACCTCAGCTGGCAGATGACAAGGGCTACAATGCAGTTCGGTTCATCTGTTCTGCAGCACAGCCCGCAAGTCTTTTGCCAGCTGTCAAACACATTTGTTGTTTAGCCTTGCTCTGTCTTCTTTACCAGACTTTACTCATTGTAGCAATAAAATTGTGACACTTGTGGCAGAAACGTACCTGCTTTCACAAGTACGAGAGACCTCAACAAGAAAAAGTCAGTTACCGTCTGACAAGGCTCTGAGACTGAGCAGCTGTTACCTTTACGTAAGGATTAGTTTGAACCAGAGGTAACGGAACTTGCATGGTCAAATACTCATTTTCACGCCAGTTTAACAAGAAGGCAACGCATTCTTCAGCTATAACTTGTCGAAGAGGAATATCTGGAAGGAAATAGGGTCTTTTTTATTTTTGAGGAAAACAGCATTAGATGAAATCAAGCAAAATCAGTTCCCTTTGATTAACCATTTTTGTTTTGTATGTCCCATCACAGAAAAAATGATGCTTAGCCCTATAAGAGACTTCACCTCTGAAAATTAGAAGCAACACCTACTTCCTCCAACAGCGACAATACTACACAGCTCCCTCAGTCTGAAACCACGTGGACTACTTCAATAACTAATTAAACTTTTCAGATAAAGTGCAGACATGTTTATCCTGTTCAAACCCTTTAAGTGGCACCAAGCAGAAATTGTCAATGTTTAGCAGTATGTAAGCATCATGATGTCACTGTTCTCATTTCCAACTTCTAAAAGCTAAATGAACTTCTAAAGACTCACCAAATAACAACATCACACTTCACTACTGTTTTTCCAATATACTATATTGGAAGATATACTACATATACTACATACTATGTAGTATATAAATATATACTGAAATGGTTTATCTAAATACAAAGTTACTGCTTTCTCCTTCTCTTTGTGCTTTATGGTGTCTAAGGAAAAACAGCAACGTACTCACCAGGTACTCTCATTTCCAAATATCCTCGGACTCTGCTTATAAGATCAGAAGGAGGACGTTCTCCATTAATGCCAGGTCCGGCTTCGTGAGTGTAAATGTCTAAGAGCAGCATTTCGTTCAGCATGACTTGACGGAGTTTTGGAGAAAACTCTGTCACAAGTTCCAAGCAAGCAGCAAAAAGTTGCTTTGCATGGACAAAATCCTGCAATGAAGAGGATACACATGTGTTAATGGTTCTGAATGGATTCGTGAGGAAAAAGAAGTCTAAGAGCTAAAATCCTGGCTGAAGCAGCCTTTGCATCCATTATTGTTAGCATTCCCTAAGAAACTCACAATAATCATATACATTTTTGAGTTCTTTGGACTCCTATTTAGTTTAATACTTCCCACAGTTCCAAATTTTTCAAACAAAACAAGACGTTTAAGCGAAAACATACCAAAAAATTTAACTACAGGCATATTACGTAGACAGTTCGGTTTTACCCTGTAGTTTTAACAAACTATAGTATAGTCAATTACAAGGCAAATAAAAGAGCATTCCAGTAAATTCTTTAAGTAAAACAGCCAAAAGAACATCATCGTGTCAAATCAATGTTGGGTTTAGGTGCAACATGATTTAGTATATCCTAAACAAGATTTTGTATGAACTAAATTATCTCCCAGCCCAACTCACCGGAATGCCACTACCCTTGCTGTGGAACTTCGTGAGACAGGGACATTTAATTATTATATTACACACAGAGCTTGTTACTAGATCTCTATCACCTCCCATTTCTTCAGTCCTTTTTCTCATAAAGGGCTTTCCGTATTTTCATTGTTGTTCAAACTAACTCACCAGTAACTTCAGACGGCTTGCTCACCTTGATTGCACTGCAGTGTAATCCCTTTGCCATAAGGATGTAGACCAAGTCCCTAGTCAGGTTATCTTTGATTCCTAAAATAACATTGCCGTAAACATTTGGTACTTCCCACTGAGAGAAAAACATGCAAGACATTTGCACAGAGTTTTAGAATTCACATCTTTGCTTAAGCATTGAAAATAAAACTCAGATGTCAAAAATGCTTAATTTCTAAGTATCAGTTGCAGAAATGTTTACTTCTAATCAACAGTAATGTATAGCTCAGACATACAGAAATACATTAAAAATTGTTGCCTACCCACTTTGTTCATACGCACATATGTTCATGGGTTCATTTGTTCATATGTGAATATGTAATAATTTGGAAAAAAAACATAAAGACAAGAAATTCTTACCTAAGAAAAAAAGTACTCCCTCTCTTGTTCTCAGCTACAGTTAAACAGCTACATTCCCTGACAGGAATTTAAACTAAAATAACATTGATAACTGGTCAGAGCACTGAAAGCAAAAATGACAGAAGTTTACTTTTTCACAAGGCAAATTTGTGATACAGTCAGTTTAACATGAAGGTTACACCTTTTTCATTCAAAATATGAGTTTAGATATATATCATTACTATTACACCAAGACTGTGCAGAGAGAAAATTGAAAAAAAATATTGAGCATCTACAGCAAAATGTTTACTGTTCACTGTGATATGATACCTGACCAGTCCTAGACTTAGTCTGTCATATGACAACATGAAATAAATTACCTTATTTGAGACTGTCCAGAATTGGCGTTCTGAAGTCATACCATGCAATTCAATTAAGATCTGGCGAATCCTCCAAGGATCTACTGACAATATGAGCTGATGTTCAAGCTGGCCAATATTGACACTTGCTGAAGCTAGGAACAACAACAACAACAAAAAGATGTCTCCAGGGCATTCCTTCTTAACGTAGAGCCTTACAATTATTTAGTAAATGACATTTTAAACAACATATGAAGAACAGAAGATACACCAATGCTTTTAAAGGCCTCTTTATTCCTGGTACTGCCCACCAGTCACACAAACATTAGTGCTGCTGTAAGTGCAGAGGCAGGAATACACCCTTCCTGGGAAGGGCTGCTAGTCAGATTCAGTTCAAACCAAGTGCCACACCTCTCTCTCGCTTGGTCTACTAGCACACACTTATTTTAGCATATACTCATTTGAGGTACAAGTGAAGTACAAGCAAAAGAACAAAGCTCTTGAATAAGCAGGACATTCACTGACTAAAAGTAGGAAGTATTTGCTCTAAAAACCATTTACTCTAAACTAGAAAACAGATCTACACCTATTTTCATGCCTGAGGTTACTGTGTAACTGCACAGATATAAATTAATGAAACACCGAATATTACCTGGAATATCATAAAAAGAAGTCACAGGTTTTGTGCACAGGTTGATCCTAGGAGATCTCTTCCGCATTTCATCAATGAGCAGTTTCCGTTCATCATCTTTCAGAAGTTTTATGAACAGATCATGAGATGAAATCATGAAGACAAGCTGAAGATCTTCCAAACCCAAACACAAGTTTCTAAATAAAAAAAAAGTTAATAATCAGAAGGAGGAAGTTGTTCATTTTTCCAGTTACAGGTTCTCAAAAGCGTTTATTATGCTGCATTACATTGCTTACAAGATGCAAATTCAGGATATCAAAACCAGCACATACTTGAGAAATGATGCCATTTTTCTCTTCAAAGATTCAGAAGCATTTTCCAAGTTTATTGATCTTGAACAAACCTGGGGAAAAGTAAGCAGTAACAACTGAGCCAGAGCTTAGAAATCTTAGAAATCAGTTTGCTGATTCACAATTACCAATTAGTAGCCCTCTGTCTCAAGGGAGGCAAGACAGTTATCAGGTAAATACTGCGCTATCAGATGGATCAAAATTGCTTTCTCTCTGTACACAAGAAGCTTTTTCAGACAACTGATCTTCCTTGACACAATCTACTTTTTTTTCCAATTCAGTTCCTGATATTTAGGTGTGCTGACACTGAATGCCATGGTATGAGTCAGTCAAAAGATAATTAAGAACATAAAGACCTTTTGCACGACTTTAAAAATGAACTAAAATTTCGGAGTGCAAAACCATAAGATCCACTAGGATTAACTTGAAAAAATGCATTAGTTTAAATTCAACCATTTAGTTATCTTTAATTGCCAGCTTACATGATTTTTTTTTCTTTTTGAGAAATATGCTCAATATGACCAGTTGATGGAACAGCTTTTGCTGGCTCTGTATTTCAGAGTATTATCAGTCACTTCTAGCCACATACTTGAAGAGAACAGCTGCAACTGACGCGCAAAAGACAAGACTCAAATTAAGCAGAAGATGAAACTAACAGCACAGCAACAAAAGGAGTAAGTTCAGTCTGAGCAATGACTTCCAGAAAGCTTCACTGCGAGCAATAGTTTAAGTCTCACATATACAGAACATCAGGATAGTTTCATGACTTGCTAGTTTTTACAACAAAGCTGGCAAGAGAGGTCCTCTTTCACAAATACTTTTTTCCAGTATCTCTCTCTCTGTCTTGCAGAATGTTTCTTTGTTCCTCAAAAAGAGATGTTCAGTAAAATCACTATATATTTTAATGAGGTCAGGAAACCCAGCGATTTCAAAACCCAGCTGAAGCAGTAAGTCAACAGGGGTTCCTCCCCAACAGATAAACTAGCAACATAGATGCAAGGCTGATTATATATAGTGTATTTGTGCTGCCTGCAAATAAGTTGAATAAAGTTTGAGAAGTTACCTTACAAGGTATTTTTCTGTCTCTGAAACACAAGCATTACTTGCAACAGTTACACAGTTCACTGGGGGAAAGAGATACCTCCTTAAATACGGTCTCTCCACCTGGTTTCAGGTAGTAATTTCTTACCTCCAGGAGGAAGTCTATTTTCTCTTTGTTGGGTTTCAGGAACAGCAGACAAAACTGAACATCAATTATTTCACCCTGCAATATATCACGGACGGTGTTGCACACACAAATTTTGAAACAAACTTCATCCAGAGCATCGTTCCTGCATGAACACAAAACCCAAGATCACAGAACTTGTCTGACAAATGCAGCTGGTATCCAGTCAAAACTCCACGGGTCAGACCCCAAGACAAGTCTGGAGCACATACCTCTGTCCATGACTGCACTCTAAAAAAAATTTACTCAGGATCTACCTAAGTTCACCCAAGATCTCAGTTTTTTTGAAAGAAAATTCCCTCCTGGCTTACAGCTTTGTTCCAAACACAAGCTTCATTTTCGCTTCAGCCTGAGCACCACTGGGACTCCAGCTAGAGCAGTGTGACCAACACACAGGTACATCTCCTCTTGGTAAGCGTTCCGCACACATTGCTGACAGCCAAGACAACTTCAGGCATATTTACGCATCTCAGGATACACAAACTGGGCTGGTTCAGCAGCGCACAAAGCTCCTAATCACAGGTAACTACGCTCCCAAAGTTCCCAAACAAAGTACACATCTCCTAAAATATCACTGCTTAGTACAGCAGCCTGATTGGCTTTGACTTCAAGTTTTAGAAGACCTCTGTAGAGGCATTTACTTAGTCAAAAATTTAAAAATGTGTGTGTATATATATAATTTGTTTTTAAAAGATTTTGTATACTTGAAAACCATAACTCGTCTTCTCAACCACATTGAACAGACCATTATTTAGCATCTCACCCTTGTAGAGCATTTTGGAACAGTTCTCTTTGCACCGATTGCCTCAACTGAACAGGTAAACTGAGGGCTAGATTATCTTCAAGGAATATCTTCACCAAGTCCTACAACACAAACACATTGGAATGAATCATCAATGGATAATTCAATAGTTAAAGGTAACAGATTAGATGGAATCATCAGCACATAACAACAAAAAGAGAAGAACTCCACTAGAAGCAGGCTTTAATTAAGCGCAATACCTGATAGTTGCCAGTTTTCAAACAGCTATCGATTTGATTGTAAGGAGTTGCCTGTTGAGATGCATCGTCATCAGATGAGGTAAGAACTCCGCAAGCTTGACAGTACCCAGCCAACCGTCCTTCATCTATGGTACAATGAAGCGACGATGAACCAATCTGAAAAGTAAGAGTCGATTCAGTCTGAGTGATCAAGTCTTATGAAACATGAGCTTAATTCTGAATCACAAATGGAGACTCACAGTTTCTCCTAATAACAAAACAGTAGAAGAATGTGTGTGTACACACTTATGTTTTTGTCCTTTTTGCAGCTTGCACCATGCTTTGTCTTTTTAAACGAAAATTTGGGGTTTGCAGTTTCAGAAATATAAACGTGAAGCAAAATGAAAAAGTAAGCATATCTTAACTGTAAGTGAAAACGTTATCTTTCGTAGAAAGTCAGAACAGAGAGATCTCATTTCCAACAGAACATCGGATAAACATGAATAGGAAATGCTGTATGATTACCTTCCTCAGAAACACAGCAGCGCTATCAGAATAGCACAGTGGGCATGGATTGTACTGCTTAGCCAAGTTAATATTAACACTGGAGATGGTACTCTTGCATCAATGCTAGTTGTATAACCAAATATTCAATACACAACAGAATAAAACAATAATACATCACACCGGATCAATATAGTTTTGAACAAGACCCAACGTAAAACAAAGCAACAGAAGTTGTTGCCAAAATGCCATAAAGTTTCTTTAAAAAAATTATGTATACCATAAGCTTTACACTGCTGAAGAAGGAAGCAGTGATTTACTTCCTTTTTCTTTAGGAGAGCTGAACATAAACTATAATAAAACACTCATTACCCTTGCAATCAACTCCCTTGTTTTGAAAAACTTCTCTTTAGCGTTTTCATGGAGAGCTGCATTCGTAGCTCCTTGTTGAAAGTAGATTGCACCCAAGTCATAGCAAACCTGTAAACAGCATTGATATAAGACATATTATGTTGGAAATTTATATAACATTTCAAGTCAACATTAAGTATTTCAGCTCAGTTTTTAAATATATTTAAACTATTCCCAGTTTTATCTAGTGTATTGACACACGCTGTGTATCTTTCCCCACATACTTCAATTGTTTCCTTTGTAACTGTGATCTCAGTGTAAGTAATTCTGCAGAGGCATTCAGAAAATTACAGAATAATTTCCACAGAATAGTAAGAAGAGTGCAATAAGCAGTCCTTGTCATACAACAGTTTACTCCAGACTAGGAAAAAGTGAGGGTTTGTGAGCGATAATATTTACAACGTTGAAAGAAGTTTTAATAGCATAAAAATGAACTCAATAACATTTTATTGCATTGAAGAAAGAACGCAAGAAATATCAGTAGAAAAATAGTGCAGTTTATTTCAAAATATCATGCTACGTTTTGTCTAAAGAAACAGAAATAAATTGAAAGCTTTAGTCTAGAACATAAAGTACCTGGCACTGTATCTCCTCCGCACTGATTTTCAGTCCAGCTGTGGAACTCTCTGTTTCTCCATTCACCATACCAGGCTCCATGGCTAGTAAATCCAGAGTTCTTATCGTGTGGACATAGAGATCTTTATTCAGTTTAAGTGCTCCTTCTAGCACCAGGATGGAATCAGCAGCCTGCTCCTTCAACTGTAACAGTTCAAATGCATTAAAAAAAAAAAAAGAAAAATCATGGTTTTTAAAGCTTAGCTTTGGGCTTAAATTAATCCTAGAAATTTAACAGCATAGTAAAGTGGTAGCAAAGAACATTTCCTTAATACACTTGTCTGCTCCTGTATTTCTTGTACAATAACGAAATTTCAGGTACTTAGAGCAACAGGATCAGACCCTTACTTCCAACAGAAACAAAACATTTTTCTCCCAGTTTCACCTATGGCTGTTTATCCACGTCTGGAGCATTAAGTTATCCAACAGCTGAACTGTAAATTCTCAGCTATTACTTCACAGCTGAACTAAAAGCAGCTTCTCTTTGAATAGCAAGATTTTTCCAGAATTTATGATGAATTGGTGAAACAGACATCATTTACATTCACTTATTTGAAAAAAAATAAAAAAGTATAAATGCAAAGCCTTTAACTTATTCTAAGTACAAGAGTAGGGAAAGGAGCTAGGCTACTTCTGAAATAGAGGGTTTACTTTTCTTCTTTCTTGCTTGTCTCAAAGGAAAACACTTTAAGCACACCTAGCATTCTGTTGAAAGCAACATACCGAAAATGTACCTACTAAATCCTCTTAAAAAAACCACCAAGCATTATATTTTGCTGCCGTATGATTTTACACCTCAAGCACAGTATGGTCTTACTAACCACACACTGATTTTATAGAACACTTCAATCTCACAAAACAAATTCCATACTAAATCCGCTACAACACTGTCCAAAACCCAGCAAAACTTCTGAAAATGCTAGAAGTGGCTAATATAATATAAATGTACCAAATCCAACAAAATTGTGATGCAATTGTTTATCTCCTGTCCATTCATATTTACATGTAGATTCAAGCAAAAATTAGAGGTGGAAAAAATCTCACCACTTTCAAAATATTTTCAGTTAGTTCCTTTTCTTGCTGCATCTGGTTCATCCTGAAAAAACAGAGATGTGGTCAACACCTTAATTATAAAGCAAGCCATCCTATTGTTTTACTTCATGCTCTACACCACAACAATTAATTCCAAAAAAGTTTTGCTTACGTATGTTTTTAACATCATTATGCTGGACCACCAAACATTCTTAGCTATCTCTCTGAAATACAACATTATGTAATTAAAAGATACAATGAAGAGTTTAAGATAAGAATATGATTTAATAAAATGAAAGTTTCAGTTTTCATTTCCTTGTGTATTTGTTTGTTGTTTTCTTTTTAAATCAGATCGTTAATATCAGCAAAATCATCATGAAGCAAACAGCTTCAACAGCCTCAAGTCTCTTTAAGCTTCACTGCTAAAACCTTCACAAGCATATGTGAGGGGCAGGAGCAGGGTTTGCATGATTATGTAAAAATTAGAAGTATTTTTAAACTATTTCCCCATATAGAATCTTCTGGTTCAGGATCAGACCCAGATACAGATAGGACAGTACAAGATTTCTAGTAGAAATACTAGTAGGGTTTCTAATCAACACTTATCAGACTCTCTCATACAAGCCAGAATATTATGCATCTAATACTAGAGTACAAAATTAACATAAAACACTTGAAAATTACCACTCTCTTGAGATACTCTCAACTTTATCTGAGAAATGCATAATACAAAAGTCAAATCTAAGGACAGGTTGTAACTAAAGCCACGCAATTTGTGGAATGAAAATTCAATGCTGACTTTAGATTACAAAGAATTGTCTAATCATCAAAAATATTTCATTATTTCTCAGGTTATCTATAATGTTGTAAATAGTTATAACAAAACAGCATTAATCAAGCCCGTGTAAGCTAAAACAGGGTGCAAAAAATATATTCTGTTTAAACTAGAGAATAAGCTTTTTGCACAGAGAAATTGCCATCTCACTTTCTTCTACTATTTTTCATGCCACTACAAAGTCACAGATCATAACACAATAAAAAAGCAGAACCACAGACATACAGATACATTGAGCATGCATGACAGGAAAATAAGAATATACTTGAAATAAAGTTAAGTTTTCCATGTTAGAGCTAACCATTTTAAGCAATTGTATATTAAGATGATTTAATTCAATTATAGATTCTATTTCTGATTACAAAATACACAAAGTTCAAATGAATCATGCTGGTAACTTACACATTCAGTTGAGGTGGACCAGGTTTCACTTGCTTCACAGGAAAACTACTCTTAACAATGGTCCTTATTGCCCTACGGGGGGGAGAAAATTAGGCAAAGAACGGCATTAGCTTCAGAAGTGTAATAAGATGACATGCCTCTTAAAAATATCAGATTATTATTTCAGATACTTTAAACCATTACACTACATCCTCTACTTAAGAGCACATCTACTATTTCAGAAGTGTTCTTAAGCCCACAAAAAGCTAAACGGCAATAACATTTTTATTTTTACCTTTATGAGATGGCACTTCAAACTACTCCCTTTACCATTTTGTTAGGAAACAAACCCAGCTTTAAAATCGCTTTTCAGACTTAGCTCCTCACTACAAGCCATTTACAGACCACAACAGTAGTATCACTTTACAATTCTTTCTCATTCTACATACAGGTACATAGAAAGAAGAAAACAGTGTTTACTTCTATCATGATTTTAAGATTATTGCCTTAAAAGTAGTTTACCATCTGTTGTAGAGCAGTATGGCCATTGCAGTGGTTGGGGGTATGCTGGACAGGTCTACATCCACGTGCTTAGTCCCTGGGGGAACCTTGCTGATACACAGAAGCTCATTCAGGAGCATGTTCAACACGGGAACAGATAAGCTGTCAAAAAGAAGAGAATTAGGTACTTCATACAGCAATTCTACTTCTGGAATGTTTAAATAATACACACTACTACTCGGTACTATATTATTAGTTAACAAAGCATGGCAGCATGGTTAGCACGTCTACTTAGCATAATGAAATGCTCTGTATCAGATGACGTTCTAGATCAGTATGTAAAGCAGCAACCTGTATTAGTAACTAAGTCAAGCTTGTAGAAGGTTGTCCTGACAGAGCTATCTACTTCTATGCACACTGCATTAGTCTGCTCAGACACATCCCCAAAATAATTCATTTACAGCAACAGGTCCCAAATAGCGAGAAACTCTTTTCAAATTAGTCCCAGATCATACATCCAGAAGATAAGCAATTTTCATTTCCATATTTCCATTTCAAGTGGAACTTCACTCATGTAAAAGAGACATTTATCTGTGCTATCATGTCTTAGCTCCCTTTTTGAGACATCATCTGCTACCAAACTGTGTTAAGAGTAAGAACTGGAATAGAACACTGTAGTTCCACTGTAAGCTGTAGTACATAACACCATACATACATGAGGCGGGACAGAGCCTTCCCTGATAAAATGGGAAGGCATGCAGGCTGGATTGCATCACTCCAAGCTTTTGAGGTGTAATTTAACACAACTGAAACAATATTGCTAATTTAGACATTGGTTGAAATTAGCAGTGATCTGCTACTGCCAAAGTACCTTGAACCTTTTCACAAGGTTGCATTTTTTGCAACCAGCATTGAAAATAACCAGTTGAAACTACACTTGTAGCAACTGAAGCCAGAATCCTTGGTTAATAAGTTGTAGGTCTTGTGTTCCATTAGACTCCACGTCTGTGACCATGCTATGATTTTTAAACTAACACACACTGGTTTTTACTAATGGCAGGTCCAGGAATCTTGTTTGAGTTGGCAACAGCAGAAGTCTTAGAAAAAGCTGTGATTCTTTTTTAAACTACCCTGACTAAACCTTTGGGTATTGTCAGTTAAAAAACAAAGAGCATAGTTCTTAACTGAGAACAATCTGAGGCTTTGTGAGCTCACAGAGCGAGAACTCTTCCTAACATATAGAGAGATGATGAATTAGAAATTGAAATGACTTCAGATTATTTCTCAGAAAAACAAAACAGTTCTGTACTGAATCCCAGAATCAGCCTAATATTGTCAAACGGGAAGGCTGATTTTTCGATCAGGATTATACCCGTATTTTGAAAACAAGAGGTACTACTAACTGGCAGAAAGCATGCCACAAATAAATGTCAGTAGAAGTTCCTCCTGCAAGAACAGAGGCAGCCTTAAAAATGCCCTCTCGTACATACTCATACACATCTGCTTTCAAAGCTAAAATATGTATAAAGCCCCCTACTGTATACCAGATAGTTCTTTCTGTACAATATTTTCATAACTAACCACAATAAAGGTTTAAGCTTATTCTCTACAGTTGCGCAGCACCTTGCAAAGGTACTTAAGGACGCAGTAATCCAGCCTCACAACACTCCACTAAGGCAGATAAATATAAGAACAGATATTATGGGAAAAAAGGCGAAGAACTTCATAAGTAAAAATCAAGGACATCTCATTCCAAGTCCTTTTACCACTCACGATAGCACACTACTAAAAACAAAACAAAACATTACGATCTTCATATATTAAGAAGTACAAATAAAAGCTGGAGAGACAAAACCCACCACTACTTTGAAGGAAGAGCTTTCAAAATACTTCTGAGATTAGTGAATTTCTCTAACACATGACAAAGAACATGTAATTTTCAGATTAACTCCAAAGAAATAAGACAGTAAAATACAATTTAAAAACACATCCCAAAAAATTAAACAAACCGAGTCAACTTAACTTTTATCTAGCAAAGAACTTTCTTCTTTCAAGGTGCTTGCAACTTTAACATACGCTGAAGAAGTGAAGAATAAGTCTTGCCCGCTAAGTGTAATTCCATAATGCTTAGCAATGCCAAAGCAAATAGTTCCAGGCCTTGCAAGACCATTCAGTAGCTGAAATTATTGGCAGGAGGAGGAGGAGTTTGTCTATTGCCCATTTCAACCACAGCCAGTTCAGTGATCTAGTTCACAGATCTATGGAGTGCTTTACAACTATAAAGCTGGAGCAAGAGCTCCAACTTAATGCATTTCAGAATGGGGAAACTTCAGCTGTTTTTGTCACTCTAGAAAGAATAACCTAAAACTTGTCTTTACACAGTAGACATTTGGACATCTTAGAACAGCATGCTTGCACGTAAGCACTTTATCTTTAAATTATTAACAGCATCGATCTGCTTACGTCTAACCTGCAGATGAAACAGAATTTGATTTCAGCTGGCAGACCCAAGACTCCTCTTAATCTAAGAAAGTTACTGCCCTAATAGCAAGCAAGAGAAGTTTCAATTTGTTAAAATGAAGAAATTAAGCCACAAGTAGATCAGGTTGATGGTTGGACTTGGTAGTACTGAAGGTAAATGATTCTATGATTCTAAGTTTAGTAAATTCAGTATGAGGATGTACAGACCATACCTTTTCTCTAATACATCCAAATCCCACTTCAGGTGAGCAGCAACTTTAAGAGCAAGAAGTTTTAAAATGCGGTTTCTTTTGTTATCAGGTGGTGGCTGGACTTGGTTCTGTTCATTCACTGATGGTTTGGAAGCTTGTTCCAAGAACTGGACGATCAGCTGTACAGGCGGTGGATCTGCAGAAAACACAACTTCTCTTCAAATTCCACGTAAGCCCAGAAATTCATTTCTTGTTGCAGCCATGATCAGGAATACCTTATCTCCTTATCATTTATACCGACAACATTGTCACCTGACAGGTTCTAATCCCAAGGGGTGTTTTGTTTATGCTGAATCAAATCAGATTAACTTCTCTTTATTTAGCCTTGAAGTTTATTTGACCACAATAACTGCATTCTTACACTTCCATTTATTTTCCCAATTTTTAATAATAAAGTTTTAGTACTTGTATCTGCAGAAAATAACTGCTGTCCATTTAAATCACTTAGCTGTTGTAAAAATACATGCCTGCTTACACTTCTTTTCTGTACTTTAAATGTATTTATGAGCATCTTCTGTTACTTCTATGTACATTTAGAAGAAAAAAAATGTATGATTCTTAAGAGATATGAAAGCTGCAACGTCTCTCCCTTACAATCTGACAGTCTCTCCAGTACCTCTGGGCTGTTCTGAAGAACTGAAGACAAATCATTCATCAACAATTTTTTTTTGGAAAATAGCAACATAAGATCTCAGCCCAGAAGATATAGCCTGATCGTGCTTAAATCTACTTTTTTGTAAAAGCAGTGCTGTCACTGGTGGGTTTCCTGTCTCCTCCAGCTGTTTGGAGAATTCAGGCTCTGAAAAAAAAAATGATTTCTCTCTCTGATCTTCAAAAGATCAGCTACTATATATATATATATATAAAATAGTTTTTATAATAGACCAGTCTATACAGCTTTTTATTCATCCCAGTCCGAAGCAAAGCAACTCCAGCACGGAACCCGTAGGAGGGCTGTAGCTCTTTATGCTAGCAAGCCTTAACTGGGGAAACCCGGCTGCAAACAGCACTCATTTTTCCCAACAGCACTCCCCATTAAAAACAACAACAACAACAACAACCTCCTTGTCACATCTCCGTAACTTACAAACGCAAAACGAAATCACGGCGAGGACAGGACAGTGAAACCACCAGGTAGGAAAAGGAGGGTGAAACAGACGCCAAGCCCCCGTCCCTGTGCCGCCCCCCTCCCTGTGCCTCCCCCCTCCAGCCACGCACCGGGCGAGGGCTTCCGCAGGTGCTGCTCCAGCAGCTGCTCCTCCAGCAGGAACTCGAACCAGGAGGTCTGCGGCGGCGTGCAGGGCCGGCTGGACGTGGCCGCCTCCCGGTCGGCCGCCTCGGCGCTCATGGCGGCGGCGCTGCCCCGCGGCCGGGCCCCGCGACCCGCTGCCTGCCTCCGCCAAGGCGGCTGCGCCTGCAAGATGGCCGCCGGCCGCGGGCAGCGCGGGGCGGGGCGCGGGGTGAGGGCCAGCCCTCCGCGGCGGGGGCGGGAAGATGGCGCCGGCGTCCCGTCAGCCGGCCGGGGGAGGGATATTGGTGGTCCTTAGGTCGTGGGGCTGACC